>NC_061813.1:11796827-12404707 GCF_021462225.1 Girardinichthys multiradiatus | reverse complement strand
GAGGTGTTCCAGACACGTCCCACCAGGAGGAGGCCCAGGTGACGGCCCAGGAAACTCTGGAGGAACTACATCTCTCGGCTGGCCTGGGAACGCCTTGGGTTCCCCCCAAAAGAGCTGGGGGAGGTGTCTGTGGAGAGGGATGTTTGGGTGTCTCTACTGAGTCTGCTACTCCTGCGATCCGGTCCTGGATTAAGCGGAAGACGACAAGTACGAATAATTTATTTTAATTTAAACCGTACAACAATAATAATTTAATTTAAATTAAAATTAAAATGGGGCGATGTTAACAACCGATGTTTAATTCCAACTTGTTGCCATTTGTGTATGTGTTTTGGGAGGGGAGGGAGTTAGCCATGTGGTATTTGTTTGGGCATGTGACAGTGATGTGCAGCGCAGATTATAGGGTGTTTAAATAAAGCAGAGAAGCAATAGTCGCTTTTTCACTGTATTGAAATAGTAGGGAATTTATAATATCGGTAAATAAAAGGTTTTGGCCATAACAGCAATATCAATATCGTATATCAAAATTGGCCCAAATTTTTAAAATTGCTGCATATGCTCATATACATAATTTTATTGTGTTTGTAGTGGTCTATCATATAGAGTACCAATAGAATACATTGAAGTTTTTGGTTAATACATGAAAAATGTAAAGAAGTTCAGGGTCTATGAATGTTTTTCCAAAGTATTATAAAATTAAATTGGTTCCCTCTTGAGAAGCCTCCTTTAGCTTTGAGACTTCTGTGAGAATTTTGCAGGTAACCTTCAGCACCCTCACAAAGGTAAAAAAAAAACAAAAAAACAACTGTGTTGTGGACACAAAGTTTGAACATTGTGACATTTTGGCATTTTTGTGCGAACGCGGCGTGTCATAGCTTTCAGAAAGCATTTGTGCTTTCCGTTGCTGCAGGCTATTTTGCTGTTTCCCTGGCCTCTGCGACTGAAGGTCAGGTTTGGTGTGTGAGGTGGGAGAGGATCTATATGCTACTGCCAGGCACATGCATGTACTGAATACATGTAGATCTGCTGGGGTCTGTTCATGGAAGGCTGTGGAACCTGTTTCTAGCTGGGTGCCAAAGAAACTTGTAAGACTTCTACAATATGTCAAAAACTTGTTGTTGCCTTCATTCCCTTTCATATAGTCAATATGGCTCACCAACCAGGGTGGCATAACTTAGAGTGGCACAAGCACTAAGCACTGGTTACCTTACTATGTCATATCAGATTTGCTCTACTAAAGCAGGAAAGCGAGATTTTCCTACTGCTTGACATTTGACTTTGCTGACCTTTACTGACTTAACAGATCTAATCCGTTTTAAGTATCAAAGTAGACATGCTCAGTTTGTATTTTTAACCAGCTGTTTACCATCATTTTGTTACGTCCCTTTCGTATACCCATAAAAAACTATTTTGTGAATCATGGTAATAAATAACCCTAAAAATACTTTTTAAAATTGTTTTTAAACAACTTTGTCTCACACCTTGTTCTTATTCCCGCTTGGGGCAGCTGACTTTTCTAAAATATGACAGATACTGACCCCTGATCTTACCTAAATAACACTAAGTGTACTTCTGCTGATAGATTTTCCGGATGTTGGAGCCGCCTTATATGCATTTGCTTACGGTAGGCTATGAGTAGATCGAAACAAAGTGTCCTTAAATCCTCTGTTGTCCAAGTGAAACTTCCGTCTGGCAGGTATGAATTGAAGCATGGTTGGAATCAAAAGAACAAAACAAAAACAAGAAAGTAATAATAAAAAGATTAGGAACTAAATGAACAAAATACAGGGAATTAAATGTACACTATTATAAAACACGGCTGTACACTGCGGTGGGTTAATTTCCCTGTAGTTAGAATCTGATTTGAAGCTTAAGATTTGTAACTTAATTAAAGGACTATTTTTATGTTTTTAAGTTGTCTGGGCGCAATTTTATCATCTTTAATTCAAAGTCTGAAATAATTAGACTGTTCAAACAAAAACTTGTCAATTCTGCACTGAACTGAGGATGTTTAAAGAACTTGTTCTATTTGGCATTAGAAACACGGGAAGTTGTGTGTTGAACAGTTATTTCCAATATGTTCTTTGCTGGGGGAGGAATTGCCCTAACACAAGTCAAGCTTTTTCAATCTGCATGATGAAAACAAAAAAATTTTATTTGCTCTGAAAGCATGACATGTTTGCTGAAGTCAGGTGGAAAAAGTCACTTTGAGACCCTGCTGCTCAATGGGAAAAAAACTTCCTCTAAGGCCATGAAAACAATGGCAGAGAGGGTGGTGGTGTTGGTGGTGGGAAAGGGGTGACTGGGCAGTCTGCCAGGCTGCATTATGCCCTCAGGACACTTGCAAATGTCCATGTAAATTGCAGTTTAGGACAAATCAATATAAGTGACAAGTTGCCAATGCCACTATCAGCTCTGTAATGAAGGTGTGATGGTAGTGAGTGGCGGTGGGAGGATATGCATTCATAGATAACAGCGAATGGGTAAAGTGGTTTGGAGCTACAGGTTAGAGAGAACACAAACATACTGATGTTGGAAGGTCACTGTAAATAGATTGTTGTTGACTCCCACCATAAGAATTGAACCTATTCCAGTTTATCCTTGTTGTCATCTGCTACGGGTATGTACATATCTGCAGGGGGTTGCATGTTTGCACCTTATAACCATCCGTCGCTGTTACACCTTCTGTGCCCTTCGAAGACAATTCTGCACAATTTGCTATTAGAAGCAAGTCCAGTACAACCTTTTTCTTTTTAATGTGTCCTAATTGTTCTGAAAAATCTATTTTTTTATTCATGAGGAGCTTACAGGAAGTATAATAAAGAGACAACCCAGTTTGAACGGACTATGGTAGGCCAAGGAGAACAGACTGAAGAGAGGACGGAACTCTCAAAGTTGTGACGTTGGTAGTTTTTTGGGGGCTTAATGATGTTAAATATAAAAGAAAATGAACTTATGAAGAGTAAGACTGTCCCACTTTGGGCTAAACAGGAACAACAGCTGGCCAACCTTAAATAGCCAAATCCAGTGTTTAGGTTCAAAGTTGTGCTGTAGATCATCTCTGTTAGTAATTTGTATTTTCAATAATTGAAAACAGAGCTTCGGATGGTTTAATTAAAAGTACAGACTTGAAAAAAGTGGTTCGTCAAGAAATCCAAATCAGTTTTCTACAGTTTATTTGCATTATGTTAAGCATAATATAGGCACTGTAGGAAAATATGACTGTACACTGCAGGTGGTTAATGATATATATATATATATATATATATATATATATATATATATATATATATATATATATATATATATATATATAGAAGAAGGGGCTCGCCCAGGGCACCACTGATCCAAGAACCCCATTGTACCCTGGAATGTCAAATAAGGGCATCAAACCTGTATATGAAAACACTTCTGAAAGCAATTCTTTTTTTCTCAGGTTTTCTTATTTCATCAAACACTTGGCATTAGTTTGATGTCATATCTATGGATTAAGGAGTTAGATTGAAATTGTGATAATAGCAAACACGTGGCAACAACTCCTCATTTTCCCAGTCATCAAATCAAACACCTGCAATCTAAGATAAGGAGTTCAATCAGAACACCTCTCAAAAGTGTTCATTTCCTACGCTCCTGATTAAGATTTTGTTAGATATATATTTATGGAATGTGTCCTGAAATAGAGAAAAAAAAAGTTAGCTTTCTCCCTTCTTTTTCTTTTTGGTTGCATTTAATAATACTGAAATAAATATTTTAACACCCTGTCAGAGTTCAGGTAGCACCATCTTCATGGTAATTCATGTGTTGCTCTAATCAGAATGCTGTAATTAACAGCCATTTTTTTAACTCACTGTTGAGAGACAGCATGTGTTAACGTTCAACACAAATCTTTAACCTTGAGAGTAACATGTTCTGTTTGGCCCCTGAGACTTATACACACCTAAAATTAAGCATACAGTTACAACTGTAAACTGCAATGTATTTTATCTGGAGTTTAAATGATAGATCAACACAAACATATGCATAATTGTGTAGTGGAAGGAAAATTATACATGGCTTTAACATCTTTTATAAAAAAAAGTTAAAAAAGGGGTGTACACATTCAATTAAGCCTCTTTACTGTGATACCCCATAATAAAATCCAGGGCAACTAATTGCCTTTAGAAGTTAACTAATCAATAAACAGAATCCATCTGTAGCTGTGGCTGTCCAGCTAAATGTACAAACTGGAGTAGGGCAGCATTAATCAGAGAAGCAGCAAGGGCAGGGATCTGCCTTCTGTGGTTCTTTGGGCCCTGAACAGTGGGTAGTGGTCCACTAATACCTTTCGTCAAAAATGATATAGAACTGGACCTGGTTTATTAATGTAAAGATGATTAAAAAAAAGCTTTGCAGCATCATTTCTGATCAGCAAGTCCACAGCTCAATGACACCGTCAGAACAAGGAATAATTATTGTTGTTTAATGGGTTTTTTGTCTTTATTTTACAAAGTTTGTGGGTTTTCTTCATTTTTCAAAATTTTCTTATAGTCTGTTGATTTTTTTAGGCACAAATATTTAAGCACAGTCTGTACATTTTTTAATTGTCCTACGTGCCAATGCTATTATTAATAACTGTATAGCCTTTTTTCTTATGTTGTTAATTTGCCCTCACTGTAACGTCTTTTATTGATGGTCTAGTCAAAGTCTATACCTAAATTTAACTCAGAAATTGGGGGCAACACTTAAAAATGTATGTTCAGGGATGCTCTACATCCAGTCGGACCATTTCCTGATAATTTTTCTTCCAGTCCACAATTAGTCATAAATTGGTGTTGGTCTATCACTTAAAATTCCAATCAAATACATTGAAGATTGTGGTTGTAAAGTGACAAAACGTGAAAACGTTGAAGTAGTAAAAATACTTTTCGAAGGCATTGTATCTCAAGCAACATCAGTGATGCTTGGTTTGGGTCTCTGCTTTCTTTGCCTTCAAAATGTGACAATTTTCTCCAAGGAATCCTCCTTTATCAGCTCTAGCAAGAAAAGAAGAAAGGAAAGAACTAACCAATTATGACACAGAAAATTAGTCTGAAAACTGTCAAATCTTAAAATAAAGTTGTCATTCCTTGATGGAAATACTGTGCAGCGGGAAAGTGGGTCTGCTTATCGACCCCCCCAGCCAGGTTAATGTAGTGATGGAGGCTTCAGAGGCCGGCCTCATCAGTCTCTGGTTGAGTACTGACTTTAAATAGTATTTTTAAGTGGTTGGGTGGTGGTGGGATGGATTAGGTGGCTGTGGCCTTATCAGGTGCACAAGGCAGGCAACTGGGAGACTCACATGCAACCTTCATCTTCCCTCCACAGTCGGTTTGCTCCTCAGCCTCTAATCCGCAGCAAGCGGCGGCCTCTGCTGCACTAAGTCTGGGTACACTGGCGCAGTGTGTGTCGCACGCGCACACTGTGCAAGTAATGAGCAGGAAGGAGGGTGCTACCAGCCCGTGATGTGTCACAACTGCTGTCCCTCTTTTATGCTGAGAGTTGTTACAAATTTAAAAGTTGGATTGTGTCACGCTGCAGATTCTCAGTACTATGAGACTTTATTAACTGTTTGACCTGTATTGTAAGATAGGTCAGTCTGTTTAGGGAGACCGGTATGATCTACAGCGGGAGGTCTCAGCTCTCTACATGTGGTTTTACTAACATGACATATTTTCAGTTCTTTTTTAGCAACAAAGACACACAGAACCTGGTGTGAAATAATAAAAAGCACTGAACAATATTTTTCCTACTCAGTGAAATATTTAAAATCTTGTAGTCCTGGGTTCTGTCTTCTCCTCTCTTTTCTTCAGATCACCCCGCGTGTTTCCTGTAAGATTTAAGTAACGGAACTGGGAGGGTCCAAGAACGTTGATTTTGTGTCTGGTGAATCATTTCTGTGTTAATTTGGCCATCTGTTAATTTATCATTGTTCATTCACTGATCCTCATCCTGCCAAAACAAGAGGTAATGACCCAAATTCATGTTTTCGGTAAAGACCAACAGATTTTTGTGTAAAATCTCGTGATTCAAGGTTGTGAGGTCCTTTGAAGAGATACAGGCCCACAGCATCACACTTTTCCACATAATCATATTTTGTTTACCCTAGACCCACCTGCAGTGTTTGCTGCAAAAAGCTAAATCTTAGTCTCATCAGGCTAAAGCATATGACTCCACTTAAAGTCCCTGCAGCAAAGGGTAGTATTCCACTCTTTGCCACAGTTCTCTAACAGTGAGCTTTGAAGATGTTTTCTACCTCACTCACCATCCTAATCAATGTCCAGCATGGTCACAGTAGCATTTGTTTAAACTATTAAGTTTTGCTCTGACTGTTGATATGAACAAATTTAGGTCATTTCCTTCCAACCATTTCCTGATCTGCTAGTATGTATCCATGTTATGTATTACTCACAAGCGTAAATTTTTACCAGTTGCCTGAATTCTTAAGGCAATTGTTTTTTAGATTTTTTCAAACACTGTAACCATGTATCCTGTTTTTCACTTCCCAATTATCCGCATCTTTGTGATGGTTGTCAGATGAATTCGCAATAAAACACATTGAAGTTTTTGGTTATAACATGACAAAAATGTGAAAAAGTTTAATTGCTAATACTTTTGCAAGGCACTGGATTTTTTTTTATGTCAGCTTTTTGCCAAAGGTAATGACACAATCAAAATAAAGCAATGTTGTAAAAGGGGACTTGCTCTGATGAATTAATTACTTGAATATATACCTTAATGTTTTGTGTATAATTACGAGCACAAAGAACTTTAATTGCTACCTAAAATCTCTTGGCTCACACCTAAGTTCAAGGTTGAATCCCCCTACTGTGTTTCAACTTTGAAAATGACTTTGAAGACTTTATTATATAACACATAGCTACGGCAAGGCGGGCTAAATTCTTCATTCTAGCTGAGGAACTGCCACCAATGCACCTTTTCTTCAGGAAAGATCTCCTTTGAATGGCTTTTTTTTTCCTCTTTTTTCCATTTTCAACCTCAGCCCAGCCCTCTTAAGTGACACCCATTAATCAAATTAGTTCTTTGGGAGAATTGTCTGCTGAGTGTCAAGTCTTGGCTGACCCCAACATTTGGAGAGTGAAGATAAAGACGTTGCACTGACAGCTATGAAATAGCCTCTTTTTTTCCTGGGTCAGCATTCAGGGGAATATGAATATTAATATGCATTAAAAGAGAGCGAAAACAATTGAGTTATTACTTCAGAAGAGTGAAATGGCACAGCAACGAGTTGCTTCAGCTTAGAACAGATTTTAGGATAAAGTTTAACTTAAACATATGGTTAGCAAAATGTAGAAAGAATTGATATGTTTGTTTTGGAAATGGTGTTTAAATCTCTGGTCATTAAACAAGTGATATATGTAAAGTGGTATTCTGGGTAAAAGTCATTTTTACCTGTCATTCCCTTTTATATGGTCACAAGAAAGTGGCAGCCTTTGTTTAACTGATATTTTAGACACTGTGGTTCCAAGAATGAAAACTGAACTGGGGAAGAAAGCGTCTGGGGTTCCAGGACTTGAGATGTCTGGAACAGTTTTTAATCCCCCCTAAAGCTGCAAAACTTAGCATGTCTTTAGAAATACATAGGTCTGGTCCAAAGTCTGGATCGGGGCGTCTGAATTGAGTTCTGAAGAGCCTTTATCCTGCATGTTATAGATGTTTTCCTGGTTCAACACACAACAAATGGTTTAAATGTCGAAGCAGGAGATCATCTCTTGAGGATTGGAGTTGGACATCCCTATACAGAGTCAAGGCTAACTGTGTGTTTTTATGCATGTAATTACTTCTCTGTTGTGTGATCTTTCTAATCGATCCTTGATGTTGCTGTCTTGGCCATGTCTCCCTTGCAAAAGAGACCTGAGATCACAATGGGCAAAAAACTAATTAAACAAAGGACAATAAAGGAGACCATCATTAAATTCTATCTTCAGAACTTTATATTGCCTTATAATGTAGTCTTTAGTGTTCTTTATCTTAAAACCAAACATCTTCTGACATACCAGATAATAAAATAGCCTGAAACTCAGAAATAATTTTGTTTAATATTGGAATCCTTAATTTTAGAAAGCATTGAATATTATGGCTCTCTTTGTGAGTCTATATTCCAATCAAAATGTCTCTCTGAATAGGAGCTAACATCATTGCCCTTAACGTCACGTAACATTATCAGCTCTGTGGTTTGGTACAATGGAGCCATTGTGCTCTGCGGTGAGGAGAGCTTATCAGTGAAAGACAGGAAAGGAGAAAGCGAAGGAGAAAATGAATAGAATAAAAGTAAATTTGATCTCTGTTTTGCAACAGAGCCTTCATCACAGAGCAGTATTCAGAAAACCGTATTCAAACTGAATCGATAATAAAAACAGATTGTTGGTTTTTGTTCTGATTGTCAAGCATAGCCCTCTTTTTTGCAAAGGAGACAATTTCACAATCCAGTAGTATTATCATTAAAGCTTCAAGTGAGTAATGTAATGGGATCCAAAGACAACTCCTTTTTAGCAAGTTCAAACATCTATTAAACATTTCAATGTTGTTGATGACACCTCATTTCTTTAACAGTTATCATATTAGGGGTTAGGTTTTTGGTATAAAAAAGATAGTATTATATATAGTATATATATATATATATATACATACTGTATATATATGTAGTACAGACCAAAAGTTTGGACACACCTTCTCATTCAAAGAGTTTTCTTTATTTTCATGACTATGAATATTGTAGCTTCACACTGAAGGCATCAAAACTATGAATTAACACATGTGGAATTATATACTGAACAAAAAAGTGTGAAACAACTGAAAATATGTCTTATATTCTAGGTTCTTCAAAGTAGCCACTTTTGATTACTGTGCACACTCTTGGCATTCTGTTGATGAGCTTCAAGAGGTAGTCATCTGAAATGGTTTTCACTTCACAGGTGTGCCCTGTCAGGTTTAATAGGTGGGATTTCAAGCCTTATAAATGGGGATGGGACCATCAGTTGTGTTGTGCAGGAGGTGGATACAGTACACAGCCAATAGTCCTACTGAATAGACTGACAAAGACTTGCTGTGTTTGTAACAGATGCGCCAGCAAGACGTGCACCAACAATTTGTCCTCTTTTGAACTCTGGTATGTCACCCATAATGTTGTGTGCATTTCAATATTTTGAGCAAAACTGTGCTCTTACCCTGCTAATTGAACCTTCACACTCTGCTCTTACTGGTGCAATGTGCAATCAATGAAGACTGGCTACCAGGCTGGTCCAATTTAGCCATGAAACCTCCCACACTAAAATGACTGGTGTTTCAGTTTCATTGTCCAACCCCTGTATATATATATTATATTCAACCAAATGATGATATATAGTTAAACAACACTTTTATCATATTCCTTGGTCCTTAACAAGTCTAGCTGTCCCTTCAATTTATGTATTGCTGAATTACATAAGATTTTAAGGCAAATTAACATAGATACGTTGACCTTTACATATTAAAGTTGGGTGGGTTGTTAAGAATATAATTTATTCCTCCTCTTCTGCCACTAAGGTGCAGTCATTCTGCACG
This sequence comes from Girardinichthys multiradiatus, assembly GCF_021462225.1. Taxonomy (NCBI): domain Eukaryota; kingdom Metazoa; phylum Chordata; class Actinopteri; order Cyprinodontiformes; family Goodeidae; genus Girardinichthys; species Girardinichthys multiradiatus. Next base: position 12,395,128 of record NC_061813.1, on the reverse strand, counting down.
TTTTGTGAAACATGGAGTCCTGTGATGAGGCCTATTATGTTTTTGATGTCCCAATCTTGTATACAAGGTGTGTGTATGAGGACGCAGGGTGTACAATTTAAATGTAATGTACCCCCGTTCTGGTGCAAAAACAGAGGTATGCCACATTTGCCAAGATGTCACAATCTCATTTCATTTTCCCATAATCAAGGATTAAAAAAAACTTCTGGGTATCAATATTTAATGGTTTATACACAGTCTGTGGTAGGTTGGCCCCCATCAGTTGGAGTTGCTGCAAGCAACCAGCCTTGCTATAATGTACTGCTGCTACCACAAAGTGGTGGTAATGCAATAAGGTGTAAGCCAAAAACAAGACTAGTTGTGTTTCGAAATCAAATGCCATTGATTCATCAGAATGTGACAAAATGTAAAGTCAAAGATCATATCTTTTAAAAAGGTCTACCTAGAACTCATTTTGAAATGTTAAAGAGACTGAAATAAAGCTCAAACAATGCAAGGTTACCTCAACATATTGTAAGTTTATCAAGGAAAAAGCATGCAGCCTAATGCTCTTATCATCCCCTCAACAAAAGCCTCAGCAAAAAGACTGGACAATTATGAAGATTCTAAAAGAAGTGAAAAACTGACCACAGATTCATGGATAGCAGTCACTGCAGAATCCTATCTTATCAACCACAAACATGAATTCATTAGAGTGGTGTAAAATGAACAAACAAATGTAACTGCAAGTACAGTTTTATCAGAGAGGATGCTCTTTTTCAGGGTCAGGATTCCATCCATCCATCCATCCATCCATCCATCCATCCATCCATCCATCCATCCATCCATCCATCCATCCATCCATCCATCCATCCATCGGAGCAGTGTCATATGCGCATTCGGTTTCATTGTGAACATGTGGACTTTGTTGGAACCAGCCATGGAAGGTAACATGAACTAAACTATACAAAGAGAGCAAAAGAGACTAGTAAAAACTCTGAATTCCAGAATGCACAGTATTAACTCATCACAGCTCCCAGGAAGGAGACATCACAGCTTGAATAATTGTAATCTCATATAGTTAAAAAACAAACTCTGCTCCCAGGAGCATTTCTTCCTCTTTGCCTGCAACTCTCCAATGGCATCATTGCTAATTCGAAAAAAAACCTTGGATCCAAAGAAAAGCACAGTCTACTGTCTGTGTGTACTCCTGCCAAAAATATGAATAGCTGTCTGAACCTGACGGTCTGAGGTTTTGCAGAAACGAATCTGAGAATATATTCTCTGATTACGACAAATCGATTTCCCTCCATTGCCTAAGGAAGACGGGACTGAAACTATTGCTCCATGTGCTGAACGACCCTACTAGTACCTCGTCTCATTAACGCGCTTAAATATATGTCCACATAGTCCGTATAAACTTGCTAAATTGTCTTTGTTATCCCAGCTGCTCATGCTGAAACTACAGCTCTGCTAATGCTAAGACTGTAGCCACAATTAGTTCTGCTATGTTTACTACACAGCTCTCTTCATCTGCGATGCGATCAGCAGTAGCACGCTGCCAACACTCATGCACACTTTAATATTTGTATAAGTGGTGTTTAAAGATGCAAGTGGGACTTCGAGAGGTTGCTAAACAGTGCCCCAGCCGCTATTTTAATTTGTTGTCAGCTGAACCGCTGATCCTGGATATGACATCACCACGGCGTCTGTCCGTTTGTTTGCTTTCTTGTGAGTCGACAAAAATTTTATGCTGCCATCTTGGTAGCCTATCACCCTTATTAAATTAGTCACCATGATGGCTTGATAACACAACATTAAAAATCAATTGGCCAAAGTGTTATTGATTTCTAATTCAGCTAATTACATGTGAAACATTTTTTACTAAAATACTGTTTTAAGTTCCCTTCTGCTTTGCATTGTGAAATGGTTGTTTGAACACCTAGCAATTGTTCTTTGTTAGCTTTTAAAGTTAATCTGGCTTCATTTCAAATTCCTCAAAACAAACCTTGGTTCTTAAATATACATATTCACATTGAATTTTGATATCACTGCATCATTTTATTGATTATTGGTGTTTCAGTTTAATGTTTCTTTCTTTTTACTATATTTTTAACATGGTTAATTAGTTTAAAGACTGTTGCCGTAATCAGTTCGACTAAAGAGACACACATAAATGTGATTTTTAGTCCTTTAATTCTGGAAATGTTCTTTAGGTGATAGAAGGCCGACTTAGTGATTGTCTTTATGTGACTCTGAAGGTTCAGGTCTGAGTCCATCACTACACCCAGATTTAGGCTTCATCAGTGGTTTCTAGCTGTAGTAACTGAAGCTCCATTGCGACTCTTAATCACCCCTCCTTTGGTCCACAAATAATTACTTCAGTTTTGTTTTTAATTTAACCGAAAAGACATAGCACATTCACACATTGATTTGTTCTATGCATCTGGTATGCTTGAATAGGTTCATAGTCCCCTGGTGATGTTGTAATGTAGAGCTGTGTGTCATCTGGATAGTTATGGTAACTTATCTTGTTGTTTGTTATGATCTGAGCTAGGGAGAGCATGTAGATATTGAATATAAGTGGTCCAGGGATGGAACCTTGGGGAACCCCACAGATGATTTTTGTCAGCTCTGATGTAAAGTTACCTACTGAAACATAAAAGTCCCTGCCCTTCAAGTAAGACTCAAACCAGCCAAGTGCTATACCAGAAAGACCGACCCAGTTCTTCAGTTACTCCAGTAATATATGTGATCAACAGTGTTGATTGCTTCTCTGAGGTCCAATAATACCAGCACTGTGATTCTTCCACAGTCTGCATTCATGTAGATGTCATTAAACACCTTGGCAAGGACAGTCTCGGTACTGTGGTGAGCCCGGAAACCTGACTGGAAGACGTCAAAAGGTCAAAGTGGACTAATAAATGGGAGATTTGAGATGGGCTTGGAATTTTGCAATAGCAACTTGTCAATATTAATCATTTTTAACAATAGTTTGATAATTGCTGTTTTTAAGGCCACTTGGGAGCAGCATGGTGAGTTGCAGAGCTTTACTTTAATAATAAGAAAAAAATAATAATAATAAAAAAAACAACTTTCCAGGGGCAGGCAGACTGTGTAACAGACATAGAGCCAGGTAGCAAACATGGTAGTATACAGGAGAAACCAGTGGCAAACAAGAAAACCAGAGATGTTATAAATACTGAGGGAAGTGGAGAATGGACCAATGAACAGAGGAGGTTAATCAGGGAGAGGATCAGGAGCAGTTGGTGGAAGGGAGCCTAAAGAATACTGAGGGAGAGTGACTAATTAACACAAATGAGCAGGGAGGTAACAGAAAAACATCTTAATTAACTGAAGCAAGTAAACAATGAGACTAACTAAAGAACATTAACAAGGGGGAACCAGATCTATAAGCAAAATATCAACTAACACATTTAACCAGGGAAGTAACAAAAACCTGACAGAATTAATCAAATAAGCCTAAATGAACTGAAATAAAGCCATGAAGAACATGGCAGGTAAACAGAACTCAAACCCAAAATCTATCACAGGCAGATTCTGACAGTTCTGAATGTTTTCTTTGAAAGAACAGAGTTTTGTCTCGCAAACTTACTCCTTAGTGCACACTAATGGAGAACGCAGGGGACATTGTCACATGTATAACACAACCAGCACCTTTTGTTTCTGGTTTCTTTAATGGCCCTGTTGTTCCTTATTTCTTCTGATTATTAGTGACCACCCTCATGAGGATAACACAATTGAGGCACGTGACGTTGCCCGGTATGGCGGAGCCGGGGTTCCACCCTGGAGCCAGGCCTGGGGTCGGGACCCGTCGGAGGGCGCCTGCTGGGTGGGTTGCTCTTCGCGGGACCCGGCCGGTCCAAGCCCGAAGGAGAGACATGAGGCCATCCCCCAGTGGGCCCACCACTTGCAGGGGGAACCGTGAGAGACCGGTGCAAAGAGGATTTTGCGGCAGATGAAGGTGGAGACCTCGGCGGCCCAATCACCGGATGCTTAGTCTGGCTCTAGGGACGTGGAATGTCACCTCACTGGGGGGAAGGAGCCTGAGCTTGTGGAGGAGGTCGAGAGATATCGACTAGAAATAGTCGGGCTCACCTCCACGCACTGCTTGGGCTCTGGAACCCATCTCCTCGAGAGGAGCTGGACTCTTTTCTACTCTGGAGTGGCCCATGGGGAGAGGCGGCGGGCTGGTGTGGGTTTGCTTGTTGCCCCCCAGCTCAGCCGTTGTGTGTTGGGGTTTACCCCAGTGGATGAGAGGGTAGCATCCCTGCGCCTTCGGGTTGGGGACAGGTCTCTGACTGTCGTCTCAGCCTATGGGCCGGGCGGTAGTGCGGAGTACCCGGCCTTCTTAGCGTCCCTGTTCGGGGTGCTGGATAGTGCCTCTCCTGGGGACTCCATTATTCTGCCGGGGGACTTCAACGCCTACGTGGCAAACGGCAGTGACACCTAGAGAGGCATGATAGGGAGGAATGGCCTCCTTGATCTGAATCCGAGTGGTGTTTCGTTATTGGACTTCTGTATTAGTCACGGATTGTCCATAATGAACACCATGTTCAAGCATAAGGGTGTCCACTTGGCACCAGGACACCATAGGCAGGAGGTCAATGATCGACTTTGTTGTCATATCGTCAGACCTTCGGCCGGATGTTTTGGACACTCGGGTGAAGAGAGGGACTGAGCTGTCCACTGATCACCGCCTGGTGGTGAGTTGGATCCGCTGGAAGAGGAGAGAGCTGGACAGACATGGCAGGCCCAAGCACATAGTGAGGGTCTGCTGGGAACGTCTGGCTGAGCCCTTGGCCAGGGATATATTCAACTCCCACCTCCGGGAGAGCTTTGACCAGATTCTGGGGGACGTTGGAGACATAGAGTCTGAGTGGACTATGTTCTCCGCATCTATTGTTGATGCTGCTGCCCGTAGCTGCGGCCGTAAGGTCTGCGGTGCCTGTCACAGCGGTAATCCCCAAACCCGGTGGTGGACGGTAAGGGACGCTGTCAAGCTGAAGAAGGAGTCCTATCAGCTGTGGTTGGCTTATGGGACTCCTGAGGCAGCTGACGGGTACCGTGAGGCCAAGCGTGCCGTGGCCTGGTCTGTGGCAGAGGCAATAACCCTGGCCTGGGAGGAGTTCGGTGAGGACATGGAGAAGGACTACCGGTTGGGCTCGAAGCGATTCTGGCAAACCGTCCGGCGCCTCAGGAGGGGGAAGCAGTGCTTTGCCAAAACTGTTTACAGTGGGGGTGGGAGGCTGCTGACCTCGACTGGGGATATTATCGGGCAGTGGAAGGAGTACTTTGAGGATCTCCTCAATCCTGCCATCACACATTCCCTGGTAGATTTAGGGGGGTGCTCCAGGAGTATGGAATTGCAGGCCCTATATTAGGGGCCATCCAGTCTCTGTACAAGCAGAGCAGGAGTTTGGTCTGCATTACCAGTACTAAGTCAGACCTGTTCCCGGTGCATGTTGGACTCCGGCAGGGCTGCCCTTTGTCACCGGTCCTGTTCATAACTTTTATGGACAGGATTTCTAGGCGCAGCCAAGGGCCGGAGGTCTGGTTTGGGGACCAGTGGATTTCGTCTCTTCTTTTTGCGGATGACGTGGTCCTGCTGGCCCCCTCTAGCCAAGACCTACAGCATCCGCTGGGGCGGATCGCAGCCGAGTGTGAAGCAGCTGGGATGAAGATTAGTTCGTCCAAGTCCGAGGCCATGGTTCTCGACCGGAAAAGGGTGGATTGAAATGGGCTTCCTCCGTAGGGTGGCCGAGCACTCCCTTAGATATAGGGTGAGGAGCTCGGCCATCCCGGAGGGGCTCGGATGGACGCCTTCCTCGGGAGGTGTTCCAGGCACGTCCCACCGAGGTTAGGCCCAGGGGACGGCCCAGGACACGCTGGATGGACTATGTCTCTCGTCTGGCCTGGGAACCCCTTTGGCTGCCCCTGGAGGAGCTGGAGGAGGTGTCTGGGGAGAGGGACGTCTGGGTGTCTCTGCTGTGCCTGCTGCCCCCGCGACCCGGTCCCGGATAAAGCAGAAGACGACGACTAAGAGTATGAGTATTAGTGACCACCTTCACTGTCCAATAGTGTATGTGCATAATTCTGTGGATGTTTTTGGATCCTTCTTCTGACTGATACTTTTGAACAAGAGATCATTTTCATTATTTTTTGCCTGTCTGCAAACCATACTTTAGCTAAAGGATGCAAATAAGCTAATGTGGCAAATATTTTGCTAAGGCAGCACAAATATATTACAGTTAACTCAAATTCACTGTATTTGAAGGCAGGTTTAGGATCAACAATATTTGTTTTATAATAAATTTGTTTGGTTTTCATTTGAGTTGTATTTTCACATGTCTTGAGAGACGCTGTATTTATACAGAATCAGGTTTAGGATTAGCGGTCATCTGCTTGGACTGACCCGAGGCCTTGAGGACAAAAAAGATGGAAAATACAGAACTGTGACCACTTTAAGATGAGATAGCCCTTGATTATTCTCTGCCTTACAAGTAGATAGAAATTTCGAATTTGCATTCTTCATTTTGTAGTTATTTAATAAAAAAGGCTAAAACTGGAGAAACTTGATCTCTCCATTAATCTCTCATCAGAATGTAGGAGGTATTTGCTTTCTGCATTTTGTTCCTTTGCAGTTGAAACATAATAAACCTTTCTAGGGCTGTCATCCTATCTACACAACATGGAATGTACCATGTTTCTTGGTCTATTCCATCACTATTCCTAAAGGATTTCCACCCTTAGATCAGGAAAACCAGTTGTTGATTGTTTTTAGTAAAAATATGGTTTACTAGTGAAAAGGGATTTAAATCACAGCTCATTTGATATGTGTGGTATACAATAAAATACTGAGAGGTTTACTTTGTCACTGCCAGGCTTAGGCAGCTTTGTGTTAATTTGTTTGGGATTGAGGGGTAGCAGATGTTCATTCTTTTGTCTGATTCTGCTGCTTGAACATTGGCGTTTTTATGACAAATTGTATCCAGCTTCAGCACTGTGACATATTTAATAATTAAAGGGAAAATGTAATAGAAGTGGACATTTAAAAAAGATCTAAAATTCAAAGTAAGTATTACTAGTAAAATCACTGCTAAACAACCAACTGCCTGAAAGCTTTACTAAATATATATTTCTTATAGATAAATGATTAATAAACATTAAGAAATGGAACATTTGAGATTGGAAATTACCTATTTAACTTCTCTGTTCAAATGCTGAATCAGTGTTTTCACAAAAAGTATAAATAATATCAAAGTATAAATAATAATTATTAATATAATTTCAACAAGTTCTGATGTTCAAATGTTCTGTTCCTGATTAGAATAAATGTAGCATATTATTTCTTTCTTAGTGAAACAAAATATGATTTTGTGTTGAACTCAAGCTTGAGATTTTCCTTCCTAGTTAGGTTTGTGCTCTCCGACAGCGAGATATATCTGCACAGACAGATGGAGGATGGTGCTGTGAAGCTCCTGAAGGTAAAGAAGCTTGTTGTGCCAGGTCTGATCAGGCTGAATTCTGCAGCCAGAGGGGAACTGATGTACAGCTACATTTGGATTTGGCTTTGCTCATCAGTGTCTAGCAGGTACAGCAGTGGGGGAACTTCCCCAACTTCACTTATAACAGATTTCAAGTACAAACCAAACTGAAAACCTTTGAAATTCAAAAACAGATCTCTGAAACTCTCTCGTGGATAAAATAAATTTAGTTTTTCTGGACATGAATTTACTTTACACCTGATATGGACATTTGCACACTCTAAAAACTGTTGAATAATTCTATTAAGTCAAACTAGGGTCAAAATTGGACCTTTCAAGGTCTAGATTTATTTAACACACCGGGGATTGGTTATGGGTATTAATATACTCAGCATGATGGATTAGGGTTTTAACTCAAAACAAGTGTCCTTGAAGTGGCATTCGGGACTAACATAGCTAGGGTTCCCTTAGACTGGTAATTCCTGTCATTCCGTACTCATAGTAAGGGGTGGGGTCTGTTGTTCATTAAGAAAAGTAAGAATGACATGTTGACAAAACACTCCAGAAATCACTAAAGACATTGCTAGATTTGTTGCTTGCCACTTTTTAAAAAACAAGGTGCTAGATGAGTCTGAAAACTGAAATATAGCAACATATTTGCTAACTTGGCGGAACGGGGAGGGCCTGCTGCCTGAGGACTGGACTGTAGCTTCTTTGGGGGTGGAGGGGTCAACTGCATGTTTTGAAGAGTAGGAACAATACACGAATACACGCTTTATTTGAGAGTCTGCAAAAGAGTCATCAAAACACCAGAAGAATGAGCTAGATTTGTTGCTGGTCGTGTTTTTTAAAAGATAGTCACTAGAGGGGTCAGAATTATTGCTAAATAGTGCAACAAATTTACTAAGTTGGCAACATTCGATGCTCCATCCAATTGTATTTCCGTTATATTCTTGACCCAATATTTGATCAAAATGACCCCAACAGCATAAACCTAGCTTATTTCTAAAAGAAAGGAACCAGCTGAGTTTATTATAGCTCTTTTGGTTGTGACCTCAGAAGAAACAGGGGACAAGGACATACATAAAAAAAAATCAAACAAAAATAATCTAATGTCGGCAGGGCTTAATTCTGATCAAACATCCTGTTCGAACTGATAGTAACCGGAAAGCTGGAACCGCTTGGGAGCTGGTTATAATTGAAAATGAGAAAAACGAAATCAAATAAACACTGTTGCATTCACACTACTTGGAAAAAATAAAAATCACTAAATGTGCTCTTAGCTTGTCCACAACTACACACTTACACATTCAGATTTGGATATTTGCCACACTTTTGCACAAACGTCAATACATCTAAAAGGGAAAATCAGTAAACAGAAGCTTATCATCTTTTCAAAAGATCCTAAAGGCCTTGAAGCTCAGCTGTATCCCATTTTGAAGACAGAGATTAATTGCCTCTTTTCCGCCCCGACATTAATCCTTGAAACCGCCTTTCGCTTGGCACCATAGCATCTCCACGCTTGCAACCTCTCATCTCACACCGCCTCATGAAGTCAAACCAGACCTTATGATACACATATGAGTATCCTCCAGCACAATTCATCTGCCTATTAGAACTTAAAGACAATAATTTAACATTGATATGAGGCTCACATATGTTACAAGTGAAGTAGCATGAATGTGTTCATCTCAAAATGCAAACAAATGAACCAACTTGGGTACGGCAAGCCTTAGCCCTGCCAAGACCCTGCCGCTCTACATCTCCAACACTAATACCTCCTGGAATAAAGCACAGATCAGAGAGGATGTATTTGTTGACATTTGCAGGTGTTAAAAAAATCAAAGCAGTGAGTTGCGGTTTTCATTAATGCTCCTGTCTTTGTTCACGCGACAGTGAGAACGGCATGCAACATATGGTGTGTCCTGTTTCACAAATCCTCAAAAATCCAGCCCTGCGTGGGATTTATGAACACAACAGATGAGGGTTTGATGATTATGAGTGTGCTGATGCGCTGGAAAGGTTCTGCCTTCAACTCGGCAGTCCGGCATATGCCGCTGGTGGATACAGAGAGGTCATCCAGATCTTCTGCCCGCACTGGCCATTTCATTACGCCACCAGATGGCTGCAGGGATTTTATCATTAAAATATCCTTCTGCTGAATGTTTTTCATAGCATGAAAGTTATCAAACTGACACAAATTGGGATGACATTTAGCACGTTTTCTCTTTTGAATCTCTGCTTTCTTGGAAATAATTCTAATGGATCTCTTTAAAATTCGTTGTTTTTGACCAGCTAAGCATCAAGTTGAAGTGGCTGAAACATTCTCCAGAATGTTAAGGAGTGTTCCAGGATGCCTTTCAACAAACAGGTGTGTGGAAACGATATTAATCCCCTAAGTAAACACAAAAAAGGCATGAGGTAAAAACTAGGTTGGTTTGGATAACTTTTTTCTCTTGATAAATTAAATCATCATTTGAAAACTGCATTTTGTATTTTCGCAGGTTATATTTTTTTCATATTAAGTATAATATTACATATAAGTGTGACAAAAAAACAAAAGCAGAAGAAATCAGTAAAAGGTGAAATCTTTTACTGCATTGTCACAAAACGCTTCATCTACCAAATGCTCGCTTGACAGCTATTGTAAGTGTGTGACGGATTTTGATTTGAACTGAGATTACTCTGCACTAGAATGTGCTGAGTGATTTCCCCCCACCCTTCGTCCCAATAGGGCATCATGTTACCGCCGTTTGGATGCTTATTACACGGCCCTGCATGTGTTCCTGTCCTCCAGAAACGCCAAGGTATGAATAGGGTGTAATCAGTCTATGATCCAATCAAAGGCTGGTGTCTGGTTGAGCGACAGGGAGGTCTCTGTGGGCTTCTGATGAGGTCACAGTCAAAGAGCTCCCTAGGGAAAAGCGTCCATGACAAAGAGATGCTATGAACAGCAGCAACTCACTGAATGTATTTAGGATTGCTTCGAATCTGTCTCCATTCTCTTGATCAAAGCAGACCATGCATTAATACTATAAAGTTTTATGTTAAAAAGTATTATTTTAATTATTTTAATAGATTAAATAAAAAGTAGTTACTTCTTAAGGAGACAAAAAAATCTCACTCTGTCTGTCCCTTGGGTCTAGGGGTAAGAAATTGAACGTTCAGAAGATTATTTAAGCTGCTTTAAAATCTAACTTTGATCAAAGTTTAATGCTGTCACAGGAGTCTAAAGGAAGAGGCATCTGGCCTAATTTTTTGCTGTAATATAGAGACAGTATAAGAAAAAAGGTTGAGGAGTTCAGTTGGTACTTTGATTAATCAGATTCCTTCACCAGAACCATCACGTACAACAGAAGAATCCCTACTAGAGTCCGGAAAACAGATGGTTAGATCATTAACAGAACTGAATGGATTCCTCCAGGCTCCCACAACCACTCGGTTAGTGAGAAAATATTGACTCAACAGCTGTTTATTCATCACTGGAGACTGGAAAGTTGTTGGTTCTAGTTCAGTTTGTTGCATGTCTTGGCTGTTTCTGACTTTGGAGTCAAAACTGGGAGAAGTTGGACACACCGGCAGGGTTGCAGGGCTGGTGCCTATCTCTGGTGGTCACTGGGGGAGAAGTGGGGTACACCTTGGAGAGGTTGTCTGTACATTAGTGGGGCAACAGAGGGACAAACAAGACCAACAACCATGCATGCATACACCAACACCTGAAGGCATTTTAGAGAGACTAATTAAACTAACATACATGTTTTTGGCCTCTGAAAGAAAGCCTGAGAACCCAGAGAGAACCCATGCTTGCACAGGGAGAACCTGCAAACTCCTTGCAGAAAGGCCCTGGTTGGTATTCCAACCTAGGAGTTTTTTGCTGCCAGGCAACAGTTCTAAAACCAACACCAACATGCTATCCAAAACAAAATCAGCTGTTTGGAAATATTCCCACTCTTGTCAAGTTAATGCTGTTTTAAATGTTTGTACTAGTATGGTGATGTGACAAAACCATGGCATTTTTACTCAAGGTTATGATAATGAGAGAATCTCTTAAAGGCCCACACCTATTGTGGTCTTTTATTTAAACATATCTCTGTAACTGACCTAGTTAAAAAACAACAAATTTAGGTGCTACCATATTCTGAGTTCTCAGCAGCCTTATTTCTGGAGTCACTTCGCCAGTTCAGAAAATGTGCCTTACTTAATACCATCCTGTACCTAATTAGAAATACATAAACAAATGAGCTTTCATGCGAGACCTGCTGCTCTTCAAAGTAAACACATTTATCAGTTCTGCTTCCAAGATGCTGCTACATGTATCATCCACACCTACAATATAACCTCTGTATATTTTTTTGCAACCAAGCGGCATTTGAAAGCAAGCGTACTATTTATTAAAGGCAAACAATAAAAGAAAAGCTAGCCTCTAATACAAATGAGAGACAGGATTTGTTCTTCTTGAAACTGCTGGAAACGTAAGCTTGATATCACTGGAACAAAGCAAACATAGTGTCTTGCAAAGATTTTAACATTTTGTCCTGACAACTACAATTTTTTTTTTACATAAAAAAAATATGAAAACGTTCAGGGAGTATGAATGCTTTTGCAAAGAACTACATGCCTGTGGTATTCATCTGCATTCAGCTAAAGTTTCAAAGTTATTTGTTTGCAAAGGCCAGTGCATAATGTTCATACTGGGGACCTTCAGTGTTGCTGCTGGAAAACCTTGAGTTCTCTAATAACAAACGTCGTTCATCCTCTGCGCAAGGCATAGTAAGTTGTAGTTCCAACCCATAAAACAAATTCAGGAACCTTTTGCTAAGAACAATAATTTAGCCTTCATCCAAACAAAAGGCATTACAAATGTTAAAATGTTGTGAACTGTGAACTCAAACCTAACATGCAATTTAAAGCAGCATGGTTGTAAACAGTTAAACAAAAGTTGTTTTTCCCCTATTGGGTGGATTACTTTTCAAATCTGTGTGCTTTAATTTAAGATCTGATCCTTTTTATTTTATCTGCTTTGCTCCAAACCACAATATTTCTCCCATCATTTTCCCTATGAATGCATATGAATGAAGTGTGTGGTTTAAAGTCATCTTCCCTAAATGAACAGTAGATGGTGGTAGTAAACATTTTTTACATGTAGCAGAGCCTAGGATAGCAGGCTGTCAAAACTTTGAAATTGTTTAACAGAATGCAGATTTTATTTCTGCACATTTTTATGAAAACTGACATTATACAATTAGATACATCTTGAGAAATAAATTCCCCCCTTTATTCATTTTCTTGTTCACATTTCCCACATATCAAAGAGAAGTGTCTTTACTTTCCATTACCTCTGAATAAAAAGTAAGACATGAAGTCTACACAGTGTTTGACAAAATGCAAGAAGTGAGAGACAGAGCTGCTAAATCCCTCCAGTTAAGCTCATCACCTCCTCCTTCTCTGAAGGCTTGAGTCTTTCATCAGGCAGGGTTTATCACCGCGTCAGAGAGAATGTTTGAAGCTTCAAGTTTCCCCTCGCTCACTAAACCACACATTGAGGTGAGGCAGCGGCTGAGATTAGATTCCCAACAAAATGGCCGAATAGGCCCGTGAGAGCAGGAGGAGAGGAGAATTCAGCTTGGGTGTCGTTTGAACATGCCAGACACGCAGGCGCATGGGTGAGGTCTTGTTTTCTGGGAGGAATGAAAACAGGGCTGACAAAATGCAGCATTATACGGGTAGAAAATACTAGCAGATCAATAGAAATAGGAACCAAAGCCCTGTCGGGTGCAATATACCGCAAACCCTATATTTAACGACTGAAAATGGAAAACAAATTATAATAAATAAATTTACTAAGATTATTTATGGAAATAAAGATGCTCTCACAACAGGTGGCTGACTGTAGGGTAAGTAGTCAAGGGCTTGTTTGAGATTACTGTTGCCAACTCTGCAGAAAGGAAAGTAGCTATTGGCTATACTAAAAGGTTCTTAGGGTTAGGGTTAGGGTAGAGTGAATGTTATGTTTTTTAATACTTAATTTTTAGTTTAGTTGTCTTAAGTCTGCTTTGGTTTTCAGGCCTTTTATCCACTTTAAAACCCTAAAGTAGTCACAGTTAAACAGTTGTGAGCTTTTTTCTTCTGTATATGATCTACATTAACATCCTTAACAGACCAAAAGTAGACTTGAAGAATGCATCAATTCATTTTAATACAGTGATTTATTGTAGATAAAGTAGCTTGGCAAATAAACAGTCATAGGTGGCGAGGACTGAACAGTGGCACAGTTGGTAGCACTGTTGCCTTGCAGCAAGAAGGTCCTGGGTTTGATTCCTGGCCAAGGGTCTTTCTGCAGGGAGTTTGCATGTTCTCCCTGTGCATGTGGGGTTCTTTCTGGGTCCTCTGGCTTCCTCCCACAGTCCAAAGACATGCCTGTTAGGTTAATTGGTCACTCTAAATTGCCCTTAGGTGTGTGTGTATGTTTATTTTGTTTTGCCCTGCGATGGACTGGCAACCTGTCCAGGGTGTTACCTGCCTCTTGCCCATAGACTGCTGGAGATAGGCACCAGATTCCCCGCGACCCACTATGGAGGAAGCAGTAGAAAATGGCTGACTGACTAGTCATAGGTGGCGCTCCTTAACTTTCCATGCTATGAATCCCAACTTTTTTTACAACCACAATATTTTCAAAAAGCCAAATTTGTCTAAGCGAGGAAAAACTGTAGTATCTTTCTTTTAGCCAGCTGACTGGAAGTGCACAGCAACAGGTGGGGCAGGGGGAGCAATGCATTGTTCTACCTTAAGACCATACAGCTGGAGAAAATGCTGGCACTTCCTATGCTATCTCATGAAAAACACTTTAAATCCTAGAAATGAAGAAAGTTAAATGGAATAAAACTCAAGATATCAGGGCTACGGACTATTGTAGACCTAATTTTTAAGCATAAATGTAGCAAAACATTCTAAAAACCACTGTGCAGTAGCTAGAAATTGCACACGAACTTATGGCAACTAGCTAATGTGTGAGCTCCATTCCGACTTACAGCATGTGGCAGTTTATGGCCTGTCAAGAGCTAAATTAGGAGTTAGAGTTACATTAATCGATGAATGTGGCGTCCTGTTAAATGTTTATGATAAAATAATCTTTATTTTCTCAAATCCATTTTCCAAATTGGTTGTTAGCTGTAAGCTTGCAGAGCAACACCTTGATTGGCTTGTTAGTTGTTTAATTTGAAGCAAAGCTACATAAAGCATTTCAATAAATTGAAAAAAATCAAATATTACCAAGTTCATTTGACAAATATATATGTTATTTTTAACATTATGTAGAGATGATTTTTGCTAGGCTTTAACACCTGTCCAGATTCCTAAATAGCATGTTGCTATGAACAAGGGATTTCTCATCACCCTGCTTAGGACTTCCCAAACATGCTGACAATCTAAAGAAAGCTTTATTTTAAACTCTCTAAGGAGATGTCATTAAAATAGTCCCAACAAACACTGCCAGCGATTCAAGATGTAAATGCTGTAAATATACAAAGACAGACCCAGAAGCTATTCCTGCTTTGCCTTTGAATTGTCAGCGCCGAGGGATGGTGAACTAGCAGGGGAATTCTTTTTTTGTTTGGTTTCATTAGATGAAATTGATTTCTTCAAAGACGACTGTTGTTTTTTAATTAAAACAGTGAACTGGCTAATTGTGAAATTGATTCAGGTTTTATTTTTCACAGTGTGAAGCAATATGCTGTTGCCCTCAGTGCTATCTGTATTTATCAGGGAAAGTAAAGCAGCTTGCACATCCTGCCCGTCTTTATTTTTCTAATTCTTGGAGCTGTAGCACACATGCACATCCAGGAACACACACTGACAGTTTAGGGTGTTTAATGCTGTAATCCCATAACTCTTAAAAAATGTTGCTGAAGTTTTTCAGTAAGCTGAATGTTTAAGTGACATTACGAAAGTCCTTAACTCACTGCGAACCCTGTAAGCTCATCTGCAAAGTAGTTTGAAAGTCTGTATCAACAACAGGATTAAATGTCAAACTTTTAAGGTGATTTACTATGAGTTTACCAATGCTTGTTTAGACCATGGACAGTTGAGTTCTAGATGTGTTATGTCGACAAATTCAGGGGGAAACTTGGACTTTCTACTCCTGTCAGTATGATTTATGTCATGCCTGAGAAGAAATTTGCCTTTGAAATTCGTGTGACAAAACTTTACATCAGTCTTTCTTGAGGGCTAAAGTTACCTTCAGAGGTTTTATATTTCAGCAAGGTGTTTCGCCACTGGATTAATCATTAGCCTTCAATTATTCATTTCTTATCCAATCTCGAAGAGCTGTCTTCAGTTCATTTTCATTCCACAATTTTCCAAAGAAAAGTTCTCTCCTATGACATTTGACATTTCTGTTCAACTGGAGGTGCACTGGGTCACACTTTATTTTCCATTACACATTTCAAATACAGTCTCATTGTAGGGCTGTTAACAGATTTGTTTTTGCTCTTAAATCACGTTTCAGATCATCAAAATGTTGTTGTCAGGCAAAGAAAAGATTGCTAAAAACAAAACATATTTTTCAAAAGATTATTTAAGTTATTGGGAGGGAGGGGGAGAGGGAGCTACCCAAACCAACCTCGCTCTATGTGAAAACATAATTTCCTAGTAGACCTAAAAACTCTTTGTGCCACCTTTGGTAGCAGCAACTGCCAATGAGTGTTTGTGATAACGAGCTATTTTTTTTTACACTCCTTTGAAAAAATTGTGTCCAAATTTTCTTTGCAGAATCAATTAATCTGGCCATATTGGAGGGTTTTTCAGTGTAAAAGCCTGTTTAAGCTAATACAATAGCATCTTAATCAGATTGAAGTCTGATCTTTGATTAGATACTCCAAGCCTGTCCTATTGTTTCATTGTTTTGTTTCATTTTTAATAGTCTTTCTGATGTACACTTACTGATGTGCTTTGGATTTTTTTATCTTGTGTTGCTGTTTGAGATATTTTCGCATACCTCATGCTGTCAGACAGGTTCTGTTTATGTCAATTCTTAAATCTACAGGTCAGGATTTTGTCTGGCCTTGCATGTGACTAAAAAAATTAAACAAAAACAGTGATCAATCACAACTAATTTGTTTAATGCTATGAAAAACACAGAACAAATTTTTATTGTAACTATTTGTTCTTTCCCCTTAGGCTGAGTTTCCTTTAAATGTGGCATTGATAACAGGAGGGCATGCATACATTATGCAAACTGTGATTTGTTTCTTACTGCTTAAACTTTACAAGTATGTATCACTAATGTACACATCCTCAATTAACCGCATAAGAGTTAGAACTTCCTTTTCACCTTGGTACAGTTTAAATTTAGTACCAGTTTTTTGAAATCATGTTTTGCCCCAAAAAATAATGAATTAATATTGTAATAACGCAATTGTTGGCCATAAATGTCCACACAGGTGCTGTGTAGAGTGGCCAAGGTCCAATTCTTTTCACATCATGCAACAACCTGCATCACAGAATTAATTTTAACTATGTTTAACAGCTTCTCAGTGAAACAAATTATCTCCCACAGGATGTTTTCCAGTGCTGGCCTTTCGTAGAGGCTGACCTATTCCTGAGAAGAGGTTCAGTGAGGCACAACAGGGTCCTGAGCCTGAACCAGAGACATGACAGCTTTGTGTAAGTGCAAATCTTTTGGGAAATTAATCGCTGGTTTGTTTGCCGCACATATACCTAATTAATCACAGCACTCTGATCGCCCAGTTAAATGGTTGGAGTCAGGCTTATTTATTGATGCCAAATATTTCAAGACTTCAATCAGCTGTCCCCTCAGCTGGTCTCCTGTGGCTCCTACAAACATGGATGATTCAGTCTGCTCTAGGTTTCATAAATCACACTTCTAAGCCAATAAACCTTGCATGGTCATCTCTGAACCTTTCAAAAGCACTTTTAGCCTTGCTGTCATGTGAAGAAAAAAAGTTTCTTCAGAGGTCAGTCTGTGTTTTGCATTGGGGATGCTAACAATTCAGCTTTACGTTGCTTCATAGCGGAAGTAATTGAGACTATAGTTAGTTCATGCTCAAAAACTCTTCTGGGTCAAAATTCATTCACAATGATGTAAAAGACTAATTGCCAGCAACTGCAAAGTCTTGATGGCACAAACAATTGAATTTAGGGGACAATTAAGTTTTCACACAGGGCCTGGTTGGTTTGGATAGCCTTTTCCCTTGATAAATGAAATCATCAATTGTAAACTGCCTTTTTGTTGAATTTCTTCTGATATTGAAATTCCTCCAAATGAGAATAAAACAAAATCATTAAAAAATCTGTCAAAAGGACCAATCCGTTTTCATACCACAGCAGCTGCTTTAACTTGAGTTAACCGGGTAGATTTTCTGGCACTTTGACACACGCAGAATGCCAGCTGCAAAGCTTGTGAGGATTGACTGGGTAAACATTGAGATTTCATCCCAAACAAAGCACGAGAAAGTCCCAAATCTGGCTCCGGAGAGGGAAATCATTCCCACCTAAGTCCCAGCAAGACTAACAAGGATTCAGGGATTACAGCAAGCTCTCACTTCACTTTAATCAAAGTGCAAAGCTGAGCTGGCTACTGTTGTCCTTGTTAGACATTTAAAGGAAGGAAGAAGAGCTGTAGCAGAGCTCTAACACTTAGTTATACAGACTGGTGAGTAATTACTTTTTCTACTTACAGTGTAAACATCCTGCATGTTCTTCTTGTTCTCCAAAATGTTCACTTGGTCTGTTTGTTTCCACTGAGCTCCTTGTGCATTTGAAACTGGGGAAGACAGGAATATTCTCCCCTGATCATCTCCACCCTCAATTTTCCAAGCTTGTCTTTTGAATGTGTAGCTTTTGTTTTTGAGGTTTCTGTTATCTGGGAGTGCTGCATACCCATGTGATCTCCATATAGTATTTGTAGGTTTTTTTTCTACATCAAACAATGAAATGCAGTATGTTTATGCACACATCTGTTCTCTACTCGTGTTATAACCCACTTCTTTTAACCTCGACATCATTACAGTCTACTTTGATCCCTGCTCACCTCTCTTTCTACCTGCTGGTTCCTTTGGGTATGCGACTTAAGCTACAACGTCTTTTTGTATTTATGGCATAGGTAACACAGGGGAAGAAAGACACTATCTGTCTTTGTTCTTAAGGGAGATGAGAAAGAGAAAGAGAGGCCCTGAAGCTGTTTCACTGGGACACAAACCAGGAGTAAGAAGGTAAATATAGATTACTGCATGAGCGCAAATAGGTAGCAGGAACTGGAATAAGATCTGTGTCTAGGAAGAGGTATCCTTTCAATTCAGTCAGTCAGTCATTTTCTACCGCTTATTCCATAGTGGGTCGCGGGGGAGCTGGTGCCTATCTCCAGCAGTCTATGGGCGAGAGGCGGGGTACACCCTGGACAGGTCGCCAGTCCATCATAAGGCAACACAAACAACCAAGCACACACTCATTCATACACCTAAGGGCAATTTAGAGTGACCAATTAACCTAACAGGCATGTCTTTGGACTGTGGGAGTAAGCCCACAGTCAGCTCACTTTTTGTATTTGTTCCCTGTTCAAATCTATTTAAAAACTAATCTGATAATAATAATAATAAAAATAAGACATGGATGAGATATTGAGAATGTTGGATTAAATAAAGGCTTAGACTTACTTTTGTTTCATTTGAGACACTTCGATTTCCAAGATATTTCAGAGTTGACCCAACAACTTCACAGTTAGTCAAAAATACGGTTGAGAAAGTCCTGGGTTCATGTAGTCTGAATTTTCTATGGCGGCCTGATTTTCTTTGAAAAGGTCTTATAGGTAGTGTTGTGTAATAATATGCTTTATATTTAATATTTTATTAAATAACTTTCGATCTTAAGTATTGTCCCGTGAATACCAGCCCAGTATTGCGGTGCTATTAGATCAATAGATGAAAGAGTGACTCGAGCAATGGCATTCTCAAAATAGCAAACTCTGCACACATATGGAATAATTTCACTACAACTTCTTCCTAAAATATAAGAATTTATTAACAGAAACAACAAGTTAAACATATTTCAGTTAACAAATTATTTACTAGGCTAGAACAATTAAACTAAAAGCACCAAGCAAAATGAAGGAATACAAAACTATGTACACTACACTACCTCATTTGCAAACTATTCTGAAGAACAGGAGGTTTAAAAGGCATTGAGTTGAGTAGCGCAGATTAACATTAACCAAACTTTAAATTGCAAGCAGTAAGGGGTTAACCTTTTTCACTAAGGGACATGTCTTTCCACATTAATATTGTTTCCTCCATTGCCTAGTATCCATCGAGGTAAAAGTAAAAAGTAAAAACAACCAGTGTTCAAAGTAAAATATGTCATTTTCATCTGTTTTCTTTAATTCTAAGTTACCCTTAATTCATGATTTAAACATTTAAAACTTTTTAAAGTTTCAGTAAGCCTCTTGGACTTAAGTAGCCCAACCATCTGAATGTCTCTCTCATTAATAGAGTAACCCATGACAATGTTACTGACCCAAGCTTAGGCCTGCCTTGTTAAAGAGAATGCTGGTGAATATAAGGACTGAAACGATGAGACTCCACTGGAAAAAAGGATCACTGTTAATGACTTTCCTTTTGTTTCCACTGACCATGCAGCTCAGCCTGAGGACTCCTTCACAGTTCACCTGGATAAAGACTGAGGTTTGGTCCTTCAGGATCAAGAAGTAGAAGATAGGGCTCACTGGAACTTTTCCTCACAATGGGTACCACAGGCAGTCTCAATGACTTGCTAACAAATGGTCAATTTCAGTGAGCAGCATTAAACGATAATCAGCTAGGCACTTAATATAATAATTAGAATTTACAAAATAAATAAAAATACAAAACTCTTCGCTGTGTAATACTCAAGGCAGTCTTGTCAGAACTAGTTTGGCTTTTATGTGAATGTTTATTTGTAATGTGAGATTTTGTGAAAACAATAGTAACTTTGTTTTTAAATAGTGTAGAATGAATAGTTGATATGGGGAGTGATGGGCTAGTGGTGAGAGAGCAGGGCATTTGCGTCCTGAGTACCCTGGTTCGAGTCCCACAGCCTGCCTCTCTGGGTCCCTGAGCAAAACCCTTTGCCCCTGAATGCTCCCAGGGCACTGCACAATGGCAGCACACTGCTACCTAAGGCACGTGTTAAATGCAGAGCATAATTTCTCCATGTTGAGATCAATAAAGTCTAAATAATTATTATTATCTTACACGAGATAAAATGAGTGTGGGTTTCTAAGCAAGTCAATGGACCGAAACACACAGCCAAGAAAAATCGAATTTGGCTTCAGTGAAAGAAAGTCAAACTGCCTGTTATATAACACTGAGTTTGGGTTGGACCAATGTGCAGATAAGAGCGCAGATGGGACATGGTGAACAGAATCTTTGTTTAATTAAATAAAGGCAAATTTACAGCACAGCAGGGCATGAAACAGAGGCAATGACATGGAAAGGGTGGAAGCCAGGGTACTGTACAGGGTTGACATCGGGTGGGAAGCAGAAGGAACTAGTGGCAAACAATGAAAACCAGAGAGGATAAATACTGAGGAAAGTAGCAAGTAAACTATGAGACTAACTAAAGAACATTAAGAAGGGGGAACCAGATCTATAAGAAAAATGTAATCTAACATATCTAACCAGGGAAATAACAAACACCTAAACAACAAAATAAATCTAACAAACCTGAATGAACTAAAATACAGCAAGTGCAGAACCTGGCAGTGAAGAGAAATAAACAGAACTCAAAACACAGGCAGATCATGACACTGCCAGAATAATTAATCTATAGAAATAACTAAAAATCAGAGGGCAATAAACCTTCAGGATTTTCATACAGTTTAAAGAATGGTTAAGACCGGTGTACTGCATGTGACTAGTTTCTCTATACAGTTGTCATTACCAAATGGGCTGCACCAAATAGCATTTAATACATTCAAAAACGATTGCCTTTATCGTTCCGATTTTTTAACCACAATGTTATGTAGGCTGGTTTGCATTAATTTCTTTGTATATGTGGATTACTTGGGTTGCTGTGACTATCTGGTGTGAATTTTATGTCAATGACCCCTTTGAAAATATTTAGAATGAGATATATTTACTAGTTTTTAGAAGACACTTTCTTAGTGAAACAAGAAAATGTCTGAATCTTTCAAAAAGACCATAATTTTTATGCGGGAAGACCTATTTTTTAAATTTATTTATGAATTTAGAGTTCTTATTATTATTTTCACTTTAGCAGAAAAAAATAATCACATAAGTATAATTGAGAAAAGTTAAATTTTTCATTTAGTTGCGTAATAGTGCACACCAAGCGTTGCCCTAAATTTCTGCACAACATGGATTTTGTTATATGAAAACCTTAATCTGGCTTGAAATATTCTGGCTTGAGATTTATGATTGACTACAAAGACTATAGTTGTTGAATAATAAAATTAACATAACTTCTCTACTAACTGTCCACAAAGTGATGTGTGGTCCCATTGAAGGAAATGCTTTAAGATACTTGTACACTCCAGTGTCGAAATCATACGTGTCCTGTGTGGTTATTTTGTTGTGATATGTGAAATGCCTCATTATCTGGTAGGGACACTAGCCTGCACAAAACATCTATAGGTTACATCTGAAATTTGTTAAAAGCTTCTAAATTGATTTAAATGTTTGGCTTCCATGATTAAACCGATGCTTGTAAATGTGCTGAATGCCTCATCTTCAAATTTAAATGACCACATTGAAAATGCCCTTCTGCAACAGCCAGAATTGCCTTTGTCACAAAAAGTCACAAAACCTTGAAACCATGGGATGTTTTGCGCATCTATCATGCCATCAAAACAACAGAAGATTAAAGTAACCAAGCAAAAATTTGTGTGTTCTTGCATTTAGGGTGACTTTGTAACTAGTTTTAAGGGACAACAAACAACATCATCATCCCCATAATGCTATAATGAACCCACTCTTTGTTCATGGGGCTTTTGGGTCTGATGATGATGAAGCGTAACCTCCCTTCTTGTTTCATGTTGGGTAATATGAAGCAATTTTGCCACCCTACTCTTGTCCTCACTCTTTTGTGGCTGGGGAGTCTTTGATGCCATCTCAAATGTCTCCATCTTCAAAGTGGACTGTGGTGGCCAAATTGGTGACATCTGGACAACTTTGGTCTTTTACGAAGCTGATAAAAAGAGATTTATGGATTGGCTTGCTGTTGCAAGGTTGTGAACTTTGTTAGCTCTGAAAATTTAATATTTGTGTTTTCTGAAGACAAAAAAGACGTATGCCACGCACGACTATGAATACGTTTCCCCTGATGTTTATTTAAACAGCAAGCTAATAAAACATTTAATGTGGCTAATTTCAGCTCCTTCCTTCACTGACAATGACCTTTTTACCATTATAAGCTACTAATGATCATTGTCCTGTCAACTGTATCATCATAACAGCGTTTGCTATCAGATCTGCACAAAGGGCTGCCAACACTGCAATGAGGCACAAGCTGATGGTAGACAAACTAGGTTGCATTGATGTGCTAAACACTCGTTAATGGTATCTTTACCCTGAAATGTCTGCTTTATGTGTATTTAATGTAATGCAATCAATTGTATTTGCTGTGGTAGATATTAACAGCTTATATTTACTGAAACAAACCTGTAAAGGTTCCACTATTTTATAGTTCTGAGTAGTCGTCTTGCAATCCAGAAGTTCGATTCCAGTAGCCTCCTGCCACATATCGATGTGGGCAAGGCACTTAACCTGAAATTGCCTACCGATCTGTGTATTGGTGTATGAATGTGTGTGCGCTAGTGAGTGCATCTGGGTGAATGTGGCTATGGTGTAAAGCGCTTTGAGTGGTCAGTAGGACTGGAAAGGCGCTATTTAACTTCAGTCTATTTACCATTTACATACTACCATTACATACTACTTTGCTTCAGCCAGTCTGCTGAAGCAAAGTGAACAAAATTGATGGCAATGTTTTAAACCTCCCTTGAAGTAGCAGACCTCTATTCAGAAACTGTGCAAACTCTGTATGCCTTGTTTAATTAAGATTATTTGTCCCCTGTATAGATTCAAATCATTTAAGATGTACAAACCACTCAGATGCAGCAATATCTCTATTTGCTGTGTCTCAACGGCAACCAATATTTTCCCTTTTTTTTTTTTTACCCGAAAGTCTTTATATGCTGCACCAACACTGAAGTAACTTGGTGAAGAAAGCTACTAGTATCTTCTGAGGGTCACCTAAAACAATAACTTTATCTTTTGTTTCCAGACATTAGTGATGGGAATAACGGTGTTAAAATAAACGTATAATTAGTTTGATTACTCGTTACTTTTTTCAGTAACGAGTAATCAAACTAATTATTTTTTTCATCGTTACAACGCAGTTACCGACAATTAAATGGGGCACTTTATAAACTAAAGCTACTCATTGAAGCTCTTGTCATCTGTTGTGGCTCACAGCCACATGAGCTAAGCTTTTTTTCTCTGGTGAAGGGAGAAGTGAGTGGCAAGACAATCGCATAAGTGATGATGATATGCTAAAGTAGAGTAAGCTTTCATTGTAAGCCAATCAGCAGTGTTCAGTTTATACACAAACCAGAAAAGCACACGGCAGCCCTGCTCAGGTAAACTAGCAGATGTAAGTTGCAACAATGGCGGGAAAACTCAGTTTTCAAAGTGGAAGTACAGACACTACTTTATTCTACTTGAGGTAAAAAGCAAGAACATACATCTGAAGTAAATGTTAATAGTCAGTCAGTCATTTTCTACCGCTTATTCCATAGTGGGTCGCGGGGGAGCTGGTGCCTATCTCCAGCAGTCTATGGGCGAGAGGCGGGGTACACCCTGGACAAGTCGCCAGTCCATCGCAGGGCAAGTAAATGTTAATAGTTCGGTGTAATTACTTGACTATGTAATTCCACTTTATGTAACTGGCTTGTGAAACTTTAGAAAAAAATCTAATTTGTTGACATATTTAAACTTAAAAAAAGTAATGCAAGAGTTACTTTCCCTGTAAACTAGTTACTTTTATAGCGAATCAACTCAGTTACAAACTCAGTTGCTTTTTGGGAGAAGTAACTAGTAACTAATTACTTTTTTAAAGTAACATGCCCAACACTGCTAAACATACATTAGAGCCAACACATGCAGCTATAGTCATCAATAAGCTCACATTCTAGTTCATGGTGATGATGCTTTTGTACAGAGAAGTTAACATAATTTTAATGCCCCAACATTACAGTAATGTCTGGTTTGAAGAATTTAAAAACAGCATGTTTGTGATTCCTGTTGATTACTCTTAATATGTATAATTATAACAGAAAAAGTGCATTTTTCATTTTTCTACTCGAAGGAATCTCCCATTTTTTAGCCACTGCCTACTGACTTACATCATTACTCCCATACCTTCTCTTAACCGTAATGTTTAGCTTTGTTTTGGAAAAAAAATGCAATGTATCTATGCAGTCTCTTGGATTCCCACCAGTAAGTGCCGCTGACAACGGCATATTTAACAAAATCAAAATTCGGAAGAAGACAATCCTGGGCAAAGCTAAAGCAGTGATTGGCTAAAGATTCTACAGGTTCTTCCAAAACAATTGTAGCTCCTGTTATGTTTCACAGTATTTACCCTTACCTTTAGGTTGTATGACTTCTTGAGATTACATTACATGTTTAATAGATGCTGGAATAGATGTAGGAAAAGTACTTTGTCCTAGCATCTAGAAGAAATTAAGTAAAACTGCTGTAAAAAATGAAGAATGTACTGCTTTGTGATTTCCCCATCAGTATTTGTCCATAAAAAGTTTTTGCAAGTAGACAACAGTGCAAATGCAGCAGAAAATCTCCATTTTGGAAAATGTCTGTAAAAGTCTGGACAGAGCTAAGGCAGTGTTCATGGTGTGTGTTCTTTGTGGTGTTAATGTTACGCAGGGTTAAAATGTCCACCTGTGATGACATCATAAGGAAGTGTTAGGCTCCGGAGACAGGTGACGCTGATTGTATGATGAACCCCATGCTGGAAGTTTGGAGATCCTGAATAAACCAATATCGATTATACAGTTTGACTCAGCGCACCCTTTCTAAAAGTACAACATGGTGTCAGGAGTGCTGTAAGTCATCGTGAGGCTGCACATTTATTCAGTTACCGGAGGCATGGCTGATGACGACGTACACGGAGTTGCTTCTGCTGGTCCATGTGCAACGTTCAGCATCCAGCCACCAGAGTCTTTCGACTTCACAAAGCCACAGGAGTGGGGCAAGGGGATACGACGATTCAAACAGTTTCGTCTGGCAAGTAACGTGAACTCTAGTTCTGAGGGGAATCAAGTTAACACGCTCATTTATTGCATGGGAGATGAGGCGGATGATGTTCTGCAGGGACTAGCGTTACCAGATGAGCAAAGAATTACGTATCAAGGAGTTCGTGATGGGTTTCAAGCTTTCTTCGTTGTCAAGAAAAATGTAATTTATGAGCGAGCCAGGTTCAACATGCGCAAACAAGAGGAGCATGAAACCGTAGATGCCTTTGTTACTTCACTGTATGCGCTAGCAGAACATTGCAGTTATGGAGCGCTACATGATGAACTGATTCATGACAGGCTGGTGGTGGGACTGCAGGATAAAAAAATGTCTGAACGTATGCAGCTCTACCCAGATTTGACACTGGAAAAGGCCATTAATTCGGCAAGACAAAGCGAAGAGGTGAAACGGCAGCAATCCTGTCTGCGTAGTGATACCAGATCAGATACTGAAAATGGAAAATCGGTCGACAGGGTGTACAAAAGTAGTGTTAAGCAGGCCAGGGTTAAATACCAACCCAAGTTGCACACTACTACATATAACAAAAGGGAGATTTCTCAGTGTTATAAGTGTGGCAGCTCCCCATTCCATCCCAAACGTGACTGTCCAGCCAATGGGGAAAAATTTCATTTATGTGGGAAAAAGGGACACTATAAGAAGGTGTGTAGAACGCTTAGGAGTGTACATGCTGTTGAAAAAGTTGATTCTTTGTTTTTAGGCAGCATTACAAAAGGAGATGAACCCTGGAGGGTGGATGTTGAAATAAATAATAGAAACATCTCATTCAAGATTGACACCGGTGCTGATGTTACGGTTCTGCCATACGCCATGTATAAAGACATCTACAGAAACGAGAGCCCCCACCCTCTGGGAAAAGCCACCAGGCCGCTGCTGGGACGAGGGGGAAATGTACTGGATATTGTGGGTGTTGCTGAGATGTTAAAGAAAAAAGGAGAAAAAGAGATACAGGAAAGTGTGTACATTATGAGACACCTGCTAACTGTACGTTTGGGTAGACCAGCCATCCAGAAGCTGGAGCTATTAGATAGATTAAATGAGATAACTGTTGAAACATTAAAAAATAGCTATCCATGTCAAGACTTGAACAACGGACAAACCCAGAATGCAGACTAGCATGACGGTAAGTGAAAAACAATTTAATAAAAAACAAAAACTCACTCACAGATGAGGCTGGAACAAAACAACAACCGGGCAGGCAAGACAGGCATGGCATCATCAAAAACAAGACTTGAGCATGAAAATGAAAAAATGTTTCCGCGACGACTAACTGAACAGGTGTGATTAAATGGAGCATGGTACAGGTGGAACACAAAACTGATTAACATGGTGCAGGTGAACCGAATAAACTTAATTGACAGAACAAAATGTGACTGGAGCAAAACATGTCTTGAACAGAACGCAAATCCAAGGAAACAAACTAATAGAAACATAACTAGAAAAACATGAAACGAAAGCATAACCAGATCCAAAAACGTAACTTGACCGCACATGAACTAGAAGACAAAAACTAAAGCATGACTAGGAAAATAATAAACAGAAACATGATTAAAGACTGGAGCAGTAAAAAACATAAGGAAAACACCAGAAACCAAAAAACCCCAAATCATAACAAACCCCCCCCCATTAAGGGCGGATACCAGACGCCCACAAGAGTCCAAACAAAAGACAACCCGACCAGGGCGGGCGGTGGGGGCCTTGGTAGGAGGGCTAGAAACAAAAGACAACCCGACCAGGGCGGGCGGTGGGGGCCTTGGTAGGAGGGCTAGAAACAAAAGACAACCCGACCAAGGCGGGCAGTGGGGGCCTTGGTAGGAGGGCCAGAAACAAAAACAGAGTTCCGGCGGGCGACCAGGAGGTTGTCCCCAGCAGGCACAGAGTTCCGGCGGGCAACCAGGCGAACCCTCAGTGGCTGAAGCAGAGCCTGGCGAACCCTCAGTGGCTGAAGCAGAGCCTGGCGAAACCTCAGAGGCTGAAGCAGAGTCTGGCGGACCCTCAGAGGCTGAAGCAGAGCCTGGCGAACCCTCAGAGGCTGAAGCAGAGCCTGGCGAACCCTCAGAGGCTGAAGCAGAGCCTGGCGAACCCTCGTCTCTGGGTTCAAAGGCCAGAACGAGGACAAACTGTTCCTTGAACCCCTCATGAACAGGGTTCAATGGTGGCACTTCCTCCTCGAACTCCTCGTCGCAGGGTTCAGAAGCCAGAACAAGGACAAAACGTTCCTTGAACCCTTCAGGAACAGGGTCCGGCGTCGATCCCTCCTCGAACCCCTCGTCGCAGGGCTCAGAGGCCAGAACGAGGACCAGTTCCTCACTGAACCCCTGCAGACTAGGAACAGGAGCTGAGGCGTCGGCGGGACCCTCAGTGACGTGAGCAGGAGCTGAGGCATCAGCCGGACCCTCAGTGGCGTGAGCAGAGGCTGAGGCATCAGCCGGACCCTCAGTGGCGTGAGCAGAGGCTGAGGCGTCAGCCGGACACTCAGTGGCGTGAGCAGAGGCTGAGGTGTCAGCCGGACACTCAGTGGCGTGAGCAGAGGCTGAGGCGTCAGCCGGACACTCAGTGGCGTGAGCAGAGGCTGAGGCGTCAGCCGGACACTCAGTGGCGTGAGCAGAGGCTGAGGCGTCAGCCGGACACTCAGTGGCGTGAGCAGAGGCTGAGGCGTCAGCCGGACACTCAGTGGCGTGAGCAGAGGCTGAGGCGTCAGCCAGACCCTCAGTGGCGTGAGCAGAGGCGTTGCCGGGGCCCCCGATGACTTGAGCCGGGGCGTCCCTTTTACGACGTCCTCTGCGACGTGTGGAGGGGGTTGAGACTGACTTAGGGTCTGGCCTGGAGTCAGGCTGTGGTGTGTCTGGTCTGGAGTCAGGCTGTGGTGTGTCTGGCCTGGAGTCAGGCTGTGGTGTGTCTGGCCTGGAGTCAGGCTGAGGCTGTGGTGTGTCTGGCCTGGAGTCAGGCTGAGGCTGTGGTGTGTCTGGCCTGGAGTCAGGCTGAGGCCGTGGTGTGTCTGGCCTGGAGTCAGGCTGAGGCCGTGGTGTGTCTGGCCTGGAGTCAGGCTGAGGCCGTGGTGTGTCTGGCCTGGAGTCAGGCTGAGGCCGTGGTGTGTCTGGCCTGGAGTCAGGCTGAGGCTGTGGTGTGTCTGGCCTGGAGTCAGGCTGAGGCCGTGGTGTGTCAGGCTGAGGCCGTGGTGTGTCAGGCTGAGGTCCTGACGTGGGCTGCTCAGCAGCAAGGAAGTGGACGGCAGTAAAACTGCCTTACTGCAGCCTCATAATCCCTCTCCATCTGCCTGATTCTGTCCATCAACTCAGGAGAGGAATATATGAGGCTGGTCTTCCTGAAGCTCTTAATCTGGCGGGCATAGAACCATAGACGCTGCTCCAGCTCGTCAGGTGTCGCCTCAGAACACGGGGCTGGAGCGAGCGAAGACGGCATTGGCGGAGCTGCAGCGAGCCTGGGAGACAGTGCTGTAGCAGACGAAGATGCGGGCTTACTTGTCGCAGCCCTCACGTCGGCTGGCAGGGAAACCACATCCTCACCAACCGAACCACAGGAAGGTGCTCCATGCCGACGTTTCTTGCGGCGGGAGGAGGGCGAGGGCTTCACTGCCGGACCAGAGTGCGCAGTCAGGGGAGCAGGCGGAGAACGGCGCTGAACCGCCTCACGCTCCTTCTGCTCCAGCAGAAGTGGAGAGGGCACAACCTCCAGGTTGGTCGGCAGGTTCCTCATCACCTCCTCCTTCTGCCGTTCAACCCATAGATCCAAGGCTTCTGCCGACTAGCAGGCAGCATGACGGTAGGTGAAAAACAATTTAATAAAAAACAAAAACTCACTCACAGATGAGGCTGGAACAAAACAACAACCGGGCAGGCAAGACAGGTATGGCATCATCAAAAACAAGACTTGAGCATGAAAATGAAAAAATGTTTCCGCGACGACTAACTGAACAGGTGTGATTAAATGGAGCATGGTACAGGTGGAACACAAAACTGATTAACATGGTGCAGGTGAACCGAATAAACTTAATTGACAGAACAAAATGTGACTGGAGCAAAACATGTCTTGAACAGAACGCAAATCCAAGGAAACAAACTAATAGAAACATAACTAGAAAAACATGAAACGAAAGCATAACCAGATCCAAAAACGTAACTTGACCGCACATGAACTAGAAGACAAAAACTAAAGCATGACTAGGAAAATAATAAACAGAAACATGATTAAAGACTGGAGCAGTAAAAAACATAAGGAAAACACCAGAAACCAAAAAACCCCAAATCATAACAAACCCCCCCCCATTAAGGGCGGATACCAGACGCCCACAAGAGTCCAAACAAAAGACAACCCGACCAGGGCGGGCGGTGGGGGCCTTGGTAGGAGGGCTAGAAACAAAAGACAACCCGACCAGGGCGGGCGGTGGGGGCCTTGGTAGGAGGGCTAGAAACAAAAGACAACCCGACCAAGGCGGGCAGTGGGGGCCTTGGTAGGAGGGCCAGAAACAAAAACAGAGTTCCGGCGGGCGACCAGGAGGTTGTCCCCAGCAGGCACAGAGTTCCGGCGGGCAACCAGGCGAACCCTCAGTGGCTGAAGCAGAGCCTGGCGAACCCTCAGTGGCTGAAGCAGAGCCTGGCGAAACCTCAGAGGCTGAAGCAGAGTCTGGCGGACCCTCAGAGGCTGAAGCAGAGCCTGGCGAACCCTCAGAGGCTGAAGCAGAGCCTGGCGAACCCTCAGAGGCTGAAGCAGAGCCTGGCGAACCCTCGTCTCTGGGTTCAAAGGCCAGAACGAGGACAAACTGTTCCTTGAACCCCTCATGAACAGGGTTCAATGGTGGCACTTCCTCCTCGAACTCCTCGTCGCAGGGTTCAGAAGCCAGAACAAGGACAAAACGTTCCTTGAACCCTTCAGGAACAGGGTCCGGCGTCGATCCCTCCTCGAACCCCTCGTCGCAGGGCTCAGAGGCCAGAACGAGGACCAGTTCCTCACTGAACCCCTGCAGACTAGGAACAGGAGCTGAGGCGTCGGCGGGACCCTCAGTGACGTGAGCAGGAGCTGAGGCATCAGCCGGACCCTCAGTGGCGTGAGCAGAGGCTGAGGCATCAGCCGGACCCTCAGTGGCGTGAGCAGAGGCTGAGGCGTCAGCCGGACACTCAGTGGCGTGAGCAGAGGCTGAGGTGTCAGCCGGACACTCAGTGGCGTGAGCAGAGGCTGAGGCGTCAGCCGGACACTCAGTGGCGTGAGCAGAGGCTGAGGCGTCAGCCGGACACTCAGTGGCGTGAGCAGAGGCTGAGGCGTCAGCCGGACACTCAGTGGCGTGAGCAGAGGCTGAGGCGTCAGCCGGACACTCAGTGGCGTGAGCAGAGGCTGAGGCGTCAGCCAGACCCTCAGTGGCGTGAGCAGAGGCGTTGCCGGGGCCCCCGATGACTTGAGCCGGGGCGTCCCTTTTACGACGTCCTCTGCGACGTGTGGAGGGGGTTGAGACTGACTTAGGGTCTGGCCTGGAGTCAGGCTGTGGTGTGTCTGGTCTGGAGTCAGGCTGTGGTGTGTCTGGCCTGGAGTCAGGCTGTGGTGTGTCTGGCCTGGAGTCAGGCTGAGGCTGTGGTGTGTCTGGCCTGGAGTCAGGCTGAGGCTGTGGTGTGTCTGGCCTGGAGTCAGGCTGAGGCCGTGGTGTGTCTGGCCTGGAGTCAGGCTGAGGCCGTGGTGTGTCTGGCCTGGAGTCAGGCTGAGGCCGTGGTGTGTCTGGCCTGGAGTCAGGCTGAGGCCGTGGTGTGTCTGGCCTGGAGTCAGGCTGAGGCTGTGGTGTGTCTGGCCTGGAGTCAGGCTGAGGCCGTGGTGTGTCAGGCTGAGGCCGTGGTGTGTCAGGCTGAGGTCCTGACGTGGGCTGCTCAGCAGCAAGGAAGTGGACGGCAGTAAAACTGCCTTACTGCAGCCTCATAATCCCTCTCCATCTGCCTGATTCTGTCCATCAACTCAGGAGAGGAATATATGAGGCTGGTCTTCCTGAAGCTCTTAATCTGGCGGGCATAGAACCATAGACGCTGCTCCAGCTCGTCAGGTGTCGCCTCAGAACACGGGGCTGGAGCGAGCGAAGACGGCATTGGCGGAGCTGCAGCGAGCCTGGGAGACAGTGCTGTAGCAGACGAAGATGCGGGCTTACTTGTCGCAGCCCTCACGTCGGCTGGCAGGGAAACCACATCCTCACCAACCGAACCACAGGAAGGTGCTCCATGCCGACGTTTCTTGCGGCGGGAGGAGGGCGAGGGCTTCACTGCCGGACCAGAGTGCGCAGTCAGGGGAGCAGGCGGAGAACGGCGCTGAACCGCCTCACGCTCCTTCTGCTCCAGCAGAAGTGGAGAGGGCACAACCTCCAGGTTGGTCGGCAGGTTCCTCATCACCTCCTCCTTCTGCCGTTCAACCCATAGATCCAAGGCTTCTGCCGACTAGCAGGCAGCATGACGGTAGGTGAAAAACAATTTAATAAAAAACAAAAACTCACTCACAGATGAGGCTGGAACAAAACAACAACCGGGCAGGCAAGACAGGTATGGCATCATCAAAAACAAGACTTGAGCATGAAAATGAAAAAATGTTTCCGCGACGACTAACTGAACAGGTGTGATTAAATGGAGCATGGTACAGGTGGAACACAAAACTGATTAACATGGTGCAGGTGAACCAAATAAACTTAATTGACAGAACAAAACGTGACTGGAGCAAAATATGGCTTGAACAGAACGCAAATCCAAGGAAACAAACTAATAGAAACATAACTAGAAAAACATGAAACAAAAGCATAACCAGATCCAAAAACTTAACTTGACCGCACATGAACTAGAAGACAAAAACTAAAGCATGACTAGGAAAATAATAAACAGAAACATGATTAAAAACTGGAGCAGTGAAAAACATAAGAAAAAAACAGAAACCAAAAAACCCCAAATCATAACAATCCAAAGCTATGCAGAGGTCTGGGACAGGTGAGACAGCCTTATGCCATAAAACTGAAACTAGGAGCTCAACCATTTTCATTAAAGACACCCAGAAGGATTCCACTTCCTTTGATGGACAAAGTCAAGCAACAACTGTCCCGTATGGAAAGTTTGGGTGTGATCAGCAGAATTGAGGAGCCAACTGAGTGGTGTTCAGGAATGGTGGTTGTTCCCAAAAAGACAGGTGCTGTACGCATATGTGTTGACCTCACAAAGCTGAACGAGTCTGTTTGCAGAGAGAAGTACAGGGGTTGGACAATGAAACTGAAACACCTGTCATTTTAGTGTGGGAGGTTTCATGGCTAAATTGGACCAGCCTGGTAGCCAGTCGTCATTGATTGCACATTGCACCAGTAAGAGCAGAGTGTGAAGGTTCAATTAGCAGGGTAAGAGCACAGTTTTGCTCAAAATATTGAAATGTACACAACATTATGGGTGACATACCAGAGTTCAAAAGAGGACAAATTGTTGGTGCACTTCTTGCTGGTGCATCTGTGACCGAGACAGCAAGTCTTTGTGATGTATCAAGAGCCACGGTATCCAGGGTAATGTCAGCATACCAGCAAGAAGGATGAACCACATCCAACAGGATTAACTGTGGACGCAAGAGGAAGCTGTCTGAAAGGGATGTTCGGGTGCTAACCCGGATTGTATCCAAAAAACATAAAACCACAGCTGCCCAAATCACGGCAGAATTAAATGTGCACCTCAACTCTCCTGTTTCCACCAGAATTGTCCGTCGGGAGCGCCACAGGGTCAATATACACGGCCGGGCTGCTATAGCCAAACCTTTGGTCACTCATGCCAATGCCAAACGTCGGTTTCAATGGTGCAAGGAGCGCAAATCTTGGGCTGTGGACAATGTGAAACATGTATTGTTCTCTGATTAGTCCACCTTTACTGTTTTGCCCACATCTGGGAGAGTTACGGTGTGGAGAAGCCCCAAAGAAGCATACCACCCAGACTGTTGCATGCCCAGAGTGAAGCATGGTGGTGGATCAGTGATGGTTTGGGCTGCCATATCATGGCATTCCCTTGGCCCAATACTTGTGCTAGATGGGCGCGTCACTGCCAAGGACTACTGAACCATTCTTGAGGACCATGTGCATCCAATGGTTCAAACATTGTATCCTGAAGGCTGTACCGTGTATCAGGATGACAATGCACCAATACACACAGCAAGACTGGTGAAAGATAGGTTTGATGAACATGAAAGTGGTAACAGAGGTTAAAGAGGGACTAGATCGTGTAGTTTGCCACATGGATGATGTGTTAGTGTGGGGGAGAACACAGGAGGAGCATGATGCTCATCTGCATACCGTTCTTGGAAAGATTCAAGAAGCCAGTATTACACTGAACATTGATAAATGTGATCTTTCAAAGCAGAGTGTAACATTTTTGGGACACATTATCTCCATAAATGGAGTTAGTCCTGATCCAAATAAAACAGAAGCTGTGAGAAAGATGAAGGAACCAAGAAATGTAAGTGAACTAAGAAGCTTCCTTGGAATGGTTAACCAACTGGGGAAGTTTATTCCACAGTTAGCAGAGCGAGACAAGCCTTTGAGGGATCTTTTGTCAAAGAATAACTGTTGGATATGGGGAGTTGATCAGGCTAGAGCATTTACAGAACTGAAAGAGATGCTTTCATCCCCGCCAGTGTTATGTATGTATGATGTAAAATTGGTAATGTGAAGTTTCAGCAAATGCATCAGCTTATGGTCTGAGGAGTGTGCTGCTTCAAAAATGGGGTCAGGAATGGAGACCTGTTGCATATGTGTCACGATCTCTCACACAGACTGAGCAGAGATATGCACAGGTGGAAAAATAAGCTTTGAGTCTTACCTGGACTTGTGAAAGGTTCAGTAATTATCTCATTGGGAACCATTTCCAAACGGAGACTGATCATAAACCACTTCTAAGTCTGTTGAGTAGTCAGATGTTAGATGCCCTTCCACCACGTATTCAGCGCTTTAAAATGCGTCTTATGAGATATTCTTATTCCATCTCATATGTGCCAGGGAAACATCTGTGGACTGCTGACACACTGTCACATACCCCCATGACAGAAATCTTAACAAAAACTGAAGCAAGGTTGGTTGAAGACTCAAATATTTTTGTGGATAGTGTGATACAAAACTTGCCTGCAAGCACTGGCTACCTTGACGAGCTGAGAGAAAAGCTAAAAAGGGACAGCATATGTGCACGTATGATGCACCTGTTTGAGGAAGGGTGGCCTACACATTTTAACAGTGAACCAGCACTTAGACTGTATTGCGCTGAAAAGGCATTTCTTACAGTGAATGATGGTCTTTTGTTAAAAGGAGAAATACTTGTTATTCCTTCAACTACTGGAAATGATGTGCTTATGAGAGTACATGAAAGGCATCAGGGTGTGGTGAAATGTCGAGAATGAGCGCGGCAGTCCGTATGGTGGCCTGGACTGAGCCAGCAGCTAAAAGAACTGGTTCTAAAATGCCACACCTGCAACAGGGAGAAAGAAAATCATACTGAGCCACTGATGTCATCACAGTATCCAGACAGACCATGGCAAAAACTTGGGGCTGATTTGTTTACTTTGCAAGGGAAAAATTATATTCTGGTTGTGGATATGCATCAAGATTTGTGGAAATTGCTCAACTAAGTTCCACAAGATTAGCAGATGTGATTCCTCACCTGAAATCTGTGTTTGCACGTCATGGCATTCCAGAAGTAATGATCACAGATAATGCTCCTCAGTTTTCCTGTGCTGCTTTTGCTAAATTTGCTAAGTTATATGGATTTCACCATATTACAAGTAGCCCAAGATATCCACAAAGTAACGGGGAAGTTGAACGTGCTGTTAAAACAATAAAGAACTTGTTGAAGAAAGCAGCTGATCCATATCTCGCCTTACTCGCCTACAGAGCGACACCACTTTGGAATGGGTATAGTCCAGCAGAGCTTCTTATGGGAAGAAGACTTCGCACAATGCTGCCAATCTTTCCACCTTTGTTGAGGCCAGTTCTTCCAAATAGTAAGATCGTTGCTCAAAAAGAAAAGGAGAGAGGGATAAAAGATGCAGAGAGATTCCCGCCATAGAGCAAGAGTTCTAAGCAAACTTATTCCAGGACAAGGCGTGTGGATTAAAGACCAAGGCACAAGTGGAGCAGTGTTTGCCAGCCATTCTACTCCATGCTCATACATTGCAGAAGGACCTCATGGATCAATTAGGCGAAATCGTCGTCATTTGGTTGCCACGGAGCCTCTGACAAAGCCAGAAGTATCGGAAAGTGATGGTGCTGCAGAACAAGTTTAACCGGGTTCTGAAGAATCTTTACAGCAGAGCCTTTCTGGACTTTCACCTACTCCTAGAACCAGGTTTGGGAGACGGGTTGTGAAACCAGACAGACTGAATTTGTAGTTAAAGGAAATGAAATAATGGGTGTAAATAGTATGCTAAAAGGTTAAGAATGAGTAAATATGGATTTCTATTTATATGATTTTTCTAGCTCTAGGTAGGAACAGACCTTCTGGCTATAGAGGCAGAATACTCCTCTAAGGTCTGTTGAATCAATGGTAGTCCAGCCATTGATTCTAGAGTGGGGAGATGTGGTGTTAATGTTATGCATGGTTAAAACCTCAAATGGCCACCTGTGATGACATCATAAGGAAGTGTTAGGCTCCGGAGGCAGGTGACGCTGATTGTATGATGAACCCCATGCTGGAAGTTTGTAGATCCTGAATAAACCAATATCGATGATACAGTTTGACTCAGGGCACTCTTTCTAAAAATACGACATTCTTGTGAAGGCATAAATGATTTTGAATAATATTTTAAGTTCATAGGGGAACTATTAACCAGCTGATGACTATATTCAGACATGTTTTAGAGACATTTGCAAATCACATTCTATAAAGTTTATAATATGCCAGCATGAGTCTTGAGTGACATCTGAATGTCTGTCTGCATTTTAGATCTGTCACTTATATTTGCCATAGTTGATATAAATATTTTGATATAAAAACTTGGATTCTCAGTTTAGTCCTTGTTGAAGCAAGTTTATGGTATCAAATCTGAGATGACCATTTATGTTCTGAAAGCATATATTTTTAAAGTTTTTTATCTACTGCCTTTTAGGAATGCCCATTTATGTATTAAGCTCAGTTCTAAGACCTTCACTGAGAATATTCGCCGATTTGTAAATGCTTAAGGAAAGAAATCTCAGAAACATGTCCTCTGTCAGTAATAAGTCTTTCATCCCTCCCACCCAGTGGGATGCTCTGTTCCCGCAGCTATTATTATAAATTTATTATTTAAGTGAATAGCTATCAGCAGTGAGGCAAGCAATTTACTTGTCAAAATATGCTGCCAGTGTGGTCTGAAAAATGACTTGGGGGAGCTCAGGCCTAGACTGGGCAGAGAAGGAGAAGGAACCATCTCCTAAATCATGAATGTTGGTATGTAGTTGCAACTTTTTCTAAGTGATGAAGTGCAAACCCTTGTTTGAATATATTCCAAGGTTAAAAGATTTGTCAGTATTTTTTAAACTAGTTTCTGTTAAACAGTTACAAGCAGTTAATATCTTACTTGCAGCAGTTAACTTTGTTGACGTCTCTGTTTAGTATGAATTGAAAGGATACATCAGGAGTGCGTGGTGCATCTTGACAGTTTATGCTCGTCATTTGGAACCTTTAACACACAGAGGATATGTCCTGTTGAGGTCCTAACAGATTCACCTGCCGTGGACTGTTTTATCAGAACCAGTGGAGCTCATGAAGGGAACAGGTTTAAAGGCGCTTCATGAATTAGCCAGCAGAAATGAAAATAACAGCAATATTTTTGATTCTTTTCTTAAGCCACAGATGTGTTGACTTTACATGTAGATTAGTTGGTCCAGGAGGCTGATGCCAATAACTAATCTGGGAGGGCCTAAAGCTAAAGCGGAGTCCAATGTAAAAAATGTCCAGTGTGAGACATATCTTTGAGTTCATTTTTCTCAGCAGTAGAATTTAAATTGGAACTCTCCATTTGGGTGCGATTTTTGCCCAGTCTCTTTCTCATTGTTTGATCATTACAAGTGCAATTTTTTAGATTTGTTCTGGGTCCTTTTTTGACCTCCAGAATGAGTCATCATCATGCTCTTGGAGTAATTTTGGCAAGCCAACCATGCCTGGGAAGCTTTACCACTATTCCATCCTTTCTCCATTTCATATAGATTCAATGCCATTCACAGGATTTCTAAAGCCTTACAAACAGCTTTGTAACCCTTAGCACACTGAGAGATGCCAGCCGCTTTGTTTTTTTTTGGTCTTGAATTTTAATTGTACAGGTGTGGTAGTAATCAGGCCTAGGTGCGGCTCTTGAAATTAAACCAAAAATGGGGCTAGATGCAGTTAATTTGGGATTTAAAAAGGAGGCAATATGTTTTCCATGTATCACACGATTGGTTTGGACAGCTTTTTTTTACCTTAACCAATGAAATAATTTGAAAACTGCTTTTTGTGCCTAACCCCGTTATATTTCACATTAAACATTGTTTGGGGATCTGAAATGTAAATGTGGCAAAAAAAGCAAAAACAAAATAATTCTGTTTAGGGGCAGAATACTTGTTCATTGAGCTGTAAAGGAAGAAAGCAGCATTGGGACAGAATGGACATTAGTAAACTGGGCCACTTAAATTAGTACATCTCCCAGCATTCATTTTATCTTACTTTGAGCCCTCCTAACTTCATCACCTTGCATGCTTTTCCGAGAAGTAAATTAAATAGCCTCTCTTAGCTAAATAGTTTTTTCTCTGACACTATAACACCTGCTGTTATCCACAAACAGAACATCATTATGATTTAGAGTAAAAACTGCTGCAGAGACCAATGAGGCTTCTATTTTCCCCCTGTATCTGTCATGTCTTTAATGCTAATCTACCTCTTCTTGTAACATCAGCTTTTCCCCTCTCAACACTTCTCGTATTTTTGCTGAAGCAGCTTTGATCCTCTACAGACCCAGGTGATCTTCACCACACTGGTTAAGTGCTTATGCTGGATTAAGAGGAACAGATAAGGGAAGGTAGGACACAGCCCCTTCCATGCTCCCTTTAATAACATGCCCTGTAGGGAAAAGGCAACACCCAGCTGTGCAGATTGACAACTAACAGCACACTAATCCCAAAGATTGATCTCATCTATCTGGTTAAATGTGTTTTCCCTTCTGTTTTCTCTATCATCGACTATATTTTTTCAGTTTGTGCTCCCTCATTTGCAACCTCACTCTCCTGAGAGCCTCCCTTTAGAGGATTAAAACAGCTCTAATATGATTCATGAGATATATTGAACTCATCCCCTGCTGGTTGCAGAATAACACCATGCACCCGAGAGAATCTTCAAGTGAAGGCAAAAAACAGAAGATTATTTAATGGAGCTCTTGTTTCTGTGTTGTTAAAGCACTGGCCTGGCTGGTCCTGCCTAAATGAAAACTGTCGTTTAGTCCCTGGTGGGGATATCTTCTCTCTGTCGCTGCACATGTTTTGCGAGCTCTGGTGGCTGCTACCCACTCGGGAGAAAGGACTAGATGATCTGCTGCTGCATTCCTCCAAGCAAATCTAACACAAATCAAAGAACCTTTCAAAGCTAAACAAATTACCCTTGGGTGATGTGTCCTTTCACATTTGGCTTCAACCCTGAGAACACACAAATATTTGTAGACCGCATGAACAGCAGGGCAGAATGTAAAGTGAAAAACAGTGTTAGACAATAA
The DNA here is from genome assembly GCF_021462225.1 of Girardinichthys multiradiatus. Classification (NCBI taxonomy): domain Eukaryota; kingdom Metazoa; phylum Chordata; class Actinopteri; order Cyprinodontiformes; family Goodeidae; genus Girardinichthys; species Girardinichthys multiradiatus. Next base: position 12,355,596 of record NC_061813.1, on the reverse strand, counting down.
GTGAACACCCTTGATCTGAAGTTCTTTTTCCTTCTATTATAAACTACAGTGCCTTGGAAATGCATTTGGAAAAGCATACATGGTTTTTTGTGCCATTTACTCTGATAGTCCTAGATACAATCTCAGGCAACTAATTGCCTTCAGAAGTCACCAAATTAATAAAGTTATGTGTTATTTAATCTTAGTATGAATTCAGCTATTCTGTCCATTCCACAGATCTAGAATGTTAGCAGATGGGCAGATCAGGTAAAATTTTAACAATTTGTCTTAGATTTAAAATTCTGTATTCTAGAAAACTAACACTGGACTTCATCCAGAACACCTCATCATTACAATGAAATGTGACGGCAGCATCATGCTGTGTGGATGCTTCTTTCAGAAGACTCAAAACAGCCTGATCCATCCTATTATTCTGACCCACGTCTAAAGTCTTGGTAAAACTGCATTTTACTGTTGAACTCAACTAAAAACAGATATAAATAATTTGCTAATTTTAGCCTCATCCTTCTTAAGTGCAATGCTCATCGGCGGTGTCATATAAGGGTAAAAAAATATACCCCCATTATTTCCTGTGAAACTATGCCCACTGGCGGCATATGGTCGCTGGACGATGCTCCATGGCAACAATCTATTTGAAATCTCTATTTTATTAAGGTGCGTTTATGCATTTTAGGCCAGGATTTAAATGACATGTGTGGTGTCTGAAAGGACCACGGCGCCAAGAAAAGCTGAAGTCAACCTGCTCTGGTGCCCCTTTAGTGCCAAGCAATATAGTGACAGTCAGCAAAAATTTACCTATGTAAGAATTAGCTGGCTTAGATGTGGCATGTAACGATTGCAGACAGACTGTGACCAGCTGGTCTTAGGAATTAAGAAAAACTCCTTTGAACTTGCATTGTGTCGTTTGATGCCAGTCAATCATTACTGTTGACACAAAATGAATGGGTTGTGCTTACGTGCACCAAGACAAAAAAAAGCAATGAACTTCAGCCACAATAGATTGTCACTGGCCTCCAGTGTGTTTTAACCTTTTGACGGATACCACATATTTTGACCTCCGGTGCCTGTTCCAGACGTATCAGCTCCCCTGTAAATCTAATCATTTATATATCAATCACTGGATTGTATGTCTACCAAATAACATCCCAATATTTTCCTACTGGTTTCTAGTAAAAAGCGGATATAAAGATGGTGGAGTTGGTTGCACTGTTGCCTTGCAGGAAGAAGGTCCTGGGTTTGACTCTCGGCCGAGGGTCTTTCTGCATAGAGTTTGCATGTTCTCCCCGTGCATGCGTGGGTTCTGTGTGGTACTCCGGCTTCCTCCCACAGTTCAAAGACATGCCTGTTAGGTTAATTGGTCTCTCTAAATTGCCCTTAGGTGTGTGAATGAGTGTGTGCTCGGTTGTGTGTTGCCCTGCCATAGACTGGCGACCTATCCAGGGTGTACCCCGCCTCCCGCCCATAGAAAATGACTGACTGACTATATATATATATATATATATATATATATATATATATATATATATATGTAAGGTAAGTATATTTATATAGCGCTTTTCAGCAACGAGACACTCGAAGCACTGTACATACAATTACAATACAATCACAAAGCAAATAAACACAGATACAAACAGAAAAACAAATCAAATGATAAAATCAAACAACAGAGGTAATTTAAAAAAATAAAATAAATTTAAATAAAGAGAATAGAATAGAATGATGGACATGAAATGAAAGGAAAATTGGACTGAAAATGCAACCAATTATGCCTAAATGGCACAGTCAAAGACCACTCTAAACAAATAAGTTTTTAATCTTGATTTAAAGCAACTTAGGGTTTCAGCGCTTTTACAGTTTTCTGGCAGTTTATTCCAGATTAGTGGAGTATAAGAACTAAATGCTACTTCTCCATGTTTAGCTCTGGTTTTGGGTATGCAGAGTAGATTTAAGCAAGATGACCTGAGAGGTCTGGGTGGTTGATACACTGACAACAAGTCAGTAATGTATTTTGGTGCTAAACCATTCAGTGATTTATAAACTAACAGAAGTATTTTAAAGTCTATTCTCTGAGCTACAGGGAGCCAGTGTAGGGACTTTAGAACCGGGGTGATGTTCTCCACTTTCGTAGTTCTAGTGAGGACACGGGCAGCAGCATTCTGGATCAACTGCAGCTGTCTGATCGACTTTTTAGGCAGACCTGTGAAGACACCGTTGCAGTAATCAATTCTACTAAAGATGAACGCATTAATTAGTTTTTCAAGGTCCTGCTGAGACATTAGTCCTTTAATCCTGGAGATGTCCTTTAGGTGATAGAAGGCCGACCTAGTTACTACCTTTATGTGCCTCTGAAGGTTCAGGTCTGAGTCCATCACTACACCCAAGTTTCGAGCCTGACTGGTGGTTTCTAGCTGTATTAACTGAAGCTGTGTGCTAACTTTTAAACTCTCTTCCTTTGGTCCAAAGATCATTACTTCAGTTTTGTTTTGATTCAGCTGAAGAAAATTTAGGCCCATCCATGCATTGATTTCTTCTAAGCATTTACCCAGCGCTTGAATGGGTTCATGGTCACCTGGTGACATCGTAATGTATAGCTGTGTGTCGTCTGCATAGTTATGATAACTTACGTTGTTGTTTATTAAAATCTGAGTTAGGGGGAGCATGTAGATATTGAATAGGAGGGGCCCTAAGTTGAACCCTTGGGGAATGCCACATGTGATTTTTGTACTCTGATGTAAAGTTACCTACTGACACAAAAAAGTCCCTGTCCTTCAAGTAGGATTTAAACCAATTGAGTGCTGTACCAGAAAGGCCGACCCAGTTTTCCAGGCACTCTAATAAAATGGAGTGATCAACAGTGTCGAATGCTGCACTAAGGTCCAATAATACCAGCACCGTGGTTCTTCCACAGTCTTCATTTATACGGATGTCATTGAACACCTTGACAAGAGCAGTCTCTGTACTGTGGTGAGCAGGAAGCCTGACTGGAAGACATCAAAGTGGTTGGTCGTTGTTAGGAAGTTGTTTAACTGCTGAAACACAGCTTTTTCAATAATGTTACTGATGAAGGGGAGGTTTGATATAGGCCTGTAGTTCTGTAGTAGCAGCTTGTCCAAGTTGCTCTTTTTCAAAAGAGGTTTGATAATGGCTGTTTTCAGGGCCTGGGGGAAAACACCTGACAAAAGGGACGTGTTTATTATTTGAGTTAAATCAGATGTTATTACAGGCAAAGCTTTCTTAAGGAAAGCTGTGGGTAAAATATCGAGACAGCAGGAAGAAGAGCTGAGTTGGTGTACGATTTCTTCTAAGTTTTTGTAGTTTATTTGGTGAAATTGGGAAATTTGGTCAAAATCAGTTCTAGTTGGAGACAAAATTGGTACTGGAGTTGATGTGGATGTGCTGACTGCCTCTCTGATCTTTTGGGTTTTTTCAGTAAAGAATTTAGCAAATTCATTGCAGGCCCTGGTAGAGTGGAGTTCAGATGCTACAGTTACAGGAGGGTTTGTTAACCTGTCGACCATGGCAAATAATGCACGAGCATTGTTAATGTTTTTGCTGATGATCTCAGAAAAGAAGGATTCCCTTGCATTTTTCAATTGTAGGTTATATCTGTATAGTCTCTCTTTATAGATAATATAGTGAACCTGGAGTCCAGTCTTTCGCCACCTGCGTTCAGCTTTTCGACACTCCTTTTTTTCACCTCTGACTGGTGGAGCACTTCTCCGGGAGACATTGTCTACCCAGAAACGACTTTCACTTTAATTGGAGCAATTGAATCAATGATGTCTGAGATTGAAAGTTATCTACCAGCTCATCTACAGTGTTACAGGGCAAAGTGGAGGTAGAAGAGTAAATCTGGTTAAAGGTTTCAGCAGCACTGTCCTTAAAGATTTGTTTTCTTATCATGTCTCTTTGGCAAACTGAGTCATTGCAGATGATGCTTTCAAAAATAACAGAAAAGTGGTCAGAAAGGGCAACATCAGTTACAGACACCTTGGAAATGTTTAGATCTTTAGTGATGATCAAGTCCAAAATATGTTCCTGTTTGTGCGTTTTCTGTTTAACATGTTGAGTCAAACCAAAATTTCCAAAAGTGTCACATAAATCTATTGTACTTCTGCCTTCAGGATTGTCCATGTGAATGTTGAAGTCTCCCACAATAATTAAACAGTCATAATCAACACAAATCACACATAAAAGCTCATTAAAATCACTAATAAAGTTTGTTTTGGACTTAGGAGGCCTGTAAATATTCAAGAACATGGTTCGGACAGGGCTCTTTACCCCGAGAGCCAAATATTCAAAAGAGTCAAATTTGCCCCGGCCTAGGGGGGGTGTTGAAAGGAGAAGATGTCAGAGCCATTTGGGTCCCGATTTTAAGAGCTCCTTTCATGTTATCAGAATCCAGTAAAGCAAAAAGCGGGCTCAGTGGGGAGATGGGAGAGTTCTGTGCGGTCTGGGTCAGGGTCTGGGGTGAGGGGTTTTCCGGGGGTGTCGGTCTGGGTTTGGGGGGATGGGGGTATAATGGGGGGGTCCACTTCTCCTGTAGATTTCGACGTGGAGACCTTTTTTGATGACCTCTCTTTCTCAGCCAACTGGCCGATTGTTTCTGCTGGAGCTGTTGGAGGCAGCGTTATCATTGTTGTTGATACTCCATGTTCTCTTCTGAAGGTCGAAGCTGCTGGCGAATTATTTATTGAATAGAAGAGATTAGATGTGAGACGTCTGGCTCCTGGCTTGTTCAAACAGAAACCATCTTGCTTGAAGAGTTGTCTTTTTTCCCAAAAAATATTAAAGTTGTTCACAGGTGTGGTGGCACATGTTTTTTTCAACCACTTATTAATCATCAGAAGTCTGGAAAAAACCTAATTTCCACAGAAAATTGGTGCAAAGGGTCCGCTGAGAAACACCTTGATATTGAGACCTCCAACAATATTCAGAAGATGAGTGAAATCCTCTTTCAATACTTCAGATTTTTTTCTTAGCCACGTCATCCATGGCTCCACAGTGTATAATAAGGTTTTCTAGAGACGGGCGCTTTTCTGTGATTGCAAGAATATTCTCTGAGATATCGGACACCACGTTACTGGTAACAATCATAACTTCTGTGTTTTTCTTGTTGCAAAAGTTTTTAATCCCATCCACAGCTGTGTTGCCCACTATTAGGGTTCTTGGTCTGGTGGGGTACTTTTTCTCTGGCAATGTAGGAGAAGACTGTTCAGAATGAAGGTTGTTCTCAAACCTTTTATTGATCTCAGAAGATGGATAGTTTTCCTGGTTTTCATTCTGTAGTGGGGCAAATCTGTTTTGGAGGGTAATTCCATTATTTCCAGCTGCCTCACTCCTATCAGTTGTTGTGACAGCAGCTCGCTGTCGAAGTCTCAATTCCTAGGGGATACGGTGGCATTTCTCTGTAATTCTGGCCATTCTAATTTATTTAATTGCTGAGATCTTCCAGTGAGTCATCCACCTTGATTTGGCATGCCCCCAAAACATGCCAGGGGGGTCTACCGGTAGGTTTATTCTCAGTGTTCTGATTGCCAGCTGAGTTATTGAGCTAGCTGTCACTGTTTGGGATCACAGGCAGAGTTGAATCATCATTGTACCCCATATTCACTTCCACATTCACTTCTAGTCGATGGATTTTCATCTCCAAAACAGCCAATTTCTGTAAAAGCTTGTCAAAGTCCTCTGTGGTGAAGGGAGGCATTTTGTGCTGATTAGCTTACGTCAACTTGTCCTGCTTTCGAGTTTGATTATAAAAACATCAAAGTCCTTTAAAAAAATAAAATAATAATAATAATCCTTGGGAGTCGCTGGTAAGAATTTGTTTTAGTCCGATATTTCTGTAATTTTGGCTAAGAGATAAAAAGTTAGGAGTAAAAAAAGGCAAGCAAGCAGGGAGCTGAGGAGAAAAGCGTCTGAGCAGGCAGAGAGGCGAAAGTATATATATATACAAGGGTTGGACAATGAAACTGAAACACCTGTCATTTTAGTGTGGGAGGTTTCATGGCTAAATTGGACCAGCCTGGTAGCCAGTCTTCATTGATTGCACATTGCACCAGTAAGAGCATAGTGTGAAGGTTCAATTAGCAGGGTAAGAGCACAGTTTTGCTCAAAATATTGAAATGCACACAACATTATGGGTGACATACCAGAGTTCAAAAGAGGACAAATTGTTGGTCCACATCTTGCTGGCACATCTGTGACCAAGACAGCAAGTCTTTGTGATGTATCAAGAGCCACGGTATCCAGGGTAATGTCAGCATACCACCAAGAAAGACGAACCACATCCAACAGGATTAACTGTGGATGCAAGAGGAAACTGTCTGAAAGGGATGTTCGGGTGCTAACCCAGATTGTCTCCAAAAAACATAAAACCACGGCTGCCCAAATCATGGCAGAATTAAATGTGCACTTCAACTCTCCGGTTTCCGCCAGAACTGTCTGTCGGGAGCTCCACAGGATCTATATACACGGCCGGGCTGCTATAGCCAAACCTTTGGTCACTCATGCCAATGCCAAATTATGGTTTCAATTATGCAAGGAGCGCAAATCTTGGGCTGTGGACAATGTGAAACATGTATTGTTCTCTGATGAGTCCACCTTTACTGTTTTCCCCACATCCGAGAGAGATACGGTGTGGAGAAGCCCCAAAGAAGCGTACCATCCAGACTGTTGCATGCCCAGAGTGAAGCATGGGGGTGGATCAGTGATGGTTTGGGCTGCCATATCATGGCATTCCCTTGGCCCAAGTGACCTGGCCACTATCCTGCAAGAAGAATGGCTTAAAATCCCTCTGACCACTGTGCAGGACTTGTATATGTCATTCCCAAGACGAATTGACGCTGTATTGGCCGCAAAAGGAGGCCCTACACCATACTAATAAATGATTGTGGTCTAAAACCAGGTGTTTCAGTTTCATTGTCCAACCCCTGTATATATACAGTACTGTGCAAAAGTTTTAGGCAGGTGTGAAAAAATGCTGTAAACAATGATATTATGAATGAAATTAGGAAAACCTGCGATATGTGATAACGTCGGTAAAGTTTGCAATAATGATATGAGTGGCGATACATAAACAAATACTCTACTGAATAATGTTATCATCTTTCTTTTTAGATTTATTGTAAACACAAACTCCAGATTATAAGTCACACAACTGGAAAAAAATTGAACACATTATTTTCATCTCAGCAACTAAACTGCATCTGGCTTCATCTACTGTTTTTACAGTAAAACAACTTAGGTACAACAAGAAATCTCTTAATGACTTCATCAGAAAATCTCAAATGCCCCCCAAAACATTTTCGGCTACGTTATAGAAAAACTATTATAAAGAAATATATTACTGCCATTAGGAGCCTGAAGTTATAAAGAAACAATGAATGAAAAATAAATCAAGAGTTTTTTGAATTAATTAGTAAAAGTTTTAGAATCCTAAAAACTTGCACCAATGAGGAAAATCATTCCAACATCAAGGTGATGAGCAGCAGCCATCTGCCTCGCAGTTTGCACCATTATACAGGTGGAAGAAAGTCACCAAACAAAACAAAAAATGAAAATAAGTTAGTGCACCTTTAACACTGAAACAAGTAAAAATGGTAAATACTGTCAGGCAAAATGTGGGTAGGATGCACTAACAGATGTTTCTTGTGCAACAAATGTTACCTAACATTTGAAAACCATAAACACAAACACAAAAAAAAAAAGACTTTTTTGGTTGTAGTGTTTTAATTCACCATACAGCACTGAGTGTATCTTTCTCTCTCTCCTTTTCCAGAGGAAAATACACAGCAATCAACCACACCACATCCATTGACCAGAAATTATAGGATCAATACCACTTTCACTTTAGCCTTAAACAACTGAAATGAAGCTTGGAGCTCATGTGGTAATAAATCATATGCCACAGTGAATCAATAGAATTGCTAGATCCACATGCTCCAAGTGATCATTAGACTGAAATGAGGATACTTATGTCTAACAGCACCTTAGTTAATAGCTCCAAGAGCTCTCAGAGCACAGTTGTTTCAGACAAAAGGGGCTTTAAGATATAGCAGTCAAGCTGCTATAAAGACATTATTCTGACTTTTTTTTAAGACTGGGCAGCACTGATTCTTAGCAGGTCTGATGAGGGGATAAATGCTATCTTTACAGTCTGACATACATTAAAGTGTAATAGACATTTCTGTATGAGACTAATGGCTGCTCCAGTGTTAGTCCGTTATAGACCACTTAATGCATATCTTGTGTGGAATGCATAAACATGCTCTGCAGTAAATGTGATGTGCATGAATGGCAAATTTTAACCTGTTGTTCTGAGGTACAGTTCTAGTCAGAGCTTGACATAAAAATAAGATGGGTTAAAATGTATTGTGATTTTTTTCAAATCCATACAGGGTCAAAATTATACATACAGGCTCAAATAAATAGAAGCAGCTCTAATGGTGCGTTCACACCGAACGCGGATTCTGCGATAGGAGCGGCCAATTTACATGTTATCCCTATGTAGAGGCGCGTTCAAGAGAGGAGCGAGGTGGTGCGAAGGAAACAAAGGGCGCGGTGCAGAAGGTGCGCCGAGCAAAGTGGGAGCAGAGTGAGAGCGATGGACAAGTTGAAAAATCTGAACTTTTTCCTAAATTTGCATCGCGTCAACCAATCAGGGACGGGATGTGGCTGTGACGTAGGGTGAAAGACCGCAGCGGAGAAGAAGCGGTTGTCAGTGAAGATGGAGGACCAGATCATAGTGGCGGTGTGCGGCAAGCCAGAGTTGTATGACTCAACTAATTACTTTTACCGAGACAAGTACAGAAAGGACCTGGCCTGGTTATGTTTAGGCACAAATATCTTATATTTAGGAGATTTGGACATTAAAAATCGGCTGTTTTTTTATTGAGCTGAGATTTATTTACTCACTGAAAACAGATGGACAGGCGTTCAGCAGCGGGGGATACAGCGCCGATAGATGGTGTCCCGGAGGCCGATCGTCTCCCAACGCGGGACAGCAGATCTTCGAACTGCTCCTGGTTAGACGGACGTACTGCTGAAATCGACCGTCATCCAGACGCACATCCTGGAGAAGGTGGTGGTAATCTCCAAAGTGTTCCCATCCCTGAAGAATCTGTTGAACCCAGGGACATCGAAGTCGGTGGCGTTTTTCGGCTCTCCACAGGTAAAACACTGTAATTAGCTCCATGAAATCCATGTCCGCCATGTTCAGTTGAAACCAGCAAGCAGCAGATGGAAGCTCCTCCTATTTGTTGACGCGGCAAAGCAATGCCGCTTGTTGCCAAATGGCAACGCGGAGTTCACGCGGAATGTCAAGCAGGCAAAAGCACACAAATGACGCAAAATATTCGCAGAATCCGCGTTCGGTGTGAACGCACCATAATATTGTTGTTTTAATTCAAGTTTGAAATCAATTCAGTTCAATATCATGGATCCAGCTCTGGTTGCCAAATGCCGGTGCAGCACACTTAAAGTGGACCAGTATGGAACAGGCACTAGACATCTGCTAGGTTCTACCAGGAATGAGGAAATGTCAGACTAACTGGATACTGAACTGATTATTTTCCCCACCAGAAATAGCAAATGTTCTTATTTACAATGCCTGAAAATAAAATATGGTATCAAAATGAAACAGAGCTCTTTTTTCCCAACAACAAAAAAAAGAAAAAAAAAATGAGTTGAGAGAACATCTTGGCCAGGAGACGATACCAAATGGTGAGGCAAACTGTTTTAACCTTTCATTCTCTTCCAGAAATGGAAAGTCATCACTTATTGTATCATGGGGGCATCTTGAAAGACCATCGGCATCTTGGTTGCTCTTGCCGGCATGGTATTTGATGTTGAAGTCAAATGTCAAAAGAGCAGCCAACCAGCTATGACTGGCTTCATCTAACTTTGCTGAATTTAGAAGGTAGGTTAACGGGTTGTTATCCATTCTGACAGTGGATGTTGTCCGATTAAGGTAGTCTTGAAACTTTTCTACCACCGACCACTTAGCTAAAAATTTTAGCTTATGGGCGGGATATCGCTTTTCACTGGGTGATAGCCCCCAGCTAACGTAGGCTATGTCATTGTCACCTTCCTGTTCTTGGTAAAGGGCTGCTCCTAAACCAAAGGTACTTGCATCAGTGTGAAGAACATACGGTAACTTGGGATTAGCAAACCCAAGTACTGGCGCTGTTGTGAGTTTCACAATGATTAGCTCAAAAGCTTGTTAGCATTCGGGGGTCCAACTATGGGTCAGGGGCTCACTCGGGTTGTGGTACCTTCTCTGGCAAGGAGTAGCTTTTCTGCCCATCCCGAGAAGTGGGTAGCCCCCAGTAAGATCATTTAGAGGCTTTACTATCTTTGAGTAGGTCTGGACAAATCTGCAGTAGTAACCCGTGAACTCTAAGAATGATTTGAGCTCTTTGAGGTTTTGGACAGGTGCGAAGAGCTGCAACCTTTTCAGGGTCAGTTTCGACACCTTTTCTTGAAACAATGGGGCCTAAATACCTCACAGAGGTCTGAAAAAAACAACATTTGGAAGGGGAAAGTTTCAAGCCATCCTCTCTTAGTTGTTGATGGACGTGTACAAGCCTGGATTCATGTTCTTCTAATGAGCTGGAAAACACTATAATGTCGTCCAAAAAAACTAGCACTTCCTTGAGGTGTAGGTTGCCCATACAATGGCCCCATTAAGCACTGGAAGGTACTAGGGGCGTTGGTAATGCCCTGGGGCATGCGATTAAACTCGTAAAAACGTTTTTTGGCTTGTCACGTTCTTCCATCTCAATTTGGTAATAGCTTGAGTTAAGGTCCATTACCAAAAACCATTTTGAGCCAGAGAGAGCAGAGAAGGTCTCTTCCAAATTGGGGATTGCATATGTTTCACATATTGTCAGGATCTTAAGCGTATGATAGTCGATACATAAATGGACTTCCCCATTCTTTTTTCACACCACGACTATTGGTCACACAGGGCAACAAAGAGACACACAGAACAGACAGCCATGTATGGACACAATCATACTTACTAGGAATTTAGAGAGACCATTTACTCTTACAGTCATGTGAGAGAAGCTGTAGTACCTGAAATAGAAATACTCTGTAGTACTCTTCATAAATCATGTTGGTCCTAAATTTAAGTTTAAGTTTTATTTAAGTTTTAAATTTAACCAAAAAAGACTTTTAGACACCTTGATAAAACAAGTTTTTTTTTTTAAACATTACAAACACGATAAAAAGTCTTCCGTGAGAGAATATTTTTGTGAGACTGTCTGTTTATATTTAGAGAGAAAGGGATTGTTAACATTTCCACTATTGTGTAACTTTACTTTTGGAAAATCCTTGTCTCAATGTCTATACAATGGTAAAGACAAAATGTTTGAGGAAACTTGGCCCCTCAAAAAAGTTTAAATAAAACAAAGCACCCTTTTCATACTATTTCTAGCTCAGTCCAAATACATAGCTCAAGTCAAAGATATACAATTTTCAACACATCCTTATAGTGGGCAATAATGCCGACAATGTTATTTCTTACCAGGAACTCAATACCTAATCCTGAACTACTAGTTTTCTTTAAAAAATAATTTATTTATCTATAAAAACAAGTCACATAGTTATCTTCTTTTGCTCAAGATCTGACCTGTTATTTTCTTTATTTTGCCGTTTGACTGGCTCCACCCTCTGAATGGGTTTATTTTTGCTTTCAACACACAGAATCAATACAGTCCCAAAAATCTGGTCTGCATGCAGATGACTGTGTTGAGTACCCTAGTGGAATTTACATTGCACGTGAGTGGATTGGGAGGTATAAACCAGGCCTTAGCCAGAAACCATATGCCCTTGTTTTGTTCAGCAAAAAAAAAACAAAAAAAAAAAAACAACAAATGTCTGTTTTAATGTGTGCAGCTTGCAAAACTGCATCAAAAGCCTTACTCATTATTTTGTTGATCTACAGTATCTGAGTTTTGCTTGATAACATAAAGGTTTTCACCCATTGCAAATACATTCACATTGAAAGGAAGACTGTATTGGCTGCTGCATCTTCTGTCTGTGTTAAATGACCTGTCCAGGACAGTGTCCCCACCCGATAGTTGTCTTTAGATGTCTCAGAACACATCTTTTCCTTGTTGTTTAAGTTTGGAAGGTCTTTCCAAATTCAGTTTTTTCTCTGTGTTTACTATTGTTAAAAATGTGTTGGTTCATTCCTTTGGGTTTGGATTTGTATTTCTTGTGGTCTTTTTTCTGTGTATTTTAGTTTATCTTTTAGATCAATGTCAGTATGTTTTCCCCTTTGATTTGTCGTTTCCTTTGTGTCTATTTTAGCTCCCTCTGTGTTAATTATCCCCCTTTCTGTAGTGTTCCTGTTTTGCTCTCCTTTTCAGCTGTTCCAAATCTCCTTGATTAGCTCACCTGCATTCATGTCCTGTTTTCCTCGTCCAAGCCCAGTTGATTTTTCTGATTTCTTAATTAAAATCCACAACATGCTCATTCTAAGTTCATGTCTGCCTTTTGATCCAACTCTCAACCTACAAAACGTTTTTAGAAACATGAACATAGTTGTCTTAAGCATCATGTATGCAACTCCTATCTTTCAATAGTAATCATTTTTTCAGAAAGACATTTAACAACATTTTCTGTTGAAGTGAAAAACAGAACAAAACACAGTGGAAGGGTAAATAGACTATGGTCTTCATTGTAAGTAATGATGGGATTAAATCAACAAAACAAATACATTCATTATCTTTATTTGGTTCATTTATAAGATTTCTGTGGTCCAAGGTAATTAAGTCAGTTTATTTTTGGAACTAAATGTAAACTCGTTTTGTTCCCTGGATACTTTTGTGGCCAAAAAAGCTGAAATAACTGTTTGTCAGCCTTGCAACTGTAATCTTTTTTTGTTCTTTGCAAGAAGAAGAGGCAACCTAAAACATTATTCTCTTATTATTTTCCTAAATCAGACTTTCTATCTAAATTTGCCAAATATCAGGGAATACGTGTTAAACTTGGATTACATTTACACACTGCTGCACCCTTTAGTTTATTACAGTTTATATACATGTATCCTTCACTGTGTGTGTGTGTGTGTATGTGCTTGTGATTGTGTTGCTCCGGTGCAGAAACACCAGCTCTGACTTGGACAGGTCACCTGTCCTGAAGCCTGTCATTCAGGAGCAGAGATGACATCTCAGCAGGGGTGCAGGTGTAATTAGACCCTGTCCCTGTGTTAGATAACAGTCTTGTTCCCACTTAAAGCACACCTACAAAGAGGCTTTTACTTTTCCTTTATGTCTGCCTGATGATGTGAGCAAAATCCCTGAAAGCCGTGTTCCTTTATTTTTTGCTCCCTGAACTTCAGACAGCTGAAAAACACAACATATTACATGTTTGCAGCTATTCACACTTAACATCTCTGATCTTACATATCAACTTATTGTAGGTCATGAGCAAACCTCTCAATCATGCTTTAGCTTGTTGTTGAGTGATCTGTTGTTTGAACTGCTAGAGACATCCCTAAATTACAAAGACAGTTCATCACCTTTTAGGTCCACAGGTTCAGTACGTAATGAAAATAATCTTGACGGTACCAGGTTCTGAAATTCTTTTAACAAACTGGCCAGACAAAGATTGAAAATCAATCAGTCTTACACATCACAGTCAATTGTCTTTTTGGTCAACTTTTCAGATATCTTGCTGTTTTGTTGTACACTGTGATTTAACTGGGTAAAATTTAGACTTAAAACAAGCTAACTTGTGTATTCTGTGATTGTGAATCGGAGACACTCTTAAAGTATGATTAAATGCGTTTTTAGAGTTTTTAGAATTTTTTAAGAATCTCTCAAAAAAAAGGCAACTCCCTCACCAAACAATCCTCTCACCACCCCACCGAAATATACAAAGCCACCATCAGACGAGCCACCACATCCCCTATGGTCCAGGATACATTATTAGTTTCAGCACAAATAAGGAGGTGACTTTTGATGACGGAACAAATTAATATTAAAACGCAGCAACCAATCAAGTTATGCAAGTCAGAAAATGAAGTTCTCTGCTCTGATTATGCACATAGATGCTCTGCTCTTGGTAACAGTCACGGACACACAAGAAAAGTTTGAAAGGTTTATTAAAAATCTTATGCAATAGGGAAGGGTCTTCGTGTTTATGGTGGAGGTCCAGATCGGCGCTGAGGAGGAAAGTTAAATGGTTACTGCATGATAGTGGAACTGATGGTGAAAGTGAGTGAGCTATGGTGTCGAAAGAATCCCACAGCTTGTAATAGTAGGGCAACCAGAGAATCAATGAAGAGATTTGTGGGGTGAGTCTTGAGAGAATTTCTCAAATAAACACAAGGAATGAGGAAGCAGAGCACATGGAACCAGGAAATGAACATGTTTGAGGGAACCTGTTCCTACAAGGAAAATACACTAAAGGTAAGTGCCAGAGCTTTAAGGAGAGCAATGACACAATTAAGGTAAGCCTGATTTGCACACATGAACGCGAAACAATTTGGCATCTGCCTCAGAGAGTCCGATCCTGTTTTATGCTGTGTCTGATCAAGCAAACCTGCCAGTCACACCCTGCAGTGAGAGAAGGTGAGGAGCAACACATACGAACACACCAACCTGCACACAGCTCTGTGAATATGACATATGTGCAGAACTCAATTAAAAGAAAAAGGAATATAAACAGATTTGTTCCAGTGTAAGTTTTGGAGTCGATCATTATCATCGTCAGTTTTTGTTTCAGTCTTGCCTTCTAACTTTAAAGAACTTCACACAAAAATGCGACTTAAGTAGAAAAGCGTACAGTGCTAACAAAATGTAGCACATCTCTTTCTCAAGAGGCTGATTGTTACTCCCTCTGATCTGATTGGGCAAGATTTCGTGCTGGGTTTAGGGTTAGGGTTATCTGTGTTCTCCTTGGGTCTGTGAGACTCAGAACCACAGATGCTCCCCATGGCCTGGAGCTTTCATGACGTGCTGATCGACCAACCAGAAGTGGACTTTGGGAAAATGAGCAGGCTGGCACGTTTAAGGAGACGTGGATTCTGTCATTTCTTTCTATCATAGTCCTTAGAATACAGAGGGATCAAAATTATCAACAAACCTTTATTGTAGATAAAATGCTATCTCACAGCTAGTGATGTTTTCAAATTCAAGATTTCAAACATCATTCTATGTTACCTCTCTTATTTAGTAATCTGTAATTATTGGGTGTTCACTACAACATTAAATCGTTAATTTAACAGTCCTTATATTACGAGGCTCTACAGGAACAAAGAAATGCCAAGAAGGTTTCATCAGTAAACTGGTTTATTTTAATTACCTCTGTTGTTTGATTTTCTGTATCATTGTAATGTTTTTCCTTATGTACAGCGCATTGAGTGCCTTGTTGCTGAGGAGCACTATATAAATAAACTTGTCTTGACTTGACTTATTTCCATTTTGCTAAGAATGTCACTCAGTGTAAATCAAGAAAAAACAGAAAGCCACCCAATTATGAAAAGGTGAATCTTGGCTATCATAAAAAGTCAATAAGCTATTTATCAATAACTCCCAAAGACCTTTAGCAAGACTAACTTTAATTTAATATCCTGGTCAATCAATATGCAATTCCCACGTAAATATCACATTGATCTGTCGCATAAACAAAGCACCAAATACTGACTGCTTCCTGGCCAAATATTTATCCTTATTATTTTGGATATACTAATTCATTCTAAGATTTTCTCCTAAAGCCAGCTCCTCAAATGCTTTTCAGCGTTCAAGTTATTCCAGTTTTTACTCTTCTGGAATGTCCATCAAATGTCACACTCATGGAAATAAGATAACAAAAAAAATCAATACTTATTAAATGTATATTTCTTATCTATGTTTTGACTATCACACCATAATCTCGTTAAATTTAAAGTCTTAACCTTGACAAGGTCATATGGGATTTACTAGGGATCGCTGCAAGCAGCTCTCTCTGAGGGAACCAGTCAGATAAATGCTGGAAAAGTCTGAGAGGAGACTGGAAACACAGGGCCAGCTGTTTCTTAAAGATCCCAGTGAGTTTGGGGCATAGCATAAAAAAAGTTTTTAATTTTTGTTAAACTGAAATGGGGGAAACAAAGACATAAGGAGAGAAAGAAAAGGTAGAACACAGAGAAGTACAAAAAGCAAAGACAAAAAGGAAAAGAAAAGAAAGATGAAGACAGAAAGTGAGGAAGGATGGAAATGAGAAAGGAGTGGAAAAAGGAAAGAAAGAAGAGGTCACAAGACAGGACACAGGTGGCTCTTCATCATTAGTACCTGCTTGACTGTCCTCGATTCTACATGGTTCGGGTCGTTTTCCATTAAAATTGAATA
Source organism: Girardinichthys multiradiatus (assembly GCF_021462225.1). Taxonomy (NCBI): domain Eukaryota; kingdom Metazoa; phylum Chordata; class Actinopteri; order Cyprinodontiformes; family Goodeidae; genus Girardinichthys; species Girardinichthys multiradiatus. Next base: position 12,339,253 of record NC_061813.1, on the reverse strand, counting down.
TAGCCTCAATATGGTAGACAAGCTAGGCGACGTGTGGGGGTAAGTAAATGGTTCCGCTAATGGTACCTAGTGGTCATATACACAATATGCCCAGCACACAACGATTTAATTGGACCGTCAATCTGGGCGTTTAGGTGAGCCTCCCAGTAGTGGAATGTTGTTGTTCCTGGTTTTAGGAACGCACAGCAGAACTTGTCTGAGGTGTCTGAATGTCTGAACAAATGTTTAGCTTCCTGAGCAACAAACTACTATTCGACCTTTTGGTGAATGTGTGAATGAAAACTAGCTACCGGCTCAGAGTACATGAGTATTGGACATCTTTTTGGAGCCAGCATCACAAATTTGTGCAGATGTATGAAGGAGTTTTCTGATACTGCAGATATAAAAATATTCTTTATACTGTACCAGCCCTGAGCCTAAACATGTATCTGTATCTCACTATGAATTTTGACAATAAACTTTTGAGTCTTTTAAATATGTGTTTAATTTTAGTTTGTACATATTACAAATACTTTATGACCACTGGAGCACTAAAAGCTAAGAATAATCCTGAACATTTTTCTCTTTTCTCCATACTCATGGCTTTTTGGCTTTTGTTGACACCGATTTACTTCCCTTGACTCCAAGATGTTAAATGTTCAGACTTTTGTTTAAGGTGGACTATCAGTGCTGGACCAGTTTGCTGCTTTTGTTTCCAGTAGACTCCCCTCTAAGCCCTACTGCTTGTTAAACCGGCTCTATGCTACAACATCAGTATTCCTCACCACATAAAATTAAGAATGCAATTACAGTGGCACAAAAGAGGAACCGACGACACGCTTTCGTCTACATAACTTTATGATAATTAAGCGACAGAAGGTCAAAGGCACTGTGTGTTAAACTAATCATGGAATAACACTTTATGAATTTTAAATGACCAGATAAAAAGGTGAGGCTTTAGGAGTTTGTGGTATGAACCCCAAAAAAATAAATGTGGTATTCTCTTAATCTTGCGGGGGAGGAATTTCAAATATTTCTCAACTACGTCTGTTACGTCTGTTAGACAAAGATACCGGGAAGTTCATGGCGGGGTCGGATAATATGTATAAGTATGTTGAAAGAGGCCATTTTCAATCATTTTCAATCATGATGAACAGGTGGGAAAAAGTACAGAAGAACAGCCAGTTTGCCTACAATTAAACTGCAATAGTTATTTCTAAATGATGCCTTAAATTGGTTCCCTAAAATGAAAATAACACAAATTTGACATAACTCTAAAGGCCACAACTAATAGATTTTGCAAATTACATTTTTTAATTACATTTTGCTATAGCAAACATTTTTAAATTATTGACATCAAATATGGAATATTGCATGTGCCGGAAAGTGGTGGATATATTAACTAAAAAATCAGTGGACATTTTTTCCAACTGTGTTGTTCCCACTATTTGCTTTATTTCTGCATTGGATTTACAAAGCAGTTTCCCCTAAATACTTAGAGAAGCAAACCAGCCAATCCAGTCCAGCAAGTTGGAGCAATTTGTTACAAATTGTTTATTTTTATCAAGTTGCAGTTATTCCCCTTTCAGCCACAAACAAAAAAAGAGTTGGCAGAGAAAAATGTTTTATTTTTTATATAGTTTTTCAATTAACCTCCTAGGTTCCTTAACATGTTTTTGTGGTGTTTTCATTTTATTTTTGCATAACATTGTGTTGAATGGCATACAATTCAGCAAGTGTGGGGAAAATTTTAATTTATACGTATTTTTTTTTCTCAAATCATTCATATGCCTATAAAACCAATTTAGCAATCAGTGTCCTTTCTACATTCAAAAAGCTGCTTTTTAATACACTAATATTGTTATTTGTTTTATATCTATTTTTTTTTATTATGGAATTGTTTTTTGTTAAATTGTTCTGAACAATGTTTTACAAGAATCTACAGAACTGATATTTAAGTAGTTAAAATAGTTGATATATATTCTGATGACTGAAAGTAATTATGGCATTCAATAAAATAAATCCTAAAAAACATGTTAATCCAAAATATTCTCATGTTAAACGTAAACGTTTTTGTGTCCAAGGGCCACACGTGGAGCACAAAATAAAGAACCTCTAAAGTAAAACATGATTAAGAGAATTAAATGAAGTACTTGAACTTATGTGTGATAAGAGTCTAAACTTAATTTTCATTTAATGAATAAACCAAGAATATTTGATATCCTTGCTCATGAGTAAGCCACCTCCTACATTAAACCCCCACCTCCGCCCTGACCCGGACCCCTGACTCCTCACCGCACCCCTCATATGATCAGTTCCCTGTCCTGTTTTTGTGATGCTGGCAGCCTAACTGTTGCTTATTTGTGTGTTTCTTCTGTGGTGTAAAAATTACCTTCAGGTTTTTTCTCAGCACAATCTGCATAACGTAAACGGCATCAGCACATCATGACACTCTGCTTGGTGAAGCAATTTTTGGAACAAATCTACCTTTGTGTCTAGTTTCTGAATGGAAAGCACATGCAAACTGATTATTGCAAACATTAAGCGCCCTCTAACAACACTGTGTATCTGCCTCTTAGCTTTTAGTAATCTCTACCAGTTTTTCTACTGGGAAACCATGTATGGAAACAGTTTAAACAATTACTCTGGTGTTTTCTTGACATATTATTCAATTATTCAAATTAATCGAACTTAATTTCTTGATCATGTCAAGAGCACCTGCGTTCCAGTCCAAACCTTGCAATGTTTCTGTTACCATATATATGTACATCTTATTAAATTTCAATATCATCAAAAAATCGTTTCCTTTCAGTTATTCAAATCAAAAATGTAAACTATTTACATTCATTACATACAGAATATATTTTGAAGTGTTAATTTATGCTCATTTTAATGATTCTGTCTCTTATAGTTCTGGAAATATGATTAGATACGACCAATAAACATAGTTGTACTGATTTTTTGTACCACAGTGTCTCCAATAGTATGCTTGGATACAATACTGAGTGAACACCCAGCTTCCTTTCCTTGTCGATGTTGGTCAACTGTCAAGTCAGCAGGTTTCCTGTGACTCTGTAGGCCATTACATGCTAAAGCATAACATTTTTTAGTAAAATCCTTTTTATTGGTCTTATGTAATATTCCTGTTGATCTTTAAATACAAATTCCTCCCAAAGTTTCCATTGTACCCTGGTTATTTTGCATTAGGACCAACTATTTTTGCATGCAAGCGGGAAAAAGGAGCAATGTCCAACTAATTTGTTACTCCGCTTAGATTTACATTCCCTGGCCCTGGGAACAGACGTTCGCCTGCTCCGGCCCATTTGTTCAGCACTTAATAAATTGCATAGCAGGTTCAGAAAGTTGATATGATTGATTACTGGATATGGAGCTCCCTAGCAGGAATATTTGCCTGAGGACGCAGAATGAATTAGCAATAACTATTTGGGAATTTAACTTTTAAAGATGGGATAACTGGGACAATGTAACTGCTATTCTTAAATGCATTGAGGCTTTGCTATGTTTCAGTAAAATAATTTTAGAATAACACAGAGTAGCTTAGCCCAACATCAATATGTTACAAAAAACACTTTTTTGTGGTTACTTTATTCATAACCCTGTCTATAGGATGTTAGACAAAAAATCATTACATTTACTGCCTGTTCACAGTCTGTTTAATGAACATTACTAACTCTGTTTGGTAGAGATGCTAAGGACAAGTTAATTTCACCTTAGTCATTCAGATGAAGAGCTCAGTAATCAGAGTAATTGCAGATAATAACCCTGGCCTGCCCGTAGGATCGCGGGTTCCAGCAGGCCCCTCCTGTTGCATCCGCTGTTTGTGATGCTGTCGCCATTAACAGAGAGGTGCTCTGAAGCATCCCCCACTGTTCAGCATGATTAGGACGGCCTTTGATTCTTAACACGCCTTGCTGGATAGCATTTTCAAAACATGTGCCCTGAATTTTAACCAAATTTCTTTGCAAGTTGCAAAATACTGATGTTTTTCAAGAAGCCAAAGATCTAAAAAATGTTAAAAGGCTGACTAAGACTTGCAAAATGTAATGACGGAAAGAGTTTCTCCAACTCCCTAACCAAGGTTATGACCTCCGTGAAAAGCAACAAGTTGAAAGGATAAAACATTTGTGTATTTCAGGTAAGTACGGAAAAACATCATGATTTATGAAGTTAACTACGGTGGCCGGGGGGTGCAAAACACTTTTACAAGTACCGAAACAAATTTACATTTTAGAAAACAAATTTACATTTCAGAAAACACTTTTACATTTCAGAAAACACTGAAATGGTGGTGGACTTTCGGAGAACACCACCCCCATACACCCCCCTCACCATCCTCAACAACACTGTATCGGCTGTGGACCACTTCAGGTTCTTAGGAACCACCATCTCTGAGGACCTGAGATGGTCTTCACACATAGACTGTTCGAAAGAAGGCCCAGCAGAGACTGTATTTCCTGAGGCAACTCAAGAAGTTCAACCTTCCACAGGAGCTGCTGGTAATCTTCTACACTGCCATCATTCAGTCTGTCCTGTCTTCATCCATATCAGTGTGGTTTGGCTCATCCACAAAACAGGACAGGTCCAGACTGCAACGAATAATCAGGAATGCAGAGAGAATAATCAGGGCTGACCTTCCCTCCATCCAGGAGTTATACAGGTCTAGGGTCAGGAAAAGAGCTTCTAAAATCTCTGCAGACCCCACACACCCTGCACATAAACTGTTCAGAGCTTTACTTTCAAGCCGCCGCTACAGAGCACTGTTCACTAAAACCAGCCGCCACAGAGGCTGTTTCTCTGTTGAACATTCAATGGAGTACAAAACAACAGCAGCATACAGATGTTGCAAATGCACCTTTTTATTATATATGTGTATATTGTACATTGTAAATATGTATATTCTGTAATACAAAAACAAAACCAAAGAGCAAAATGTACCGGAGTCAAATTCCTTGTTTGTATGTACGAACTTGGCAATAAAGCTGATTCTGATTCTTCGTTCTAGTGAAGCAGCATTCTGGATCAACTGCAGCTGTCTGATCGACTTTTTAGGCAGACCAGTGAAGACACCGTTGCAGTAATCAATTCTACTAAAGATGAACGCATGAATTAGTTTTTCAAGGTCCTGCTGAGACATTAGTCCTTTAATCCTGGAGATGTTCTTTAGGTGATAGAAGGCTGACCTAGTTACTACCTTTATGTGCCTCTGAAGGTTCAGGTCTGAGTCCATCACTACACCCAGGTTTCGAGCCTGACTTTTGGTTTCTAGCTGTATTAACTGAAGCTGTGTGCTAACTTTTAAACGCTCTTCCTTTGGTCCAAAGATTATTACTTCAGTTTTGTTTTGATTCAGCTGAAGAAAATGTAGGCCCATCCATGCATTTCTTCTAAGCATTTACCCAGCGCTTGAATGGGTTCATGGTCACCTGGTGACATCGTAACGTATAGCTGTGTGTCGTCTGCATAGTTATGATAACTTACGTTGTTGTTTATTAAAATCTGAGTTAGGGGGAGCATGTAGATATTGAATAGGAGGGGCCCTAAGATGGAAGTAGATAAGTGATTAATAAATTTTAAGTCGTGAGGTTTGAAGTTGCATTAAATACAAGCATTTTAGTATAACAAAATAATCCAAATCTTGCATATTGTTTTTACAGATTACAAAAGTAAATATGATCTTTGTAATGTTAGGAATTGGGTAATTAAATTGTTCTTTGTAGCCAAAGTCCTTTGGCATTACTTTTATCTTTACTTTTATCTTCATTAATGTCGGACACTAGCGGTAGTGCTTCGTATTCTTTTCTTCTTTCCAGGTAGCCACTACAAATAATGTCATTACTCTTCTTAATCAGCGAGTAAATAACAATTACCAAAATGTGTTTCCTTGTACATGTATAACATGCCAGATGCTGCACTAACAATCACAGATTTCAAAGGGGAAATAAAGAGCTCAATGTATGCAGTGGATGTTTCCTGCTGAGGTGTTGCAGCATTGAGGACGCACTGTTATATGCTAAATCCATTTTGCAGTGCATGAACTGCACTGTGTTTTCTTTTTTGTTTATTTTTAAAGTGATCCCATACTTTTGGCGATTTCAGTCTCTTTCTTGATGGCGCATCTTTCCCCTCACCTTCTTCCTCTATAGCTGCTAATAAACCTTAGCGTTCATGCGTCGACTCTAGTCAACAGCTCATTGGCAGAAGTGAGAGAACTGCGCAACACTAATACCTATCTGGGTGGAAAACATTGTGCTGAATAGTAAAACATAATTTAACGAAGCCTCGAGGCAGATAATTTTATAAATCAAGGTAGCTTACTCGAGTTATTCGAGGAATCGCTTCAGCCCTAGTTTGATTACCGTAATGCCACTAAAGACTTTCCCTATGATTACTAAGAGAGATATAAGTAATTTTTATACCTTAAATTTTTGCTTAAAATGTAAAGAAATCTTCACATTTTACTTTACCTTTTTCTCTAAATTAATACCCCTACAAAATTTTAATATGTATACAGAGATTGCTATCTTAAACTCTGGTTGAAAGAAAATACCTTTAAATCTAAATCTGCCAGGGGCATGAAGAATTTTGTCCTGATCTGTATAAAAGTGATGATGTTGGAGCAACATCTGTATATACTCTGCAAGAACAGAGGAATTAGTTTTTTACTTGAAGTGGGAGGAACAAGAACAAAGTTCTTTCTGACCCACAAATTTGTGGAAAGTGAAAAACTCCTGGGATGTCCTCAGAGGGCCTTCCCATTGCAGCACACATGAAAGTAGGAACCAGGGCCACTACAACTTTTCTAAAAAAACCTTCTTTATGTGTGGGACACCACTCAAGATACCCTGCAGGCAAAACAAGTTGACATTGGTGTGTTCTCACAGCCTTGGCAGAGAGAACTAATGGACGTGCCTTGAAGGCTGTCCTGCAGAAACTCTAATTGTAAGAAAAAATGCATTCTAAAGCGGAACATCATTGCTGAGTGAGCTAGCTAGACTTTTTCGTTGTGAGTTTTGAGTGGCGATAAAAAAGATCCTATCAATCTACTTTTACCCGTCACTTTTTTTAAGTGATAACTAAACAATCAATGGCATTTATTTCATTCATTTTAATTAATATTCAGTCCGAACAAGCTGGAAAGAGAATCCACATCAACCAGATGAATAACTATATTTTTTTCTCTGCAGTGACAAAAAACAGACTTTGGTCCCGGTAACTACATATAAATACAACATAATTATGTTGTTGAATCTGGCTCTGAATCTGAATCTGCGCTCAGAGGCTGAATCTGTGCTCTGCTGCCACACTAGACACTGGAATTACAAACACCACTTCAGCCAAAGTTTTGAAATTTCTCCAAATGAATTGATCAGAAGTCAGCAAGACTCTCTGAACCAGGGGTTTCTTAATCCCAGCAAGCACTCTGCTTCAGCGCCCCCAGGGTAAACAGCTAATTAATTTGCTAACTCGCCACTAAGTGGTCAGGGTTGTGAATTGCAATCTGACAAAATGACATATGGCTTTCAGATTTTTCCATCACCATTAAAAAAAAAGAAGCTCAAAAGCAGACAATATTCGTTTAACACGACCCCTGGCTAGGACACAATCATAATCAAAAGAATTGAGATTAAATGTACATGGAATTGGTTTTATTCATTTTAACAAAGTAATAGATTAAAACTCCCTATCAGCAAAAGTCTATTTAATGACTCATATATGTAGAGGAGGAAAGGAAATTTAATTTGTACATGTTTATTTACCACTCTTGCTTTTTTACTATAGTTTTCATTTATTCCTTCATTCATCTTCTTTACCGCTTATTCCATAGTGGGTAATGGTGGAACTGGTGCCTATCTCCAGCAGTCTACAGGCGAGAGGCTGGGTACACCCTAGACAGGTTGCCAATCGATCACAGAGCAACACAGAGACATACAGGACAAACAACCATGCACACCTAAGGACAATTTATAGATACCAATTCACCTAACAATCATATTTTTGGGTTGTGGGATGGAAGCTGGAGTACCCGGTGAGAACCCACGCATGCACGGGAAGAACATGCAAACTCCATGCAGAAAGACCTTGGGCCGGGAGTCCAGGACCTTCTTGCTGCAAGGCAACAATGCTACCAACTGCGCCTCCATGCAGCCCACATACTTTAGTTTTCTATCTTTGTATTTTACCAAATAATTTCCCACAAAAACATTACAGTTTTTTTTAAGATAGGTACTTTTCAGTTGTTCTTATTTTTACACTATCCAATTTAAACTACATCTATATAAGCCACAAAAAGGCAGGAAACACAGACGTACAAAACATTACCTTACGGAGGTTTCAATGACAATGCCATGACCAAGTTTTAGTTTGGCTAAGCTACTTGCCGTCTTATATGCTAGCTAAACAATAAGCATCTTGTAACATGAATCCTCCCGTTTATTCATTTATCAGCATGTCAATTTTCTCTCTTTGGCCCTTGTGTCTAACCTTGCTGGGAGACAGCCCACCATCACCACTAAAATCACTCATCTGTTTTTGCTGTTTAAGACATCAAACTCAGAAAGTGATATTTGTTATGTGTCCTAATGCCTCTTAATTGATGTTATGCTGTGGACAGGAATATTGATGAGACAGCTTAGCCAGATTGGCAGCTGTATGAATTGTTATTAGCTGGGTGGTGTGGATACCCCGGGTGGGAGGAAGTCCAATATGCTGCCTCTGATAGAACATTTTGCTGCGGGACCTCAGGGAATATGATCAGGAATTCGACATGAGATAATTAATCACCCGAGGCTGGCTACTCACAGACCAGCAGCCAGGTGAGGAGGTTAAATGGATAAACTTCAGGGCAACACGAAGAGGAAAACAAAGCCTATTGTGCTAAAACCCTATACTCAGTTAGTGGACATCAGGCTGGAGTAGATACTGTACAGGCTTCAGACAAATTATTATTGGATTAAACTGTAATTGGCCCTATGGGGAGACAGAGCTCTTATAGCAGCAAATAGAGGCAGATGTGGTAAATATAAATATTACTTCACAGATACATGACTTTGTTGTTAGTAAGGGAATATGAAAAGGAATGCATAAATAGCGACTGGCATTATTCTAGTTTATTTACACACGTCTTTCTCATTTATTGGTATCCCTGGTGAGAATCTGCATTGTAGTTAAAAATACTGTATTTCTTTATAGTGTAGTGGCATAAAGTCACATTGAAAACTTTTAAAAAATCTCGCCTCTAATTTGAGGACATTTATACAGTGGCGTTAAAAATTAAAAAGACTATTTTAAACAAAATAGATGGGTCTGAATGTTTGTGTGATTTATGCCTTTCTTTATATTAAAAGTGAACTTTTCCTTTAGCAATGACTTCCTGTTTTGCTGGGACATAAATGTCATGAGGCAGAGACCTATTTCTCTGAGCCACTCCTCAAAATTGGGAATGACAGGACAACGTGGGAGCTAAGTAAGGCAGGTAAGTGATGATATGCATGCAGTACAGACCAAAGGTTTGGACACACCTTCTCATTCAAAGAGCTCTCTTTATTTTCTTGAAGGAGTTCCCAGAGATGCTTAGCAGTTGTTGGCCCTTTTGCCTTCACTCTGCGGTCTGGCTTACCCCAAACCATCTCGATTGGGTTCAGATCCGGTGACTGTGGAGGCCATGTCATCTGGCGCAGCACCCCATCACTGTCCTTCTTGGTCAAATAGCCCTTACACAGCCTGGAGGTGTGTTTGGGGTTATTGTCCTGTTGAAAAATAAATGATGGTCCAACTAAACGCAAACCGGATGGAATAGCATGCCGCTACAAGATGCTGTGGTAGCCATGCTGGTCCAGTATGCCTTCAATTTTGAATAAATCCCCAACAGTGTCACCAGCAAAACACCCCCACACCATCACACCTCCTCCTCCATGCTTCACGGTGGGAACCAGGCATGTAGAGTCCATCTGTTCACCTCTTCTGCGCCGCACAAAGACACGGTGGTTGCAACCAAAGATCTCAAACTTGGACTCATCAGACAAAAGCACTGATTTCCACTGGTCTAATGTCCATTCCTTGTGTTCTTTAGCCCAAACAAGTATTTTCTGCTTGTTGCCTGTCCTCAGCAGTGGTTTCCTAGCAGCTATTTTACCATGAAGGCCTGATTCACACAGTCTCCTCTTAACAGTTGTTCTAGAGATGTGTCTGCTGCTAGAACTCTGTGTGGCATTGACTTGTTCTCTAATCTGAGCTGCTGTGAACCTGCGATTTCTGAGGCTGATGAACTTATCGTCCGCAGCAGAGGTGACTCTTGGTCTTCCTTTCCTGGGGCGGTCCTCATGTGAGCCAGTTTCTTTGTAGCGCTTGATGGTTTTTGCGACTGCACTTGGGGACACGTTCAAAGTTTTCCCAATTTTTCGGACTGACTGACCTTCATTTCTTGAAGTAATGATAGCCACTCGTTTTTCTTTACTTAGCTGCTTTTTTCTTGCCATAATACAAATTCTAACAGTCTATTCAGTATGACTATTAGCTGTGTACTGTATCCACCTCCTGCACAACACAACTGATGGTCCCAACCCCATTTATGAGGCTTGAAATCCCACTTATTAAACCTGACAGGGCACACCTGTGAAGTGAAAACCATTTCAGGTGACTACCTCTTGAAGCTTATCAACAGAATGCCAAGAGTGTGCGGAGCAGTAATCACAGCAAAAGGTGGCTACTGTTGGAAAATATTCATGCTATGCTTATAGGATCTGTATTGCTATGCTCAAGTATGTTTAATAATGTGTGAAATAAAATGTATTGTGTAACGTAGGCCTGCAAACAGGCTTCTCTGTGTGTGTTGGACTTAGATATCATCTGCCCAGTAACAGAAGATATTTCTGTATGTAAGACTTCTGCCCTGCAACAAGAATATATTTGTATATTTGTAGATAAAGGTCAAAAGTGGAAAAACAGGAAGTGCTGAAAAGGCAGCTGAATGTCAGAGTGCCAGACAGCTCCGATATGAAATCAGACAGTCAACTGACACTCAATTAAAATGTATTTTTGTTCACCCCTTGCTTCTGAATAAAACTGCTGTTCTGGGGGAAGTAATCAGAAGTTTCAGAAGTATTCGGACAAGCTTCTCCTTGTACAGGCATCTAAAAAGCTGCGCAGCCTCCGTGTTCTTTTATTACTTTGTTTTTATTAGTAACAGTATAGGATGTGTTAGCTTTACCAAACAAACGAACACGCAGGAGTTTAGGGAACAACTCTATCATTCTTGGTGACCCCGACGTGATTTGGGAAAAGCGAGGACTTTCAGCTAAATCAGAACTTCACCAAAAGACTCTGACACCGGGGTACCCCTGCAATTCTTACGAGGTAAGCAGAAACCTGTTTAAACGAACTCTGCACTTTTGGCATTGTCGATAGGCTTAAATTCTTGGTGTCAGATGTCTGAGTAAGTGAAATGTTCTGCTAAATTTTATCACGTGTAAAGTAATGCATTATGGTACTGTAAAAGAGGTCACAAAAAACAAAATGAGAAGTGTTTTTTTGAACTAAAGGGTTAGAGGCCCAAAGGGTTAGAGGCCCTGTGAATCAGAATCAGAATCAGCTTTATTGCCAAGTCCGTGCATACAAACAAGGAATTTGACTCTGGTACACTTTGCTCTTTTGTTCTGTTTTTGCATTACAGAATATACAAATTTACAATTTACAATGTACAATATACACATATCTAATAGAAAAGGTGCATTTGCGACATCTGTATGGTGTTGTTTTGTACTCTATTAAATGTTCAACAGAGAAACAGCCTGGGGGAAGAAACTGTCTTTGTGGCGGCTGGTTTTAGTGAACAGTGCTCTGTAGCGGCGGCCTGAAGGTAAAGCTCTAAACAGTTTATGTGCAGGGTGTGTGGGGTCTGCAGAGATTTTGGCAGCTCTTTTCTTGACCCTAGACCTGTATAAGTCCTGGATGGAGGGAAGGTCAGCTCTGATTATTCTTTCTGCAGACCTGATTATTCATTGCAGTCTGGACCCTTCCTGTTTTGTGGATGAGCCACACCACACTGAGATGGATAAAGACAGGACAGACTGAATGATGGCAGTGTAGAAGATGACCAACAGCTCCTGTGGAAGGTTGAACTTCTTGAGTTGCCTCGGGAAGTACAGTCTCTGCTGGGCCTTCTTTCAAACAGTATCTATGTGCGAAGATCATCTCAGGTCCTCAGAGATGGTGGTTCCTAAGAACCTGAAGTGGTCCACGGCCGATACAGTGTTGTTGAGCATGGTGAGAGGGTTAGAGGCCCAAAGGGTTAGAGGCCCTGTGAAATAAGGGTTAGAGGCCCAAAGTGTTAGAGGCCCAAAGGGTTAGAGTCCCTGTGAAATAAGGGTTCGAGGCCCAAAGGGTTAGAGGCCCTCTAGATAAGGGTTCGAGGCCCGTGTGTGTGTTTCCTGAGTTTGGCAACTCCACATGTTTTCTGACGAGAATTCATGATTTTGCTGGGTTGAAGTCCCGGAGGGTGGGGACCTCCGAAGTCCGAAGTGTAAACAGTTTTCTTAAGGTTTGAGGCCTTTAAAATAGGGTTAGAGTCACTAGGTTGTGCATTGTATTCTGGAGTCAGAAAGCTAAGACCGGGCAAAAACACAAAGGTTTGAATGCTGCGTTTTATTTGAGTTCTGTCTCAATAAAACCAGATTACAGATGTGGTAAACTTTAAAACACATAGTCAAAAGTCCCGTGAAGCTATGAGCAGGCTGAATAAGTCTGTGAGATCAGTAACAGTTAGAGTGTGAATGTGAGTTATATATATATAATAGTGAGAATAGAACAGATTAAGAGGAACTATGAGCTAAATAGGATAATTCAGCTAGAATAAAACAGAAACTGCAGCGCATTTAGTGCACTCCAATAATAGATAGAAGTTGCATAAAACATAAACACATAAACAATACATGAGCTGTTCACTGTTCACAGAAGGTATAATCTGTGTAAACAGACGTTATCAGGCGGAGTGTATGAGAGTGTGAAAGGAGAGACGCCCTGCAGACGGCAGAACTCTTCATTGCTGTGTGAATGCAGTTATTCTGTCTGGAAAACCTGGCGGTGTTAACAAGGACAGATAACTGATTTGCTGTTTTGATGAATGAGTGAGAAGCATTGGAGTGAGTGAATTTTAACTGTGAATGTTTACGTGACAAGCAAGTATTAAGGTGTAAAGACTTTGTGGGGTGTTTATAGTCTGGTGAGGCAGTTTTACGGTCCAGTAAGATGGACAGGGAGTTTCACAGGGAGATTGATGACTCAGGTTTGGGTGTAGAGGCAAACATGTGGAAAACATTTAAGGAACAAGTGTATGTTGTGAGACAGTTGGTGCAGCAGGCACAGGAAGAAAATCAGGCAGGCAGGAAAATATGCAATGTTTGATGAACCTGACACCACACATACAGAACCACACACTGACAGAAATGAGGAAGTAACAGACAAGCCACCACCGTATGCACCTCCTCCCTCTAGCTCTGCTCAGCCTCCTTCCCCTCCTACATCTCCTCCCACAGGGCTGCACCCTGTACTTGACGTCAAAAAAGGGCATGTAACTGTTCGTGGGTTGTCCAGCCCACAAGCTGCTCTCACCTCCTGTACCGCCCCTACAGCTCCACAAGAAGAACAAAAAGACTTAATTTCTTTCTTATCTGAATCACAAGACTCTGTCTGTAAATGATCCAGCTTGTTCTGAAGCACTTTCTATTGGATCTTATACTCAAGTAAGCCCAGATGGGTTTAAGCTTAGAAAAATGCAATAAATCTTGAATGGTGATCAGCACCCTCTCTCATCTCGTTCACACTGACTAGTTTTCAGGCTTCTGACTTAGTATTAGGCCTTTTTAGGGAAGCATGCATGTATCATATCTGGGATTCAGACTTGAAACACTGCAAAATTTTAAAATGTGCAATATAAACTTTGGATAAAAAAGGCAGAACCTGTTAACTCAATAGTTTTTTTTTTTAGAAACAACACGATTAATTTTCATTTTGCCCAACACCCTTGGTTCAGAGACGCTGTGCTGAGAGGCTTACCCACTCAGGTTAAAACCAACATCGAAGACAATCCTGATTTGCCAGGGGCTGATACTGGAACGTGGGATCGCCATTTAATTCACCATTTATCTAAAATAATAGAGGAACATAAGAAGGATGAGGAAGAACCTAAAGCGCTGCAGACTCAGTTACTAAAAATGCAGTTAGCTGAAGCAAAAGAAAAAGCAGGGGAAAAGAAAAAAGAGAATAAAACCACCAAAATAATGTATGAAGGTGCTGTGTCCCAACCACCACAAGCTCCTCCATTTCCTGGCCACCAGGACGCGTTTGCACAGGGGCCTATGACCTCTGGTCCTCATCAGGAACATGCTGGCCGTTTCAGAGGACGAGGTGGGCCCAGGGGAATGGGATTCCAGCGAGGACCGCCACGGAGGTGGTGGAATGCTGATGTGTGCTATTACTGCGAAGAGCCTGGTCATTGGAGCAGGGATTGTCCCTACAAACGCGGTCCACATGTGGAATATGGATGGCATGGACCTAGGGGAGGGCCTGCGAGACGCCCACAAAGGGGAAAAGGTGGTCCACCACGTGGAGGCCAACAGCAGCAGCCTTCACTCCAATTGCCAGCCTGGGATGAGCCCAGTCTATGGCCAGACCACCACTGAGGGTCCCCACAGAACCGCCCGGACAGAGGGACTGAGGACCCCTTACTGTTCGTGACGGTGTATGGACAGAGTCTTCCTTTTCTAGTGGACACTGGGGCTACATGCTCAACCATCAAAGAAGCCCCTCCCAACACTCTCTCCACAAAGACTACCACTGTCATGGGATTTTCTGGGGCTAAACAGGTCCTATCTTACACCAAGCCCCTAAGAACTGAAATAGGAGGGCAAACTTTGAACCACAGTTACTTAGTGTCCGCAGACACACCAGTAAATTTACTGGGCAGAGACATGTTGATCAATTTCGTTTCTTTAGCCCTACATCCAGGACATGAAGCACATGAGTTAGGGGGGTGTTAAAACGCTCCCTCTCCCTACAGGATTGGCATCTCTCTTCCACTCCTAACCTCTCCTATTCACCTTCAGGGAACACTTATCACATTCTTAATCATTCCACAGATGTAGCCACCCTGGAACATGTACAGTTAGACAGACATCATGGTATAGAAAAATCCGATCACCCACTGGCAGCTGCAGTTGTACAAAGCATGCCCTCCACACTTTGGGCAGAAGGTCCCACGGACGTGGGCCTCATACACTGTACTCCCATTACTTTTCAGCTTACTTCTGATCAACCAATCTGGAGGTCCCAATACCCTCATAAACCCGCTGCTGAACTGGGCATTAAGGACACAATTGAGGGTGTGTAGAATGCCGGTGTATTAGAGTTGGCTGACTCCTCTCCGTGGAATACACCTATTTTACCAGTTGAGAAAAAAGGAACAGGGAAATGGAGAATGGCACACGATTTGAGGGCCGTAAATGCAGCAATGTCCACACCTACTGTCCCTGTTCCAAATCCTTATGTTGCTCTCACTAATCTTACTCCTGAACATGCATGGTTTACATGCATTGACCTGGCAAATGCTTTCTTTTGCCTGCCTTTAGCTGAAGAATCCAGGGATATTTTTCCTTCCACCTATGGATCACATAGGTACCGATACACTCGTTTGCCACAGGGTTTTGCTCTCTCCCCAGGAATCTTTAACCAAGTTCTTAAGGACTCCTTACAGGACTGCCCACTCCCATCACATACTACACTCATCCAGTATGTTGATGACATTCTTTTGGCCACACCTACTGTAACTGAATGTTTGGAGGCCACTGCTGTTGTTCTTTCACATTTAGCCAAGACAGGCTATAAAGACAGTAAGGCTAAACTTCAAATCTGCAGAAGACAGGTGGACTTCCTGGGCCGTGTGGTCTCCCAGCCGGTAACTGGTATGTCACCTGCACACCAATCTACAATACTTTCTCATCCCAAACCACTCTTTGTGAAAGACATGTTGTCATTTCTGGGCCTTACAGGTTTCAGCAGATCATTTGTCCCCGGCTACACTGATCTCACAGCTCCCTTTGGGGATTAGTGAAAAAACAGGGCATGAGAAATCTCACTGCCCCTTTGGAATGGACCACCAAAGCTGAAGAAGCTTTTATCACTCTCAAAACAAACTTATCTCAAGCTGCACACTTGGCACACCCCGACTACACGCTTCCATTTTATTTGGATGTTTCTGTAACAGCACACACAGCCAATGGCGTGCTGTTTCACAAAAAAGTGGGTACTAGAACTGTCCTTATGTACATAAGTGTCATGCTGGACAACATGGAACAAAGACATCACGAATGCACCAGACATGCAGCAGGGATGGCTAAAATAATCCAGAAAACAGCCCATGTAGTTATGGGACACTCCCTTCATATTTTCACATCACATGGAGTGGTGGCTTTTGTGAACTCAAAGACATTCACTCTATCACCACTGAGACAACAGAGACTGAGCAGGGTGCTGGAAGCCCCTAACATCACATACATACATGAAGGCATAAATATGGCAGACAAAATGACATCAGGAGAGCCACATGTCTGTGCAGAAAAAGTTGAGTTTAATGATAAAAAATCTCGAACACTGGTGGCATCCTTATTTAAAACCAATGGCAGTGCATTGGATAAACTCATGTGAAATTTGCAGACAGTTCAATGCTAAACCTACCCTGAAACCAGCACCAGGGAAATTCCCAGTGGATCCTATTGCAGGGAAAGAAATCATCATTGACTATAAAGACATGACTGAGAGAGTGAATGGGTTCAGATATCTGTTGGTATGTGTGGACGCTTTCACAGGATGGCCAGAAGCCTGGGCAACAGAAAAGGAAGACAGTAAGTCTGTGGTAAAATGTTTAATAAATCATTACATTCCAAGACACGGTTTTCCGGTAAAAATCAGATCAGACAATGGTACACACTTTAAAAATGAGGAGCTAAAAGAAGTGGAGAACTTTTTGGGACTTAAACATTCCTTTGGGACAGTGTACCATCCACAGTCCCAGGGAAAGGTGGAAAGAATGAATCAGACCCTCAAAACCAAAATTGGCTAAAATCTGTGCACAAACCAAAATGAATTGGGTCACAACCTTACCTTTAGCTCTGATGTCCGTAAGGAGTTCTGTAAATCAGAGACATGGTCTGACCCCTCACAAACTGCAGACAGGCAGACCATTTCCAGGTCCTCAAACCAGACTACCTTTTCTAAATGAATGTGAAGGTTCTATGTCTCACCGTGATTATTATAGATCTCTCCACAGTTTGGTTGCAGCATTCTCAAAACAGGTTCCAGAGAAACCAACCGAGGGACCCCAGCCAACCACGTCCGACACTGAGTGGGTCCTGCTGAAGGTGATCAAAAGGAAGTGGTCAGAACCCAGGTGGACCGGTCCATTCCAGGTCACAGAAAGAACCTGACATGCGGTGAGACTCAAGTGTAAAGGCGACACCTGGTACCACTGGAGTCAGTGTACAGCGACAGACGCTCCGCAGAGATCCCTCGCTGAGGTCCAGGAAAACCTGAGAGAGAACACGACAACAGAGAGCCACCTTCTCACCTTACAGAAGGGGCAGAATAATCCCCTAGGGGTGAGGAGAAGTCATCATACCCATAGGTTAGTCTACACCTTGGGTTCCACAATCTGCAAAAGTATTCATACCCACATAGGGGCAGAATAATCCCCTGGTATGAATCCCAGGCTCTACGTCAGTCTACACCTGTGAGTTGAAGACTAGGACAGCATACAGCAGAAGAGGCGGTAGTGATTGAGCTTCCCTCTCACAGGGTGGTCGTAGCTGCTCTCCCACCCAGAACAGAACTGAACTAAAAAAAAAAAACTTTCTATTTTTCTATTTACAGGGTTTGTTCGCTCATTGTATATTCCAGGACTTGTAGTAAGTATTTTGATGAAAGTATGAGCCAAAAGGGAAAAACCCTACCCCATAGGGGTTGGATTTTGGTAGGTTCATGCATTATTTCCTTTTTTATTGTTACATTGATTTTAAAAAATAACCTGTGGGGCGTTTTAAGGTGAAGTCATTATTAAGACTTCAAAAGGGGGAAATTGTTGGAAAATATTCATGCTATGCTTATAGGATCTGTATTGCTATGCTCAAGTATGTTTAATAATGTGTGAAATAAAATGTATTGTGTAACGTAGGCCTGCAAACAGGCTTCTCTGTGTGTGTTGGACTTAGATATCATCTGCCCAGTAGCAGAAGATATTTTTGTATGTAAGACTTCTGCCCTGCAACAAGAATATATTTGTATATTTGTAGATAAAGGTCAAAAGTGGAAAAACAGGAAGTGCTGAAAAGGAAGCTGAAGGTCAGAGTGCCAGACAGCTCCGATAGGAAATCAGATGGTCAACTGACACTCGATTAAAATGTATTTTTGTTCACGCCTTGCTTCTGAATAAAACTGCTGTTCTGGGGGAAGTAATCAGAAGTTTCAGAAGTATTCGGACGAGCTTCTCCCTGTACAGGCATCTAAAAAGCTGCGCAGCCTCCGTGTTCTTTTATGACTTTGTTTTTATTAGTAACAGTATAGGATGTCTTAGCTTTACCAAACAAACGAACACGCAGGAATTTAGGGAAAAACGCCATCACTACTTTGAAGAACCTAGAATATAAGACTTATTTTCAGTTGTTTCACACTTTTTTGTTCAGTATATAATTCCACATGTGTTAATTCATAGTTTGGAGGCCTTCAGTGTGAATCTACAATATTCATAGTCATGAAAATAAAGACAACTCTTTGAAGGAGAAGGTGTGTCCAAACTTTTGGTCTGTAATGTACGTCTGTAAATTGTTAGGAAAAAATTCCTTGTAGCCTAAACATGCAAATAGTTGCAGTCTGAGCCATAATTTCAAAGTATAAAACAACTCAACAACAAGAATTCTAAAAAACTAGAGTGCCAGAGTTTAAGATAAACCCCAGTCTGTCTGGTTACTACACAAACCATCAAATGTAATATAAAAAAAACTAATAAAAAACTCTAAGGCTGATTGTTATAGAACTGCGGAAAATCGTTTTTTATTTATGTAATGCTTCTTTTATAAAAGATGAATTTATTTTCATACTTTTTACACATCTGTACCAGCAGGGTGCCAACAATTGTACAGAGGTGCTGTATGCATCCAATTAAAAAAAGCCGAATGGAGGGAACAAGCTATAGAGCCGGTCAGTCATGATGGACATTGTGGACTAGTGTGAGCACAACCACCTGTGCTTGAACACCAGTAAGACAAACAAGATGGTGATGACTTCAGGAGAAGGACACCACCTCATTCACCAGTAAACATCTATGGGGAGGACATTGAGCCAGTGGACAGTACCTGGGTGTTGACCTCAACAATGAACTGGACTGGTCACATAACACCATCTGTCAGTGCCTGCAGTCATTGTCACTTTAACACAACCACCTTAACAATTATATATAAGTTAAGTATATAAGTTATTATTATTATCATATTATTATTACTTGTTTTTGCACATTTAGTTTGTTCTCCTTTGATTGCACATTTTTTCCAAACTTTCTGCACCCTATTTGTGTTACTAAGAGCTGCTGTAACATTGTGAGATCAGTAGTCTATCTTATCTTATATTATCTTTTACTTTAATTGTTACTGACTCTTTCAGACATAAGAGCACCTCAAATTTGATTGAACACAAAATCTGTTCTAATTGTGTTTCTCACTGAACATTGGTTCTAGGAGTATGGCAAAGGCCTGAAGATATTGTGGTAATTGAAAGAGATTCAATTGGCTTACAAACAACCACAATCCAGATGACAGGCAGTTATTAAACCACTGCAACTGTTCTGATGAATTATGCACTAAACCTTTTAAAAAAGGAAAAGGTACAGTTCACTTGAAGACTTCATTTTGCACATTCTGGTTGAGAAGCTGGATGCTGCATCCGGCTCTAGATGAAAGACTTATAAAGCGCTGTGCTTCGCTCAGGTCCCGTACCACACCTCTGTCGATTAACATAAATACTCCGGATGTAGCTCCAGGACTGAATTTGTCCCATTTCCAACAGAGTTTGTCAAAACCTGGCTAATCCTAACTCTACATAATGGCTGCGTTTAATCGCATTTGTCAGGGAAGAGAGGCGATGATTGTCAAAGTAAGGCGCCTCAAGAGCCGTCGCTTCTGTATATTTCGGGGGAAAGTCTCAGAAAGTCCTTTATGGCTTGAATCATATACTTCCAGATCATATGTTCTGTTTCCCTCACATACCCTAACACACACACACAGACCAACATATATAGCTTAGTTTAATAAACCTGGTGCTCCTTTTGCCTCGAGGCAGGGAGTGGATGGTAAATTTCACACCATCCCAGCTGAAGCAAAGGGGGAAAGGTATTGTTGCAGACAGGATTAAATACCTTGTTCATTTTGTGCTCAACACTGATATTGGCGGTCTGCTATCCTATAGGCTCATTTTATCACCTCTCTGCCTGGTTGACATGGCAACTCACAGCGCTAAGCATTACAGGGCCACTAATGTGACGACAAGCCAGCACTAAGCACCTTAAAGAGCACCTCTTCTAATTACTTTATTCAACAGTTTCCCCTATTCATATTCATTAGCTGGACTGTTGTGTTTAAAAGGCTCTTTGATGACATAAATAGAGTCCAATCAAGTCGTCTTTGTGTTGCTTTTGTTCAAAAAGCAGCATTTAATCAATAAGTGTAAATAAATGTCTCTCATTCTGACACTCTTACCTGAAAGAACAAGCTTACGGGGCATTTAGGTGCTGTAGCTACTGGGTGTTATTATTCTCCTTTGAGGGACAATGGTTTGTCATGTACATGTAATATATCATCAATGTGTATATCAAGTCCTGTTTTTTTTACCACCCACAAAAACAAGGCTTTTCCTATTTTTCAGGGAATCTAAGCTGAATCTAGTGTAAATCTAATATAATTGGATGTCATCAGTTAGGCTTTAAACAAAGAAAACTGTGCTATTTTTGGAACAAATAATACATTTAACAAAACAATCCACGTTTATTGACATCTGTGGTTAGGATGTGTTAAAAGCTCTCACCAAATTAATTATTTATTGTAGTTTTGTCATAATGGGTTGAAAAATGCTTGGAAGCATCATTGTACATTTAAGAATCTCTCTTCTTTAATAACAAAATGGTAGAACTTACACAAGTCTCCAAAAACACAAACAATGACATGGAGCAGGAAACAGCAGGGAAGTTAACAGGAGAACGGAGCGAAGAACAATGAAAATAACCAAACATATATACTAAGGGAGAATGGAGTGTGAACCCATGAAAATGGGTGACAGGTAATCAGATGAAATATGAAACAGGTGTTGAACAGGGCTACAGAGGAGCTGAGGGAAATAGACTAATGACAAACAGGTGAGGCTGACAGCCAGGAAGGTAAACAAGAAACTAGACTAATAAACAGAATGTGGGGAAATACTAATCTAAAGGGAAACCAAACACATGAACTCAAAACAATGAAGAAAATAATAAACAAACCTTAACAAAGAAAAGGTAAACAAAACATAACTCCAAAAAAGCAGAGCATGACAAGTTTCTTCTTCCACATTGAAACATTAAAGCCAAATGTAATTTTTTTTTTGTAGATTTGTTCAGTGGGGAAACGGCAACATTAAGAAATAATTTCTTTCCTACAAAACCGCTGCCAAACTTATCAGCACCCCTACTCTTAATTCTTTGTATAAACCCCTTTTGCCAACTCATGATATCTCACAATGTTGGAGAATAGAGAGGAATCTTTCATCATTCCTCTATACAGTCTCTCTAGATCATCCATAGCCCTGGGTCCTCTCTTATCATTTCATATCCTTTCATTCTTCCAGATCTTTTTTCCATGTTTGCAGCATTAAAGCTCAATGTCATCTGACCAAATCACATGGTTAAAGTCCCAGAAGAGTTTAGTATACTCCAAATGTTTACATTATTTATTGTACGCTGATACTTCCTTATGGAGACTTGGCAAGTCTAAGACGCCATTCTTTGCTGCAGTCCTCCAACAATTCAATTCAAATTCAATTAAATAATACTTTATTATTCCTAAAGGGAAATTAAATATTGTTGTAGCTCATATTATAATGGTTTCTTCAAAGAGCCATTGTGGATGCTGATGGCTGTGGGCAGGAAGTATCTCCTGTAGCGGTCTGTCTTACAGCATATCTGAAGAAGCCTCTGAATGAAGACAGTCTCATGAAGAGGACATTCAGGGTTCTTCATAATGTTCTTCATTTATGAAAAATCCTTCTTTGCACAATGATCTCCAGAGGTTCCAGAGGAGTCCCCAAAACAGAGCCAGCTTTCTTTATTAACTTGTTGAGCTTTGTTAAGTCCCTGGCTCTGATGCTGCTACCCCAGCAAATGATGGCTGAAGAAATCACACTATCCACAACAGACGTATAGAAGATATGCAGCATCTTGCTGCAAACACCGAAGGTCCTAAGCTTCCCTCCTCGTTACATGTCCAAACCATGTCAGTCTGACGTCTGGCTTTTTCTCCAACACATCTAACATGAGCTCTGATATATTCATTCCTGATCCTTCTCTTCACTCCCAAAGAGAACATCAACATCTTCATTTCTCCCCCAGCCCCACCTAATGCCTCCTCCTCAGGGCCACAATCTCTAAACCATACATCACTGGTATCACCACGTCTTCTACAACTTTCTTTTCATTCTCGCTGATACTCTTTTATCACACAACAAACCTGACACTTTTGAGCAGTGAACATGAGCGTGATTGACACTGCTAAGACCTTCCACCCGGCTCTGATTGGTTGTTTTTGACTAGGAGCGGTGTATTTCTGTAAATGGCAGTAGAACCACTTGGAACTTAACATCTTTTATACTGTTCTGCTGAAGCTTGCTTTCCAGTTTATTCCTGTACTCTTCTTTGCTGCCTATAATTTGACTTTTGTATACTCCTCAATAATTCACTGTCTCCCACCATGGGTATCTCTCTTTTTTTCTTTTCTTTTCTTGTTTGTTTTTCTTTTTTGATAGTTCCTTCAGGTCACTGGTTGCCCAGAGTTATTGGGCTAACACATCAATGTTTTGATGGGGATAGGGTTGTCCACACATAACTTTAAATAGACCAGTCATTGCACTTACTTTAACTTTCTATGAACATCTTCTCATGGTTCTTGTCATGACAGGCTACATCTGAACAAGAGGTCTAAATACCAAGCAGAAAAAGACATGATCTGCTTTGCAAAGACGAGATGTTCCAAAGTTGTATTCACCCAGACAAATGCACAACCGTTAAATGTGAAAAAGCAACTTGTTCAAGTGGGGACAAACATTGTCCTCTATTTTTTTTTTTCTGGAGTCGACCTAATGTCCTTGATAAACTGATGATTACTATTAACCAGACAAGCAAACAAGTCAGTCAGCAGGAACTGTCAGCCATTGTTAACTGTTAGAAGAAAACCTTGGCTCATTTGTAGTTTTATGAGTCCATAAATGCATGCTTTATATAAAGATAATATTATGCACAGAGAAACAAAAGTTCAGTAAATATTATATCTAATGATCATAATAATTAGATATTAAATATTTTTACTTTTTGTTCGAGGAAAATGACATGAGCCATCATATTTGTTGTTGGCTTCCTTTGTTAAACCAAAGTATAGTGTTTATGCGTATCTACTAAAGATAGATGCACCTTCTTTGACCAGAGTGAGCAACTCCTGCTTCTTAGTCCTCTCTAACTCAGGCCAGTGGAACTTGATTAATCAAACCATGACAGCCCCTAAGACACCAAATTTAATTATGAAAGCGATAAATAACCCTTTCCCAGAACCATATAGATCATCTGCTGCCACAGATCCACAACTGCTGAATTATTTTCCAAAAGGGAGCATCCCATCATCAGTTGTGAGTTGACAAATCATGGCAACGAGGCTTCTCAGGCTGATATATATATTTACACCCGTAAAAAAATGCTTTCATTATTATTGCCACACATTTTGGTGTAGAATTATGATCAGTCTGATTAAAACATTTAATAAACAAGAGTGGTATGTTATTACATTTTGCTGAAACTTTAGAAAACAATAAATGCATATGCAGTCGGATTATATCAGTGTGAGAGAATACAGTTACTTGCTTCTGCAGTTTTAATTTTACCATCAGAGAATTAAAAAAATCATATCATGCATGAAATAAATTTTATCATCCATGCATCACTACAATTGTTCTTAAGAAGTTGCTTTATTATCTTTCTTGTGCAAGCTGTCTTCTATAGCTTGTTTTAGAATAGCTTTTTGAAGCCTCCCTTTCCCATTTTATTGTTATCAAGTTACTTCAGAGAGACTGAATGTTGTGCTGTGCATACACTGATTGTTCTTGGCAGTTTGAAGGTTATAAACAACAGAGAAAACAGTAAATTTACTCTGGATACTTCAGTGCGTCAGGATACAGCTGAGAAAATCACAAGTGCGAGGGGGATGGAAAAAGGAAGAAAAAAAAATCAAATAAATTCAGAGCCAGTCTGGCAGACATTATGTCCATTTGTCATCTCGTGCTGCGTGCAGTATAAAAGGCCGCTATGAATGGAGTCTACTATGTGAAGAGAGAGCAGCTAAGCTGCTTGCCGCGGTTGATTTCTTGCAGTGGTCGATAAATTGAGCACGGTCTAAGCAGACCGTGTATGTCCCGTTAAACAGAGTGCAGTTTGGCGTGTCGCACTTTTCACCAATGCTCCAGCAGTTTCTCATGATTGCTATTCTCTGTATTGATTTGCTGTATTCACATGCTCACTATGTAGAAAATGCAGAGGAGACAGATGGTGTCTTTTTGGGATGCATTATGCTGCTAATAATACCTCTGGTGCTTCAGTCCTGCACATTAAACTAACATTAGTACTGACGGCTGTAGTGGAAATTGAATTCCTGTTGAGCAGACATTTATATGTCTACACTGAGCTTTGAAGGTCTCATATTGACATTAGACCAGACATTATGTTTGCTTCATTTGCATGCTCCACTGTAAGATTGTTACAAAGTTTTACAACTAATAAGTCTTGCATGATTACCCATACCTGTATCCCATGCTTTGTTATTCATTACCAGAAGCTTTCAGTTTTGTCATTTTTTTGTGCTGTAAAAGACAACATTAGTGAGACGCAAACTGCTCACAGTCCAAACAGTTAACTGACAAAATATACGAGTGTATTCTTTAGAGTTGTATTGCTGATTTCATGTTAAACGTTTCACTAGACCACACAAAATCAGTGATTTTATTCTTGACCAGCACTAAGATACTATATCAGTAATGAATCTCAAGTCAGAGAAAGCGCAAAAGCTGTAAGAAGCTCCTAGAAAGGAAGCAATATTTTCTATGGTGGCATGTCTGTGGTTCATTCGAGAAGTCTGGTTACAGACACTGTATTTAGCAGAGCTCCAGAAACTGAAGCGGCTGCACTAGAGTAACGTGACAGCAGCACCAAGAATAAAACAAAAAATCCACTTTTGTCTTCAGGAGAGCTGATAATCTGTGCAACCATATTGTAGGATAAAGTACGTAAACTTAATTTTATTTTTTCAGACTTGCATTTCAACTGCGCATACCCTGTAAGTGCAACTTCAATTCCTGCTAATACATGAAGAAATGTTTTTTTTTTTAATCGTAGTTAACTTCATTTTTTCAGTTCTTTTGTCTAGTGCATTTTTTCAAAGTGTCATTTTTCAGTCTGCTTTGTTTTTGTTTATGTACAATAAATTGCACTTTGTGTTTGGCTAAGTTATCGGGTCCCATATCTTGGTAGTTACAGTATAATCTTAAAAGGATGGACCCATCACCAGCACGAGTGGCGTTTGAGTGTTGAGTTATCCAATCACCAAGTTAGAAAGCAATGTTTCTGAAATAATGGATCTGTGGAGAAATAGGTCTGTTTCTCCTAACCCACCGCCAGAACCAGTGACAGCCCTTATGGATTCAGGCATGCATTACCGGGTGTCACCAGTTCATGAACCCCGTCTTTCTCCTCTAGTTTTTTAAGGGAGATAGTACTCTGTTCAGAGCCTTCCTGAGATATCCAAGGTAGCATATCCACGTTTTTTACTTTCTGAGCCAAGTTATGAGGAACAGTCAAGTAGCAGAGAGACTCAAATGTGTTGCTCAATCAAAGGAATGAACTAGACAAGATGTTTAGGCCTATGCTACCAGAGAGGGAGGCTGCTAAAGGGCTACTATATTTAAAACAAGGCAGTAGGAGAGTAACTGAGTTCATTGTAGACTTTCACACAGTTGCAGCAGAAAATTGTTTGTAATGAAGAAGCACCGAGGAAATAATGGACATATGACACCCTTAAGGCCCTGAAAGAGCTGCAGGACCTGGCTACATGGCTTGATCTTAGACTCATGGAACAGAGAAGAGAGAAAAGGCTGAGCGTTCATGAGGCAACATTCCAGGACCCAAACTGTTCCTGTTCTCTCTGTCTCAGAGGAACAGAGACCCACACTCATGTCAGTCAGTGTCTGTCAAAAGGATAGACTCAGTAGGACAGGAGGTTCCTGCTGAGCCAACATCTGTCAACCAAAATCTTCTCTCTGCCAGCTGAGTTTTAAATAATTGGCCAAGTTTGTCATATTGCAGTGTTTATTGAAATAGGTAGCTACGAAGTTCTTTGACCTCAATCTTGCCATATCTTTGGTCAATTTAGCTCTGCAGACAAGGTCCAGAAGGTACTAGCCATTGATGGTTATGTCCTTCACCACATTATCCATGAGACAAGTTCCATCCATATGACGTTAAGTGGTAACCACCAGTTTTTGATCATTAAATCTTCTAAGTAACTGGTCATTTTGGGGGGCCTCCTGGTTAAGGAAACACAACTGACACATAGATTGGCAAAAAAACTGGATTTTGGGTTTGTCTCAACACTGCTTGGCTTTATACATAAACTATGCCCCCATTCCTGTTTTCACACTTACAGGTATCACTTACAGGTATTCAAGAGACCTACTATGATTTTTCTAAAGTAGCGACAGATTACCTCATCTTAAGAAAGTCTTTAAAACAAACAAGTCCACCTCTCAACATTCCTTATTACTGCGCTATTGGAAGTACTCCCTCTAGGGGCCATCTATACTCACTGTCAGGTTCTGAACGTTCTCCCATGCAAAAATATATAGATGAGGCTCTTCGAGCGGGAATCCTTCATCCTTCTTCATTTCCTGCTGTGGAAGGTTTCTTTTTTGTTGGGAAAAAGGACGGTTCCCTACCCCCTTGAATTCATTATAGAGGATTAAATGTTATCAAATTTAGGGAACCACTACCATCTTCCATTAATGAACACTGCATTGCATTGAACAAGAGTTGTAGGTGTTTATAGTTGACGTGGACGTCAATGCAGATTCTCTGAAAACACAAGGGGCAGTATGCTAGGTAACCAGTGGAAATGTATTAAAAGAGAGAAGAACCGTTTCACGTAACACTGGAAATGGCTGCTTGAACTATCAAAAGTATTTCTGATCAAATTGATTCTGTTTCTTGCAAAGTTTCAGATTCATAAGAGTAAAACTGAAGAGGCAAAAGCTTTTTGACCTTTGTGAAGCATCTAAAACTGTACCTAGATACAATTTCGGACTCTTGGAAATAAAACAACTGAAAAAAACATGTTAATGCATAGAATCTAACTTTGCAACTTGCATTTCTCTTGCCTTTTTTCTTTGTTGTTTTTCGGTTCTGTTATTCCCTTCCTTCTGTTCATGAAAAATTGGTTTATTCGTGCGTGAAATGTTTGAACCTTCAACTATGTTCATTCTTAGTGGAGAGCGGCCCTCACAGTCTGTGCCGAGTTACAAAAGTTTGGAGTTGCACGACCAGGTATTGCGACAGAGCTCTTGGCCCTAGCACAGGGGTGGGGACGGCACGATTGCGTCACTGTTGGCACCCTTGCACCCTGTTCAATGCGTCAACTATAAACCCATTTTAAGCCAGTCAGACCCCTGAGACCTCTGCTTGATCCACATCGTCTCTGGTCCCACCATCTCTATGAACTTTATCACCAATATGCCTTTATCCAGCGGCATCATTTTTACCATAGTTGACCTGTTTCCTAATATGACTCACCTGGTTCACCTAAAAAAACTGGATTGGTACAGGAATTGAAAAAACTGCCTTCAGCCAAAGATCTTGGTCTGAGACGATTTTCTCTTCCATGGCTTTCCCACTGACATTATTTTATGGTCCTCAATTCATATCAAAGTTTTTAGAGGGACTTCTGCGACCTGTTGGGAATCAAAGTAAGTCTCTCATCTGGATTTCACCCACAAACTCATGGATAATCTTAATATGCCAACCAAGAGGTTGAGACCAAACTCTGTGTTCTGTTAATGGGACCCAACTAATTGGTCACAGAACCTGCCTTGGGTGGAGCACGCCCTTAACTGTTTCCCATCCAACACCATTGGTCTATGACCAATTAATCCCATTTATGGGTTTCAGTCACCGGTGCTCACCATTCAGGAGAAAGAGGCCAGGTTGCCCCTGCTGTGGCCCTACCCTGTCCCCGTGTTTGGAGAAGGGCCAGAAAAGCCTTTTTGGAAACCACAGTGATATTTTCAAAGTCTGCCATTGGCTGTCACACCCCTGCTCCCCAGTACGCTGTTGGGCAGAGGGTTTGGCTCTCTACCAGGGACTTTTCTTATGAGAATTAATAAAAATAAACTAGCTCCCCATTGCATTGGCCCTTTTCCATTTCCAAAATGGCACACTCGGTGGCTGTGCATCTGCTTCTCCCGAGAACACTCTGGATCCCCCCCACCTTTCACGTGTCCTGAGTCAAGCCTTACATTCCTTGAGTTATGTTAAATGCTGAAGCTGCTGCAGGCGGACCTACACACAGATGGCAGTTTTGTCCATCAAAGAGGTTGGTGGCTTTCAGTTTAAATTAGATTACACTCCAGCCACTAACCTCTATCCTTTCCTTGCAGTTGCTCCTGAATTTTACATAGACCAGACTATTGGATTTATGAACAATTGGACAAAATTATAATTGTTCTATTAAGCTACTGCAAACGTTTTGCCCACTGGAGGGAGGAAGCAAAACATAATTCCTGCACAATATGCACATGCATGATACGGCAACATGTTTGACATATTTTCTGTTTTTTTCTGTCAGTTTAAGCACTTATGCTTAATTAATTAATAAAGCTATGGTTTAAGGCACAAATTACCAGATGGTGTTCCAGTAACTTCATTTTTTGAATGCATTTTTAAATAACAATTTTGTTTTACGAGG
Organism: Girardinichthys multiradiatus; assembly: GCF_021462225.1. NCBI lineage: Eukaryota > Metazoa > Chordata > Actinopteri > Cyprinodontiformes > Goodeidae > Girardinichthys > Girardinichthys multiradiatus. The sequence goes on along the minus strand of NC_061813.1, from coordinate 12,309,926 downwards.
GTATTTATCTTTATTCTTCAAAAACTTCTGTTCAGTATAATTAGCTTTAACTTAGCTAGTTTGTTTCAGATTGGCTCTATGTTGAACTAAGTGATCAGTTTAATCCATTAACTAACATGCTAAGACATGCAATGTTCAACTGATTCTTCATTGGAAAATACAAAATTAGACTTGGAAAATCCAACAGGCTAAATGCTATATTCACTAATAGAGAGGCAAGAAAGAAAGATACAAATATTTGTAGTGCCTTCATAATGATCCTATAGTATGTAAGATGTAAAACTATAAAACCCCAACATGTGTATAGTGGAACCCATAACCCTGAGATTAATATAACTGTCCTTCACACCCTGTTTACTTGTTTTAGTTTTTTTATGGAGGAACTTGATTGGAAGATTTGTAGAATAAACTTGTATTTGTGCAATAAACTGCCATCATGATCAATAAATTAAGAATCACATTTTCTCCCATTTTCATGTGTTTTTAGAACCTTTGCATTACATGTTTAAATGAAATTAGGATAATAAGGCAGATGCAGTCGACTAATAGGGGAGCTGTGCAAAACAGTACAGTGCAATTAATTAAACAATCACATGTTTCTGCCACTGGCAGAGATCTGTCTGCAGCCAGGTACTATTGGTTCATTCAGGCTGCCACTACAGGGAGCCAGCCATCACCAAACAGCATTAAACTGAACAGACTATGCTAGCAGACATGTTAATTGTACAAATTGCTAAAATAGTAAGCTAAAGACAGTATTAAGTTAGTTTTTACTCTGTCACTCAGATTTTAAATAACTGTGAAAGCCTGTGTTACTGCAAAGCAGTGATGTGGCAATGAGTCTGGTGATAATATAAAGAATTACAGACTGTTCACAACAGACAGGCTGCTTGGGGCTTGAATGGATTATGTAGAAATATTTTGGAATATGATGCACTTCTAGTCAGGGCTGCACGGTGGTGCAGTTGGTAGCACTGTTGCCTTGCAGCAAGAATGTCCTGGGTTCAATTCCCAGCCTGGGGTCTTTCTGCATGGAGTTTGCATGTTCTCCCCGTGCATGCGTGGGTTCTCACTGGGTACTCTGGCTTCCTCCCACAGTCCAAAGACATGCCTGTTAGGTTAATTGGTCACTCTAAATTGACCTTAGGTGTATGAATGAGTGTGTGCATGGTTGTTTGTGTGTTGCCCTGCGATGGACTGGTGATCTGTCCAGGGTGTACCCTGCCTCTCGCCCATAGACTGCTGGAGATAGGCACCAGCTCCCCCGCGACCCACTATGGAATAAGCGGTAGAAAATGACTGACTGATGATGCACTTCTACATTTTGAGGTGTGTCAAAAAAGGAAAAAAAAACAATTAGCTCATTGTAATTTTTGTGATTTATTTATAAAATTTATTACAAACATTTTACTGTTAAGAGAGATACATTTTCAGTGTAACCAGGAACTAGAAAATTTTTGTAACTTATAGTTCCTAAACAAATTGTAATCAGCTTAAATCAGTATTGACAGGTCAGATCTTTAATCAATTGGTGACTAGAAAACAATGAAAAAAGTACTTTAAAAGTAAATTATCAGAAGAAATTCTTTCTTCAGTTTCACAAAGCTAAATCATAGATTCAATTAAAATTCCTTTCCTCACAAATAAAACTCTTAATGACCAAATTTTATTAATTTAAAGGTAGAGTTTAGACTGGGCAAAAAAGAACACTTTGCTCCCAGACTGCAGGCCTGGATCTGGTTTTTAAAGTTCTCAAATGTTGATTGGAGAAGGAAACAAACAATTATCAGCATCCTCCTTTGTTTGGTTTTAGTTTGACCCAAATACAGGCAGAACCAGAGGCAGAGAGATAAAATGAAGAGTTTTAATTATGAAAAACTAGCACTTACATAATGGCACGAGGAGAACAAGACACAAAACTGTCATGATAGTAACAGAAAAATCCAGCAAACAACAATGAAAAACCAGGAGCCTAAATACTGAGGAAGGAGAGGAGAATGACAAACTAACCAGGTAAGCTAATCATGGGATCTGGAATAGCTTTGGCCGAATGGGAGCAGGAAAGCTGAGGGGAGGAGATTAATGAATGCAAAAGGAGATGAATTAAGACTCAAAATGATCTACAAACCAAAACGAAAAAGCCTGAAACCAACATAAGAGTATAAACCAAAATCCATTGAGAGCAGACCACAAGCATTAATTAAGGAACTAAACACAGAGGGATGAACAGGGCAAGACCCTAATAACAATAATGAACACTGAGAATGAACTGTGTACGGCTAGACCTAAATGGCAATAACAAACCCAGAAATTATCTGTAAGGAAACACAAAAGAAAGCCAGACCACAAACACATTTGGATCATGACAGAACCAGCTTTCAGTTTGTGTTCAGGGGGCATTGATCAGTCTACTGTTAAGACTAGGCTTAAAACTTTCCTTTTTGATGAGGTTAATAAGTTAGAGCTGGATTACATGACCCTGGGGCAACATTTTCTTTCTTATTCTTGTGGTCTTAGGCTACTAGGGAACATGTCATTCCAACCACCTCTCCCCATTCTGCTCTTTTTTTCTCAAACAGGGGTTGAGACTGGCCGTTAATACCAAATTTGGTTGAATCACTTATATCTCTAGCTATATACCATGAAGAATTAGAGCAGTTCTGAAGGTGAAAGGGGGTCCAACCCTGCACCAGTCAGTGCCTAATGTATTATTTTAGCCATATTTTTTTGGGTATGCATTTCAAAAATGGTTATTCTTTTCATTTTAAGCTGAACTTGGAATGGTAATTGCCAAAGTTTATCTCTCAAACGTTTGAAACACATGAAATAAGTCCAGCTGCGTTTTTTTTTATCATGCTCGGCTTCCATTGTCTTAGTAGTAAGTGTGTTAGCTCTCATTTTAAATATAAAAATAACTTTCTTTCATTTGCAACAAGATAAATAGGATAGAATTTGACCTTTAGCCGTATGCCTCGCCTGTAACACAAAGACTGCATGCAAATGCACAACCAACTATTGTATAGCTAATGTATTGTCCGTTCTATTTCCACATTGTTAATTAATCTCCTCTGGCCTGGTTTAGTAACACGAAGGTAGTTTATTATGAGCAGAGGGTGAAAACAGAATTTGTCCGCTTCTCATTATGGAGGCAGCTCTTATATCACTGCGATAGAACTATGCCATAAGTGACATAACAACATTTTTCCTACTGGCTTTATTAGCTGGCCTGATTCCTAATTATCAAAATGTGATCTTTCCCTCATCTTTCTGCCTCCTTTGCCTCATTATTCACCCTCAATTATATGAAGAGTTTGTCCTGTGCTACTTAATTACTTCATCCGGGAAGATGATAAGTTAATTTTGTGATTAACCCTTTGACACCTGAGCAGACAAGAATATCATGAGGGAATTATTATTTCAGTTTGGGTGTGACAATGGGACCGCTATTTGCAGTGGTTGAATAAATGTCAAATAATCCAAGCTGACATGCAATTTCTTTAAAAGCAAAAAACATGTTATGTTTATTCATTGGTCTGTTGAGCTTTATTATAAATGCGGCCTCAACAACAAATTGCATTTTATTTGACCAAAACCTGTCTGGGTCATCGCAGCATTATCATGTCAGAGGGATGGCAGCAAACAAATTGGAGGAACAGTTTAATTAGTGCTCTGGCTCGCTGTTGGCTTGCCTTTACTTCCCTCTCCACCATCTCCTCTGATTACTGGCATTACAGCAAATTTGCAGTTGATAATCAGCCTCATATTCCTGCTAAATTTCTCATTACGCTGCTGGAGATGTCACTTGGGTTTTGAATTTGCATTAATAGGGTTTAATCTGCTAGTGTTTGCGAGTGGATGTGTCTGGGTGCGCATCCGAGCAAACGCCACTCTGCCTTGTGCATATCACACACGGCAGGCACAATCTTCAGCAGATTCCCAGGAGGCCACTTGTTTAACAATTACCCGTCATACTTCATTATTGCATACTGGCTGAGAATGATTACATTCAGGCCTGATGGAGCACTTGCCTGACGGACTCGGGCCACAAGGAAAGTGCTCGTTAATGACACAAACCAATCTCAGCAACATGAATCTGCTGCCACCCTGCATTGTGTGAATTCTGACACTAAGCAGTGGAGGCAAACTATGGTCACAGTCCTTTTTTAATAAGCAATTGAATAATGCTTACAGGGTGCTGAAAGCTGTGAATCCCACGGATTGGTGTTTCTTTCAAATTTAGGTAATTAAAATTGGTATCATTAATTACCAAGTTAAAGTGAGAAAAGTTAAATAACTTGCTCCTTAATTCATTACGCTAAAGTCAAAGCATGTGGTTGTTTTAATAAATTTGATCAGCAAGAAATGAGTAACATGTACTTATAGTGCCTTTCAAAGGTATTCATACTTTGTTGAACTTTTATACATTTTGCTACTTTACAGACACCATCAGGATGGAGGGAAGGTCAGCCCTGATTATTCTCTCTGCAGTCCTGATTATTCGTTGCAGTCTGGACCGAATAATCAGGACTGCAGAAAGAATAATCAGGGCTGACCTTCCCTCCATCCAGGACTTATACAGGTCTAGGGTCAGGAAAAGAGCTGCAAAATTCTCTACAGACCCCACACAAGCTGCTCATAAACTGTTTAGAGTTTTAGCTTCAGGCCACCTCTACAGAGCACTGTTCGCTAAAACCAGCCGCCACAGAGACAGTTTCTTCCCCAAGGCTGTTTCTCTGTTGAACATTCAATAGAGTACAAAACAACAACATACAGATGTTGCAAATGCACCTTTTTATTTATATAAGTGTATATTTGTATATTGTATGTATGTATATTCTGTAATGCAAAAACAAAACCAGAGAGCAAAGTGTACCGGAGTCAAATTCCTTGTTTATATGTATGAACTTGGCAATAAAGCTGATTCTGATTCTGATCAATGTGTTTTTCTCTTATTTAAATAGACTTACACAGAGTATTAGATAATTGTTGTTGGGACCCAGCCATGGATTTCAACTTTAAACTCCGGTACAGACTTTTCTGGAACTTTCAAAATAAATTGCATTTAACTGACTTCCAGCAACTGAGGAAAGGGGGGTAGCAGGAGACTTCCCATGATGCCATTGTCTGATTAAAAGCACCCCCTCTCCAACAAGCCGACCTCTTCCACACCGGTGTTCATCGGGTTAGGAGGGGAATGCGCGCTGATGTCTCTTTGCTGGCAAAAAGACATAAACTCTTCAACTGGATCAAGAGTGTCATAAGATCACACGATCATATGCACAAGTTAAGTATGAGTGAATAACTGTTTGTGTACCTGGTATACGTTCATAAAAATGGGAATTAAGGTACACACCTGCCTTGACTTTCTCTCTCTGAGGCCCGCAGAAGCAAACTGTCCCAGAGAAGTTCCCTACAGAGAAGCGATCTCTATGAACCCGAGCGGAGCGGTCTCCCAGTCTGGAAGGAAGACAGCAGAGACCCCATCGCCGTGGTAACGTTCAGTGCGGTTAGCGGACAGAACGAGCCGTCTTTCATCCACAGCCACTTTGTTCACACACCGGCCGACAGAACAGCCGCCACTCCCATAGCTAAGGATGTTAGCTGGAAGGTAACCCTTTGTTCACAGAACTCTCTGCAAACTTCATCGTCGCTTGGACAACGTTCCTCACCACAGTTCATGAGGTTAAGTGTTTGGGCAGAAAAATGTTGAAGGGATTTAGGTTGAAATGATCTAAACGTTTTTCATTTTATGAAGTTTGGTTTTGTTTGTGTTGAACTCAACTATCTTGGTGCTAGCAGACTATCTGCAGCACACATGCTGAGGTTGTGTTCTTTGTGTGTTTTTAAAGTTAAGACAAACTTTATTAAAGGGTGATTTTAAACAGAAGATTGATCATAACGCGCCGTCCGCGCTTATGCATTTTAACCATTTTATTATCGGTATTTTTTTTTTAAAGGTGTGTGTTTGAATCTGGTGCTGAGCTAGCAACTTCTTTGTTAGCTTAACTGCTAACTGCTAAGGACATGTACTTGCTGCTAAATAATATTTACCCAGAAAGGTTTAGTTTTCAATCCAGTAAATAATAGTCCCTAACATCATTTTACTAAATGTGATAACTAAGTAAACACCATTAAGCCCCATTTCTCCAGAAAGATTTGGCTCTTTCTAAAATATTCCCTTAATAATAATTCTTCAAATATTATTTTTATAAATAAAGGCAGCTAATGAGACACCGTTGAGAAATGGTCATCCAGAAGGTTGGTTTTATTCAGCACATCATTCTTTAACACATTATTATATTGGTAATGTTGCATCACTCTTTCGGTCATGGTTTCAATCATCTTTAATCAACTTGTTTATATTGCACATAGCCCATTAGTCTTCCCTATTTTTTAATTCTGCTTGGTAGTTTAGTTGGATTGTTTTAGCATAGTAAAGAGTTTGTTAATTGAAATATGTTTGACTTTGAGTTGACTTATTTTTGTTAATAAATTCTGAATTCACACAATAAATTGTGTGAATTCATTCCACATATGTGCAGAGTTTATGCTGTTCAATAATATCAGAGCTCGTCTCACACTTTTCTATTTTGTCCTAATACCATCGCCTTACTGGGCTGGTATTCACAGGACAACCCTTAACAGACCGAAATATTATTTGATTTAATATTAAATAAGTAATATTCTCAGATTCATAATCCCAACATTGTGAAGTGGAAATGAAAATGTTAGCAATGCATATAGCTTTTTTAGGTATGCTCAGTAAGATTGGATGGAGAGCATCTGACTTTGACTAGGCCTTTCCATAGTATCTCTGGCTGAATGTTTAGGATCGCTTTCCAGCTGGAAGGTAAACCTCTACCCCAGTCTCAAGGCTTTTTCACCCTCTAACAGGCTTTCTTCCTGAATTGACGATATCATATCAACCCTTACCAGCTTCTCAGTCCCTGCTGAAGAAAAGCATCCCAACAACATAATAGAGCCACAACCATGTTTCACAGTGAGATGGAGAGGTGTTTTTCTTTCACAAGAACATTTTACATGCAGACAAAACATCTTAATTTCGGTTTTGTCAGACCAGAGCACATTTTTCCACGTTTACTGTGTCCTCTACATTCCTTTCCACAGCTTCTTGTGACTTTCATTTCTCAGTCTTCATGATAATGTTTGTTCATTAATGTTTTCAATCCTCTGAGGTTTTCACAGAACAGCAGTATTTATATTAAGATTCATCTACACACGAGGGCTCTATTTACTAAGTGACTTATGAAGGCAATTAGTTGTGCTGTATTTTATTTTGGGGTGAATACACCCTGCCACATTTTCCAGATTTTTTATTTTAAAAGTTTCTTACATCAGACAAATATGAACTACTTTGTATCGGTTCATCACATAAAATCCCAGTTATATACACTGTAATGTGAGACAGGACAAAATGTGAGAAGGGAATGCATACTTTTACAAGGCTCTTAAAAGTTGTGAAAAATTGTGACTTCAAACCATTGTAACTGTTAGATTTTAGAGGTTATTTGGTTTTTCAGTATTTCTGAAAAGAACAACTTAAAAGTCTTTTTGCTTTTGTTTGAAAAAGGGCTTTGGTGCGCAAAATTATTTTATGCTGGTATTTTAAATATTTCAGGATTTGGTAGACAAGGAATTGAGAAGCCCTAATGGCTCTTTTGTTCTATTCTAAAAAAGGTTCTTTAGGTATACTAAATTATTTAATTCTTTGGTATAAGGCTTCTTCCATTCAGTCCCAGTGGAACAAAAGACAAAAAGCAAGCCAATAAGAACATACTCAGAGGAGCAACATGGATGATGTAGAAATTATTTAAATTGTCTTTGTTGGTCTTCTTTAGGGCCATTGTAGTGGCATGCACTCCTGTTCTGTGTTACTTCAACAAGCTGGCTGAACCAACCAACCGTCACCAATCAGCAAAGTCACCAGTCCTCAAAAGGGAAATGACATGTCATTGTCAAAAACAAATAAAATAAAAAATAGGGTAAAACAATGCAAGAAAAATGTTTTGGCAAAAAGGGCAACAGTAAAAAAAAAAAATCACCTAATTTTCAACTCTCAAACAAATCTGAAACTGCACCCATTAATTTTTTTATCTTGATTAAATAGCAAAGCATCACACTGTGCTCGGCAGAAGTGACTTGCAATCAACCTCCAATCATTAATGGCCCTGTTATCTGCACCTGGCTTATGAATAAACAAAAATGTCATTTTCCTCCTCAATCACTTGAAAGTTATCCTACTGAGAGACACTTCCAGCATCATCGGTGACACAACCAGCTGATTTTTGGATCCCAGGCGACGGAGCACTCCTTGCAGAAGAAAGCCTGATCAGCTTCCTTGGGCCTGAGCACTGCTATTGTTCGATTCATGCTGTTCAGCTAATCATAATCACAGCTCAGCTCAATTGGGCTCATTGTTGCAGGGCATGCAAACCTGCTTTGTATGCTGATTGATTCATGTCATCTGAGAGCAAGTTACTCAAAAAGACCTATCATCATTCATTTGTGGTGCTTTTTGTTCAAGGCCGGCCTGTATTGATGATTACTATATCAGAAGATCTTTAATTAGTGGCTTTTGTGTGAAAGACAAATGGAAAACAAAAGGCAACTGCATCAAAACGAGGAAATAGTTGATGAGTAAACAATTTAACTGTGGCGTTAAATATCAAATGAAAGGAACATCTACTAACAAATAAGCATAAAGGTCACTTTTTTTCTGGAAGTGTTTGAGTAATGGTTGCTCTCCGTTTGTCATATAACGCTGAGTTTCTGTAGGACCAAAGTGCAGACAATCGCTCGGGAGCAGCACGATGAGTTGAAGAGCTTATTTTCATAACAAAAACGACTTACAGGGAAAATGGACTTTGGAGCCAGGTAGCATACAATCAGAGCCGGTGACAAACAATGAAAACCAGAGAGAATAAATACTCAGGGAAGTGGAGAAATGGAGCAATGAACTGAGAAGGTAATCAAGGAGAGAATCGGGCGCAGCTGGTGGAACAGGGAATGCTAGAGAACTGATGGAGAATGACTAATTAACGCAGATGAGCATTGAGAACAGGGAAGTACCAGAAAACTAAACTGAATGAATCAAATATGCCTGAGTAAACTGAAAATAAAGCAAGTGAAGAACATGGTAGTGCAAAAAGGACAAACAGAACACAAACTCGCAACCCAACACAGGCAGATTCTGACATTGTTATGTTTTCTCCATTCAGTTACCAATCTCATTTGTGAATCTAAAAAACTTTGCAAATGTCACCTCCAGTCCAGTTTTTCTAAATGCACTCATGACTGAATAGTATTCATGAGAAAATTAAGGCAGTATAATTTAAACACCAGATGCTTTGCAGGTGTAAGAAATTTATCTACCCTGTTCTCCTGATCGTACAGACAACACATTCCATCCCTGAAACACTCCATCTAAGCAGGATGCCTGCATTTGCATGAAATATAACAACCAAAACATCAAAGTATATTATATTAAAATATAAACCTTGCAACTTATCAGGGCAAGAAAAAGAAAACAATAATTAAATGCAATCTCTGATGAAAAACAATGTAAAAGATTTGACAATGTGCCTGTATAAAACATTTAAGCAAATTGTTCTACACTGGGTGAAGGAAGGAAGGAAGGCTGGGAGGAAGGAAGGAAGGAACGAAGGAAGGAAAGAAGGAAGGAAGGGTGGAAGGAAGAAGGGAAGGAAGGAAATGGGAGACACAATAGAGGAAAGAAAAGAAGGACACTAGAAAGGAAGGGAGGACGTAAGGAGGAGATGAAGGAAAAAAGGAAGGACAAAAACGACAGACGGGTAGTAAGTGAATTGTAATGCAACGTGGCATTATATACATTGATGCTGTCTTTTCATATCTGACTTACATATTTTTGTGTTCAGTGAAGCTTAAGGTGGCTTCGATGGCTGCAAGTTGCCCATGCTCTTTGGTTGCTAAACATGCCCCAAGTATCCTTGCCAATGCACTGTGTTTCAATTTCTTTAAAGATGGTGGTGAGTCATAGCCAAACAGGTTCCTTTTGGTTCTTCGGTCAAGATGATATATTTCCAAATCTTTGTAAGTTGTTCCGTGGAAACATTTCAAACCCACACCTCGCTGCCCTATCATTTCTAATTCTCTAAATAAGCTTAAAGTGCAAGATATCAATTAGCCTTAATAGACTCATAACTTTCTCATTTCTAAAATCATTCAGCTAAATCATGTACCATATAGTTGAACAGCCTGGTTTCTGTCTCATTTTAAGTTATTAAATACAGTGAATTAGTTACAAAACAAAATTTCTCCAACTGGCTGTTTAACTTAATCAAACTGAGCCATAATTTACTCTGATCTGTACTGAACATATCACTTTGGTAAAAAAGGGAAAATCTGGGATCTGTCATATCACCATATTAGATGTTTTCTAACACTAATGTTAAATCCATATCCTTTGTAAATGTCTAAAGGGAGACACATATTAAGAGCACTGAGGTATGTCTTGTCAATTATTGTGTCAGTTTAATTAATATAATACACAGACTGGACAGAATACTGGACAGATAGTTTAATTAGTTTTTTCTTTAATTCCAACAAACTGAAACTTTGCTACTTAAAAGGAATCAGAATCAGCTATATTGTTTATGCACACAAACAACGCATTTGACTTCGGTTCCTCTTCATTGAAGACCTTTCAAATATAAACATATAAAAATGATAGTTGAGAAATAATTGTTGTTTTTTTTGCAAACATTTATATATGCAGTGTTTTTACAAAAGAGGAAGATAAAGTTCATTTGCGGAAGTGTGCTTGGTATCAGTGTGTTCATCAGAGAGACAGCCTGCGGTAGGAAAATGTTTCTGTGGCAGCTGGTTTTTGCAAATAACACTCTGTAGTGTCGACCTGAAGGTAAAAGTCTAAACAGTTTGTGTGCAGGGTTTGGGGGGCTGTAGAGATGTTAGCTGCCTCTTTCCTGACCCTTATCTGCAGAGGCACAGTGGTGTCATCTGCAAACTTCACAGAGTTTCACAGATTGGTCTGCTGAAGTGCAGTCATTTATGTACAGACAGAAGGTGAGTGAAGAGGGAATATATTGGTGCTGTTTGGTTCTGGTGTGGGAGAAGACGCTCACTAGCCCCACCTGCTGGTGCCGGTCAGTCAAGAAGCTGCTGATCTACTGACAGATAGAGGCCGGCACTGTGAGCTAAGTGAGCTTCTGGTGGAGGAGGTCTGGGTTGATGGTGTTAAAGGATGAGCTGAAGTCCACAAACAGGGTCCTGGTGTATGTCCCTGGGTAGTCAATGTGGTGTAAGAGGAAATGTTTGCCCTGTTTAGGCAAACATCAACTGAAACAAAATTTGTATTTATGTGTGTTTGACTACATGTAAGCATAATGCATCTTCTTTAGTCAAGCTCCAACTCCAGCAATAAAAATTAATCCATAAACAACATCGGAATAAATGTCCTTATGAACATGAGCAGGTTACTAAGACTTTTTTTTGCACAATATCAAATCTTGCAAAACTGAATATACTGTACATTCTTCTATGAAGAATTAGAGGCCGTTAGAGGCACTTTATATTAGTTTGTGCTGAATTGCCTTCTACTTAATTTACCATTTACCATATTAAGAAAATAAAATATCGTAAAAATTTTAGTACCATGACAACTGTTGTACCATATGTTGCCTAATGGTGGACCATGTGTGTGCTAATATGCCTTCCAGCGTCAGCTGCCATTTTGTACCCCAGGATAGTCTGCTACTACAACTCCCAGCAGGAATTGCAGCTGAAAGGGAGGGGGCGTCGCAGCTCTGACGTCACAGTGGACTAAATAATAAAATGAGTTCTTTCTCATTTTCGCTTTCACGGTGGAAACCGGACCAGCAATCCCACGTGGACTTTCATTCATTCTCCCCCGTTGGCCATCGAGAAGAAAAATTAATGAAAGAAGTTCCTGGAATAGGAAGGCCAGAAATTTCACTTTAACGAAGACGTGAATTCAACACGTGACAAAAACCCCACGGAGGTTTCAAGGAGACGGAATTGCCATTCTTGTTTTTGTTCCAGTCGACTGTTGATGATCCGACATATTGTTCCTTTTTGCCAAAGGAGGCGAAGGACGACGCCAACCGCTTCTTGGAGTTAATTGCGAATGCGCAGCAACTCCCCCCTCTCTCTCCTTGCCTCCCTCTGATCCAGAGGAGACAACACCAAGTAATACCGTTCTGTTATTTTTTTATTTTTATTAAAATAGCTTGGGCAGGATAGAGTAGGATTTTAGGGCGATTTAGAATCGCCACCTATAGTCCAACGTGTTCGAAGTGTATGTGCATGCCATGTGTTATTGAATTTAGATTATTGCTGGACTCTGAAGCGACTCTAGAGCTTTGCAAGTTGTGTTTTACTGTGTGAAAACCTGAGCACAGGTGCACTGTAAAATTGAACTGCTATAATATCCTTGTCGTGAAACTCAACCATTTTCTTTGTCTTCACCTTCGTGTTTTTACTGGTTGCCGCAAAAAGTTTTATGATTCTTTGTGTGCTCACTGAGCTCCCAACTTTGGGGTTTTTATGATACTTTCCGCCTGATGGGGGCCGCACCCAAAGCTTCATTCAGCACAATACTGTGTCTTGTGTTGACATAACTGCTGGTTTGATGTCATACACACTCAATGTTGCTTTATTTTGTTTAGTTAGTTATTTTACCCCTTTTGTGGAGAATTTTGCACGTTTGATTAGGTGAAGATTATTGAATCGGAATAGCAAGGTGTATCAGGCTGTTGATTTAATAAATATTCATGTAGATAAAGAGAAAGCGTTTGTGTTTATTTTGAGCAAGAGTGATTTGTCTGTCAAAATAAGGTCAAAGTTTCCCCAACTTCGGTGAAGCGGTTGATTAAACAGTGACATCTAGTGATAGTTGTTGGACCACTGGTTTGCTGAGTGTTGGACCATTTGCACGTTGCTGGACGCCACTGTGCCTCTCCAACGTCGTCGGCCATTTTGTATCCAGGACAGTCTCTGCGTACAAATCCCATCGGACACTACGACTGATATGACGGGGCGTCCCAAGTCTGACATCACAAGACGCTATATAGGAAGGCGTCCATTTTGAGGGCTCGCCTTCAGCTGGAGACCGTGACACGGTTACCAACATCTGAAGCATCACCTGGAGAAGAGTCCCAAGTGGATTTCATTTATTCTCTCCTTGGCCAACAAACAATTCATAACTGAGGTTTCTGGACTAAGAAGGCCAGAAATTTCCCTTTGCCGATTGAAGACGTGAGTTTAACACGTAACTAAAAAACACGGAGTTTCGAGGAGACTAATCGCCACCGTGTTGTCCTAGTCGACTGTGATGGTCAGATCATATTTCCCCTTTCGCCAAGGAGGCCAGAGGACAAAGATTGACCGCTTTTCCTGATGTTAACTGTGGACGCACAGTAACTTCCAACTTCCACCCCATTCTCTCTCAACCCCGCTCAGAAGGAAGACATCGACAAGAACAACCCATCCTTTATTTTTATTTCTTTCTTAGAAAGTCTGGGCAGGGTACAGGAGGTTTTAGTGTGATGAGATTCGCTATTTAATCTAATGTGTACTGAATGATATGTGCATGTAACCTTTTTATTCAAACTTTGATGTGCCGTGTTGGATGCCTGGAAGCCGCTGCGCTACCCAGCTTTGTGTGTGTTTTGCTGGGTTGTTGAACACCTGAGAGCAAGCGCAGGTGCGCTTTGAGACTGGACTGTTATAATAACCTCATGGTGAAATTCCCCATTTTCTTTGTCTTCAACCTTACTGCTTGCCAGCTTGCCGCCAAAAGTTTTATAACCCTTTGTCTGCTCACCTCGCAGGTTTTGCCCTCCTTCCAGACCCCCTCCACACCCACGACTCATAGATGGAGCCCTTGTCTTCACTGTAAAACGCTTGCTACGTTCCCGACGTTGGGGCCGTGGCATCCAATACCTGGTGGACTGGAAGGGCTATGGTCCTGAGGAGTGGTCTTGGATACCTTCTCGCCTGATCCTGGATAAGGGCCTTATCCGCGATTTTCATCGCCGACATCCGGACCAGCCCAGAGGGGCGTCAAGGACCGCCCGTTGAGGAGGGGGTGATGTCATGATTCCAGCCCTTCAGCTCCACCTTGACTGTGCTGATTACTCATTGCCTTCACCTACACTGGGCTGCTGCTATTTAATCAGCTGCTCGTCACCAGCTCAGTGCGAGATCGTCTGTTGCCTCTGTCACAGCTTTCAAGCCTTGATTCATGTTTCAAGAGAGTTTTTTCTGGTTATCTGATCCTGCCTGTTTTTTGACCACAGATTTCTGCCTAGTCCTTCTGCTGTTCGGAAAAATCCTGACCTCACGTTGCTGAAACCTGCCTGTCTCTGACTGTCTCTGGATTACTGGACTACCTCTGCCTGAAACCCTCCAGTGCTTTACCTTGGATTGTCTCCCGCTTCTGCATCTGGTTGGCGGAAATATTCTCTGTCCCCTGTTTGTTCCTGGAACCCTCAAGACCTCCTGTTGTCCACTTCCCCTTCCTCCCCGGCTGGATTTCAGTTCCCTGATAAACCTCCATTCCTGTCCTTCCTGTCTGACCGCTTCAGTGGAACCTCTTCTACCCAATTATTATTATTATTATTTTTTATATATTAAAACTTTTGGTTAACCATTCTCTTGTCTGGCTGCGTTTTGGGTTCTGGTTGAGTTGCTTCATCGTTGTGGAGAGAGGAATCATCGGGCCTTCAACTGTCCATTAAAAGGACAGGCCCAGTAAAGTTCGGGAGGTCTTTGCTGAGCCCTATCCTCAGGTCTCAGAACCCTCCCCATAATTGGTGCACCATCAGATTTCCCGACTCTCCTGACAATAAGGAGGTACCTGTTTTCATTGACTCTGGGGCTGATGCTAACTTTATTGATGTCAGCCTAGCTCATAAGCTTGCACTGGAGTTGGAACTTCTAGAGAGACCACGTGAGATTTTTGCTATTGATGGGCATCTCATTGATCAAGTAACTCGCTGCACTAAGCCTGTTTCTGTACTCATTTCAGAAAACCACCACAACAGGATCATGTTTCTGCTAACCAGGTCTCCAGAGATTCCTGTGATTCTGGGACGGCCCTGGCTCATCAAACACAGTCCAGTCATCAACTGGCTCACTGGTGAGGTTCAGTCTTGGGGGCCATCATGCTCCACTAATTGTTTGAGGGAAGCCCCTATCATGACATCTCCCCGTGAGATCAACCTTGTTTATCCAGACTTGGCTAAGGTCCCTAAGATTTATCATGATTTGTGTGAGGTATTTAACAAATCTAAGGCCACTTCTCTACCACCCCATAGAGAGTACGACTGTGCCATTGACCTTCTCCCTGGTACTACCCCTCCTCGAGGCAGAATGTATTCCATTACAGGTCCAGAGAGAGAGGCAATGGATGAATACATTTCTGACACCCTCAAGGCAGGACTTATCATAAAGTCTTTTTCTCCTGCAGGTGCAGGATTCTTCTTTGTTGGCAAGAAGGATGGTTCACTTAGACCATGCATCGATTATCGAGGTCTAAACGAAATTACAGTTAAGAACAGATACCCTCTACCTCTCATGACTTCTGCTTTTGAGCTCCTTCAAGGTAGTACTGTCTTCACCAAACTGGATCTGCGTAATGCCTACCATCTGGTCCGCATAAGAGAAGGAGACGAATGGAAGACAGCTTTTAACACCCCCTCAGGTCATTATGAATACTTGGTCATGCCTTTCGGGCTCACCAATGCCCCAGCCGTCTTCCATGCTAAACAGATTTGTTTTTGTATACCTTGATGACATCTTAATTTTTTCAAAAGATCTTTCTACCCATATCAAACATGTTCGTGAGGTTCTTCTCAGGCTTCTCCAAAATAAACTATTTGTTAAGGCCGAGAAATGTTCATTCCATCAATCATCTGTATCCTTTCTGGGCTTTGTCATAGCTCCTGGCAGAATTCACATGGACCCCTCAAAGGTGGCTGCAGTCCTGGAGTGGCCTGACCCATCCAGTTTTTGAAGGAACTTCAACGTTTTCTTGGGTTTGCCAATTTTTACTGCCGTTTTATCAAGGGTTATAGTTCTGTGGCCGCCCCTCTTTATCAACTCACTTCTATAAAGACTCAGTTCAATGGTCCTCAGAAGCCAAACAGGCCTTTGACAAACTAAAACGTCTCTTTACCTCAGCTCCTATTCTGCGTTTTCCAGACTCATCGAACCCTTTTGTTGTGGAGGTTGAGATGCCTCGGAGACTGGGGTCGGCGCAGTCCTGTCGCAAAGGTTTTCAGACGATCCTAGGTTACATCCTTGTGCCTTTTTTTCTCGCCGGCTTTCGACCTCCAAGAGAAACTATGATGTTGGGAACAGAGAACTAGCGTTAGAGGAATGGAGGCACTGGCTTGAGGGGTCCACACGTCCTTTTACTGTGTGGACAGACCATAAGAACCTGGAATATCTCAAATCTGCCAAGAGACTTAACCCACGCCAGGCTAGATGGTCACTATTTTTTAGTAGATTTAACTTCAACCTAGCCTATCGACCTGGCAGCAAGAACATCAAGCCTGATGCACTTTCTAGACTTCATCAGTTTTCTGTCTGTCCTTCTGATTCTGTTGATCACGACTACATCCTTTCCCCCAAGACCAGGCTAGCTCTTACCAGTATCGAAACCCTGCTCAAGAGGAGTCATCAGAGACAACCCCCTCCTGTTCAGTGTCCTAAGGGACTTCTGTATGTTCCTGAGGAAATGGTGCCTAAAGTCCTTCAGTTCTGTCATGGCTCTAAACTTTTCTGTCACCCAGGTATTACTAGGACCCTGGCAGTGGTCCAGTCAGGATTCTGGTGGCCCGCACTCAGAAAGGACACGCGAGAGTTTGTGTCAGCATGTACCACCTGCTCCAGAGTTAAGCCCTCAAGACGCCCTCCAGCTGGTCTACTAAGGCCTCTTCCTATTCCACACCGATCATGGTCCCACATCTCTATGGATTTTGTCACCGGCCTACCTCCTTCTCATGGTAACACTGTACTCCTCACTGTGGTTGACATATTTTCCAAGATGACCCACCTCATTCCTCTCCGCAAGTTACCCTCAGCTCCTGTACTCGCTGATGTAATAACCCGAGAGGTGTTTAGACTTCATGGCATTCCCCGTAACATCATTTCAGATAGAGGACCTCAGTTCATTTCCTGTTTCTGGGGTGAGTTTTGCACCCTTCTTGGCATTGACGTCAGCCTTTCTTCAGATTTCCACCCTCAGACAGACGGCCAGACAGAAAGGATGAATCAGGAAGTTGAGACCAAATTACGCATCCTATGCATGGATGCTCCCAGTCGCTGGTCACAGAACTTACCATGGGTGGAATACGCCATCTATGGATTACCATCAAGTGCCACAGGTCTGTCACCATTTCATGTTGTTTATGGCTATCAACCGCCTATTCTCTCTGTTCAGGAAGGTGTTACCCAGGTTCCTGCTGCCCATTTAACAGCACGTCGTTGTCTCAGAGTCTGGAGAAAGACCAGAGCATCTCTCTGCAAGACCTCAGCTGTCTATGCCCGTAATGCCAACCGTCACAGATCCCAAGTTCCAAGATACCTGGTGGGTCAGAAGGTCTGGTTATCCACTAAGGATTTACCCATCAAGGTAGAGAATCGCAAGTTGGCACCCCGTTTTGTGGGTCCTTTTCCTATTGCCAAGGTCATTAACCCACTAGCTGTGCATCTCAGTCTACCTTCTTCATTATGTGTGCACACCGCATTCCATGTTTCCAAGGTCAAACCTGTAAGGTCATCCAGGTTTTGCCCTCCTTCCAGACCCCCTCCACACCCACGACTCATAGATGGAGCCCTTGTCTTCACTGTAAAACGCTTGCTACGTTCCCGACGTTGGGGCCGTGGCATCCAATACCTGGTGGACTGGAAGGGCTATGGTCCTGAGGAGTGGTCTTGGATACCTTCTCGCCTGATCCTGGATAAGGGCCTTATCCGCGATTTTCATCGCCGACATCCGGACCAGCCCAGAGGGGCGTCAAGGACCGCCCGTTGAGGAGGGGGTGATGTCATGATTCCAGCCCTTCAGCTCCACCTTGACTGTGCTGATTACTCATTGCCTTCACCTACACTGGGCTGCTGCTATTTAATCAGCTGCTCGTCACCAGCTCAGTGCGAGATCGTCTGTTGCCTCTGTCACAGCTTTCAAGCCTTGATTCATGTTTCAAGAGAGTTTTTTCTGGTTATCTGATCCTGCCTGTTTTTTGACCACAGATTTCTGCCTAGTCCTTCTGCTGTTCGGAAAAATCCTGACCTCACGTTGCTAAAACCTGCCTGTCTCTGACTCTGTCTCTGGATTACTGGACTACCCCTGCCTGAAACCCTCCAGTACTTTACCTTGGATTGTCTCCCGCTTCTACATCTGGTTGGTGGAAATATTCTCTGTCCCCTGTTTGTTCCTGGAACCCCCAAGACCTCCTGTTGTTCACTTCCCCTTCCTCCCCGGCTAGATTTCAGTTCCCTGATAAACCTCCATTCCTGTCCTTCCTGTCTGACCGCTTCAGTGGAACCTCTTCTACCCAATTATTATTATTATTTTTTTTTATATATTAAAACTTTTGGTTAACCATTCTCTTGTCTGGCTGCGTTTTGGGTTCCGGTTGAGTTGCTTCATCGTTACAGTATCAGGGCTGTGATTTAATAAATATTCCCATAGATAAACAGAAGGTGTTCTGTGTTTATTTTGTGCAAGAGTGATTCGTCAGTCAAGACAAGGTTGAAGTTCCAGACGTTATGGCAGAAACGGTCGATTAAACAGTGACATCTCTGGTAATAGTTATCCATTATTACTGAGTATTTAACGGTTGTAATTATCAGAGGCGTTGAGCTACAATTACAACACCAGAAGACATCTCTGTTCTCGATCCATAAATTAGGATTTTGGTTAAGAAATTAATTTTGTCAAATTATGATTTGTAATTATAATTATTGATAAAGATTAATTAATCAATCATAATTCCATAATAGTTATCAATTATTACTGAGAATTTAATAATTGTAATTATCAAAGGCCTTGAGCCATAATTGCAACACCCGAGGTCATCTCTGATTTCAATTTGTAAGTAATAATCTTTGGTTAAGAAATTAATATTTTTCAAATTCTGATTTTAAATTATAATTCTTGATAAATATTAATTAATCAATAATCAAAATTCTTACACAACCCTAGTGTCCATAACACGTGAAGGCAGCCTAGATATTCCATTAAGGTTCCGGTCTCCTAAATAAATCTTTGTTGATTGCTATACAGAACAAAAAACAGCTGGTGCTCTTTGGAGTGTCTAGATTTAATACCTACGTATGGCTGTAACATTGTGTGGTTCTAGATTGCCTCTTGGCAGCACATTTCAAATCATCTCCAAAGCAACTGCAAAGGCACACAGAGACTGTCGAGTCCCCATTGTGTCTTTGTATACAGGATGCATCAGACTGAGGTTGCTGCTTTTCATCTCATCTATTATATGAACTGATCTGGCCGGAGACCTTTGCGTTTCTGGGAGCAAAACATGATGTGATGCCGGCTGACACATCATGACGTCCCTCCCCTTCGCTGACTGCAGGCACTCTGGTGGAATATGATGCTCTACCTCGCAGCCTGAAGTCACCCAGATATCACCTCACCGCCTTTCTGACAAAGAGAGGAAAAACTTCGAAGTAAAACACAAAAACACAATCATCCGCTGTCAGGCCTCGCCATGAAAGAGCTCCAACACTGCAGGTACCCCTGCACGGAGCTGTGCAGATAGTGAGAACAAAATGCTACATGGTGTCACAGGGGTGCAAAACCCAGAGCAAACAGATCTGTTGCGCTACAGAAATATCAAAAATCATGTAAGATGTGTGAGGCAGTTGTGCTATTTTAGTTCTTGTTGAACTTTTTAAATTGTGTTTCCTCAAAAAATATCTGAAAGAAAAAGGCACGTTTTGGGAAAGATGGAAATTGGAGCTGCATGACAAGCAAAGAGTCACAATTGACAGAGAGGAGCTGTGTTCATTAGGAGAAGAATTTTATTTTCCATATTCTTTGCTTGAACCCAATTAGGAGCTCTTTTATCTGTTTTCATGAACATTTATTTCCTTTTATTTAGGGAAAGTTTTCCAATAATTGCATTTATTATTACGTATCCTAATAACCTTGGCCGGCATCAAACAGGGTGCTTTAGAGCTAATCTACAGCACAGGGACTTAAACAGCATAAACTGAAGCAGAATTCCTCCTTCCTCATCTCACACTGAGCTGCACCCCAGCAGTGTGGCGGCCTTAACCGAAGGCAGACACGTATATAAATAAATACGTTTCTCCGAGATGTGCTCTTGAAGCCGTATTACTGGGCTGATGGCTTAAGCTTAGGGCGAGGGAAGGAGGGACACATTTAGTAGCAGATCTTAGAATAACTAGGTGGGGATAAAGCTTATAAAAAGTGCAAATGGCTGCACTTCTGGACGCTCTGCTTAGGGCCCCAAGATGAAGTGCTGACTGTAATGTATGCAGTTTTGAAGAGGGAGAAAAAAAAAGTTTTGATCAACTAATTTATGCCTGTTATTCCTTAAAAAAAGGCAAGATGAAGGAGAGGAGTCCCAGCAGGGAAAAAACAGATTTACTTCACCAGAACATAAACTGATGTTTTTGTGCCATATAATAGACGAGATGACCAAATTATAAATATGAGATCACAAATTTGCATTACATCAAGACTGAAAATGTGGTAAAACAGTTTGGATAAACTCAAGGAACCAAACTGCATGTGCATCACATAGGGCTAGTTTCTCATACAGGCCTTAAGCCCTAGTTCTGGACAAAATCACATTTTAAACCAGGACCTAATGAAATGTCTACTTCAGATTAAAACACTCTCAGATTCGCCATAGACTGGAGTCAAATTATTATTTTCTGAAGCAAGCCTAGAGCAATTCAGGTCTAGATGAGGACTGGTGAGAAGCAGATTTAACTTCAGATTAACATCTGTTTGCCACACATTGCATGGTGAAAATGATCATTTTGAGCATATCATTAATGCTAAAAGACCACCACCAGAGGGATTTATTTAAGTGACTGTTTCCATTTGTGCAAAGACAAAGCAGCTGAAATTTTATGATTGCTTCAGACGGTGCCTTCATGTGACTCAGTAGTGGGACTTTGATATCTGCTGTTTCTCTGTGGTGTACGCAATGTGCAAAACAGTGCAATATGTGAAGTGCGAAAGGAATACACTAAGTTGTCTGATACTGTTGTTTATGCCAACTCCTAGCTCAGTTCTATAAATATGGGAACTTCCCTAGATGGATGGATGGATGGATGGATGGATGGATGGATCACATATTCCCATTAAGTGTGCAGAAGATGCTGAGATGTACACACCACCATGCAGTTATCCAACATTGTTGCATGATCAAATGATTCTGCTTATGATTGAAGGGTTTTCCAGATGTGCTTAGTTTGAGGCAGGACAGCACCTTGCTTGGTGACAGGAACTATGAAGACAAATGTCTTGTTCACTCTTCATCTGCAGTTGCTTTTTAATGTTTTTACAACAAGTCCTTTTAAAGTCAATATAGGAATTATATGATCAGTTGTGTTATATGGAAACACTCATACTTAACACAGAGTAATTTGTGAAATCTGTCCATCATAAATAATAGAAACAAATCCCAAAACAAGATATCTAAAGCTCCAGTTGGTTGCTTTTTGGTTCAGTTAAAGTCATTCCCAAATGGAGTCCATGCATTTATTTTATGTTCTGTGATTAAATCATGCTGTTTGCTTTCAGTTATAGGATACTTTGAAATCATGTTTTACTTTTACTAAAGTTTAGTAAAAGTGAAACTTTGTTTTTCCTTTCTCCTTTCTCTGATTAGGTCAAGGGTCATTATCCAGTGCCTGGTCCATTATGTTCCTCGGGCCTGGATTATACAATGCTATTTGACTTCCTCCATGATGTGACATAAGGAGTATAGAGTCTTTTTCTGAATTTCTACCATGCCAACAGCTTCCTTCTCCAAGCACACAGTTCGGTCAGCTAGCTTTCTGCTCAGCACTTGGCTGTGTGGCTTCTCCTTGATTACAAGATGTCCATAATCTTCCATACACGAAAGGGTTTATTCTAGCATACATTAAAAATGTGAAAACCTGCTTTGGGTCACATTGAGCCCTCCCAAAACTATTTTTTCCAATGGTTGTTGCTACAGCCAACCACCTAGTTGGTTATATAATTGTGTCCTTTTATGATTGGTAATAATTTATCATTTGCGTGACACCCTGGTCTCTCACATCCTTCACCACATTTTCCTCCTACAGCAGATGAAAAACACTTAAAGGTGAAATAAACAACAAATGTGATCCTACCTATCAAAAGCTTACAAAAGGCCAGATTTATAGAATTAAATTAGATGTTGTATCTCTATATAGAGCAGAGAATATGACAAGGCAGAAACATTTTTGGTATATATTAAAGGAGTCCCTTTCTTCAGGTCTTCCCCTCAATCTCTGAAGGATGAAGGTGTATCTATGATCATACAATCATGTTTAATGTGCCAGAGTTGATGCACCTACATGTTGCAAGAGAGCTTTTGTTTGCATGTGAGAATGCTGATATTCACGCAAAGCACAGTGGGTTATAGGACTAAGTGGATAAGAATCAGAACTGTTAATTATTTCATTCATTCTATATTTTTGCTTCAGTCTAAGCACCAAAACACTCAAAGTTATAGCATTAACATAACCATAATAATCAACATGTGATATTATTTTAGCAGCAATAAGAATAAATTTATTTTCAACATAAAAGTATTCAGATCATTTTATGCTGTTTCATTTTAAATCTTAGTGGTAAAACTTTGAAATGTGTTATTTTTCATCACGATTATCACATAATGAGAATGTCACACTGGCCCATCCCTACTTATAACAAGAGAAAACACTTTATATCCCTTTTTTCATCTTCATAGCGCTGACCAAATAAATTACGTTTGTGTTGTTTTTTATGTCCAGTGCTTATACTGTGTTTTTTATCTTCCTTCATTTGTACAATGTACTTAACTGCAATTTTTGTAATTTTGCATGATTCTTGTAAAGTGTCTTTGAGTTTTTAGAAAAGCGCTATACAAATAAAATGTATTATTATTATTATTATTATTATTATTACTACTACTATTATTATTATTAGATTTTGCCTCATTAAGACAGCTTTATAGATCACATACCAAAAACAAAGCTATATTAATCACGTCTTTGACTTTTTTTATATCCTTGCATTACTTCCAGTATTGTTTAAAAATAAATATGCATAGCTACTCTTGATGGTCCTTTGTGTTACTCATTAATTCTCTAAAAAGGTGGGGATAGATTAACTTTTGATACAAAGAGCTAAAATCTACTGAAAACCCCACAAGGTCTTACAAGGTGTAACATTTTTTATCTCTCTGTGAGCTGTTCTCAAACCTGAACCAAATCGAGCCCAAATTCTCTTATGGAGCAACAGAAATTGTGTTACGTCTATCTGCACACCTTCATGTTCTCTTGCTTGGAACAAAACTTGAACAAGTACAGCAGAGTATTATCTCCACCCACTTAGCTTCCTTCACCTGCCCACAGAAAAACAGACGAGTGCGAGGTGCGATTGCATCGTCAGCCTGTGTGACTTCAACATCTGCTCCACAGCAGATACTCTTCTTCGAAGACCCGCACTCTTCCAGAGAGGAGCGTCACCCTCCTCAGAACGTACACTGAGATGTTACCTTTTGCCCGGCTCCTCCATCTCTTCTACCTGAGTTAATACACATGCTGTTCCTGGAGCTATTACGGATATGCTCCGGCCAAGTGTAAAGCCTCTATCTGCCACTTATCAGCCAACAGACTCCCTTCTGTAAAAAAACTTCCCATCATGCCTCACCTCCTCTCTCCTCTACTAGCAACATGTGATACTGCAGCTATTTTGGTCCTCTGAAAAGAAAAGTTTTATTACTTAGCAAAGTATCCCCTGAAGCATCAGTAAATTTCCTCCATGAAACATGGGAAAAAGACACAAAAACCAGCATTTCATTAATGATTTTGTTGATAATTTCACAATAAGCCTGTTAAAAATGCTGTATGTTTCTAATGAAAATGTTGAAAAATTTGGGTGGAGATTTAGTTAATTAAACGGCACGAAAATATTTCTTTGAATAACACATCAGACTCAACCTGAGCAGCTTTTTGTTTATTTATAGAACAAAAAGTTATAGAAATTCATGAGGTTTGTAGCAGAGCAGAATTCATTTTTACATCTCTATTTTAATCTGTAACAGCATGCATTGTGCAAAGACCAATTACAGATTTAAAAATTAACTCGTGTGAGAACTCAAATGAATTTGAGAAAAGGCTCTCTCTGACTCTGTTCACACGCAACAGAAAAAGGACTCAGGGTCCTATTATACTGGGAGAATAAGCACAGCCGTCAGAAATGGATTAGTCTTGTAAAACAAATTTGGTTTTAGTTTAGAAATAAAAGAGACGTGTTCAACACAGGGTTCATTAGTACAACAAAGCATAAAAAGTACCCCGAGTGATGTGATGAGTGATGGGCCTTTAGCACGAAACAAGTAAATAAGTAAGTAAAATTGCCCCAATCATTCCTCATTAACCAATAAATTAATTGAAGGAAACATCAAGTTATATTAAAATAGCACAATGAAGTTATTTAAAAAAAGTAATTTTTCATTTAATTTCTAGAAGCTACAGGGACAATCTTTTTTTTATATATATATATTTCTCTCTGTTTCTACTGTATGTTAAATTCTGTCAGCAACCTCTCCATTATTTATTTGAGTTGGCAGATTTAAAAAGCTGCCAGCCACTGTACGATGTAGGAACTGACTTTACAAATAAGGACAATCCATAAGGTCCTAGATGAGCTGTATTGCCAAACCTGTACTGGATCCGTTCTCCTAAATGTTCTTTACAGCTCCAAAAAAGTGGTAACAGCCACCAGAGCAATTACAGGTAATGCTTTTTGGGAATTAGTAGATAAAGTCCCTTATTCATCTTCAAATTGGATCTCTTCCTTGTCGCTAGATTTCTAGATTTTTTTTAGGACTTCATCCTTTTTGGGAATGTAAGACATCATAGTCCAATATACAGTCATTTCAATAAATTTGAATATGCGTTCCGATAAGACTCATTTGTCAGATTAAAATTACCTTTCTGAAATAACACCCTAAGCAGGTATTGAACATGCTATTCATTAAGCCCACATTTCTGCATTAAAAATGTGGTTTTTAATTGGTCTCAGTTTTGCATGTTTCTACACAATTTTCTTATTGCCTTTTTTTTTAACTATTTCATTTTATGTCTTCAGTTTCACTTATTCCTTAGCAAAGTTGATGAAAATTATTTTATTCAAAAAAATCTATGTATGCAATTATTGTTTCTTGTTTGTTAAAGTACACACATGTTCCTCTGTTATATTACCTTGAAATAAAGATTTTTATTTTAGAAGTAATAAAAGCTGCTGGTAATAACGAAATGGATTGAAGTGTAATGTACTGAAAATTTGTATTTCTATTGTAGATGTGAAGTCGAACGATGAACAACACCCTCACCTTCACCCACAGTTAAACCAATATTTAACCTTAGTTTTATTGAGCTGATATTTGCTGTTTCACAACAAATTCAGATTTATTTTTGCAATAAATTAAAGTTTATTTTGTGCCCTCTTTGTTATAGCTTATAAACCAGCTTGTGATGACACTTGTCAAACTGCAACAGCACAAATTGTGCCAATGCCTGGTTAGCTTAAAGTGGACTATTAAAATCTGGAAACACAGTAGAATGGGTTACGGAGAGTGATCAGTGTGGGAAAAAAAAACAGGTGAGAGGAACAAAGACACTGAGACAACTGAGGGAACCAGAAAGAGAATGCTGAGCAGAAACACATACATAGAAATCAGAAGACTTAACATTAGAAGAATGACTCAGAAGGCTTTAGGTCAGTTCATCTCTTCGCCAATTCAAACCCTGTTTTACTTATAAACAACCCAGTTCACTCCCATGTATTTAGACAGATTTTTTATTATTCTGATGTTATTGTGCTTTGTTTTTATGTACTGTTGTGTCTTGAGGGTTTCTACACTGTTTGTACTTGCGTTTTAAACGTTCTATTATATTGTCTGTTTAACTGCTGTATGTATCCCCAAGAACAAGCGCAACTATTGTCAAACATCACAAAAAATCTGTATTTGTGTAATTTGAAATTAAATGCATTAGTTTGAAAATGAATTTCACTAAACTGAAACTGAATATAATGGTTTGAAATTAGTTTGCTTTGAAAATTGCTTTGCTTTGTATTGAAAATTCAGTGTGATTACTTTCACTTTCAGGTCTGAAATTCAATTTCAGTTCCAAAATTCAGGTTTTTTTTATGTCACACATCCAGGTCCTTGAAGCCACAGATTAATCAAACACAGATTTACTGATTCACGGATGTCATTTGCTTTTGCTGTGTCCAAATTCAGGACTGGATCCTTTGAAGGACGCAGTTGTAGGCCGATAATGTCCTGAATGAGGCGACAATTGCTGTCCAATCTCCAAGGTTACAACAAATGCATCCTTCTTATCCCCAGATTTGAAGGATGGGTCCGGTGTATCCTCCGTGGCCCACCCTATCCCATGATTCCTTGCGGGTTGAAGTAGATTGTTCAAACGGAAGTAGCAAAAGCTAGAGGAGAGAGAAAAGTTGTGAATAAAATTGAATATATTGCGCATTCGGTCAAAAAAACTGAACTTTTACAATGTTTTTAAATGAGAATATAGTTGTGTAAACCTAAAATATCTGATCAGTTTATCAAGATATCACTTAATTGCACAGGTGCTCCAATGTGTTGCCCCAGCAGGCGGCTCGCTGTCAGGTTTAAACCACCTAACAATATTATAACAACACAAAAAGAAAAGAGAGACAAAGTATTAGTTATTTTACTCCCTTTGCGAGGAGAACGGTCAGAGATGTGTTCAGTTACAAGTCTCCCAACCGCTCTGAACAGCATCTGCCCACACCTCTCTTTTTATTATCTTTGTGGGTCCCTATTTACAAAAACATTGTTCTCTAAAGGATGGGAAACAACAGCTGCATTGTAAACAGGTCATAAACAGCTTTATCCATTAACAACACATTTACACAGTCCTCTTTCAGCTTCCAGGGTCAATTGTGCCTTTTGTTCAGTGTAATCAGCCTTCATCTTTATGACCTCCTCAACTGGACTGCTTCCTTTCCCGCAAGCTCAGCTCCATTTATGATCTTTGCAAGCAGACAACTCATCACATTCTTTACTCACACACATCTTGAATGATTATAAGATTAAATAGTTATGTTAAAAAATAGAAGAAAATATAAGACAAATCTTTATTCAAATATTCCAACACTCGCCTCGCCAGCTGTCAGCTGACCGGGTGGTTGAGGTGCGTTAAACCCCGAGAGAACTGCTGAGTCCCGGCACATCGTTTTCAAAATCCCACTAGGTTTCCCCAATGGGTGGAAGTTAAACAGATATAATTCAGTCAAATGAAATCTAACATTAACGTTTGGTTTATTTATAATAATAATTATTATTATTACTATGCTCTTCAAATAAACTGATTTAAACTTTGTTCCTAAAGTTGATATGTTAGTGTTTAAGTTTTTGAAAGCTTTACAAATAAATTATGACAAATGGTATTTGTCATCAATGTATTTTATCAAGTGTTAGATCTTTATATCTATGAACACAAAAAATATTTTCAACATTTTAAATGGCTGAATAATGAACAAGATCATAAAACAATAACATTTTAAAACAAAACAGCATTATAAGCCATCAGCATTATGTAAAAGGGTAAATAAAAACCGTGTAGTTATTTACAGTAGAGACAGCGTTATTAACCTTCAGGCTCCATTTGTTTGGCTTCACAGCTCTGTGCTTCACCATCACACTGTTGCTAGGCAACAGAAGTTACGTTGAGTTAAGGGCCAGAGCTACAGGTAGCATAAGTGTTGCTGTTTGACCATCATTTGTGTACATGACACTTCTTATAGATGCTCATTTGACTTGGTGATTGACATCCGCCAAGCTCATGTATGCTGCACTGCTCCAGCTTAACATGCCGTAAAGGAAGTTTAACCTGATGTGAAACGTAAATCGATGAATCTGTGTTTGATTATTCTGTGGCTATCCTCAAGGACCCGAATGTGTGACACAAAATACTGAATTTTGGAACTGAAATTGAATTTCAGACTTGAAAGTGAAAATAGACAAACTGAATTTTTAATACAACAAAATACATTTTATAAGCAAATTAATTCAGTTTCAAACCATCATATTCAGTTTCAGTTTAGTGAAATTCATTTTCAAACCAATGAATTTCATTTCAAATTACACAAATACAGATTCAGTCAGAGCAATTCAAATTCAGTTCGTGATGGCACAAGTTTCTTTCCATATTTTAGCCCCTCATAAAAATGAATAAATAGAATAAATTGTCAAAATATTTTAAATCTTATGTGTAATTTAAATGTTTTATCTAGATACTTTGTATACACACTAATTTTCATTCTAAAACCTATTTCTTGACTCAATGTAGGAGCCTAAACTATGTGTTATGCAGGGTGTTTGTTAGTTATGAGGCTGGTAAGATGCTTAATTTGGTAAGATGATGTGGGTGGAGCCTAGGGGAAAAAAGGAAGGTCGAGGTGGGAGACGAAAAAGATGGGGAATGAAGCCTAACAGTTTTTTGACCTCCCTCTCTCATTTTTGTTTAACTAACAACATGTGGATAAGTCGCTTTTCCTTATTTTTCTCTTTTGTTGTACGTGTTCGGTTTATTATGTAAACATTTTGAATGCAAGACATCTCTGAGAATTTTTATTTTTATTTTTTGTCAGGATGAGAGACATGTGGGAGGTAATGGGAGCGTCAGGCTCAGGTTTCGTTAATGAGGATCTACATTTTCAAAAAAGTGCTTCGCATGGATTCTGGATTTAAAAGACATGCTGGATATTTTTTGGATTAAAGATCAAGCTGGAAAGAATGGACAACGGAAAGCTGTAAGTGGCAATATTTTCTGTTGATGGATAGCTGATAACAAGGACAAGGATAACAAGGATGTTTCGGCTAATTGCTACCTTGTGAGGACAGTCAGGTGCAGTGGTTTCCTGCCACTTCATACGTGTTTTTTTTTTTTTTTTTGGCTTTTAGTAAATAACAAGTGGACAGCTTGCTCAATATAGATGAACAGGATATTGGAAAGCGGACAGTAAAAAGGACTGAAAAGGCTATGGAAGAACACAGGATTAGACAAATCCAGGCTCGCCGATACAAGTTATCCCAGCTACCTTATCAACTACCTTGAAACAAAAAATTGAGCAGTTAATGGACGCTGATAGAAATGCTGACACGGTAAAAAATAATCTCCTTATTGATCTTAGTAGACTGCAGCAGGAGTTTTCTGACTTAAACGTAAGTTTAAAACAGTACATGACAGAGGAATAGTTTTTGAATGATCAAAAGGACTCGTTTAATCCTAAAATGGATACAATCAATACGTTTTTCTGGAAATGCGAGGATTGGACGAGAGAGGTTTTAAAACGTACTGAAATGGCTGAAAGGCATGATAAAGTGTTAACACCTGAAGACAGTAGGTCAGCTTTGTCAAAGTCTACAAGGTCACAAAGTGGAAGCGTTTCTTCAACGTCTTCATCCATACGAACAAAGGCAGAAATGGAGCGTGCATCAATACAGGCTAAAGCTGCTGCTTTGCAGGAAAAATTGGCAATTGAAAGAGAAGAAGCAGATTGGCATGCGCAGAAAAGACCAACACCTTCTGAGGATCATGTTGTTCAGTCCATTAAACCACGAAATTCTCCAAATACTCCGAATGCAAATTTCAATGATGGATCAGTGTTAGAAGGTCTTTGCAAGGCAGTATTTCAGCAAGCTACTGTAACTGAGTATCTTGTTAAGAATTACAAAGCATCACTTTTGCCTGACCTCACGATTCCAACATTCAAAGGAGACCCATTGGAGTACAAATCCTTCATCAGGGCTATCGAGCATGGAATTGAAGGTCGTACTGTCAATGATTCAGATCGTCTTCAGTTTTTGGTGCAGTACACAGGTGGACAACCACATGAACTAGTAAAAAGCTGCCTCCACATGGAACCTTCAGTTGGTTATGCTCATGCTAAACAGATGTTGAAGGACTTTTTTGGTGATGGCTATAAAATAGCTGAAGCATATATAAATGAAGTATTGAGCTGGCAGACAATCAAGCCAGAGGATGGTGCTGCTTTACAATCATTTGCATTATTTCTGACAGGATGCTCCGATGCCATGGCAGATATTAACTACATGGAAGATTTGGATAACACGACTAACATCAAGGCTCTGGTTAACAAGCTTTCGTACAAGCTCAGAGAAACATGGAGAAAGAAAGCTTGTGACTTGCAAGAAAGCACAAAGAAAAGAGTGAAGTTTAAAGACTTTGTTGACTTTATAAATAAGCAAGTTAAGTACATGCTTCACCCGCTGTATGGAAATATTAAAGATTCAGCAAATGAAAAGGAACCTGCAAAACAGAAATTGAAGGAGCAATGTTCACAAACAGTTCAACAAAAAAGGCTGTTTACAACAACAGTCTTTCACCCCAAAGGTGAAAACAGAGATACAGACAGCTGCAAGCAGGAAAGACAAAACACCCAGACACCTACCTGGATGCAAAGAGCAAACCTTGTGGTTTCTGTAAAGGAGAGCAACACACTCTTTCATCCTGCAGAAAACTAAGGAGTAAAGCAGATCCAGAGAAAATAGACTTTTTGAAAAGTAAGGGGCTATGTTTTGGCTGCTTAAAACATGGTCACATGAATAACAGCTGCAAGGAAAGGGCTCATTGTCAAGAATGTTCACGATCACATCCTACACTGTTGCATATTACTCCTAAAAATTCAGGACAGGAAACAACAAGAGAAAGCTGTGAAAGACAGACAATATCAAGCGCTCTTGTCCAGATGAGTGAAAGTTTTGGAGTCAATGGGGCCGGTAAAGAAGATTGTGTTCTGTCCTTTATCCCAGTACGTGTTAAGTTACAAAAGGGAATGGAAGAAGTAACTACTTATGCGTTTTTGTATCCAGGTAGCTCTTCCACCTTTGCCACAGCCACGCTCATAAACAGGCTATGTATGACAGGGCGTAATACCAACATTTTACTGCACACAATGGGAAAAGAATCTCTTGTGAATACTTCTGTTGTCAGCGGGCTTGAAATCAGTAGCCTGGATGGTGATCAGTATGTTGGACCACTTGTTTGCTGAGTATTGGATTATCTGCACGTTGTTGGACGTCACTGTGCCCCTCCAATGGCATCGGCCATTTTGTACCCAGGACAGCCCACTCCTACATATCCCATCGAGCATTGCGACTGATATGACTGGGCGTCCCCAGTCTGACGTCACAGGATGCTATATAGGAGGCGCTCATGTTTGAAAAGACGCCTTCTGCTGGAAACCAGATCTGGTAATCGAAGCGCGTCACTTTAAGAGAAGAACTCTGTGAAGAGTTTCATTCATTCTCTCTCGTTGGACAACGAACTATTCATAACTGAAGTCTGTGGACTAAGAAGGCCAGAGGTTTCACTTTTGCCGATCGAAGACGTGAGTTAACACGTAACTGGAGACACGGAGCTTCGGAGAGACGAACCGCTACCGTGTTTCATTTTCAAGTCGACTTTGATGGTCAGATCATATCTTTCCTTTTTGTCAAGAAGACCAAAGGACAAAGACTGACCGTTCCCCTGAAGTTAATTGTGGACGCACAATTAACTCAACCCCACGTTTCCTCGCTCAAATTTCCTCACTTGGAAGAAGACGACACAAGTAAAACCCATTTCTTTTTTTTTATTTCTTTATTAGAAGGCCTGGGCAGGGTCAGAGGTTGTAGAAGCGATCAGAATCGCTGGTTAGGA
This sequence comes from Girardinichthys multiradiatus, assembly GCF_021462225.1. Lineage (NCBI taxonomy): Eukaryota > Metazoa > Chordata > Actinopteri > Cyprinodontiformes > Goodeidae > Girardinichthys > Girardinichthys multiradiatus. Next base: position 12,277,880 of record NC_061813.1, on the reverse strand, counting down.
TCTCATGTGTTCTGAATAATATGTGCATGTAACCTTGCTTGTTGAAACTTTGATGTGTTATGTAATATCGGGATCCGCCGCGTTCCCAGAGCTGTTTGTGTTTACTATCTGAACGCGGGTGCGTTGCAAAACTGGACTGTTAAAACGACCTCATGGTAAAATTCTCCATTTTACCTTTGTCTTCAATCTCACTGTGCTAGCTTGCCGCCAAACGTTATCAATCCTTTGTGTTCAGGAGTAAAGGGGGAAGTTTTATGATCAGAAGATCATAAAAGACATTCTAAGCTGCACTCCAACCCCCCCCCCCACCAGTTATCACCACACCCCCCTTTCATATCCTCTCCCTTCATCTGTTTTGCCATAAACTGCTGGTTGACTCAATACATACCCACTACCGTTTGTTGATTTTGCTTATTTAGATGTGTTTGTAGAATTTTGCATGTTGAGTAGGTGAAAATTAAGAAATATTCACATAGATAAAGAGAGAGCGTTTGGTGTTTCATTGTGTGCAAAAAGTGATGTGTCAGTCAAAATAAGGTTCAAGTTCCACACGTTTCGGCAGAAACGGTCGATTAAACAGTGACATCTCCGGCAATAGTTATTAACTATTACGGAGTATTCAACGGTTGTAATTGTCAGAGGCGTTGAGCCACAATTACAACACCAGAAACATCTCTGGTCTCGATTTGTAAATGAGGATTTATGGTTAAGAAATTGATTTTGTCAGATTATAATTTGTAATTATAATTATTGATCAAGATTATTCAATCAATAATCATACTCCCAACAAGTACATACAGCTTCCAGAGGTATTTTCACAAGAAACTATTCCTGTGGCCAAAGAGAATATTCCCTGTCAGGAGGACATTAATATGTGGCCACACCTGAAGGATGTAAAGCTTCCTACAATCAAAGCTGAAGTTGGATTGCTTATAGGAGCAAATATTCCCAAGGCAATGGAACCACTACAGATAATCAACAGTGTCGGAAATGGACCATATAGTGTGAGGACCAGGTTAGGATGGACAATAAATGGACCACTCAGAAGTGGAAATGCTTCAGTGCACAAAAATCAACCTACAAAAATGACTGTTAACAGGATCTCAGTTGCCAGGTTGGAAGAACTTTGGCAGTTGCAGTTCGAACTGGATTTTCCTGATATTGGACAAAGTGAAGACACAGAAATGTCTAAATAAGATCACAAGTTTATTGAGATGGTGTCTCAGTCTTCAAAGCTTGTTGACGGTCATTACACCATTTGCCTTCCTATGAGAAACAAGTCCTGGACTTTACCAAATAATCGATTTATTGCAGAACAACGTGCATTCAACTTACGAAAAAGGTTTTCTAAAGATGTCAAGTTTTACGAGGAATATGTTACTTTCATGGAAAGTCTTATTCAAAAGGGATATGCGGTGAAACTTGATAGAGCTGAAGTTGAATCTGCAGATGGACAAATCTGGTATCTGCCACATCATGGAGTCAGACATCCAGTTAAACAAAAGCTGCATGTTGTTTTTGACTGTGCAGAAAGTTTTGGAGGAACATCATTAAACCAACAGCTTCTTCAAGGTCCAGACTTGACAAGCTCTCTTGTAGGGGTTCTAATGTGCTTTTGACAAGAAGAAGTGGCTGTTATGGCTGACATTGAAGCCATGTTCCATCAAGTTAGAGTGAGCAATGAAGATACAAACCGGCTCAGGTTTCTCTGGTGGCCTGATGGGAATTATGAGCAGGAGCTCATAGAACACAAGATGTTGGTTCACATCTTTGGAGCTACTTCATCATCAAGCATTGCAACATTTGCACTTCAAAAATGTGCAACAGATTTTGAGGAAGAGTTTGGTCATGAAGCTGCTAACACAGTTAGGAAGAACTTTAATGTAGACGACTGTCTTAAATCCACTGTTGATGAAGACACTGCAATCTCTCTTTGCAATGATTTAAGATGCATGCTTGCAAAGGGTGGATTTCGACTAACAAATTAGTATAAGAAGATTTATAGCCAGAAGAGTACAGGTTAAAGAGATGTATTCTGACAATGGAACAAACTTCGAGCCGCTGATTTGGAATTGAAGAAATCTATTAGTGAATGGAACACAAACAAGATTTCGAAGATGCTGCTGCAAAAAGGTGTTCAGTGGTACTTTAATCCTCCAGCCGGTTCCCACTTTGGAGGAAGCTGGGAGCGTTTGATTTGCTCAGTGAGAAAGATTCTGAACACAACTGTTAAGGGGCATATGTTGGATGAAGATGGGCTCCATACCTTGCTCTGTGAGGCTGAAGCAATCTTGAACAGCAGGCCCATAACAACAGCATCCTCAGATCTGAATGATTTAGAAGTGTTAACACCTAATCATCTGCTTTTACTCAAAGTCAAACCTGATTTACCACCTTGAGTGTTCAACGAAGATGATCAGTACGTTAGACGCAGATGGAGACAGGTCCAGTATCTTTTGGATATCTTCTGGAAACAATGGTGTAAGGAATATCTTACACAACTCCAAGAACGACAGCGATGGTCCACATCAGGAAGAAACTTGCGTGTTGGTGATGTGATGCTTATTGTTGATGACAGCTCACCCAGAAACTCCTGGCTTCTGGGGAAAGTAAAAGAGACGTTTCCTGACAGTAAAGGCTTTGTCCGTCGAGTTAAAGTAAGGACCAAGACCTATGAGCTTTGCCGCCCGGTGACAAAGCTGTGTCTCATTCAAGAATCTGAAGAAGAATAAGGTCTTTTCGAAAGTCAATGCTTCATCATGGACATTATGGGGTAGGACACATTGTTTGAATGTTTTTTTTTTTTGTTTAAATAGTTTAGACATTTTGAATAAGAGTTTAAGTAACTGTTCCAAAGATATTGTTAATGATTAGGGGCCGGTGATGTAGGAGCCTAAACTATGTGTTATGCAGGGTGTTTGTTAGTTATGAGGCTGGTAAGATGCTTAATTTGGTCAGATGATGTGGGTGGAGCCTAGCGGAAAGAAGGAAGGTTGAGGTGGGAGACGAAAAAGATGGGGAGTGAAGCCTAACAGTTTTTAGACCTCCCTCTCTCCTTTTTGTTTAACTAACAACATGTGGATAAGTCGCTTTTCCTTATTTTTCTCTTTTGTTGTACGTGTTCAGTTCATTAAGTAAACATTTTGAACGCAAGACATCTCTGAGAATTTATTTTGTTATTTTTTGTCGGGATGAGAGACATGCGGGAGGTAATGGGAGCGTCAGGCTCAGGTTTCGTTTAATGAGGATCTACACTCAGGAATGACAGATTGTGATCCCTGATCAGATCAAAATAACTTAGTGACCTCCTTTTTGGTAGATGATATTTGTTGAAGTCATATTACTTTAGAGTAGATTATGAGTATAGAAAACTGCTGTAAATTGCCACTTGCCAAAGCGGGTAAAAAATGTCTCCCTGGTAGGAACAAACTGATTTAGGGTTCTTAATTAGGACAAGTAGGACAACAAATGGGAAAGCTGTAAAATATAATCAATTGACTAAAATTACAAAACCAAAGGTGAAAATCTCAAGAAACATGAGTGGAAGTAAATAGAACAGAGAGCAAAAAGAACCAGACTTCCAAAATAAAACAGGAATTAAGCAGGGCCGACTCTTGGACCTCAACTTTAAGGTTCAGAAAGCAGCTAGCATTGGCATCTGGCCCGTAAAATGATTGAAACATGCTTATTCTAGTATGTAGGATGTCAAAACTCCAATGTTGAAAGGTCCTTTGCATGTTTTAGATGTGTCCCTGCTCCCACACAGCTGGCTAGATTAGCTCCACAACATGTCACCAAGAATGATGAACAATACAATGCATCCCAATGCATCTGAGAAATCAACCTTTAACAAGACTGAACACAGACTAAAATACCAAATCGTATATGTCATAGAGAGAAGAGCTTAAGATTAGTGGTCCAACAAAAAAAAAGAACACCACAGATGTCTGGAAACCTCAATAAAAAGTGATCCCGTAATATTTACTGACCTGTCCCAGACAGAACTGCCAACGAAAGGTCCAACCCAAGGACTGAACCCAGGGGAAGACAATTATTTGACCAGAACAGCCTTGTTTCTTTATAATTATAGATTATTGTATGTGTTTCTCATGACACAACAACTAACGACTTAATAACTCATGAATTGTGGAGCTTAAACTCTAGATGATTTTGGAACAAAACTAAAGTTCTGAAAGGTGACCAAGAAGAAAAAAGGCTTATCCCGAAAGGAAATCAAATTGGATGGCACAATAAAACCTAAAAATAGAGAAAAATTGGAAGGAATAATATAACAGAAAACTTGTATTGTTTCATCCAATTCCAAGTTGGACAAGATTTCAGAAAACATGCCAGGTAGGTGTGATTTAAAGGTGGAAAAGCAAAACAAGCCAATTTCAAATATCTGCTGTCTCTTCTTAGGATAGCATAGCACCCCTCCCAGTGCTAATCCATGAACACATGTTAGCCCCTGGGGCGGCAAATTTTGAATGTAATTATCTATTTAATCACAACTTAGCATTATTGATCCCCATGTTAAAAGCTATTTATGTGAAGGCCTGTGGGCTACCACAAAAACGCCCACACTCCCATCTGTGTCATTTATTTACCATTCAGCCATGTCAGCCAGATGCCTGGAGCATGCTGCAGAGATAACAAATGAATTGGGTGTCTGCTGTGGAGGATCATACACGATGAAGTTGGGCTAGATAGAGATGGCCCTTACTTAAACACACAGCTCAGTATTTGTAAATGTAACATCTGTTTCATGTAAATGAGACAGATGTTAACTAAAGAAAGCTAAAGTACTAAGATTCTTACAGGAGGTGGCAAGAAGCATATTCTGAAAAAAAACTGAGTTTACTGCAAACAAAATCTACCTACAAAGGCAGACATACATATTGATTGATGTATAATGAAGAATTTAGGATGAAATCAAATGTCTTTAAAAGATTTCATTTTTTCACTGATATCAAGCCGAGAATAATTTGATCACCTATCCAAGGAAGAAAAATAAAGATATCAAGACAAAACATGAAAACTTATTCTGACGTGTCTGCTTTGTTTATATTCCTGAAAGCGGCAATGTATTAGTTTTAAAAAGCACAGACAGCTGCATGTGTATCGATCTGGATGGATAAATATTGCAACTGAGAGAAAGAAAATGTTCATCATAGCTAGTTAAAACAAACTGTGGGAGGAAGCCGGAGTACCCGGGGAGAACATGCAAACTCCATGCAGAAAGACCCCCGGCCGGGAGTCGAACCCAGGACCTTCTTGCTTAATACAAAAAAATCAAACAAAGAAAACATATTCCTGCCTAATCAAGTTGCTATGGCTGCCATTCTTTGTCATACCTAAGTATGTCTGACGGCACAAATCTACAATGTCCTCCTTTTCTAGATTTACTTTTTTGATAGTAAATCCTGTAAAGGTTGCTGCCTGCACCTTGCTTCCCTTCCTGTTGATTAGTGCATACAGGTCCTTCTCAAAATATTAGCATATTGTGATAAAGTTCATTATTTTCCATAATGTCATGATGAAAATTTAACATTCATATATTTTAGATTCATTGCACACTAACTGAAATATTTCAGGTCTTTTATTGTCTTAATACGGATGATTTTGGCATACAGCTCATGAAAACCCAAAATTCCTATCTCACAAAATTAGCATATTTCATCCGACCAATAAAAGAAAAGTGTTTTTAATACAAAAAACGTCAACCTTCAAATAATCATGTACAGTTATGCACTCAATACTTGGTCGGGAATCCTTTTGCAGAAATGACAGCTTCAATGCGGCGTGGCATGGAGGCAATCAGCCTGTGGCACTGCTGAGGCTTATGGAGGCCCAGGATGCTTCGATAGTGGCCTTTAGCTCATCCAGAGTATCGGGTCTTGAGTTTCTCAACGTTCTCTTCACAATATCCCACAGATTCTCTATGGGGTTCAGGTCAGGAGAGTTGGCAGGCCAATTGAGCACAGTGATACCATGGTCAGTAAACCATTTACCAGTGGTTTTGGCACTGTGAGCAGGTGCCAGGTCGTGCTGAAAAATGAAATCTTCATCTCTATAAAGCTTTTCAGCAGATGGAAGCATGAAGTGCTCCAAAATATCCTGATAGCTAGCTGCATTGACCCTGCCCTTGATAAAACACAGTGGACCAACACCAGCAGCTGACACGGCAACCCAGACCATCACTGACTGTGGGTACTTGACACTGGACTTCTGGCATTTTGGCATTTCCTTCTCCCCAGTCTTCCTCCAGACTCTGGCACCTTGATTTCCGAATGACATGCAGAATTTGCTTTCATCCGAAAAAAGTACTTTGGACCACTGAGCAACAGTCCAGTGCTGCTTCTCTGTAGCCCAGGTCAGGCGCTTCTGCTGCTGTTTCTGTTTCAAAAGTGGCTTGACCTGGGGAATGCGGCACCTGTAGCCCATTTCCTGCACACGCCTGTGCACGATGGCTCTGGATGTTTCTACTCCAGACTCAGTCCACTGCTTCCGCAGGTCCCCCAAGGTCTGGAATCGGCCCTTCTCCACAATCTTCAGAGAATTTAAGTGCACCCTTTCATCAAACATTTTGACAGGTGGGCGTGACTTCCGGTGAGGGCGGGACTTCCGGTGGGGGCCATGTGGGCGCCATGTGGTTGCCATGTGGGCAGGAGGTCACGTGGTCAAGCAGGGGGGTGTGTCCAAGGGGGCATAACAGTGGATGCTGATTGGTTGTCGTCATTAGGGGCGATACCTTAAATGAGTCAATTAAAACACAGGGGTGTGTTTAAGGGTGTTACGGGGAAGGCCTTAAATGAGCCAATTAAAACACACAGGGGTGTGTTTAAGGGTGTTATTAATAATCTGTAGGTTTTTTCAGGCTTTAATACATCTAAAAAACAAAAAAAAGACATGCATCCTTTTATATTTTAAAGGTATAATCAACTTAATGTTGACCTATCACATGAAATCCTAATAAAGGAACTGTGTAACCTGACAGAATTGTAAGTTAATTTTGCTTTACAGCAGGACCTATTTGTTGAATATATGAGCCAGTCTAAATCCGTTCAAAATAGAAAAGACCTAAAAAAGTAAATAAAAAAATTGTGCTTCACTACATCGATGGAACGAGAAAAACCTTCAGCTTCTGCGTCAACATACTGGAAAAGCAGCTGAAAGAGGTAAGACGAATATGAGATTAACAGAAAAAAAAAAGAACTTCAGTATACTGTTTCCAAGTTACAAATTTACTCTAGCAATGATGTGTTTGTTTTTGAATCATGAGAGACTCCATTTTAGGAAAAAGGAATGATAATTTTAGTTACCTGTAGCTTTTCTAAAATATTTACTTTTTCATCTTAGAGTAAAAGGTTATTCAGGGGAGTTACAATTATACTATATCCAACTGTTAGGGGCGATGTCAGGAAAGGGCAGTTACGTCTGTTCATTAGATAACCATATCACCTTTGAACTGGAAAAGCAGCTGAAAGAGGTAAAACGAATATGAGATTAACAGAAAAAAAAAGAACTTCAGTATACTGTTTCCAAGTTACAAATTGACTAGCAATGATGTGTTTGTTTTTTGAATCATGAGAGACTCCATTTTAGGAAAAAAGGAATGATAATTTTAGTTACCTGTAGCTTTTCTAAAACATTTACTTTTTCATCTTAGAGTAAAAGGTTATTCGGGGGGGGGTTACAGTTATACTATATACAACTGTTAGGGGCGATGTCAGGAACGGCAGTTAGGTCTGTTCATTAGATAACCATATCACCTTTGAACTCAAGAAGGGTTTTGGTCTTAAAAACATAGTCTTTGCAGTTGAGATAACACTGTCATGTTCTGGTATAAATACTGTGAGTAAAATGTTGTTCGGGGGCTCTGTTTCATTGGTTAACCTCAGTGTCAGGGTCTTCAAATGCTGAATGTCTTTGAACCATAACACTTGTTACATTGAAAATACCAGTACTGACAAGAAAAAATGTCGGTAAATATTTCAGGAAACCTGGAAATTGTGGCTTCTACTTCTGATAATTCACAAAAGCACAATGACATCTTTAAACGTAAGTAAGTAAGTATTCATTTTTAAGAAATCATTAAATGCATGTGAATGTTCTCTAATTGTGTTTATATATATTGTTTATATATATATATATATATATATTTGTTTCTTTGTCATAGAACCCACCGCTGATGACCTTGATGATTTCATCTTGACACAATCAGATTATGGTAAGTAAATGTTAAATGCAATAAAATATATATATATATATATATATATATATATATATATATATAAATATATATATATTATAGTTAAACCCGAATGATCAAGTTGGAGGGTTCAGTGGCTGGAATCGACAGTCAAAATTGAGAAGGCGAATTATTTCCAAACAAGAGAAACCCCCAACAACAACTGAACTTTCTTTTAAAACAGAAATTAAAACTGATTCTTTGAATACCCCCCCGTCAATTATCATCATTTCCCCTGAAGACACACCGGATAAGTTACCAGCACCACCAGAAAGTAAATAAGTCCTAAGAACTATCTATTTTTCTTTGAGAGTGAATGTATTTTAAACCTCAGATAAAAACTGTTTACAGATTCGACCAAGAGCTCTGTGGAAGACACAGTTGTCGAGCAGCAGCAGCAGCAGCAGGGTAGAAAAAATAAATAAAAATTAAATAAAAACAATATATATGTATTTTAAGCATAGTTCAATAAAATGTCATATAAACCTGTTTACAGATACATCCAAAGATGCCACATTGAATCCGCCCACCAGAAGGTCGCTTTTCAAAGATCAAGACAGCTTTCAGCAGAGAGGCACCGTTTCAGTTCAACAAGAAGTGACATCTGGAGGTTTTACCGCAAAGAATCGGAGTAAGATAAAAAAAAAAAAAACTTGTGTATTTTAAAAACTATTTTTCGTTTTATTTATGAACGCTGTGCTGTGCAGCGTAAGACAACTTTTATTGTCTTCTGTTTTTACAGAATATTTAACCCCGGCCAAAAGACAGCGACTCTGCGCTACAAAGCAGAGCAACGCTAGTGAGTGGATTAATGAACGGTACGTTTTAATTCATACATACATACTGAATTAATTTGAATTCCTTTGTTTTTTTTTCAGCTTTAATGTGATTATTTCAATATATATATATATATATATATATATATGCATATTTTTATTTTTATTTTATTTTGTTCATTCTCCTTACAGAAACTGAAACATAGTTTCTGTGTTTTGTTTTTGTTTTTTGTTTTTTCTGTAGGTTAGTTTTCTTTTTTTTTTTTTTCTTATGTTAATAGAAATGGATAACCGAATCAGACTTGCCCTGGATGAAATAAGAAATTTAGTTAATGAACTTAACGAAATTCCCGTTAATGCAGAAGTAGCAGATAACATCGTTTTAAATGCATCTCCTGCTAACAGTGAAAATGTAATAAATGAACATCAGCACGGTGACGTTTTAAACGTAATCAATCAGGCTCTTGATGATTTAAATAGAGCATTGTATCCACTCAGCATTGAGCAAAATGATCCACCTGACAGTCATCAGAATCCTTCTACGTCACACGCCGCAGATCGGCACGGTGACGTTTTAAACGTAATCAATCAGGCTCTTGAAGATTTAAATAGAGCACCATCTCCACACAGCAGCATTGAGGAAAATGATTCACCTGACACTCATCAGAATCCTTCTACGTCACACGCCGCAGATCAGCACGGGGGTCATTTCAATACGGACGTAGCAGTTAGTTCTGATCAAATAGGACGAAACCCTCCAGCTGTGGTTGAACGTGAACATTTTAATAACCATGAAATAAGGAGACCTTTTACCATACCGCCGCCCTGTCCAAGTAACGTTCCAGATTTAGCAGCATTCTATACAGACATCATGCGTATTATCATTGAATTAGCCGACGCTGCGAGATCGTTAACCAGACGTAACGACGTTGTGCAGCTGGAATTAGTGGGTGAAAATCTCAATCGTCACATCACATTTACTGTTACAGATGATGGAAATATGATCCTGCCTGCTTTCGAAAACTTCCTCGACGATTTAGTACAATCGAATGCAAATATACCTGTAGATAATAACATGGAATTTGTTCTTCAGGTTGTTAATGACCCAGCAGGAGGTTCTAAGCGTAAAGCTGCAGGAACGTTAGACTGTGAACTGTTTAATAAGAAAATGCGTCATTTGTATATTATAAACAATACCGTTAATCAGTTATGTTTTGCAATCAGCCTCGCACACCTCTCTGATCCTGAGCTCACGGATCACCGTGCTGTAGAACTGGGGAGGAGATGGCAGCATCAGGCAGGCCTCGACGAGCAAACAGCAGTTACTTTTAGTGATATTGGTAAATTTGAAACCATTCTGAAGAGAAAAATTGTAGTGTTTCACAGAACCACGGGCTCTACTGCTCTGTGTAAATTTGAGACCAGTTTCCCTGATCGTTCAAACCCTGTGTTTTTGCTGTTATTTCAAGGTCATTACTATGGGATAAAAAATCTCAAAGGTTTTATGGGGTGCAGATATATTTGTAATTACTGTTACACCAGCTATGATAATGCAAATACACACCATTGTGAAGGTTATTGTCCAGTGTGTCGAACATATACATGTATGCAAGAAATTAGCAATCCTGTAAACTGTGCAGGCTGTCAAAGAATCTGTCGTAATTCCTCATGTTTCAGCGGACACAGGGAACCGCGCATCAGAAATAGTGCTGACAGACCTATGAGTGACTGTGAGTTGGTAAAACTGTGTAAAGTATGCAAACGGATATACGTTATTCCAATCAGTAAACCGAATAAACCACACGTGTGTAATGTAAAATGCAGTATTTGCGGTGAAAATGTACCCCCCAGCCTAGACATTACATGCGATGATCATAAGTGTTACATTCAGCCTTGCAGTGCAATTAATCAGCTTGATGATAAATTGATTTTTTATGATTTCGAATGCCTCGTCAATGAGAGCGGCGTGCATACCCCCTTTCTGGTCTGTGCTAAAACGTTGAAAGGTGATAAATGGTACGCTTATGGACTGAATTGCACTCAAAAATTTCTCCTGCATTTCAGGAGGCCGAAGTACAGAGGCTTCAGCTTAATAGCGCACAATGCGCGGGGGTACGATGGTTACCTGATCCTCAATGCAATGCTGCAGTTAGGGATTAAACCTCATCTCATCATGGTAGGAAGTAAACTTCTCTGTTTAACCGACCCTGATTACAGGTTAAAATACATTGATAGCCTGTCATTTATGTGCATAAAGCTTAGCGCCATGCCGAAAGCGTTAGGCTTTACCGATCAAAGCAAGGTTTTTTTTCCCTACCTATTTTCCTCTGAACAACGTCTCCAGTATGTGGGGCCTTTTCCTCCTCCATCCTGCTACGCTGTAGAACGCATGAGTCTTCAAGAACAACAGGTGTTTAACAGCTGGTACAGAGAAGCGAGCAAAGAGGTCTTTGACTTTAAGAAAGAAGCTATTCGTTATTGTAAAAATGACGTTGAAATTCTTTTTCAAGGATGCTTAAAATTCAGAGACGAGTTCTTTAAGGAGACAAGTGTGGATCCGTTTAAAAGTATCACAATAGCATCAGCCTGCATGAAGGTTTTTGTAACCAATTTCCTTCCTCCTCAAACCTTAGCCATTCCATCACCTCTGGACTACAGACGTAGCAGTAAAACGTTCTCTAGCGCGTCCATTCAATGGCTCGGCTGGATTGCAGACAGCAGAGCCATATTTATCGAGCATGCATTAAATAGGGGTGAAAAGAAAATCGGGCCATATTCAGTGGATGGGTATGCAGAGATTAACGGTGTCAAAGTTGCGCTTGAATTTTACAGCTGTTTTTTCCACGGCTGTAAAAAGTGTTACATGCCTCATGACAAGTGTCCGTTGAGAGGGGTCGCATTTGAACAGTTTTACTGTTGAGAGAAGCAAGGTGTTACAAACTGTGTACGGCCTTCGTCTCGAAGTCATATGGGAGCATGAGTGGATTGAAATGAAAAAATTAGACCCAGGGGTGATCAGCTTTCTTGAGAAAGTTAATGCACCCGAACCGCTATCCCCCCGGGATGCGCTGTATGGTGGACGCACCTGTCCTATGAAGTTGAGGTACACAGCGGAACCGGATGAAACTGTACACTATGTGGATTACACATCTCTGTACCCTTATGTAAACGCCAACTGCGTTTTTCCCCTCGGACACCCCACCATCATTTACAAAGATTTTGATGACCCCAGCAGCTTCTTCGGTATAATCAAAGCTGTGGTCTACCCACAACGTAACCTGTTGTTCCCTGTTTTACCTTACAGAACATCCCAAGGTAAACTTGTGTTCACTCTCTGCCGCACATGCGCGGAAATAAATAACCAGTCAGGTCCCTGCATGCATAATGATGAGGACAGAGCTCTGACGGGTGTATGGGTGAGTGTAGAACTCTGTAAAGCTTTACAATGTGGGTATCGTCTTGCTAAAATCACAGAGGTGTGGCATTTTGAAAAGAGAAGTGATACAATCTTTAAAGGTTACATTCATTGCTTTTTAAAGTGTAAGCAGGAGGCTTCAGGCTATCCGTCTGAAGCAGTGGATCAGGAGAGTAAGTCAAAGTATATAAGCGACTACAAACTGCATCAGGGCATCCAATTAGACCCTGAGAAAATCGAGATGAATCCTGCCAAAAGGCAGGTTGTAAAATTGTGTTTAAACAGTTTTTGGGGGAAATTTGCGCAAAGAAGTGATCTGTCTCAGACCACAGTCATCACTAACCCTGAAGACTTTTTCAGCTTCATGTTCTCGAGTAAATACAGGGTTAACTATTTTCATTTTTTCAACCCTGAAATGTGTGTAGTGCAGTGGAACTACAGCAAACGTGTCATATATCCACCAAGTAAGACAAATAATGTGTTTATAGCAGCATTCACCACCGCTTATGCACGTTTAAAACTTCTCAGCAGCATGGAGAAGTTACAGGACAGATTGATTTATATTGACACGGACAGTTTGATTTATGTGACAAAAAGTGGTGAAACTCCTCTGGAATTGGGGAATTATCTGGGTGATCTTACTAACGAGTTAGATGGTGACAGCATTTCGGAGTTTGCATCGACAGGACCCAAGAGTTATGCATACCAAACTAAAAACCGTAAAAAAGTAGTGATACGTGCTAAAGGCATCACTCAGACGCATGAATGCAGCGAGAGGGTCAATTTGGACAGCATCAAAGGGCTGGTCGAGGGCTACTTACAGGGGTCAAGTGAGGGTGTCATTGAAATCCCTCAGCACACGATCAGGAGGGATAAAAAGAGATTCCGTTTGACAAACGCGACATTTCTTAAAAAGTTTCGACTGGTGTATGATAAGAGACGTCTTTTTTCTGACGGGACAACTCTGCCTTTTGGTTATTAGAGTTGAAGAAGAAATAAAATAAAAAGTCACATGGATTTACAGGAGATTGATTTTGATCCTAGATTTAGAGCACCTTTCTCATGTATGATAGTTGGACCCAGCGGCTGCGGGAAAACTTTCTTTGTAAAAAGTATTTTACAAAACTGTAATCATGTCATGGATATTGTTCCAGAAAATATTGTATGGATTTACACATCTTTTCAACCCATGTATGCTGAATTGCAGAAGATGAATAAAAATATTACCTTTGTGGAAGGATTGCCTCATTCTTTTGAAGATGAAAACCTGTTTCCTCCTGATCAGAATCATCTGATTATTCTAGACGATGTTATTGCTCAAGCCTCAGATGATGAAAACGTGATGAAGGTCTTTACCCAGTTTCGTCACCATCGTAATATGAGTGTTATGATGTTGACTCAGAATGTTTTTCATCAGGGAAAGTTCAGTCGCACTATTAGTTTGAACTGTAATTATATGGTGTTGTTTAAGATCCCGAGAGATAAACTCCAGCTGAATATACTGGCCCGCCAAATGTTTCCATCTCAAAAGGGTCTCTTCTTGGAGAGTTTTGAAGACGCAACGAGAGAAGCTCATGGATATTTAATCATCGATTTTACGCCTACCTGCCCAGAACATTTCAGACTGAGAACGGGGATTCTTCCTCAGCAGTGGCCTGCTGTGTACGTACCCAGAACAAAGTAAGTAATCATGTCTGCACGTATAAAAAGGAATTTACCATTATTCAGAGCTTTGTACCAGGCCTGTCCACAGAAACGTAAAGATATTCTCGCACACTGCTCTCCTGACTTTATTCAGGCTCTGTGCGAGATTGCACTGAATATCCTAAAAGGTAACATTAAACTATCACCCTCTCAACACCGACAATTGAAGAAACAAAGAAATATCATCAGATTGTTGGGTGATAAAAGAACCGGGATAAAAACTAAACAGTTGGCTCTCAAAAAGCAACGAGGTGGTTTTATTCTCCCCATCTTAACGGCTCTTGCACCCTTGATCGGTGATCTAGTGGGTGGAATCATCAGGAGATAATGTCTCTCAGAACATCGCAGAAGATGTTTCTCATTTCACCTCATCAATTCAAGCGTCTGACCCAGTCAGACACGTCCATCAGACAGACGGCGGAGGAGAATTTGGATGCTGAAATGAGAGCGATATTAAACGAGCCGGGTTTGACTTCTTATGAAAAAATCAAGAGATACGATGCTCTTCTCCAGAGGTATCTGACTTTACTTAAGCAAGGTGTCAAAGAAGAAAAACAGCGAGTCAGTTTAACGCTGCAGCGTGACACAGAGGTTCCTGAACATGAGCGGTCCCAAGAAAAACAAGGCCCAGGGCAGGACGAGGCCCCTAAGGATCAGGTTCTTACGGAAGTACTGAAAAGCCTTCCTAAACACAATCGTAAAAATGCCGAGTACATTTTGAAGAAATTATCCGAAAGAAGTGAAAGTTGGACTTCGCGAGGTGAATTTGTATTTAACGGAAATGTTATAAAAGGGTCCCACATGATTGATTTGTTGAAAAATCTCATGCTTCCGTTTAAAAAATCTGGAGCATCACAAACCTGAGGATGGTCTGATTTTCTACACTCCATGTCAGAGATAAACATCCCTATATCTTCAGTCATTAACTCTTATGCTCGTGAAGAATATAGACGTTTCAAAACAGAGGGTACATCGATTGAAAATGGGGGTACACCCCCCAGCGTTAAGCAGAGAAGAAAAAGAAGAAGGCAGATAACTCATTCTCCCTACTGGTCGAGATCTGAGCTGGAAGATCCAAAAAATGCTGATGGGAGATCAAAAAGGTCTCTTCGTAAGACGACACTACCACCCCGATGGATTACATTTTCACCATAAACCGTTATAAGAAAATGAAACATGTAGTCTATTTCTTTTATTCAATAAAATATTTATTGATTATATTTTTCAAGTCTAACTTCGTTCTCTACTTCACACACTAACATATGATATCATTACACAAATATTAAATCGTAAGAAGAAAAAAAAACAAACAATGAAAAAAAAAAATAAGACATTTTAAATTCCATAACAATCCAGAAACATCTCCAAAGAGCATGTTCCGTGAGTATAAAATGTACAACTTTGATTAATGACACATTTCTGATATTTTTTCACAAAGTTAGATACCATTAAATCATTCTTAATCACATCTCCGGTGTATTTCGACAACACTTGCTGCATTGATAATCCGCACGCTCTATGACATAGATAAAAAATGCAATGGTGACCGCACACAGTGGACAGAGTGTTTTGAAGCTGATTATTATGATACAATATTTTTGAGGATCTGTCTTCTAAAAATGTTACGATGCTTGACGGGTAGAACTCGAAATCCGGAGAGAATCCATAAGAGTCAAAAAAGCTGGATTGACCATTCTCATCCAATGTCAGAGCTAGCCAGTGTTCCCCCGGCATGTGTGAAGGATGTGTATTCACAATAAAGTAGGCCGGCCCTGGAAATTTGTCAGCTAGCAGCGGCAGCCGGTCGCACGGCCACACACCGCAAAACAAATCTCCCAGCAGATGACGCATCAGGCTCTCAATTTCATGATTATTCATGCCTGATTAGATTAATAATAATCCACCAGCACACGCCTCTTTGAATCAATCTCTAAAATAGAATCATAACAAGCGTAGATGATCAGCGTGGTGGTATGAGGCAACGGGTTTCTGAAGCGCATTTCCAATCTTAAATTTCCACTGGAAACTGGAGATAGAGCATCTGTGTCCTCGCCCGGGTTAAGATTAAATGTGAATAGAGAGTATCCTTGATTAAATTCCTGACGTGTTATACTCAGTGGAAGATCTTTTAGATGTCGTCCTGTAGCTGTAAACAAGTTGTAATACTCTCTCACTGAATGACCTTGGTTAAAATTGGGCTGGAAGGCTTTAGCAGGAATTTGTCTGCCATCCTTACACAAAGCTAAATATTCCATATCAAAATGATTAAAGTCAAACAGATTGAGATTGCGTGTTCCTGTAAAAGCGTCATGATCCAGTAACGCAATCACCACATACTTGGGAAAGACGCCTAAGAAAAGATTCTCTTGGTTGCATACCCTTGAATTTTCAGGGATGGAATATGTTTTTACATTCACACGTGAAAGTGGATACAGAGCATTTGCTTTCATTAAAGCTGAAGCGTGCCCCAGTTGTACAGCTGGAGAGACAGTAACTTTTTTGATAAAAAGAGATGCTCCTAATATCCTGAGTTTGTAAGTGGAGTCTCTTGCGGCCATGAGACAAAAGGCATCGTTGGCTCTTGTAAGTTTAATTTTAAGGTCAACAGAGTTTAAAAGAAGTCTCTCGCAGAAAAATATGTCTGCATGCAGGGGGCCTAGGAGATGTACCTCCCTGGAATTTGCCGTAAAGCCTGCTCTGCTGTTAAGACCTTGGTTAGGGCCGTTAGTTGTAACAATAGAGTTCAGAGCACCTGCAGTGTCTTTATAAAAAAGACCAGAGCTAAACTGGGTTTTTAAAGAATCCTCAGAAAAGTTTAACAATGTCTCAATCATGGCTCTATATGGATGTGTAGCGCTGGATTGTGAAATCATTCGATCTCCGAGAGTGACGTCACACTGACTGAAGATGGTGTTTAACGGGTAGTTGATGAGCCCTACAGGTGCATCATCTGGCAGGTTTGTTCCATTCTCGTTAGTAATTTTCACTCTGAGATGCAACAGCGTATCGTTGAGATCCAGATACTTTTCTCCGTCTCCCGGAATGAAAAACTCGATCGGCCCTCCATCAGTGATTGCTGATAAAGGCTGGATCTCGGTGTAAATTTTATCGTCGATCGATAGCTGTGTCATCGGGGCAGAAAATAAGTTCAACTCTGCCAGCGTGCACTCTGATGATTTGTTATGTAAAAGAGCCATTATTTAAATATATCAAAACTTGCGGATGACTTCCTTCCTCTTCGTTTGTCAGCTGCGACTGATCTCCTTTTTCGCGTTTGTCGATGTTTTTTAACCGTCCTTAAACGATCACCAGGGGGTCTTGTTCTGGGTCTTTTGGATAAAACCATAATTCCTGAACCTTCTTGACCGTCGGTGTGTGTAGAACCACTCGTTTTACTCACGGCTCTACCGATGACATCCGAAGCGATATTTGATGCAGCCGTTTTAAGATGGGGTTTTGCAATTGCAAATCCTTTTTTAACCAGAGGGGATACGAAGCGGAATAATTTTGAAAATAATGATCCAATTCCACGTCCGTACATGACCGGGGCCCCATAAAACCCTGGCAGATTACCGCCTGATTGACTTACATAGTAATTTACAAAGCGATTTGGATCACGTCTCAGACTTAGCTGTGCCATGTTCTCTCTTACCTGCTTGATGCAGTGTTGAATGACCAGCGTAATATGAATGATAACCAATCAATCTTAGAGGTTATATACATATCTCTGGAATAGTTTATACAAATAACATTTATCTCAGGCTACGTTGTGATATCACCGGTCTGAAGTGTAGTCTTATGATGGTCTTTCCATAGACGAAATTTACAGGAACGTTTTGGTCTGATTTAATTTCTATATTGATATTTTCAATATGTCTTCTGGAGACTGGAAGGTAGTGGGCGGGGTTAAACGTCTGAGTAATCATATCACTGAATGTGCCTTGTACTTTGACGGTCCGCAGTAAAGGTGCAAAAGTGTCGCCTACTATTTGAGGGCTGACCACGTCGCTGTAACAGTATAGGTGATAGAAACCAGCCTTTATATCCGCCGGAAAAGGAGCCAGTTTTGGTTCAGAAACATGAATCCATTCCCCTGGTTTCACGCCCATCATATAAGCTAGAGCATTGAAGAAGTGTATTTCATACGGACTGTTTGCTTGAAATGCAAATCTCTTTTGAACTTTGCTAAATTTAATGCGTAAACCCGATTTAAATTTTTTGAAAAACATTTCCATCTCTGTCTCGAGTTGAATAACGCTGTTATAGTAGCCACTTCTGATCCTTTGCGTATTGATCTCCACATCACCAACCTTCCTCCATTCATAGTAGGCATCATAATCCGGTAAATTATGCCATGTATGAGGATATGAAATCTCGGCTAATGCAACCATCCATTGGCCTTCTAAATCAATATGTTGAGCTAAATTTACACGGAAACTTGAACTGGTATTATTTTTAAACACTTCCATGCTAGCATTAGATGGAAGAGTAACGTAAAAGCCATCATCCTCTACCTGACGGTTCATGATGCTGTGTCAACTGTGAGGTTTAGTGCAAACCTTTTTTATACGTTTCGAAGTTCATCAAACTTGATCCAACTGTTGAATTTCTCAGGCCAGTTTTTCCAGCTTACAAAAACCTGTTTGACTCCCTTGACCGTACGTCGTTTTAATATTTTTTCCACTTGATACATCTTGTCGTTAAATATTTTTACTTTTTGAAGTTCCTCAGCGTAAAAGGAACCCTCGATAGGTTCTCCATCCAAATCTTTGAGTTTGTATACAGAAGGAGAACGGGGTATCCGGTCATACACTGTAAACACTTCATCCGTAAAACTCTGTTCGTATTTTTTGTCAAACACTCCACGGACCTTGGATATTCTGACAAGATCCCCTTGTTTAAACGTTGTCACTGAGTCCTTGCAATATCTGTTGGACTTGACATCATACAGATTCTGAAACACTTGAAAGGCATTTTCTGGGGTCACTTCCATAGGGCTCATTTTAATGCTGGAGTGGTAGGAATGGTTGTAGCTTCTAGCTAGGTTTTGCAGTACATCGACGTACCGCCGGGTATTGTTAGCTGTAAAATATCTCCACATCCTTGTTTTTAATGTGCGGTTAAATCTCTCGACCACTGAAGCTTTTGCTTCACTCGCTGTGGCAAAATGTTCAATACCGTGTTTCTCCATTAAAACCTTAAATTTCTTGTTAAAAAATTCTTTACCGGCATCAGTCTGAAGTTTTTTGGGGATCTGACTTTCTGTAAAAACTGATTCAAATGCCTTTACCACCTCAGCGGCTGTTTTCCTCTTCAAAACTCGTACATACGCCCTTTTTGAAAAGATGTCAATGACTGTTAATAAATAATTATAACCATCATTTTCCATGGCCAGAGCTTGCATGTCACAGAGATCAGCCTGGAACTGCCTCGATGGTCTGGTGACAAAAACTCTGTTTCTCGGGAACTTTATTCATGCAGGTTTATGTAGAGTATAGGTATCTTCTCCTGATAAAAAATCTTTAACCTTTTCAACTGCAACCTTCTTTCCCGTTTCATCTTGCATAACCCTCCTCAGCCTATCTACACCCCCAAAACTTCCCGGATTTGAAGGGCTATAATATACTTTCTTCATCAGCCGTCTTCCTGCCATCTCTGCCTTATGCTCACTCTGCCGATTACTTGTTAAATAATGAGAAAAAAACACACAGGAGGGTAAATTTATCCTTATTTTTTTTATTTTATTTTTGTATTTAATATAAACAAAAAACAACCAGAAAACAAAATCAGATAAAATGCAGATGAATTCAAACACTACTAGCTTTTAAACAACACTTTTGGGAAAGGTTACTATGTTCCTACTTTAATTGTATTTAATAGTGAAAAAAAAAAAAGAAGAAAAATCATATAATGCAGATTAACTAAAGTACTGGAATACTAAAAAAAAAAAAAAAAATGATACAACAAGTCATCAAACATGTGAGATCAGTTTGTCAGTCCATAGCACTCTGAAACAGAGTTAAGTTGTTTGAGATGTTTCTCATCGACCATGCGATCATAAACGTGCGCTATTGCACTGTGGATGCCTTGTACCGATTTCAGTTCATATAAAACCGTCTTGGCAATCGTCTTCACTCTGAAGTCATCCGCTTGTATGCTTCGAAGTACCAGAAGATTCTGAATAGCAGGAATGAGTTTGGGGGTTACGAGTCGTCGTACGATGCGTTGAAAGTTGACTTGGTAATAATCCTCCCCCAGTACCTCCAGGCAATGGTGTTGACGCTGGCTTGGGTGGTTCATTATACATCCATAGCAGGTTTCTCTGAGATAGTTCAAAGAGGTTATGTTGAATAAATGAAGTATCGCTGTTTTCACCGTATTGATGAGGGTGGTTGAGAACCAACCGTCAATTTCATCCTCCTGGTTACTCTCATCCTCTGCTGAAGGCTGAGGGTCCTCCATCGGTCCCAGGGTTTGTGTAGGGGCTTCGGTAGAGGGTGAGTAGCCGGTGGCTACCTCCTCCTCCACGACCACCTTCATGTCTTCAGGCAGGACATTCGCGTCTACAGACTCAGCCATGAATAGCGGTGATGATGAGCAGAGGTCTGGAGAAAGCGGTAGATATTTCATGTTGTATCCTGTAGGTGATGCAGGACTGAAGTGGTTCTCTGAGAATGAGGATGTTGAGGTGGATGGTGAGAAGAGGTCAGGGGAAGGCGGATGATATGGTCCAATGTTGAAGCTTTCATCGTGCTCAGGAGAGAAGTGGATCTCTGCTCGGTGGTTGTAGAGATCCCTGTATGGTGTCGGTCCACTCATTCTCATGATACGATTCTCAGTGTCTGTGAGCTTGCAGTTATCCCCCCGTATATATATCATAGGAAGGGGCGTGTCCTCAGAAGAGGGTTCGTTCTAAACGTAAAACAGGAAACGTCATGGTTTTTTTCACTGACATGACATCGATCCAACTTTGTGACTTTTGGAAAAGGTCGGAAAGACGATGTCCAATTTCACTCATCTTCTCTGCCCAAGCTTCAAACGGCAGAGCCAGCATTGTCTTGAATACGCCGCAGTCTTGATTGAAAGCCTCCAACACAAACAGATCTGAGGGACTCGTCCGGTTGTTCCTGCGTCTGCTTGCCCGAAAAGACCAGCGGCCATTTGCTGTGGTTTTTGACCCCCACATTGCGCTAAAGAGAGGTTCTCTCTCAGCTATTTCAACATCGGATGGTATATGAAACATTCTCGCCCGTTTTACAGGGCGAGGAGACAGTTCATTTTCTTCTTCTTCTTCTTCCTCCCTCTCCTGCCTTGAGACTGTTTCAGGGCTATCATTAAGGTGCGGGATTGCAAGCTTTAACACAGCCCAGTCGCTGTGGGTGAGTGTACACAGAGCCAGTGATCCATTAAATACCTCATCTTGATCCAATTGATACAGGCAAAGCTCTCCTATTTCATACATGAAAATATAACCCCAGCTGCCAACCAGGCCATATGGCTCCAAAGACCATTCTTCCTGCAGAGTGTCGAACGGGGGTCTTTGTACCCTGCAGATGTAGTATGTTGATTTCTTAGGAGCATTCAATTCACGGGATGAATACTGGTAGACGGTCACTGGGGTTTCGCACAGAACTGACATACCTCTTGGCCGAACCGAGGTCTGATTTTCAACCATGGTTGTTGAAGTTGATGTTGGATCCTCATCATCGGTAGAGTATGTCATGACGGGAATTCCGATAGGTATCTCCTTTGAGGAAGTATATGATGCAGTTGCTTGTTCATCATCATCATCTTGGCACGCGTTGCGTTTCTCCTCCGCTTGACGATAAACTCTCTTAACTCTAGCCATTGTTGAACGGGTGTTCTTTTTTTCCAACGAATGCTGCATGTAAAGTGCAGAGTTTTATCTCTGTATTTAAAGTAAACACTAAGGCACGCCCTATTGTTTTCATTGGGTTATTCAAGGTTTAACGATGCTTACAAACACACCCCTTCTATTTTTAATTGGTGCTGATGCCAAACAGTTTCCGATAATACCATATTTGTCTTGTTCTATTTATAACAAACACACCCCTGTGTTTTAATTGACTCATTTAAGGTATTGCCCCTAATGACGACAACCAATCAGCAACCACGGTTACGCCCCCTTGGACACACCACCTGCTTGACCACGTGACCTCCTTCCCACATGGCAACCACATGGCGCCCACATGGCGCCCACCGGAAATCCCGCCCTCACCGGAGGTCCCACCCACCTGTCAAAAAGTTTGATGAAAGGGTGTACTTAAATTCTCTATCTTCCTCAGGGTCCGGTCACCTCTTCTCGTTGTGCAGCGTTTTCTGCCACACTTTTTCCTTCCCACAGACTTCCCACTGAGGTGCCTTGATACAGCACTCTGGGAACAGCCTATTCGTTCAGAAATTTCTTTCTGTGTCTTACCCTCTTGCTTGAGGGTGTCAATAGTGGCCTTCTGAACAACAATCAGGTCGGCAGTCTTACCCATGATTGGGGTTTTGAGTGATGAACCAGGCTGGGAGTTTTAAAGGCCTCAGGAATCTTTTGCAGGTGTTTAGAGTTAACTTGTTGATTCAGATGATTAGGTTCATAGCTCGTTTAGAGACCCTTTTAATGATATGCTAATTTTGTGAGATAGGAATTTTGGATTTTCATGAGCTGTATGCCAAAATCATCTGTATTAAGACAATAAAAGACCTGAAATATTTCAGTTAGTGTGCAATGAATCTAAAATATATGAATGTTAAATTTACATCATGACATTATGGAAAATAATGAACTTTATCACAATATGCTAATATTTTGAGAAGGACCTGTATTTTCCAAGTATTAATTACTTATTCTCCAAACAGATACAAGTAAAATATTTATGAGTACAATAACTCTGACCTTAGATACATGATATTGGAGATTCTGGGTGGGTTTATATACAGTACAGACCAAAGGTTTGGACACACCTTCTCATTCAAAGTGTTTTCTTTATTTTCATGACTATGAATATTGTAGATTCACACTGAAGGCATCAAAACTATGAATTAACACATGTGGAATTATATATACTGAACAAAAAAGTGTGAAACAACTGAAAATATCTTATATTCTAGGTTCTTCAAAGTAGCCACCTTTTCCTTTGATTACTGCTCCGCACACTCTTGGCATTCTGTTGATGAGCTTCAAGAGGTAGTCACCTGAAATGGTGTGCCCTGTCAGGTTTAATAAGTGGGATTTCAAGCCTTATAAATGGGGTTGGGACCATCAGATGTGTTGTGCAGGAGGTGGATACAGTACACAGCTGATAGTCCCACTGAATAGACTGTTAGAATTTGTATTATGGCAAGAAAATAGCAGCTAAGTAAACAAAAAGGAGTGGCCATCATTACTTTAAGAAATGAAGGTCAGTCAGTCCGAACAATTGGGAAAACTTTGAAAGTGTTCCCAAGTGCAGTCGCAAAAACCATCAAGCGCTACAAAGAAACTGGCTCACAAGAGGACCGCCCCAGGAAAGGAAGACCAAGAGTCACCTCTGCTGCGGACGATTAGTTCATCCGAGTCACCAGCCTCAGAAATCACAGGTTAACAGCAGCTCAGATTAGAGAACAGGTCAATGCCACACAGAGTTCTAGCAGCAGACACATCTCTAGAACAACTGTTAAGAAGAGACTGTGTGAATCAGGCCTTCATGGTAAAATAGCTGCTAGGAAACCACTGCTGAGGACAGGCAACAAGCAGAAGAGACTTGTTTGGGCTAAAGAACACAAGGAATGGACATTAGACCAGTAGAAATCTGTGCTTTGGTCTGATGAGTCCAAGTTTGAGATCTTTGGTTCCAACCACCGTGTCTTTGTGCGGCGCAGAAGAGGTGAACGGATGGATTCTACATGCCTGGTTCCCACCGTGAAGCATGGAGGAGGAGGTATGATGGTGTGGGGTTGCTTTGCTGGTGACACTGTTGGGGATTTATTCAAAATTGAAGGCATACTGAACCGGCATGGCTACCACATCTTGCAGCAGCAAGCTATTCTGGTTTGCGTTTAGTTAGACCATCATTTTTTTTTCAACAGGACAATGACCCCAAACACACCTCCAGGCTGTGTAAGGGCTATTTGACCAAGAAGGAGAGTGATGGGGTGCTGCGCCAGATGACCTGGCCTCCACAGTCACCGGACCTGAACCCAATCGAGATGGTTCTGGGTGAGCTGGACCGCAGAGTGAAGGCAAAAGGGCCAACAAGTGCTAAGCATTTCTGGGAACTCCTTCAAGACTGTTGGTTAACCATTGCAGGTGTCTACCTCTTGAAGCTCATCAACAGAATGCCAAGAGTGTGCGGAGCAGTAATCAAAGCAAAAGGTGGCTACTTTGAAGAACCTAGAATATAAGACATATTTTCAGTTGTTTCACACTTTTTTGTTCAGTATATAATTCCACATGTGTCCATTCATAGTTTTGATGCCTTCAGTGTGAAGCTACAATATTTATAGTCATGAAAATAAAGAAAACTCTTTGAATCAGAAGGTGTGTCCAAACTTTTGGTCTGTACTGTATGTGTGAAAAAGTATTCACCCAATTACAGATTTCTTGTTTTTGCTTTGTGGTCACACCTGAATGTTTCAGATCAAACTAATTTATATGTCTTAACAAGACTATGTTGTAAGTTATCAAGTACGTTTGGCAAGTACGTTTACTTTTTCACATAGTACCAGGTTAGTTCGTATGAACTTTTTAAGTTATCTTTGTGTGTTATTGAGATGTGTTTAATGTGAAACATTAAAGTCAAATCAAAAATCAAAAACAGAAGAAATTTGAAAGGGAGCAAATACTTTTATCGCAGTGCCGTATTTCCACACAAGTGTATTTGTGTCTTCTGTTTGCATATAGAACATCATCTAGTCAACTAAACAATACAACCAAAGTGTTGTTGGTTGTATGAGGGCACTGCAGTTGTGTAAAACACATCAGCAATGTGTGGGATCACCTGATTAGCCTACATGTTTAAACATATTTAACAATCAATGCTCTGAAGGATTCTAATTTGCTTCTTTCCATAACGAGCTGTTGATTTTTATACATAACACTTGCCATCAGATTAAATCAGAATAGGGCTCAAGTGTGTCATGTAATCAATCTTACCACAGGCATGCACACAAGCACACATGGTTATTTAAACATGCACTAGAGACTTCAGTTTGAGCCTGGTAATTGAGACCAAGTGATGGTATGCTAGAGCACTGCATCAGGGCCCTGTGGTTTCAGGAAAGTGTCCTGCCTTATCAGAACCATATTGATTAGAGCCAGAGGAGAGGCCGGTCTGAGGGAATTTGTGTTCATTTTGTAAGAGGACAGAGCTGTCAGTGAGCCAAAGATTAGTCCATCTAAAGCGTCTCCCTGACAATACTAGTAAACACTCTGTCTGAATGCAGACAGGGGAAAATCAAACGTCAGCTTCAGCGAGTGAAATAAATCATATATGAAGCATTTCGCCCAAAGAAGGGAAGAGGTTTCCCAACATTAAATGTGCTTTATTTACCCTGTAGGAAGATGACTAAATGACAAATCTTTCAGCAGCAGCACTGTGAGAAACTTTAGGTTTGTGGGTTTGAAGTCCTAATCCTTTCGCAGCTGACAAATACAAATTTCTTAGAATTCACATAATTTCTGTTATGATTAATACAACAACAATCGAATCTGTTGGCTGGAGGAATGCCAGTGAAAGATAAAGTAGGTCTGAGCCTTGGAACTAATATCAGATTTAAATCACAAAGAAAGGATTTAGGACTTTGACCTTTAAGCGGCTATTCTCAATATTTGTACATCAGCCTTCAGTCAAATGTGTGCAAAAAAATAACCAAAAATCATAGAAAGTATTAACAGATGGGCCCAGCGATTCCCTGTAACTTTATACAGGACCCCAGCTTTTTTTTTTTTTTTTTAGCACAGAGCAGCTTTGCTTTTATTTATTTATTTATTTTTTCTTTGTGGAAGTAATGGCCTTTATTTTAAAGTGAACATTTCTTGAAATGAGGTGGAGAGAGGGGAAAGACATGCAGGAAATGTCTCGCTAGGACTCAAACCCGAGATATCTGCGTTGGGACTAAGGCTTCTGTACAAGGGTCACTCACTCTACTGCTAGCCATGACCTGTGCCTATCTTTGCTTTTGAAACCAAATCAAAATCAAATAAAATATAATTTTTGTCAACAAATTGCAAAATCTTTAAAATGTCTGAGATTTAATGCAGAGGGTCTAATTTCCCCTCGGGGATCAATAAAGTATCAATTATTATTATTATTATTATTTAATGTTTCTTCAGCTTACAAGAAGACATCAGAAAAATAGTGTTTCCTACAATTAATCTGTCAATTTAGCACAAAGCACAAATATTTTTGTCAAAGAGAGAAAAGCTGTTGCATATGACAGAATAGAAATTATATGTTTCTACCTAAAACTTTACACATGTACAGGTTGGGGCATCTAACATGCATTTCTCAAAGCCATTAGTGCTGGAACTATTTCACTTGCAACACACCTCTTTGAAATTTTTAAATGGCTGCCCAGAAGTTTGCAATGGCTTCTCTTGCTCCAGGAAACATTTGTTTTGCCTGCATGTCCCAAGATGCAGGGGTATTACTTTGGCTTTTAATGTTTATAAGGGTGGCCTTTGATGATGCATGAAAGATAAAAGATGATTAGTTATCAGTCAAGTGACAGAGCTAGCCAAATGAGGATGCACAAAACACGGTGTGCTTGGAGACGGACACTAGGTAGCAGAGTAGTTAGTTGAGAACAACTTAGAGCTAACCTGCATGAAAAAAAACAAAAAAACAAAAACGACACTACATTAATGTTTGTTGTTTAAAAATGAAAATGGATAATTTAAAACTGCACATGGACACATGGCAAGTGGCACCACCATCCATCAGCTAGTACAGCAGATGGTTACCACGAAGACACAGACTGGTATAGAGACATTGCTAAACAATTAGTCACGCCAATTTCCTCAGCAAGATCTTCTGCTGCTTGGACATCGAGAGATGTGACGGATGCCAGTGGCATCTCAAGGGTTGCTGGACTGCCAAAATCTGAAGAAAGAGAACCCATGAAATATATCCTGTATATCCTGCATGTTCTCCACGAGCATGCGTGGGTTCTCTCCGGGTACTCCGGCTTCTTCTCACAGTCCAAAGACATTCCAGTTAGGTTAATTGGTCTCTCTAAATTGTGTGTTGCCCTGCAATGGACTGGTCACCAGGTGTACCCGCCTCTCGCCCATAGACTGCCAGAGATAATTCAATTCAGTTTTATTTATATAACGCCAATTCACAACACATGTTGTCTCAAGGCACTTCACAACAGTCAGGTACATACATTCCAATTAATCCTAACAATTGAGCAGTGCAGTCGGAGTTAGCTTTTTATTCAAATTGGATAAAAAGTTTTTCTATCTAAGGAAACCCAGCAGATTGCATCCAGTCAATGACTTGCAGCATTCCCTCCTCCCGGATGAGCATGTAGAGACAGTGGACAGTCACTGGCGTTGACTTTGCAGCAATCCCTCATACTGAGCATGCATGTAGCGACAGCGGAGAGGAAAATCTCCCTTTTAACAGGAAGAAACCTCCAGCAGAACCAGGCTCAGTGTGAGCGGCCATCTGCCACGACCAACTGGGGGTTTGAGAGAACAGAGCAGAGACACAAAAAGAACACAGAAGCACTGATTCAGAAGTACTTTCTATGGGAAGGAAAAGTAAATGTAGGCAGATAGGCACCAGCTTCCCCACTGTGCCACTATGGAAGAAGCAGTATAGAAAATGACTGACTGGCTGAAATGGCAATTACTTGCCTTGTACATGTGTGTTGGTGAGACATCATCTATCAATACAGAACAATACAATAAAGCTTTAATTCTTTCACAATAAATGCTTTCAGTAACCATTTTGAGTTTCTTGCTGCTAACGTGAGAAACCTGTAGTCTTAGTCTCTTACCCCCCCCCTGATGGATCCCTATGTGTCTATTTATTGAACCCAGGTAAGTGTATCCAATTAGTGTTCTTGTGTCTCCTGTGTCAGACAACACTAAATCTGCCCCCAAAAAACCAGGGATCCTATTAGCTCCGAGTAACACCTCTATATTTTATTCAGCTGCTTTTATGGGCTCTCCAATGTCACTGCATCAAAGGAGCCTTGTCTGTACATGAATCTTGCCATGGAAGAATCCTTCAACCCCATTATCTGAGTGAAGTGCCCTTCCTTTGCTAGTCGTAGCCTGCAGTGCTTTGCACCATTACCTTCCAATGGGCAATAGCTCCTTAGGCCTGCTTTCTTTGTGTTCTGCTTTTGTTCAAAGGAAAAGAGCTTAACCACATAAGCTTTGTTTCCATGCTTCAGGATAAGATATAAAGCCACATTAGAAAGCTTCTTAGACTGGGGCTTGATGCTGGAGATACAGGAAACATATCTCACAACTTGATTGTTTATTACCTTGATTCACAAGGAACATTCATGAAGTGAGAAAACATGAGTCCTAACAAATCAGAATAGCAGCCATATGAAACATTTGAAAAGAGCTTCAATTTATGACCTTATTATAATGTGAAAAAGTATTTGCTACCTTATAGATGTCTTATATCAGTGGGTGGATGGGTTAGAATTTCCTAAAGCTTAATGAATGCTGATGAGACAGAAACCATCATTTATGGCCCAAAAAAATTATGGTTGCTATATTCAAAACACATGATTAATCTCACCTACAGCATGATGATGTAAATGGAGTGGAAGGGTAACTTTTTCACACAGGGCAACATTTGTTTGGACAGGTCTTTTAGATTACATTATCAATTGAAAACTGAAAAGTGTATTTACTCAGGTTATCTTTGTCTGACATTACATTTTCTTTAATGATCTGAGACAAGAAATCTGGGAAGGGGCAAATACTTTCTCACAGAACGGTATTAAGAAAAACAGAAGGCAGTACTTCAATTAAGCACACATCAGCTGATTATTTACTCTGAATGGCTTTGGTTCTGCTCAGTCATGCATAGCAGATCTCTGGAGTCCCTGCCACAGTGCTGGATGAATATGGGGTAGAAAAAAACCCTCAAGGATAATGGAAAATTGATTTCTATCTTCCCATATCTGTTTAAATATGATTAACAGTGAGCTTGACACAGTATGCCAAATTAATAATGACGTGCTGAGAGAAAAGGCAATCAATAATTGACAAGATAAATATAGATAAAGGTTCTTAATGCACCCGACGCAGGTCACATAGATAACAAATGGACCATTACCATGTGAATGATAATCAGGAATCATTAGGTAGGTGTGAATGACAATATAAAAGTGCAGCGCCTACCACATTTTGACATTACTCCAGCACTCCGAGGGCAGCCGGTTGAATTAGCTGAGCCCCATATCTCTCTGTTAAATCTGATAGGAACCTAAAGGTCATTTGGCCATGCACAGCGTTACTCCCCCACTTTGACTCCACAGTTTTGCTCCTCCTACACGGCTCCATCGGTTTTCACTGGAAAAAGTGAAGTGGCGGCTGATGAAAACGAATCACATATTTGTATAGTGTTAGAGCAGTGGGTGGTCTCAGGATGTTGCAGCGGGAGAATATTGGACATGGAAGCACAATTCAGTGGTGATTACGCAGATGTTAACGGGCAGTCTGATTTAAGTTTTAACTTGTATGATGTCGATTTATAGAGTTGTTGAACCATTAACACTTTCCCCCCACCCTAACACTTAGATAAAGGTATTTGCCCATAGCTAGACAGATGTACTTTGCATTTATAAGGGCATAGATTATGTTTGACATCAAACATTTGCTTAACATTGCCTCAGAATCTCATTACGTTTTAGTCAGGTCATTATTTCCTTGCTGTTTTGTACATATTTTCTGTTGATACATGAGTTAGCCAAAAACCTCAGGGGATGCAAGAGTGTCCCACCTTTAACTTATCATCGGCCAGCTCAAAACTATAGGTTTTAGTTGACAGGGCTCATAAATGGGTTATCTAAAATCCATTATATATTGGAAGAAAGATTGCAGGGGGAAAGGCGCGCTTGACTGTTTCATCCTGATCCATAACTTATCCTTCCAACCAGGACCCATTTATTGTCGATTCCATCCAAAAGATGGCTCTGTCGGTTTGGTGGGAGTCTCACTGCTGTTTATTTTCAAATCAATACTCAATTACTATAAGGAAGATCCACTCCCTTGCCCATTTTCAAGATGAAATTATAGACTGCAGCAATAACACTTAGTCAAGACGAAAAGCTGGTGTCATTAACTCACAATTGGGCGAGATAAGTACTCCGGGATTTTTTAACAGCAGGATTTCTAACCCTCCCCCTTCTCCGCCTTCTACCCTTTCAGTTTTTAATTAATCAATATGAAAAAGACCTTTCCTGACAAGACGGATTACTAGAAAAAACAATTTTCACCCTAACAGCCTTTTAATTTTAAACTCTGAGACAGCATTGACTCCAACTCCCAACAACCCATCAATGCTAGTTTTTAATGCACCTCCTCTTTTGTTACAGAGAAGAATGGGGACTCAGCGAGGCCCCAGCTCCTCTTCATAACTCATCTCATTGATTTGGTAAATGCCAGACATTTGCCATAGGAAAGAGTCCTGTCAATGGATCATTGCAGGGTGTGTGTAAATTGCTTAATTTGGTTATTCATAGCTGAGAGAAACAGAGGTAATCTGCATTGCATGGATTGAGTGTTGTATGTTAATGACAGGTGGACCTGGCTCAAGACAACAGAAACAAGGCATCGCTCCTGGGCAGCCATACATCCAACATAGAGTTAGGTTGTCAGTAAAGCAGAGGCCCAGACCAAATAGGAACAGGGTGATACATAGAGCACTCAGCAACACCACAATCTCGAGTCCCGGACCTAGTCCCTCTGGCAGCAAGACTGCCCAGCACCAATCAGGGGAGAACCCTCCGGACCAGACAAGCAACGCTGGACCCAGGACCACAAGGACCAAGCATGCCTCAGCAGGTGCACCCAACCTCCAAACCTCAACTGTCCTGGGCATAACCCATGTTGTGCCATCAGGATGCTTATGTTATTTGATATCTAATTAAATAACCATTCGGTCTGTCAAGTATTGTCCTGTGAATACTAGCCCAATATGGTGCTGGTATTAGGACATTAGATTAAAGAGTGATTTGAGCACTGGGATTATTGATGTGCAAACCCTGCGCATATATGGAATAAATTCATAACAACTTCTCCTTAAAATATGAAAATGTATTTGCAAAAAACAAAATTCTAAGTTAAACATAAGTTAACAAATTCTTTACTAGGCTAGAACAATTCAACTAAAACTACCGAGCAAAATGAAGGAATAAAGAAAACTAATGAACTTAGTACAAATAAAGGAACAAGGGAACCAATACAATTTATCCAATAATATCACAGTTCAATGTGGAATTATAAACCAAGGATTATCTTAAGGAACCTGGAAATAAGGTTAAATTAGTTTTACAACAAATTAAGAACAATAATTGGTATGTCTTCAAACAACCAGTCACAATGCAAAATCAGAAGAGTAGATGAAACATAGTTTTGAAAAAATAATATTTTAAAGAATTATTGCTGCATTAGAAAAAAAAACCATTTTGGATAGCTGATTCTAAATGAAGTTTCATTCCATCCCCATTTTAGTGATATTTAGGGAAATATTATTTCCTGGATCAGAAATCAATAATCTTTTGAACAATTGATCTTAACATTTTAA
Source organism: Girardinichthys multiradiatus (assembly GCF_021462225.1). Taxonomy (NCBI): domain Eukaryota; kingdom Metazoa; phylum Chordata; class Actinopteri; order Cyprinodontiformes; family Goodeidae; genus Girardinichthys; species Girardinichthys multiradiatus. The sequence continues at coordinate 12,245,963 of NC_061813.1, read as the reverse complement.
CTAGCCAACACATGGAGTAACAAACGACTAAAATGTTGCAGGGAAACGTTTATGGACTCTCATAAGATGGTGGCCAGTCAGATGTACGTTTGACCTGTCTGGCACTAGCCTTAGCCGTTAGCAGTTTTAGCTAACAAAGGAAAACACCTTTTTCACCAATTCTTTAAAGTCAAACATGTATATTTAACTACCATTAATATACATATTATTGTGTGTATGAGCGCTGGTGGCACTTTGTTGCTGATATGTGTTTTAAACCACCCATTAACTAAAAGTGATTGAGTGGTGTAACTTTAGAATACAACTTAGACCAAATAACTAGCCAAGGTCTGTTGACTTAAGCTAAGTAGATAGCCTGCGACGCTCAAATTAGTTCAACCTTTAAAACCACACACGAAGCAAAACGTCATGAAATTAACAATATTTAGATTGTCTTATCCTAAACTAAATTTCTCTGCCCAAACCTATTACGTGAACCATTCTGAAGAAGGAGGAGGGAAGATCCAAAGGGCGCTGGTTTGGGTAGTAAAGTTGGCCAGATGGTGTGCATGAACAAAGAAATGCTGCAGCTATTCTCCGTAGTCGTTATGGAGGTAGATCCAAATTCCTGGACTGCCACGTTGGAAGACGTGTGATACTGTGACTGCTGTCATCTCTGCTCCATCAGGGAGCAAGGAAATTGCTTCACTTGATGTGATTAGAGACAACATCTCTGGCTCAGGTTGCTTTTCTGCAGAAGCTCAGAAAGAAATGTTGAAAACAGGTTCTCCTAATTCCCCTTTTTCTGTGATCACTGGGTACTCTAACAGCAGATCATAATTACCACCACTTTGTGGTTGTGCTCAGTCGAGGGGTACTTGAAGGTCAAATCATAGAGAACTCTGGATCCAAGTTTGAAGAATTACCAGCAAGTCGGAGATTCATGCACGTTTCCTCCGCTGTTTGTCTCCCCGGAAGAGTGGAGTGGTAGAGAACAAGGTGGAGCGGAGACAGTGTCTTTGTCAGTGGCTGCATGACATCACAGGGTTTCAGCTGTAACTCCTCCATCTTGGGCTGAACTAAGTATAGGTTAAAAACTGTATTTAAAGTTGTAACTTCCTACCAGCATCTTTTTTTTTGTACAGTGGAGATCCCATGTTTTATCTATGTTTTTATCCATGGCTGGGGGAACAACACCCCACACATCCTTATCCCCCTGACGCACAGTCAGCCACCTCAATGGAAGCCAGAGCAGATCCCAAGCCGCCAGGGGATCCAGCCCTGAACTTGTCCACACCAGTCAGGAGCTGCAGCATGCCAGATAAGAGGGCACAGCGTTCACAGCTCAACCCAGACTCACTGCAGGCAGCCGGAACACCGTTAACCCCACCACCAACACCTCCCTGCCAAACTCACCAACACCTAATCCAAATGCCCAGTCCACCTAGTGGGGACAATGCCACCCCGCTGCCTGTATTCCCATACCCCTTGGCCCCTGATGCCGAGGTGCCCAAGCCTATACCCCCTAGGCTACTATGTAATGTATTTAATTATTGGAGACCAAACTGATTAAAACTTCTCTACATAGAAACAACATATGATAGCAATTTTTTAAAAGTGGAAGTGGAAGAGTTCAAGTATCTTAGAGCCTTGCTCACCAGTGAGGGGATAATGGAACAGTAGATCAACAGATGGATCGGTGTGCCCGCTGTAGTAATGAGCATGCTGTGCCGGTCTGTTGTGATGAAGAGAGAGCTGAGCCGAAAAGCGAAGCTCTTGATTTACCAGTCGGCTTACGTTCCTACCCTCACATACGGGTATACATTTTGGGTCATGACCGAAAGAACAAGAATCCAGATACAAGTGGCTGAAATGAGCTTCCTCCACAGGGTGGCCAGGCACTCCCAAAGAGATAGGGCCATCCGTTGATAGGTCTTCACATATTTTTAAAAGCATTTTTGCAAATTTTACTCCAACAGTTAAGATCAAAAGCTAAGTAGATAAACATAGGACGTGAGATTGTTAAATCTACTTCTAAAAGCTTTTTGTAAGTCTTTCAGAGTAAAAAAAGGGGGGGGGGGGGGGGGGGTTGAAGCATCCAGCTTCCTTTAGTAATAACTAGCTTCTAGTTATTACTAAAGGAAGCTGGATGTTTATTTGTTTAAGCTTAAGTTTGGACTGAACAATAGATTGTATTTGATGAACTTCATTTTATATCATCAATGCCATATGAATCTTTTAAAACATTAAGGAGTATGTAATATTTTCCATCAAATATGTCATCTTAGTAATTTATTCCTTTACTGTTCCATGTTAAAAAGGTTAAAGCCCTTTTATTTTGCAGGAGTTTTGGGTTGTTCCAAATGGGTGTTCATCTGCATGGGAGAATTGAAGGCCTTTAAAGACTTATTCATTTTAAGATATTCCCACCAGGCTGTCAGAGATGTATTGATTTTGATGAGTTTAAAACATTTGTGCTTCTTAATTAAAGGGCTGATAGTATATCTGAGATACACATTTCCTTATTTCTGTCTATAGACTATCTGGTGGGTTTTTCCAAATCCATTTTAAGATATATTGTAATCGATGTGCCAGGGTTAGGGTTAGGGTTAGGAAGTTCCAATCCTCCTTAACCTTTAGCTCGGATTAATAGTTGTAGCGTAAATGCGCCTCTTTTCTGGCCTTATCACAGGAAGAGAGAAAAACAGCTTTAATATGGTGCCATAAAAGCAGAAGCCCTCATTCACTCTAACACATTATGACAGACGAGCTTTACTTGTGTGAAAGTAGGCTAGAAAGTACCAAAGGCAAAATGCAGTCACAGTGGACACAGATTGTACTCTTAGATAGGTCAGTTAGAGCTGCCATGCATTTAGAAAAAACATGAAAAATGAAAAATTTAGTAAGAACAGAAAAAGATGTAAATATGATGGATATTTACTTCTTTGGATCAGGAGACATATGTTGTGCAATTTTGACTATGGCTATTAGCAACAATTAATAATTATAATTAATAATTATATTGAACATAATTATCAATAGAGTTAAAACAGAATTTTAGTCAGACTAACAAATCAGGGCATCACTTGATCAGGAATCATTAGCCAAGCATCTTTGGTCTGTCAAGTATTCTCTTCAATTCAAATTCAATTCAAAAATATTTTATTAATCCCAAAGGGAAATTAAATGTTGTTGTAGCTCATTATGAAGGTTTCTTCAAAATATTTACTTTTAACTGCTTAAATGTTATTTGAGTCTTATTTGTATTTTCCACAAATCAAGAAACAATGCCTTCTAATTTTCAGATTGTGATAAAGGGTAATTTCACAGTATTTTTCAATTCAATTCAATTAAAAAATAATTTATTAATCCCAAAGGGAGATTAAATGTTGTTGTAGCTCATTATGAGGGTTTCCTCAAAGAGCCGTTGTAGATGCTGATGGCTGTGGGCAGGAAGGATCTTCTGTATCGCTCCGTCTTACAGCACATCTGAAGATGCCTCTGACTGAAGACACCCTGTTGTTGTTCAACACTCTCATGAAGAAGATGCTCAGGGTTCTCCATAATGTTCTTCATTTTATGAAGAATCCGTCTTTCCACAATGATCTCCAGAGGTTCCAGAGGAGTCCCCAGAACAGAGCCAGCCTTTTTTATCAGCTTGTTGAGCTTTTTTAAGTCCCTGGCTCTGATGCTGCTTCCCCAGCAGATGATGGCAGAAGAGATCACACTTTCCACAACAGACTTATAGAAGATATGCAGTATCTTGCTGCAAACACCAAAGGACCTAAGCTTCCTCAAGAAGTACAGTCTGCTCAGTCCCTTCTTGTATATGGCTTCACAGTTGCATCTCCACTCCAGTCTGTTGTCCAGGTGAACACCGAGGTATTTATACTCCTCCACCACCTCCACTTCTTCTCCCATGATAGAAATAGTTTTTGACTTATTCCTGTTCCTCTTAAAATCTACAATCATCTCCTTTGTTTTAGTCACGTTCAAAATGAGAAGATTGTTTCCACACCATGCCACAAAGCGATTCACCAGCTTCCTGTACTCAGCTTCTTCTCCACGTCTGATCCATCCCACGACTGCAGAATCATCCGAGTATTTCTGCAGATGACAGAAGTCTGTCTTGTACTGGAAGTCTGAGGTGTACAGAGTGAAAAGGAATGGTGAGAGTACAGTCCCCTGTGGTGCTCCTGTGCTGCTGACTACCTGGTTAGACTCACAACCCTTCAGTCTCACAAACTGAAGCCTGTTTGTCAGGTAGTCTTTAATCCAGGAGATTGTTGAGGCCTCCACCTGAGTCTTCTGTAGTTTCTAACAAAGCAAATCAGGTTGGAATGTATTAAATGCACTGGAGAAATCAAAGAACATGATCCTCACAGTGCTACTGGCTTTGTCCAGATGACAGTGGGTTTGTTGAAGTAGGTGTATGATGGCATCTTCAACTCCAACTCCACAGCGATAAGCAAACTGAAGGGGGTCCTGATGGTTTACTGTTTGCTTACTCAGGTGGGCCAACAGGAGACTCTCTAGGACCTTCATGAGGTGGGATGTCAGGGCAGCTGGTCTATAGTCATTGAGGACTGATGGGTGATTTTTCTTTGGTACCGGAAAAAGACAGGAGGTCTTCCACAACACCGGAACCTTCTTCTGGGCCAGGCTAAGGTTGAAGAGGTGCTGCAGAATCCCACAGAGCCGCTCTGCACAGGCCTTCAGAACTCTAGGGCTGACATGATCTGGACCTGCAGCCTTATTCCGATTTAGTCTCTCCAGTTGCATCTTCACTTGACTTCTTGAGACACACAGGTGGAAGGGGGAAGCAAAGGAAGCATCATCATCTTCTGATACGGTTGAAGGCAAACATGTAGAAGCAGAAGGGTCTAGGGCCGAGGTGGAAGATAAAAAATTTGAGGTGTTACTAGACAGCTGTGGATCCTGTGGATCAAAGGAGGGTGAGATGTTTGTTTGGCTGTGAGCAGGAGAGGAGGATGCTGAGCTTGTTTCTGAACTGAACCTATTGAAGAATGTGTTCAGTTCATTGGCTCTGTCCAGACCTTCATTGGTCTGATCATCCTTCTGCTTGAAGCATGTGATCTTCTTCATCCCTGTCCACACATCTCTGATATTGTTTTTCTGGAGCTTGCTCTCCATCTTCTTCTTGTACACCTCCTTGCTGTCTCTTATCTTGACTTTAAGTTGCTTCTGTAAATTCCTCAATAATTCCCTGTCTCCCTCTCTGAAGGCTCTATTTTTCTTGTTAAGCAGGTCCTTCAGGTCACTGGTGATCCAAGGTTTGTTATTGGGGAAGCATCTCACGGTTCTGGTGGGGATGATGTTATCCACACAGAAGTTTATATAGTCGGTTACACACTCAGTCATGGCATTGATGTCCTCTCCATGTGGCTGGCACAGTGCGTCCCAGTCTTTAGCCTCAAAGCAATCTTGCAGAGCTTCTTCAGCTTCCTGTGACCATTTTCTCACAGTCCTCTTTATTACAGGTTGCCTCTGAACAATGGGCTTATATTTCGAGCAGAGAAAAACAAGATTGTGATCTGATTTGCCTAGAGGAGGTCTTGCTGTAGAGATGTATGAGTCCTTGACATTTGCATAAAACAAATCCAATGTTTTGTTTTCTCTGGTAGAGCAGCTGACAAACTGTTAAAACATTGGAAGTGTAGCAGAGAGTGAAGCATGGTTAAAATCACCAGAAATTGCCACAAAACCATTGGGGTTTTGTGTCTGTAGCTTAGCAACAACTGAGCTGATGGCATCACATGCAGTGTCGACAACAGCGGAAGGTGGAACGTAAACTGTTGCCAAAATAACACTGGTGAACTCTGGATAAATAACATGGACGAAACCTACTGCCAACAGTTCAATATCTGGACTGCAGACAGTTACATGTCCTGGATTACACCATCTGTTGTTCACAAGTAAGTAAGGATGCTCTGCATCCACTGCGTCTCCTTTTCAACTCATCAGAGACTTGGGGTTGTAGTTGAAGTATTATTTGAGCTTTTGAGATATTAATCAGCTGCTCCCGGTTGTAAGAAACAACCCCATTGCCATGGCAATGCATCATAACAATTGTCCAAAAATAGAAAGTATTAGGAAAAATCCTCCAAGCTGCACAGCATCTGACACCGGAGAGGACAGATGCTGTGCAAAAAAAAAAAAAAAAAAATCAACTGTATCCACCACAAGAGGAAGACTTCCCAAAAAAGAATAAATCAGAATCAAAAGTAACAGAGCTACTCCAACCTGCTGCCACCTTGAGCGGCGCAGTTCAACTCTTATGAATACCAGCCCGATATGTCGTAGTATTATAGAACAATAGATGTAAGAGGTAATACAAGCCCTGGCATTTGGTTAAGAGGGGGCTCTGCACACATATGGAATAAACACAGACAACCTCTCTCCAAAATAAAAGAATTGAATAACAATAGCAATTCAAGTTAAAATATTTCAGTTAACAAACTCTTTAACTAGGCTAGAACAATTCAACTAAAAGTACCAAACAAAATGAAAGAATATGGAAAACCTATGAACTATGTGGAAATAAAGGAAAAATGGAACAAATAAAAATGATGAGGGAAGAGGAGTGTGAACCATTGAACTAGGAGAGGAGCTAATCAGGAGAATGTGAGAAAGCCGAGGACCAGGGAACCTAAACAATACAGAGGGGGAATGACTAATTAACCTGATGAGCATGGAGAGCAGGGAAATGACAAGAAATCAATGACTAGACTTAAGAACATTAACAAGAGGAAACCAGATTTATCAGAATATACCTAAACATAACACCGGAACACAAGAACCAGAAAAACTAAACAAAAACAGAGGTTAGGTAAACAGCCGGGAGGTTGAGACCACAGCAGCCATCCACAACTGAGAAGGAGTCTAGGAGGCCTGCGACGAAGGAGCAGGTGGTCTGGAGACCGACTGAACAGCGTAGAAGACCCTCGGAGGAGCTGATGGAGAACGGCGTGGAAGCTGGTTGCACCCATCGTGGGGCTCTGGACAGTGGTCAGGAATCCCTGGAGCCCTGAATATCTGCGGTGGGGCTCTGGGGAGCAGTGCAGGAACCGCTAGAGCCCTGAAGATCTCTCAGCGGAGCCCTGAAGATCTGGGGCAGAGCCCTTGTTGCTCTAAAGATGGAGGCGGTTTGTCCTCGAACTCCTATGGAACAGGAACAGGAGCAGGAGCAGGAAGTGAAGGCTGTTCATCCTTGAACCCAACCAGAACAGGAACAGGACGTGGAGGCAGTTCACTCTCAAACCCCTCCGGAACAAGAACAGGAAAAGAGTCAGGAGACTGAGCTGCTCCTCCCCCACTTCAGCCTGATGTGCGTTGCTCTCTGCGGCATGCCAGAGATGCTTCCACAGAGTTATTAACTCTTATCCTGCTGCTGGGTCCTTTTGGCGACTGGATTCTTCTGTCATATTGTGTGGTGGAGCAGGACCAAAGTGCAAGCAGGAGGACGGAAGCTGCATGGTGATACAACAAGATTTAGTAATGAATGAAAAAACACTTACAAGGGGAACACAGGCAGGATTACAGGCAAGAACACAAAGACGTAGATCTAAGGAAAAGACGTAGATCTAAGGATGTATGTAGTGGGAAATGCAGAGAATCCAGTGATGAACAATGAAAACCAGAGAATTTAAATACTGAGGGAAGAGGAGTGTGAACCAATGAATTGGGAGAGGAGCTAATCAGGAGAATGTGAAACAATACAGAGGGACAATGACTAATTGACCTGAAGAGCATGGAGAGGAGGGAAGTGACCAGAATACAAGAAAACAATGATTAGACTTAAGAACATAATCAAGAGGAAACCAGATCAATCCGAATTTAACTAAACATAACACCGAAACACAGAAAGCAAAAAAAAAAAAAACTAACCAGAAGGAATCTAAATATCCAGAAATGAACAGAAAAGCATACCCCTAACAAACACAAACCTAACAGACAGATCCTGACAGAAAGTTTATTTTTAGGAATTTGAAAATAAGTTCAAATATTCATTAAAATGAATTAAGGACAGCAATTGGTATGTGTTCAAACAACCAGTCAATGTGGATTGGAAGGGTAAGTAAAACATTATTTATATAAAAGAATGATTTGCCGAATTAGAAATCAATAATCTTTTGGAACATTGATCTTATTGTTTTAACTAGCCATCACATGGAGTACTGGAGTACTAAAATGCTGGAGAGGAACGTACATGGACTCTCAAAAAATGGCGATAAACCAGATATAAATATTTGACCTTCCTGGCACAATCTGTGTATAAACCACTCATTGAAGTAAAGTTAATACAGTTCTAAAGGTTCAATAGCCCTTAGTGTTTGCTCAGTAGATAGCCTGTTAGCACTCAAATAGCTTAACCACAAACAAAAGCAAACACAATTGTGATGGAGATTAGGGGCTCCATCCCTATAAGTGATTATTGATATTATTTATTGATACTATTTATTGATATTATATTTATGTATAGAATAAATGCTGTTTGTTTAGTTCATTTCATTTATAGTGATATTTAGTTAAAACATTCTTTCAGGCAGAAGGACTGGCCATCTTTCTGTGACAGGGGGAATGTGGGGAAATGTCAGGTTAATTGTTGAGTCTTACCTGTGGGTGTGTCTCCTTGGTCGGGTGGAGCATACCATTGTCAACTAAGAGGGGAAATGCTGTGCACAGTTAGATTAAGTTAAATTTAGATTGATTGTAGATTAGTTTAGTCTAATGATTTGCATGTATGTAAAGTGTATTAATATTATTTATTGTTTGTGTTAGGTGGGGTGAATTATTGTGGTGTATTGTTTCTTGTCTTATTTTGTCACCCCTTCAGCTGGTATAAGTTGGAACTACCTAAGTTGGTAGAAAGCCAGCTTCTGTGTTCACAACAGAGGTTTAGAAAATGTGATCGGCAGTTTCAAATAAAAGCCATCTCAACTGCATCCTGTTGCCTTGTCTCTTTCCCCGCACGAAGAGCGATCCACCGGTCGTTGTGACAACCATAAAATAAACTATATTTTGGTTGTTTTATCTTGGACAATTTTTGTCTGCCCAGACACAACCTCTCTTGAACCATTCTGATGAATAAATTCTGATTGAATTGAATTGAATTGAACAGGAGTGAAGACAGTCCAAATGGCGTGAAGATGCATGGCAAAACTGGTGCTTGATCTTTCCATTTGGTTGAGTGGCAGACAGCATAGTGGTGGTGGCTGCTCTCAGTAGCAGGAGGGGGGAAAAGCTTTTATTATTATTATTTGACAATGTCGTGTCCAGCAGAGTAGTGCTCAGATTTGTTGTCTGAGTGCCGAGAAAAAGCCCAACAGATTAACTTTCACAAGTTCAGCGTTACAGCTAACGCTTTATATTTATATATATTTATATATTTATATATATATTTGGATTTATAAAAGAAACTTTATTGGAAACTGCTTTGGGATTGTTTTAATGGTTATGGACATGGAGACAGAAACAAAAAGAAAAAATAGGAAGCACGTAAAGAGAGAGGTTGGGCAAAAAGGAAAAGGGGAGAGAACGAGAAAAGAATGGAGGAGAGAAAGAAGAATGATACGATTACAAGATATCACCCTGCTTGCTTCTACAACTGCAGAAACATTCATAATAACTGCTTTTTACCGAAAAGTGCACGGTACTTATGAATACCAGATGTAATTAGTGGTAAATAGTGGTAAATTAGTGGTGATTAAGAATATTTGTGATTCTGTTAACACCTGAATCCAAACACCTGTGGGTCTGAGTGTGAGTGCAGTTGTGTATACAAGGTTTCTCCATAAAAATATGAAATAGCGAGTGTGAGGAGCCACAAACCTGCCCCCCAAGAACCTGGGACAGATACGGAGGATATCTGAGCCATAGACATCCAAAGGCCCCAGAGCACAGGAACCCCAGGAGAACCATCACCGCGACTACAGCACCCCCAGGGAGAAGAGCAGGGGAGAGTCCCAGGGAAACCACCCAGCAGCCACAGTGCAGAAGCTCCAGGGAGCTGCAGCGACAAGCCCACAGGCCCTGCCAGCAGCCATCTAAGCCCAAGCAGATTCAGCCATGGACCGAGAGACCCGAGTCCCCGGTACATATCACTCCCCAAGCAGAGGCCTGACAGAGCCCAGGGGTCCGGGCTCCGGCAAGCAGCCACGGGGAGTGAGCTGGCACACACCAAAGCACCCCGCCCCGGACACTAAGAACCACAAGGATATCAGCGGGCAGAGACACCACCCACCAGCAGGTAGTGGGCGGGGAGAAAATAGGCCCCACATTTGATGGGGGGCCTAAACTGATCCAGGAGAGGGAGCAGTCTAACACACAACCTGACACAAAAACAGGCACACACAGTCACAATCACACATTCCCACCCTCAAGCGTACACATAAAAACACACATCCACGATCCTAACCCCATGAGGCCCCCACCCCCAATAAACTCCAATATAAATTTCCCCATAGGGTTACCCCTAACCAGCACACATATATCGAAGGAAAAAACCTTCTTCTCAGACTGTATGCTTCAGGAGTGCAGAGCTGCAAATTCGATGCCATCTTTTTCAGGCAGTGAGGAAAACCTCTTTATACTCCCTCCTGGGCTGTAATAGGAAGGTTAATGCGGCGCATATAGGGATCCAGACTTTTTACCAGTCTCTTTGTTTGTGTACAGTTCAGTCCACATTTCACACCATGGCTAGGGCACAACCAAGACAAAGAAAATAGATCATCAGATAAGTGTTGCTGCTTTATTGTCACTGTAGACAAAAACATAGCACTATGAGTTTCTGGCTGTGTGAAGAATTGACCTAAACATAAATAGTTTAACATTCCTAAAAGACATACTGTATGCCAGATCTGTTATCACAATTATTAAGATTATAGAACATATATCTCAGGATTCTCCCCATGAATGCATGGGATTTCTCTAAGTACTCTGGATTCCTCGGACAGTCTAATAGCATGCCTTTTAGAAATGTTTTTCTCTTGTTGTTGACCCTGTGATGGACTAACACAACCCTCAAAGAATTTATTGGGTATGAATGGCTGTGTGTGCAGTTAATAGAGATCCTAAAAGCAGGAAGAAGAACCATTTTTAGGCTATTTATTGGAGGAAATATTTTTCAAAACTAAAACAAAAAGGAAAACTTTGGGAGGAACACTGGGCAATAACTGCAGAACCCAGCAAAGAGTGATTAAAAATCGAGGACACTAGGACAATGAGAACAGGTAAGTCTAAATAACTGAATGCTCCAAAGCTGTATCTGGAGTGTGCTGAGGGAACATGCATAGAATGAACACACATTAAAACACTAGAACATTGGAAAACTAATAAACATGGGAAAACAGAGTAAAAAATGACACAAAATGACAACAAACTAATAAAAACCAAAACATACTGAAGAAAACTATAAGCCCTGACATCTGTGGTCATGAAATCCTTTGAGCCACTGGTGTTAAAGCACCTGAAGGACATCACAGGCCCCCTGCTGGACCCCCTGCAGTTTGTCTACCGGGCAACAGGTCAGGTCAGATGATGCAGTCAGCTTGGGACTACACTTCATCCTGCAACACCTCGACCACCCAGGGATGTACCCCAGGATCCTGTTTGTGGACTTCAGCTCAGCCTTCAACACTATCAACCCAGACATCCTCCACCAGAAGCTCACCAAGCTCAAAGTCCCGCCCTCAATCTATCAATAGATCACCAGCTTCCTGAAGGATCCGCAGCAGCAGGTTAGACTGGGGAGCATCTTTTCCCACACAAGAACCATCAGCACCGGCACCCCCAAGGGGTGTGTTCCCACCCCACTCATTTTCTCCCTCTACACAAATGACTGCACCTCAGCAGACCTGTCTGTGAATCTCCTGAGATTTGCAGATGACACCACTGTTATTGGACTAATCCAAGACAGTGATGAGTCTGCATACAGACAGGAGGATTGGCTGGTACACTGGTGTGGTCACAACCACCTGGAACTTAACTCACTCAAGGCTTCTTGCTGCAAGGCAACAGTGCTACCAACTGCGCCATCATGCAGACGATTGACAATTCATATTTTTAAATTCAATTCAATTCAAAAATACTATTTAAAATATAAAAATATGTTGACTGTATGCCTCAAAATGTAGCGCTAAGGAAATGAGAAATCTAATAAATTACTATCAGCATGCTTGATGTGGATTGTCTTATGATCAGAATTATAAACAATCATTTTAATATAGAGACGCTGTTCAGTGAGCAACTTTCTTTCCTTTTTTTGACTCTGTGTGACCTAAGCTTTGTAAAATACATAGTATGAAATTATTCAGCATTACCATACTCGTTAAAATGAGAACTATTCTGCAACTTGCAATTTTTCTTTTCTGTTGATTGTCTATATGAAGCCGGTTTTTGTGTGTGCAACCAGTGGAGAGGAATGTGCTAAATCTACAGCTGTAGCACAAAACATTTTACTTGTCTAAGCTGCAAACCTAGTGCAAGCAAGCTGCATTTTATTGAATAAAACCTAAACCAGAGACAAAGTGGCCCTGATGAGTGGTGATATTTTTTGCCTTGACTCTTCTTTGACACTTTGGTAAGGCAATTGTGGAGTAATTACCTTAACCAGTGGCATTAAGGAAAATTATCTTTTTCAGCTAAAATAACAGCAAATGGGTGAATTTCTGAATCTCTAATCAGCACCTCATTATGTGCAGAGACTGCATGATTTAGTCAGCTGTCAAATACCAATGCAATTAGCGCTACCCAAACAAAAATAAAAATGTAACCACACTGTGTCAAATAAATCTGAATCTTTAAAGATTTGATGTTTTAATGCAGTTCTTATTTGCTTATTGCATTTGGAGAACCTGTGCACACACCTTTAGAGTCATTGGGCTGAGAAACTAAAAGTTTCAACGTTGAGGAAGTGGAAGAACTGTGGAATCTGCCCTTTTTCAGCAAACAGAACAGATAAGTGAAAACACTGTCTCCTGCCGAGTTTAGCTGGTGCAGCAAGGTCAGGTGAATGTGATCAGCGAGTGTGTCTAAGCGCATTATCAGGTGAAATCTGTCGAGCAACGTGAGAGAACGTGCCAGTCAGCTGTCTAACAAAAAAATAACAATTTCACACAGGCAGACATCTCGGATAACTATAGAGGCAGTCAGCCGCTCAGGACAAAAAATGGATCGCTGTGTGACCAAAACGCCCTTGAATTAAACACTTCCTCGTCACATTGGTCAGCAGCCTAAGCTAAAGATTACTGCTGATAGAAGTATGACTTTCAGAAAAATACACTATATGTCATACGCATCAAATATGGAGCATTTACAATAGTCAGATTAAGAAATATCTTAGCTCAGGTTTGTTGTTTAGGGTGTTTCAAACCTCCAATGTTCCCAGAAAGAAGTTGCAGTAAGCGAACACTTTTAAAAAAAAACTGAAAGTTGCATTTACATCTCTCACATCTACTGAGATGCTCAGTATACTAGAATATTATTGCCATTATCAGTGTGTCCAATATCGGCATTGCATTAACTGCTTAAATGCAAGCATTCAAGCTGGCTATTTGACAGGCTGTTAAATTTCTACTGAAATGAATTGGCACTCTACATACCAAATGTATATTTGGTTATTCCACTCAAAGAAAGTGATGGCAACAGCTAGGCGATGTAACGGTGAAGGATTAGAAAGTGCTGATCTGTCGAAACAGAAATCTAGATGCCTCTTCCTTTATCTTTAACTTCATAAACTAGCCTTTTAGATACTGATGAAATGGTTATGTATTGGTTGAAAATGTGATTACCATTAAAACCTGATTCAGTTACTGTGCTATTTAAAATCCTGTTTTTTTTATTGCCCATCTCACACATAATTCATTAGCAGAAGACATCTGGTTTATCTGTTTAACTTGTTATCAGCTTGGACTATCACTACTGTTGCTGACAGTCTGTTGTTATCCCTGATATTTTACCTGGTGCAATTAGATGATTGTATATTTTACTGCATCAAGATGACACTTTAACTGAGATATAACCTTCACAATAACAGCCCTGGACATATTATCTAAAGCTCACTAAGACATCTTACACTCTCTGCTAGTAAAAACCCAACAATGTGAATGCTGTGTGCATTGTGTGTTTGGTCTACTGTATTCTATAGGTCTGCTTTCGCATCTTGGAAAACAAGTTGACCCCTGAATACAACCATTAGTGGTAATACCACAAACTAGTAGTAAAAATATTAATATTAACAATACTAATAATAATAACATTTATGTTCCAGATGAATTGATAACGGGCTGCACGGTGGCGCAGTTGGTAGCACTGTTTGTTGCCTTGCAGCAAGAAGGTCCTGGGTTCAATTCCCGACCGGGGGTCTTTCTGCATGGAGTTTGCATGTTCTCCCCGTGCATGCGTGGGTTCTCAGCGGGTACTCCGGCTTCCTCCCACAGTCCAAAGACATGCCTGTTAGGTTAATTGGTCACTCTAAATTGCCCTTAGGTGAATGAATGAGTGTGTGCATGGTTGTTTGTGTGTTGCCCTGCGATGGACTGGCGACCTGTCCAGGGTGTATCCTGCCTCTCGCCCATAGACTGCTGGAGATAGGCACCAGATCCCCCGTGACCCACTATGGAATAAGCGGTAGAAAATGACTGACTGAATTGATAACTGCAATTAATTTGTTATAAATATTCATAAAACAAAATGATCACACTATGCACTTTACTTGTGTTGTTCTTTTAAGATAAATGAATATAAAAATCTTTTTTTTAATCACTTATTATTGGATTGTTTCAGACAAAAGTCACAATTACAGGCTTGCATTCCATTTAAAAAAAAAAAAAAAAAAAATTGTGTGTGCACGTGAGATACACACAGCAGACTCAGCAGAGACACCCAGACGTCCCTCTCCCCAGATACCCCCTCCAGCTCAAGGCATTCTTAGGCCAGCCGAGAGACATAGTCCTTCCAGCATCCCCTGGGCCTCCTCCCAGTGGGATGTGCCTGGAACACCTCCTGAAGAAGGGGTTCAGGAGGCATCCGGTATATATGCCTGAGCCACCTTAACTGGCTCCTGTTGATGTGGAGGAACAGCGGCTCTACTCCGAGCTCCTCCCGGATGACCGAGCTCCTCAACCTATCTCTAAGGGAGTGCCTGGTCACCCTGCGGAGGAAGCTCACTTCAGCCGCTTGTATCAGGGTACATATATATATATATATATATATATATATATATATATATATATATATATATATGTTCTATTTTTTTCTTTATTAGCTCTGTTTTTACCTAGGGAAATTCTGATAATGACTTTTTGTAAAAAAACAAAAAACAAAAGTGATGCAATATTTTACCATCACAAAGAAAAGAGTGAGAAAAATGTTGGTAAACTGCAACCCAGAGACATTGTTTTTAATTTCATGTTTTTTTTTTTTTGACATCTTAGTACAAAATATTTACTTTTAACTGCTTAAATATTATATATAAAGATTAATTAAATATATAAAGATATTGAATTTTGCCGCTAAAGGTGGCAGCAGGTTGGAGTAGCTCTGTTACTTTTGATTCTGATTTATTCTTTTTTGGGAACTATTCCTCTTGTAGTGGATTCATTTGATTTTTTTTGGATGACTGTCCACTCCAGTGTCGGATGCTGTGCAGCTTGGATGATTTTTCTTAATACTTTCTATTTTTTGACATTTGTTATGATGCATTGCCATGGCAACGGGGTTGTTTCTTACAACCGGGAGCAGCTGATTAATATCTCAAAAGCTCAAATAATACTTCAGCTACAAACCCAAATCCCTGATGAGTTGAAAAGGAGACGCCGTGGATGCAGAGCAGGAGCTAAGAGAAGAGAGAGAAGGAGGAAATTCAAACCATCTCTTCCGTCAATTATGATGGGCAATGTGAGATCATTGGGAAACAAATTGGATGAACTCCAAGCCCTACAAAGGACCCAGCCAGAGTACCGAGCATGCAGTATCATGTGTTTTACTGAGACATGGCTGCAGGATCATATCCCCGACTCCAGCGTCTCTCTGCTGGGCTTTTTAACCATACGAGCAGACAGAGATTTAAAGAGGAGCGGCAAATGTAAAGCAGGTGGACTGGCAGTACTTGTGAACAACAGATGATGTAATCCAGGACATGTTACTTTGAAGTGTCATCTCTGCAGTCCAGATATTGAACTGTTGGCGGTAAGTTTCCGTCCATATTATTTGCCCAGAGAGTTCACCAGTGTTATTTTGGCAACAATTTACGTTCCACCTTCCGCTATTGCCGGCACTGCATGTGATGCCATCAGCTCAGTTGTTGGTAAGCTACAGACACAAAACCCCAATGCTTTTGTGGCAAATTCTGGCGATTTTAACCATGCTTCACTCTCTGCTACACTTCCAATGTTTTAACAGTTTGTCAGCTGCTCTACCAGAGAAAACAAAACATTGGATTTGTTTTATGCAAATGTCAAGGACTCATACATCTCTACAGCAAGACCTCCTCTAGGCAAATCAGATCACAATCTTGTTTTTCTCTGCTCCAAATATAAGCCCCTTGTTCAGAGGCAATCTGTAATAAAGAGGACTGTGAGAAAATGGTCACAGGAAGCTGAAGAAGCTCTGCAAGGTTGCTTTGAGGCTACAGACTGGGATGCACTGTGCCAGCCACATGGAGAGGACATCAATGCCATGACTGAGTGTGTACTATATAAACTTCTGTGTGGATAACATCATCCCCACCAGAACCGTGAGATGCTTCCCCAATAACAAACCTTGGATCACCAGTGACCTGAAGGACCTGCTTAACAAGAAAAATAGAGCCTTCAGAGAGGGAGACAGAGAATTATTGGAGTATACAGAAGCAACTTAAAGTCAAGATAAGAGACAGCAAGGAGGTGTACAAGAAGAAGCTGGAGAGCAAGCTCCAGCAAAACAATATCAGAGATATGTGGACAGGGATGAAGAAGATCACAGGCTTCAAGCAGAAGGATGATAAGCCCGATGGAGGTCTGGACAGAGCAATGAACTGAACTCATTCTTCAATAGGTTCAGTTCAGAAACAAGCTTCACATCCTCCTCTCCTGCTTACAGCCAAACATACATTCCACCTTCCTTTGACCCACAGGACCCACAGCTGTCCAGTAACACCTCAAATGTTTTATCTTCCACCTCAGCCCTACACATTTCTCCTTCTACATGTTTGCCTTCAACCATATCAGAAGATGCTGATACTTCCTTTGCTTCCCCCTTCCAACTGTGTGTCTCAAGAAGTCAAGTGAAGAGACAACTGGAGAGATTGAATAAGAATAAGGCTGCAGGTCCAGATCATGTCAGCCCTAGAGTCCTGAAAGCCTGTGCAGAGCAGCTCTGTGGGATTCTGCAGCACCTCTTCAACCTTAGCCTGGCCCAGAAGAAGGTTCCGGTGTTGTGGAAGACCTCCTGTCTTTTTCCGGTACCAAAGAAAACTCACCCATCAGTCCTCAATGACTATAGACCAGCTGCCCTGACATCTCACATCATGAAGGTCCTAGAGAGACTCCTGTTGGCCCACCTGAGTCAGCAAACAGTAAACCATTCAATTCAATTCAAAAATACTTTATTAATCCCAAAGGGAAATTAAATGTTGTTGTAGCTCATTATGAGGGTTTCCTCAAAGAGCCGTTGTAGATGCTGATGGCTGTGGGCAGGAAGGATCTCCTGTAGCGCTCCGTCTTACAGCACATCTGAAGATGCCTCTGACTGAAGACACTCTGTTGTTGTTCAACACTCTCATGAAGAGGATGCTCAGGGTTCTCCATAATGTTCTTCATTTTATGAAGAATCCGTCTTTCCACAATGATCTCCAGAGGTTCCAGAGGAGTCCCCAGAACAGAGCCAGCCTTTTTTATCAGCTTGTTGAGCTTTTTTAAGTCCCTGGCGTGGATGCTGCTTCCCCAGCAGATGATGGCAGAAGAGATCACACTTTCCACAACAGACTTATAGAAGATATGCAGCATCTTGCTGCAAACACCAAAGGACCTAAGCTTCCTCAAGAAGTACAGTGTGCGCTGTCCCTTCATGTAGATGGCTTCACAGTTGCATCTCCACTCTAGTCTGTTGTCCAGATGAACACTGAGGTATTTATACTCCTCCACTACCTCCACTTCTTCTCCCATGATAGAAATAGTTTTTGACTTATTCCCATTTCTCTTAAAATCTACAATCATCTCCTTTGTTTTAGTCACGTTCAAAATGAGATGATTGTTTCCACACCATGCCACAAAGCGGTCCACCACCTTCCTGTACTCAGTTTCTTGTCCATCTCTGATCCACCCCACGACTGCAGAATCATCCGAGTATTTCTGCAGATGACAGGAGTCTGTCTTGTACTGGAAGTCTGAGGTGTACAGAGTGAAGAGGAATGGTGAGAGTACAGTCCCCTGTGATGCTGCTGACTACCTGGTTAGACTCACAACCCTTCAGTCTCACAAACTGTGGTCTGTTTGTCAGGTAGTCTTTGATCCAGGAGATTGTTGAGGCCTCCACATAAGTCTTCTGGAGTTTCTGACAAAGCAAATCAGGTTGGATTGTGTTAAATGCACTGGAGAAATCAAAGAACATGATCCTCACAGTGCTACTGGCTTTGTCCAGATGACAGTGGGTTTGTTGAAGCAGGTGTATGATGGCATCTTCAACTTCAACTCCACAGCAATAAGCAAACTGAAGGGGTCCTGATGGTTTACTGTTTGCTTACTCAGGTGGTCCAACAGGAGTCTCTCTAGGACCTTCATGATGTGGGATGTCAGGGCAGCTGGTCTATAGTCATTGAGGACTGATGGGTGAGTTTTCTTTGGTACCGGAAAAAGACAGGAGGTCTTCCACAACACCGGAACCTTCTTCTGTGCCAGGCTAAGGTTGAAGAGGTGCTGCAGAATCCCACAGAGCTGCTCTGCACAGGCCTTCAGGACTCTAGGGCTGACATGATCTGGACCTTCGGCCTTCGATTCAGTCTCTCCAGTTGCATCTTCACTTGACTTCTTGAGACACAAGGGGAAGCAAAGAAGCATCAGCATCTTATGATATGGTTGAAGGCAAACATGTAGAAGGAGAAGGGTCTAGGGCTGAGGTGGAAGATAAAAAATGTGACGTGTTACTGGACAACTGTGGGTCCTGTGGGTCAAAGGAAGGTGGAATGTCTGTTTGGCTGTGAGCAGGAGAGGAGGATGCGAAGCTTGTTTCTGAACTGAACCTATTGAAGAATGTGTTCAGTTCATTGGCTCTGTCCAGACCTCCATCGGTCTGATCATCCTTCTGCTTGAAGCCTGTGATCTTCTTCATCCCTGTCCACACATATCTGATATTGTTTTGCTGGAGTTTGCTCTCCAGCTTCTTCTTGTACATCTCCTTGCTGTCTCTTATCTTGACTTTAAGTTGCTTCTGTATACTCCTCAATAATTCTCTGTCTCGCTCTCTGAAGGCTCTATTTTTCTTGTTAATCAGGTCCTTCAGGTCACTGGTGATCCAAGGTTTGTTATTGGGGAAGCATCTCACAGTTTTGGTGGGGATGATGTTATCCACACAGAAGTTTATATAGTCGGTTACACACTCAGTCATGGCATTGATGTCCTCTCCATGTGGCTGGCACAGTGCATCCCAGTCTGTAGCCTCAAAGCAACCTTGCAGAGCTTCTTCAGCTTCCTGTGACCATTTTCTCACAGTCCTCTTTATTACAGGTTGCCTCTGAACAAGGGGCTTATATTTGGAGCAGAGAAAAACAATATTGTGATCTGATTTGCCTAGAGGAGGTCTTGCTGTAGAGATGTATGAGTCCTTGACATTTGCATAAAACAAATCCAATGTTTTGTTTTCTCTGGTAGAGCAGCTGACAAACTGTTAAAACATTGGAAGTGTAGCAGAGAGTGAAGCATGGTTAAAATCGCCAGAATTTGCCACAAAAGCATTGGGGTTTTGTGTCTGTAGCTTACCAACAACTGAGCTGATGGCATCACATGCAGTGTCGGCAACAGCGGAAGGTGGAACATAAACTATTGCCAAAATAACACTGGTGAACTCTCTGGGTAAATACTATGGACGAAAACTTACTGCCAACAGTTCAATATCTGGACTGTAGAGATGACACTTCACAGTTACATGTCCTGGATTACACCATCTGTTGTTCACAAGTACTGTCAGTCCACCTCCTTTACATTTGCCGCTCCTCTTTTAATCTCTGTCTGCTCGTATGGTTAAAAAGCCCGACAGAGAGACGCTGGAGTCAGGGATATGATCTTGCAGCCATGTCTCAGTAAAACACATAATACTGCATGCCCGGTACTCTGGGTGGGTCCTTTGTAGGGCTTGGAGTTCATCCAACTTGTTTCCCAACGATCTCACATTGCCCATCATAATTGACTGAAGACATGGTTTGGACTTCCTCCTTCTCTCTCTTCTCTTAGCTCCTGCTCTGCATCCACGGCGTCTCCTTTTCAACTCATCAGGGATTTGGGTTGTAATTGAAGTACTATTTGAGCTTTTGAGATATTAATCAGCTGCTCCCGGTTGTAAGAAACAACCCCGTTGCCATGGCAATGCATCCTAACAAATGTCCAAAAATAGAAAGCATTAAGAAAAATCCTCCAAACTGCACAGCATCCGACACCGGAGTGGACAGTCGTCCGAAAAAAATCATCTGTATCCACCACAAGAGGAATAGTTCCCAAAAAAGAATAAATGAGAATCAAAAGTAACAGAGCTACTCCAACTTGCTGCCACTTTGAGCAGCGCAATTCTAGAATCTTTGGCATTTGGATTAAAATAAATATGCTCCACTTCAAAATCCATAACTCTTGGTATTGTTAGGACTTTTTTTTTTTTTACCACATATGCTTATACAAACATGCTTTGGGAACTTTAGTACCTTTATTCTATTTCATTCTGCTTGAAAAAAGCTATTTTTTGTGGTCTGTTATAACCGGACCCAATTAAAGAACCACAGGTGATATTTAAACCCCTCCAGTCCTTTGTAAAGTGGTATATTCTGGGCTTCCACACCTCCAGCTACAGTCTGTATTTGCAGAACCTCAAAGGCAAACAAATATAAATAAACCATTCAATTAAATATTAACTAATGTGTGCACCCATTAGAAAATATATCTAAATAAAATAACTGACATATATAATACCATCTGTAACTAATAATGTAAATTCTGAAAACAAACTATACTAATACTATGTGGTGGTGGTAGGAGCATCCACCACAACAACATTGGGAGCAATGATTCCAGAGATCCTTGGCTATAAGATCAAGACCCCAAGCCAAAAGGAAAATTGTATCTTCCTTAAAGGAAGAGGGTAAAAACTAAGAAATTAGCAGGCTGTTGGAGCAACGTTAAACATATGAATAGCTGGTTGTCAGAGAAACAGTTACCATGCCATTCTGTTAAAATAGATTTCACTTCAATGTTTTCAGAATTAGAATCAGAATCCGGCTTATTCCCAAGTCAACTGTTACACTAATGGGGATATTTGTTTGGGTACATGGTGCCAAAAACAACATACATGTGTAAAACGGGATTTAGAAAAAATACTGTTAATTGCACAAAGATATAAGCATATGTACATGATATAAACATGTATATAGTACATCACCTATATGTTTTAATTATTTTGACTCAGATAATTTATACTCAGGAATATTGAGTAACCTGTATGTTATAAAAATGTATCCAAAGCGTTTCATTGGTTAGAGTCTAACAATTTGTATTATTAGTGTAAAGTGGTTTTAAAGTATAGTTGTCATGTGTCCAGAATATTTTCTGACCAACAAGCAGGATCAAATCAAGGCTCGGGTTCTGTATAAAATAAGATTTACAAGCAACAAATTGAAAACACAACGGCGAGACTTCAGTGGTTCGGTTCTGTGGGGTCTGGGGAAAAGAGAAAATAGTTCAGGTGAGGCAGGGGAAAAATAACAAGAGGATGACTTCCGAGTAAATTACTGAATGAAACAGCTTACTGTGCTGAGGTTGAGGGAGGGGATTTCAGGAGGCAGATGATTATGCTGGTGGAGGCTTAACGAACAGAGGTAAGTGGAAACCAAAAGACTTCTGATTAATGACAGTCCATGATCCTGGCAGGGATTATACAGAAACCGTTAGAGAGTAGGCAGGCAAGGACCTGCTGGCGGCGACCGTTGGCGATTTCCTAGAGATGTTTGTCTTGGAGGAGTCTTGTGAGAATGAGATCCAGAGCTGGCACAGAAACTAACGAGAGGCCAGTAACCTGGGAGGCACAGAGATCACAGGTGAGGAGATCAGTGCAGAAACGACAAAAAACAGGTTTGTCAAAAACTACTCAGGTCCTGGCTTGTCTCTACCAGATAGTGTGCAGCCATGTCCTCCAACAGAGATCCTCTGGTCAGGAAAAACACCGGCGCTCACACAAACTCACACCCACACACCAGGATCTTGGCAGTAGTAGCACATATGTATATCATATTTATCTAGATAGATAGATAGATAGATAGATAGATAGATAGATAGATAGATAGATAGATAGATAGATAGATAGATAGATAGATAGATAGATAGATAGATAGATAGATAGATAGATAGATAGATAGATAGATAGATAGATAGATAGATAGATAGATAGATAGATAGATAGATAGATAGATAGATAGATAGATAGATAGATAGATAGATAGATAGATAGATAGATACTCCTGTAATCAGACAGGAAATGAGGAGAGAGGTAGACATGCAGTAAAACAAGATAGGAAATCAAACCCCGGACACCTGCATCGATGACTAACGATCTCTGTGTCTGAGGTGTCCCCTCTACCACTATGCTGCTATGATTTCTGTGTAGTCCTAAACATTAGTGTCGGGCTCTGGGAGTTCCTGTTTGTATTTTTGTGCCTGCTATTTACTGTGCTTTGCCTCTAGGTGTCGCTTGTGTGCTGTTGGGTTTGGACAGGTGTTCTCCATCTCCTTGATCAAGCTGGGAGGTTTATAAGGAGCATGCTGCCAGCACTTCGACGCCTGAGTGTTTTGCCTCTGGCCAGGTTTATGACACCCATGTTTATTCTAAGCTTTGACCTATCAGTCTTGTCCTCGCTTATTTTCCAGGTTCAGTTTTGGACCCAGTTCAAGCTCCTTGAAGAACCTACCCGACCTCACCTCCGTTGCCAAGATTTCCAGTCAGGCTTTGCTGGCAGCCTTTGCTGGCAGCCTTTGGACTCCATAACCTCAGCTTCTCCGAGCGAAACATGTCCACCCTCCAGCGAGCAGCACCACTGGACCAAATCAGTAAGGAAATAACGAATCAAACTTCGGATCTGTGGAAAGGATCAGTTATCAAAGTGACCAGGCTTACCAAACTTACCAAGACCCGAAATAACTCCCCTCTGGCGAACCAGCACTTGCAACACACTGTAAGATACCTCACACCGCAAATTCCCCATTGTCTTCATCCTCTACTTGCCTGTTACCCTTCCATGCAGCCGAGAGTTTCCTGTCCCAGATCCCACCTCCATCGGACCTGTGAACAAATAAACACGTTAAACTTCCTTTTCTCGTTCTGAGTGTTTTCTGCATGTGGGTTAGATTGGCAACCAAAATGACAATTAGAGGGTAGACAAAATTCTAAACTGTGGCAGAGAGGCAAAGCTTTAAAAAGATACTTAAACCCTTTTTTAATTTTCACTATTGTTTCTTGTTTAATTATTATTATACAGATATTCGAACACAAATTACAAGAAATCTACTGTTCATAGTTAAGTCAATGTTGCTTTTGATCTATGAACAAAAGATGGAAAACAGGGTTTCCTTCTTGTTTTTAAAATCATGCAAGCTTATACGTGGAATTCATACTTAGTCTCATAATCACAGCTCATTAATTACTATCTATAATTAGTTGGAGATTAGCCTAATGATATAAGACACAATTATGTCTCCGAATGCATTGTTCCTAATAACGTGCTAATATTCAAAGACAGCTCAGTGAGTGTAAGATGTCTGTCATCTTAAACTGAGTTCCTACATTTTGTGACACCCCTCCGAAAGGCATTGCACACCGTCTGCTTGTGCGCAGGACTGTCTCTGTGTGAGCATGTATGCATGTTAATTGAGATGAGATGCAGTTATTACCATGCACAAACTGGACGTTTGAACTAAAATAGCGTTTAATGACTCATTTGAAGTGTCTGAATTGCAAAGGAAATGGAACACAGCTTTGAAGGAGGAAATGCCATATTCCAATCAAACATTTCACTGTCGCAAAGGTTAATGAATACTATTAGCCCAGCGCCAATAAATTCAGACTCGTACTTTCACAAGATGCATAAATTAGATAAAGACTCCAAATCCAAATCTTCATACAGGGGAGAGGAAATGTTTATGAGAAGCAAAATTACATGCCCGTGGAAGGAATGGAGGCTAAATGGAGGCAATTTGACAAGGTTCAACAACTAGAACTTAGTACTTCTATCAACTCCAACTTCTTCTGAGATGTGTTTTTGTTTGTCAGCATAAATATTTATCATGTGCCATTATCATACATTTACAAAATCCTCCCTTAATCGTAACTCAACTGAAAGTATATTAGTGCTGTTAATTAGCAACATGAATACATTGTTTTAAAATTATGTCAACTCCACAGAATGGTTTGTTGCATAACTGAATGGGTGACAATATTTATTTCTAGAGATATTTCAACAATTATTCATCAATCTTCTCTTTTAAGTTTCCATTGATGCTAATTAGGTGCTCATTTAGTTGTATCCTCTTGGCCAATGGCTCATCACTTCTTAAAGTGCCTCGCTTGACATTAATAAGGTCTGTCGTAGGCATTTTCTCTACTTCATTACTCCATTCAAATGATCATTGGCCTTCCTAATTACATGATAGTTGAGTTATAGCACCGGTGTAGACTGCGACCTTGGGAAGAAGTTGAGATCTGACAAATGATACCACGACAATGGAAGCTAATGGCCGAAACTGAATGACATCTAGTTTTGTTGTTTGGAATAGGCAACTTGGAGGATCTTTCAGTTTGTTTGTCCTAAATCTGCAGGAGTGATGCAGGAGGATTCTCGGTTAATCCTGTCTTCATTAGCAGAGGGGGAAGAGATTGGAAATATCAAAAATTACTTTTGAAGTTTCTCCTTTGTGGAACATTATTAATATTATAGATTTCCAACCAAAGTATTAGGTTTCAAATTAAAGTTTTTTCTCCATCAAACTCCTGAATGTGTCTAAACATCTAAAGTTTCACAAAGGGGGCTGCGTGGCTAAGTCGGTAGAGCAGGCTTACCATGTGCAGAGGCTAAAGTCCTCAACACAGTAGACCTGGGTTTGGTTCCCGGTCTCGGACCATTTGCTCCATGTCTTTCCCCTCTCTCTACACCCTCTGTCATGTTGGATTACTGTTCAATAAAGGCCACTAGTGCCAAAAATATAAGTTTAATAAAATCCCATTACTTGTTGTTCATTATTACAATGTTTTAGAGCGTATTTCTCTGTCCAGAACCAGCTCTCCTCTATCAATAAAAAAAGCACATTTCTAGTGGGGAACTGTTTTCATCCTGAAGAATTTCCAATTATTCCAATTTTCTCTCACATCAGAACAAAAGACATATTCTGGAATTTGATGTTAACTGTGGTATTTAAATTTGTCACTAACCTTTAATCTGTATTTAAAAGTTAATCAGTCATAATTACAGTCTACAAGCACATCCATTGTTTCAGCAACTTCACTGTATTGCATAGAAGAGGATTTTCTTAAAAATTACTACTCTACTTTGACTCATCCCTGATGCTAAGGCATGACAATGAACACTTGAATGCTAAGGAAATGATAAACTGGAATTTTAAAAAAGTAGTCACATTGTGTAATACTAGTATGTATGCGCACATACAGTTAAATTCAAAATTATTCCAACCCCTGTGTCACGATTCTTTGACTATTTCTTTGCTGTTTTTGCTTATTCCCTTCTTTAGTTTATTTCTCTGTGCTCTTAGGTTTTTTTCCTTTTTAGTACAGTGTTTTGTTATATTGTTCTTTCTTCTTCTAGAATAATTTCCTCTTAGATTTCTGTTGGATTTTTCCTTGGGTTTCTCCTGGTTAATTAACTCTCGCTCCTTCTGTTGCTCTCCCTGCCTCTCTCCTCAGCTGCAACTCATTCCATCTGATTAGTTCTTCTGGTTGCCGTGCCATTTCTCCTACCCTGCCTCAGTGTATTTCAGCTCCTTGTTTGTTCCATGTCTGCTACTCTGCTTCATGCCATATGTTCTGTATCATTGCCTGGTTCTCTGCCTATGCTCGGTGTCCTGTTTTCCCAGTTGGGTCCTGTTGTTATTAAAGAATTTACATCAACTATGCTCTGCACTAATCTACCAGAGTCATGTTGACACTCTGATAGATTTAGATTTAAATTATTTCCATTCAACCAAGATGTTAATGGATTAGAAGTTAAAAGATAATAAAGCAATGTAAAAGGACTGATACATTTAGCATGCTTAACTAAGATGGCTCAACACTGGAGCGGTGTTGTATGAAATGGACAAAGAAAGTAATCAGTAAGAAACTGTAAAAAGATTTTTTTTCTAAACTAGTTTTACTTTTTTGTTTTGCACTTGTCGAACTATTGTCATGTTGTCACAGGAATTTAATATTTCTGTAAAGCAAACAACCATTTAATAACTGAATTAAAGAAGAGGTGAGAAGACTTAATAAGGTGTTGATGCAACCAGTGAACCAGAATTGAGGTTACTCATGGTGCTGTACACCATATGGTTGTTTCTCCAGGCTTAAGTATAAGTATCATTGTGTATATTCTAATGCTGATTAAATAAAACTTTTATTTGTAACCTCAATATGAAGCTGGCAGTTACATTTAGGCAGGGTGATGCAGGGAAGACTACGGTTGATTTATAATTTTCCAGTGGAACACAACACAACCCTGTTCAAGGCACTCCCCACCCTTCTCCCATCACCAGTTTTGCCACCCAAGAACCTGGTACATGCCAGTGAAACAATGTTTCATGTCCTTCAAGTCAGAATTAATTCATGTTTGTTATTAGTTAATGTATGTCTGCAAGGGCTTTCGCTTTGTATTTTGACAACTTAACAGTTTAGTTGCCATCTGATCTTTTTTATGCATCCCTGCTCCTAAAAACAACAGATCAGAACAAAATATAGTTGGAATTGATACTAAAATATCTGCAGTACTATGTGGGTCACATGGGGTAGCACAAATAATATCTCAGTTGGTAGTTATGATCATTGACATAACTACCAACGTAGGAAAGCATGAGGCTTATTGGTTATAAACACTTGTTGTTTTACAGGCTGTTTTTTTATTTTATTTTACCTTGTATGTGCACCGTGTCAGTACACAATGTCTGATGTCTGCGGATCTCCTTACTAAATATTGTGTTCACAATAATTAGCTTCTTCACAGGCGGATTTTTCTTAGTGTCTGAGCTAAATGAAAAAGAAAGAACTTCAGCTGTCTGATTTTAAGTCTTTTCCCTGTTTTACCTTCTCACATCACAATTATTGTAGCTTTAGCTTGTGGTGATTTTTTGGAATGAACATCATTTGAGAAAACTAACTGTAGACTGACTTTCAAAGTGTTAGTGGCATGGCAGATGAGATTCTTGGGCAAGTATTCTTGTTTGTAGAAAAGGCAATGACATTTGTGCATCAGAGTAAAACTGCGGATCAGAACTGAAGCAAAAATTAATCTTACCTAAATTATGCCAGGATCTTTGTCATTTAAATTTAAAATTTTGTCACAAGCAGTAATTTTCTGTTTTTGTGAAATACAGGAAGGGTAGTCTGCCAAAGAGGGCATTTAAATTTCTTTGTCAAGTGTCAGTTTATTATGTCTCCAAGCTACTTCTTTTCAGGACACATTTGTCCTGACCTTCTCCACTCCTATAGAAAAATCATTACATTTGCACTGGAGAATTCACCATCACTGCTTTCTTCATCGGTCAACCACTGATGTCCATGTTTAAGGTTCCCATCGTGCCCATCGTGACTTCACTCTTTGGTAACCTTCAGATGCATGGTCAGATTCCCTCCTATTAATTGTGGCTGGTTTACACAGCTTCTTACACAGATTTTGACTGGGGACATGAAAAGGAATATTACTATTGTGATCAACAACCCTGAAAACCCAGTAAATCTAAAATGTTTGAAAATCCAAACTTTTGGTCATTTCCAGAGAAGAAAAGTACAAAAGCACAATGTGACTACGTATAAGGACCCAGTGAATGGATGTGTGGTTGTATGCAGATATATAAAAGATTTTAAAGAACATTAATTAGAACACAACTTTGATACTGTCTAGGGTGTACACACATTTTCTACACAAAGTATGAGATGGTGAAATGAGGAAACATCCAAGATTTTTGAAGAAGTTTGGTAAACCAGGTAAACCAGGCCTGCTGCAGCTGCTGCTCCATCTCTAAGGCAGCACGATCACTCTTGATGTACACCACCACATCACTCCAGTAAGCAAAATCCCCTAAGACGGGTCTTTTTTCTGTGCTAACGTGAAATATTGCTTTCCTGGGTGTTCACTCAGGCGAGCAAAAATCATTGCCTCTCTCTGGGTAAGGCTGACAGATGGCTATCCATACTGTGAAAAAAACAAAGGCTTGGATGGCAGAGTGAACAACCAGGTCGGTCCATGTTTTATCCCCATTCACTCTGTAAAATGGCCTCCAAGGTTAACCTCCAGCTGCTTTTATTTAAGAGAAAATAAGGGAAAACAGCATGTATCTTCAACCTACTTTCTGCTACATAGATAAGACTGATATCAAACTTTATTTTATTTTTGATTTGAAAAAACAACCAAGTACCTGACAAGCTGTCTCTGACATGTTCTTACATTTAATCAACATGCATAGAAATGAAAAACTTCAAACTTGAATGTAATTTGCATGTGTTTGCTTGTGCAGAATAATCAAATCATGCGGCATTAGGCCGCACATCAGGCACTGGAGACAGTGGTTTTGTTCAATCTGAAGTAATTGAGCCCCTCTGCCTTCTTTTTTAGAACAGAACCCGACATAACCACAGGTTGTCGAGAGTATCAGATGAATCATTTTAATGTTAATTACATAGCAGCAGACCTACATTACAAAACCCTTTCATGACAGGCAATGAGGGAAGTTAAAGATGTCATTAAAAGCATTCCCCTCAGGATATTTCTAAAAAAAGAGTACATGTAAGCACAAATGACTGTGTTCTTTTTATTAGTTTTCAGACCAGGGTTAAACAGAACCTTTTTTTCATTTAGTTTAGGATTAAAGTTTTATTTGTTTTCAGTTTTAATTCTGGAGTTCTTTAGGTTCAGAGCCCTTGCGGAGTTTACAGTGGATATGAATGAAGACCTTCAAGTTTTCACATAAGCTAAAATAGTGTGGCACACATAAAGAGGAAGAAAGGATGTCATTAAAGAACATTTACAGATGTGAGGCATTTATGCTGTTTATCATTTCCTGGAGTGCAGAAATGTAATTTTGGCAGCAATGATGCAGATGCTTCTTATATTTCTCCACAGATAAGGTTCACGCATAATTTGCTGAATATTAGATATTGACGTCCCTATGCACCTCCTGATTTCATTTACATAACTGGTGAAGGTCAACTTTTGATCAATTTTTACAAACCTTAGCCTTAAAATGAATGAGAATATTGATTGAGGGAAAAATCCAGAGGGCATTTTGTGGACATTACTGGACATTTTTCATCTTGCACTTCTACATTTTGAATCACAAACACTGTATCATAGTACATACACTGAACAATAATATAAATGCAATACTTTAATTATTATATTATATTATTATTTATTATATATATATATTTATATATATATATATATATATTTAGACAGATTTGTGAACAATATTTGAGAGAACGTGTTATTTTGTGTATATAGACAATATTCTAGATCTTTGAGTTCAGCTCATGAAAACTGGGAGCAAAAACAAAAGTGCTGCATTTACATTTTTGTTCAGTGCAAAAAGCAACATGAAATATCTAGTGTAGTATATACCAGAAATTAAAATAGAAGCCAAAACAAAGCAGCTTTCTACCATCCTGACCACACTCTTTTGGTATTATGTCTGGATATTTGACCAGTCTTTCTATCAGAATTGGTAGAATTCGTTTTAACTGGTTGGTTTGTTGTGTTGTAATCATTATTATGGTTATATTATTTAGTATTTATTTGAATAATATTCGGTCTGTTAAGTGTTGTTCTAAGTATAGCAGCCCAATATAGCGGTGGTATTAGGACAATAGAAAAAAGGGTGAATCAAGCTCTGACATTACTGAACAGCAAAACTCCGCACACATATGGAATATGTAACCCAGGATAAAAACCTTTATTTAAAACCATAAACGCATCACCATTTTCAACGTCAGTGACGTGATCTGGATCACATGTCCACAGTTAGCCAATTGCATTGTATGAAGCCTAATACAAGCCTGCTCCGGTTTTCCTGAGTCAGGTGTGAAGGGGAAAGCTAGAGAGACGGCGTGCTACAGATGTCAA
This sequence comes from Girardinichthys multiradiatus, assembly GCF_021462225.1. Classification (NCBI taxonomy): domain Eukaryota; kingdom Metazoa; phylum Chordata; class Actinopteri; order Cyprinodontiformes; family Goodeidae; genus Girardinichthys; species Girardinichthys multiradiatus. The sequence goes on along the minus strand of NC_061813.1, from coordinate 12,215,419 downwards.
CTGCCAGAGAGTCTGTTGCAGTGCGGGTTTGTTGTGCATTGAACTGAGCAGAATTGGCCAGGTGACCCTGTTTCTGGGTTTAATGATGCCGAGCTACTGAAATGCGACCAGGACCTTCAAATCCTTTCCTACAGGTCTGGTAGGAGACTGTCACAGCCGTGCTCTGTTCCCTTCAGTCCTACCATACTGATTCACACAACACATCACATATTCTCCCTCGATAACAAACAATTGCGCATATGCAAAATACTCCCTTCAAACATTATGGACAGTGGACTGCATTTCTGTCTCAGTTGCTACTTGTGCCAACCAGCACTATATATTAATGGGATTATATTGAGCTTGTTGTGAAATACTGGATATTTGATCTAACAGACCTTGTGCATTTTACTGGAATTCTGGAATTGTAAATATTTAGGGTATTCTTTTGTCTTTTTCTTTGTTTATATTTTATTCACTTTAATTTTCCAAATACATGGTACCAGCACCAAAACAATTTGCGGTGTCCACTTATTAATTACTGACCTACAGCTCCAACAGCTGTTTTCTAGCCTTCTGATTTATTTGTATCTAGTCTGGATATTATTTAGCAAACCAACTTTGCACAACGGTGCTACAAATAACTTCACACAATTTCATAAAAAACAAGAATTTATTTACACAAATAATTAAACTCAAAGTCAAACATATTTCAATTAACAAACTTTTTACTAAACTAGAACAATTTAACTAAAACTACCAAGCAAAATGAAAGAATAAGAAACACCAATGAACTATATACAAACAATTGAAACAAAGATGGTTAAAACTCATGGCCAATAAAGTGATGCAACATTTCCATTCAGTGTTATTTATGTCTGAAAACCAAGGATCATCTTGAGGAATCTGGATATGAGGTTAAGTTAGTCTTAGAACTATCTTAGAAAATACACTGCTCAAAAAAATAAAGGGAACATTAAACAACACAATATAACTCCAAGTAAATCAAACTTCTGTGAAATCAAACTGTCCACTTAGGAAGCAACACTGATTGACAATCAATTTCACAGCTGTTGTGCAAATGGAATAGACAACAGGGGAAAATCTTTGGCGATTAGCAAGACACACTCAATAAAGGAGTGGTTCTGCAGGTGGGGACCACAGACCACTTCTCAGTACCTTTGCTTTCTGGCTGATGTTTTGGTCACTTTTGAATGTTGGTGATGCTATCACACTCATGGTAGCATGAGACGGACTCTACAACCCACACAAGTGGCTCAGGCAGTGCAGCTCATCCAGGATGGCACATCAATGTGAGCTGCGAGTGACTCCATGAGGGATGGTATGAGGGCCCGACGTCCACAAATGGGGGTTGTGCTTACAGCCCAACACCATGCAGGACGCTTGGCATTTGCCAGAGAACACCAGGATTGGCAAATTCGCCACTGGTGCCCTGTGCTCTTCACAGATGAAAGCAGGTTCACACTGAGCACATGTGACAGAGTCTGGAGACACCGTGGAGAGTGATCTGCTGCCTGCAACATCCTTCAGCATGTCCGGCTTGGCAGTGGGTCAGTAATGGTGTGGGGTGGCATTTCTTTGGAGGGCCGCACAGCCTTCCATGTGCTCGCCAGAGGTAGCCTGACTGCCATTAGGTACTGAGATGAGGTCCTCAGACCCCCTGTGACACCATATGCTTGTGCGGTTGGCCCTGGGTTCCTCGTAATGCAGGATAATGCTAGACCTCCTGTGGCTGGAGTGTGTCAACAGTTCCTGCAAGATGAAGATATTGAAGCTATGGACTGGCCCGCTCGTTCCCCAGACCTGAATCCGATTGAGCACATCTGGGACATCATGTCTCGCTCCATCCACCAACAGACTGTCCAGGAGTTGGCGGATGCTTTAGTGCAGGTCTGGGAGGAGACCTCAGCAGACCTCAGCAGACCATCCGCCGTCTCATCAGGAGCATGCAGAGGCGTTGGAGGGAGGTCATACAGGCACGTGGAGGCCACACACAATACTGAGTCTCATTTTGACTTGTTTTAAGGACATTACATCAAAATTGGATCAGCCTGTAGTGTGTTTTTCCACTTCCAAATCCAGGCCTCCGTTGGTTAATACATTTGATTTCCATTGATGATTTTTGTGTGATTTTGTTGTCAGCACATTCAACTTTGTACAGAACAAAGTATTCAATGAGAATATTTCTTTCATTCAGATCTGGATGTGTTATTTGAGTGTTCCCTTTATTGTTTTGAGCAGTGTACTTGCTATACCTTGAAACTACCAATCACACTGCAAGATCAGGTAAAACATTATTAAAAAATATATATCTTTTAAAGAGTGATTTGCTGAATAAAACCAACCTTCTGGATGATTAATTCTCAATGGTGTTTAATAAGCTGTCTTTATTTAGTTGTTGCCAGCAGAAGCTCGGACGATTCCCCTCTCCAGAAAGGTGTCACAGGTAGACGCAGAGCCAGGCCAGGTGTAGCTTCTAGAAAGAGAAAAAAGAAACCAAGGTTAAAAGCTGAAATAACAGCTAATAATTCAAAATTGAAGAGTAGTGTGAGAATGTAGCGAAGAGGGTGAAAGTGGTCATTATGTCTTCCAGCAGCCTAAGCCTATAGCAGCATAACTACACAGATAGTTTCAGTTCAGATTATTTAGTTAAATGGCGCTTATTTACAACAATGTCGTCTCAAGGCACCCTACAAAGGGTCCCACTGATGGTCATTGTTATACTAAAAACCACAAGAATTGGGATACCTCCCTCTGTCAGACTGATTATAACCATTGGAAAAGAGAACAGGCCATACAGGTAGCAGAAATGGAGGGTGTGTTTGCACCTCAACCATAACTAAGCCAATTTAGGCTAAACCTGACTCCCCCTTACTCCAACCAACAGGGAGGGAGGAAGGCTCCCTCCCTGATTACCTAAGCCACTCTAACTATAAGCTTTATGAAAAAGGAAAGTTTTAAGCCTAGCCTTAAAAGTAGACCGGGTGTCTGCCTCACGGACCAAAACCAGGAGCTGGTTCCACAGGAGAAGAGCCTGATAACTAAAGGATCTGCCTCCCATTCTACTTCTAGAGACTAGGAACCACCAGTAAACCTGCAGTCTGAGAACGAAGTGCCCTGTTAGGAACATATGGAACAATCAGATCTCTGATGTATGATGGAGCTAGATTGTTAAGGGTTTTATATGTGAGGAGGATAATTTTTTATTCTATTCTGGATTTAACAGGGAGCCAATGAAGGGAAGCTAAAATAGGAGAAATATGATCTCTCTTTTTAATTTTCATCAGAACTCTTGCTGCAGCATTCTGAATCAGCTGAAAGCTTTTAACTGCATTTTGTGGACATCCTGATAGTAAAGAATTACAATAGTCCAGCCTTGAAGTAACAAATGCATGGACTAGTTTTTCAGCGTCACTCCTGGATAGTATATTTCTAATTTTGGCAATGTTCAGGAGGTGAAAGAAGGAAATCCTAGAAACCTGTTTAATATGGGATTTAAATGACATGTCCTAGTCAAAAGTAACAACAAGGTTTTTTACTTTATTACCGGAGGTCAATTTAATGCCATTCAGGTTAAGTGATTGACTAAGCAGTTTCTTTTTTAAAGACTCCGGTCCAAAGATGACAACTTCTGTCTTGTCTGAATTTAGAAGCAAAAAATTTAAAGTCATCCAAGTTTTTATATCTTCAAGACATGCTTGTAGTCTGTCTAACTGGTTGGGCTCATCAGGATTTATGGATAAGTAGAGCTGAGATAAAAGGTCTGAAAACTGATCTAAAAACTGAGAGTAAGGGCCTGGTGGATGGTACAAAACAACAAACAGAAGTGGTTTTAGTGCTTTGCAATTTGGATGAGGAAAACTAAGGATTCAATTTTCAAAAGAGTTGTAGCTATTGATTAGTCTGGGACTAATCAATAAATCAGACTGAAAGATGGTTGCTATTCTTCCTCCTCACCCAGTATTTCGAGGAATGTGAAAATTTAAATAACATTTAAATAATTAGTACGGTACTTATGAATGCAAGATGTATTCAGTGGTAAATGCGGCTCAATATAGAACATTTGTGTATCTGTTAACACCAGAATCTAAACACCTGTGGGTCAAAGTGTGAATGCACTTGTGTATACAAGGTTTCTCTATAAATATAGGCAATAGCGAGTGTGAGGAGCCACAGACTTGCTTCCCTGAACTTGGGACAGATACGGAGGAGATCCGAGCCATATATATCCAGGGGCCCCCAGAGCGCACAGGAACCCCAGAAGAACCATCGCTGGGACTACCGCAACCCTCCACGGAGAAGAGCAGGGTAGAGTCCCAGGGGAACTACCCAGCGGTCACAGTGCAGAAGCCCCAGGGAGCTGCAGCGACAAGCCCACAGGCCCCGCCGGCAACCGTCTACACCCGCGCAGATCCAACCATGGACCCAGACACTCGAGACCCCGGGACATATCACTCCCCTAGCAGAGGCACGACACAGCCCAGGGGTCCAGGCCCCCGGCAAGCAGCCACTGGGACTGAGCTGGCACACACCAAAGCAACCAGCCCCAGACAATGAGAACCACTAGTACACCAGCGGGCAGAGACACCGACCACCGGCAGGTAGTGGGCGGGGAGGATATAGGCATCCCAGTTGATGGGGGGCCTAAACTGATCCAGAAGAGGGAGCAGTCCAAGACCCAACCTCACACAATAAACAGGCACACACAGTCACAATCACACATTCCCACCCTCATGCGTACACATAAAAACACTCACACCCACACACCCAACGTAAAGACAAACAACAATGGACATCGTACACTCACCCACACTCCCATACATACTCTGTACCCCATAGGGGCAACCAGCCCCCAGACCCAGGAGGTGGTCCTCTTCCCTCCGGTGGTGGAGACAGGCAGACTGCGCCAGCACCTGAACCTGGGCTAGCCTAGTGCCTGAACCTGAGCGACCCCGGCCTGGACCCCAACTCCCCGCCCCGACCCCAGTTCCCAATGACCCCCATCGTAAAGAGGGTGCCTTGTACAAAATTGGGATCTACATGGTCCAAACTAGCCCGCCAACCAGAGCTGCCACAGGAGGAAACAGTTACTTTGGATCAAAGGACTCTTCGAAGTAGTAGTCTTAGGGTGCATTCACACTTGCAACTTTTGGTCCGCTTTAAACGGACCAGAGTTTGTTTCCCCCCTTGGTCTGGACCTTTTGTGCAGGTGTGAATACACTCAAGCGAACCCTGGTCTGGACCAAACAACCGGACCGAGACCCATTTTTTGAGGTGGTCTTGGTCCACTTCCAAACGGACTCTGGTGCGGTTCGCTTATGGTCTGAATACAAATCGGCCCGATCCGAACCAACTACAAAAAGCGTACATCTCTTTGGACATAAAAAGCCACCGTAGCCGGTTGCAAAGGTGTGTTGTAAGGTAATCATACCTGATAAGCTGTGTGTTGCTTAGCAACGCTACTGGTGTGTTGTCGGACAAGGCACGTAGAGAACGTCGGTTTGCAGCATGCATTCTCAGACAGGGTTCCAAAATTATAAATGGAACATCTCAAAGTTTGTGGTGAATGAGCTGCTCTTGACTCAATAATATTGCAGCTGTAATAATGGCACAAATATGCAGAACAGAGGTGCTGCACGCAGCACGTCTACAGCTGTTTTCCTAAATTTCTGGGTCTGTGCTCTGTCCCGCCCCCGTCATTTCTGTCCAATGGGAACAATGATCATCACCCTTTGTTTACAAATAATAGTTCACTTGCAAAAAGTACAATGTGAAAACAAACAGGGTCAAATTAAAAAGATCAAGTTTGCTTTTGGTCCGGACCAAACAAGCGGACCAAAGGACTTTCCTGGTGTGAAATCACCCTTATACTCTGCCACAAGTTTAAAGACCTTCACCTGACGCACATGTCTCTCCATTAGCTGCAGTCTGCAGCCGGATTGAGGGGGAGCGGAAATGGGGAACGTGTTTTTGGTCAGAGATTCCACCTCTAACTCCTCCTCTTCCTGGGCTGAGCTGGAAGTAGGTTAATGTGATTTATTTTAAAAGTTCCAGAAAAGTTCATACTGGCCTTTGATTGTGTACAGTTCAGAGTCCATGTTCCATCCATGGCTGGGGTCCCAACAGTTGGGACCCAACTTTGAAATAAATATGTATATTTCCAATAGGGTTCAAATCAGAGCTTTGGGAAAGGCAATCCAGAGGCTTAATATTGTAGAAGAGAAAAATGTTAATAGTACACAATCCCAGTTTAAGAACAGTTTAGATAAGGAAGTGTTCTTGGCATGTGGAAAGATTAATGAAGTTGCTATTGTAACTTAGGCCTGTTCAGAAACAGTCCAGCTATTATTACATCCTGCAGCTGTGCAGGTCAGGCTGACATACAGTACAGAGTTCCAACATTTACATAAGTCACAAGATGAGAGTAGATTGGTTGGAATTTTCACATACACACCAATGACTTTGTATATACACCCACTTTATTAGGTACACCTGTCCAACTGCTCATTAACGCAAATTTCTAATTAGCCAATCACATGGCAGCAACCCAATGCATTTAGGCATGTAGACGTGGTCAAGACGATCTGTTGCAGTTCAAACCGAGCATCAGAATGGGGAAGAAAAGTGATTTAACAGCTATAACAGGAAACTGAGGGTACAATTCGCACAGGCTCTCAAAAATTGGACAATAGAAGATTGGAAAGACGTTGTCTGGTCTGATGAGTCTCGTATTCTGCTGCAACATTCGGATGGTAGGGTCAGAATTTGGCATCAACAACATGGATCCATCCTGCCTTGTATCAACGGTTCAGGCTGGTGGTGGTGGTGTAAAGGTGTGGGGGATATTTTTTTGGCATACTTTGGGCCCCTAAGTACCAATTGACCATCGTGTCAACGCCACAGCCTACCTAAGTATTGTGGCTGACCATGTCCATCCCTTTATTATCACAGTGTACCCATCTTCTGATGGTTACTTCCAGCAGGATAATGCGCCATATCATAAAGCAGGAATCATCTCAGACTGGTTTCTTGAACAGGACAATGAGTTCACTGGACTCAAATGGCCTCCACAGTCACCAGATCTCAATCCAATGGAGAACCTTTGGGATGTGGTGGACTGGGAGATTCGCATCATGGATGTGCAGCCGACAAATCTGCAGCATCTGTGTGATGCTATCATTTCAATATGGACCAAACTCTCTGAGGAATGTTTCTAGTACCTTGTTGAATCTATGCCCCGAAGGATTAGGGCAGTTCTGAAGGCAAAAGGGGGTCCAACCCGGAACTAGCAAGGTGTACCTAATAAAGTGGCCGGAGAGTGTATATCTCCTTTTGTGCATCAAAGGTCGGAATTTACTGCTAAAAGCAACATTTTTGCCAGCTGGCTTTATCCTTTCCAAAACTAGCTTCTGTGTGTTTGAATTGTATCATTGGAACACACAGCAGTGTCTACATTTTAGTGTTTGACCCAAACTGACCCTCATATAAAAGAAAATTATTTATGACTTTCAAGAGCAACTCAGGAACCACCAAGACTCAAAACTATGAACTGGAAGCTACTGGAACACTATTGTCACTGTCCATGTTGAAGCCAGCCTTAAATCATTATGGACTGAGAGGGTCTCAACAAACAAAGAAGAGCCTGCTTCAAAATCTTGAAGATCTACTGGAAGGTACCCACATGGACCAGCCAAATGCCTTCTGGAAAAGAGTGCTGGTCAGAGGTGAGAAAGATTGAGCTATTTAGTGTTAAACCATGACAATGTTGACAAACAAAATTTTCACCAGTATAGATACATTAGAACTTAAATTATTAGCATCTAAAAAAACCATCAAATTAAAGTTAGTAAAAAACCTCAATTTAATGTAACATTAATTAATACACATAATGAGTGCATGTAAACTCCTCATAGTAACTTTAAATACCAGTTTTCTTGCGGGTCAGGGTCATGAAGTTTTTATAACGAGCTAAATATAGGAGTCCAGTTATTATTGGGTGCAGAGTCATCAACACAAAGCAAAAGTCATAAAGATGTCTGAATTTAACCAGTTGTAGCTGTATGTCTTCTCTCTATCTGCTGAGGTAAATTACAATGCTTTAGGGAAAAGGAAAACTCATTTAAAACGCCATAAAATTTTATATTATCGATAATATTTAACTACATATCTATCCTTGCAACATAATGCTGCTTAATAGTGTATTCTAGAACAGCTGTGATTACATCTAAAGATCACCATGGTGGCGGTAAAACCAGGAGACCATGGAAATCTTGAAGTACATAAAAAGACTTTATAACATCGAGCATTCAAAACTGTGAATTATTAAACATTGAAAAACAAACTGCTAAAGCTTGTGTGGGATAAAAATAATGCAATATTCGCACTGAACCACCCTTGAAGATCTGAATAAAGCTAAAAGGCTGTGATAAATAAAATAAAATAAATTAGCTTCCAGTTTCAGGTACTGGAAGGCTGTTTATTCCTCTGGAAAAAAAGCCTTAATGTCTAATATTTCACAATTAAAACATGATTGATCAGCTGAAGGGGTGGTAATCAACAAGTAAATTACAAAGCTAAAAAAACTATAAAATGAACAAAAAGCAGAAGCCATTTTAAGATGGCTCTTATTAAAGTTATATTTTTCTGAGTTGTTGCAGCCTTTAAAGCTCAAAGTGAATAAGATTACCCAAGTCCGCTGCACACTAATCAGCACCACTGGTAAAGATGCGGCAAACACCCTTAAGATAAATTCCTCTTTAATTGCAGTATCAAAATGTCATGCTAAACAATTGAGTAAATCCAACTATTAATTTAGTGGGGACAAATTGGTTTTTAACCAAATCACCTTTTCCTTATTTATTTGCTCCCCTAACAATTTACTATAAAAGGAATCAAACTGAAAAGTTTTTCAATTCTCCTTAAGCTGTTATGTTAAGCAAAGTGTCAGAAAAAGTTTGTTAGTATTCCACAACGTGTCGTGTCCTTAGTTTATTAAAATGATCGAACACAGGTTAGTCACTCTTCGAAATGGGAAAGACGAGAGAACATAGCGTTCAAGTGAGGCAGATTTTTCAAAGGAAAGTAGCTGCTCACCTAAACTTGTCTATATCCACAGGCAGAGCAAGAATTAAAACTTTGAAAAAGATCTGGAACTGTGAGAAGCAATGGCTGGATGAGGACCAAAATTTTGATAATGCGTATAGTGAATGGATCAATAATCAGTGGAAAAGCTTTTACGTTAAAAGGTCAAGGACCTTTGGACTTAGTTGTGTTGTTTCACAGTAACCAAACATTATTTGGTTTTGCACTGAAATTACACCCACTGTCTTAAAATAAGTACATATATGTATATTTATCAAATCTAGTTATTAAATTTTTTACCTTATAATTTTCTATACAGATAATCTCAGTGAGGCATGGGGTGTCAAGATGGACCTGTTCTAAATATAAAACATCTAATTTAAATATATTCTGCATCCTGGTAAGGGTTAAAGTGAAAGAAAACTAAAGCCTCTTTGTAACTGAACTTCAATATGTAATGGTACTTGCTAGATATTTTCAACATATTTTTACAAAACCATGATGACTTTGCACTGAATAAAAAAGATGGAGGATTAATTAACCCAGCAGAGATAATAAATATAGATGATAAATGAATAAATTTAAAGTGTCTTGTTTGTTTGATTGATCTTGGAAGCAAGGGCACAGTGATTCTTACTAAGGTTGGTGGAGAGACCATCAGTGGTAGTCAGGAGTTGGTTTTCTTTCTTTATTTCCAGATCTTTCTTCCAGAAGTGAGAACAGAAAAGGTGAGTGTTCTATAGGTAAACGGTTTGAGGAGCACCATGGAGTTCTGGAAGATCTCACCATGGGATTGTTGTTGTGGGAGCCTTCCAGGAAGTTGAGGAGAGGAGGCTTTATTGTGGCGTGGAGGAACTGATTGCCCCTTTTCCACTGGCTCGTTTTAGCTGGTGCGGCTCGGCTCCACTCGATTACGCTCTACTTGGTACGGTATCAGTTGTGTTTCCACAGAACCACTGATGGCTGAAGCAATGGCAGCTGAAGCTCCTCCTCCAGGTGCCAGTGTAGTGCGCTGAGCTGCTATTAAGCGCTGTGCTGCTGTGCAGACTGTTCAGTCCCAGAGGCTGAAGCCCATGCATAGATTTAAGGGGCCAAGACAAATGTGGACCTCCACCATGTAAAAAACTACTTGTCTCGAAAATATGGTGTTTTGTGTGAACGCTATTTGAAACATGTTTTAATGAACCTTTAAACTGTTGTCACTTTATGCATTAGGTGGTTATTTACACTGGAAATTCAGGTACCAAGTGGTGCTGCACCAATAATCTTCCTCTGTTAAACACATACGACAAATGAAGCATGCAAAACCATTTCCTATCAGATTAACCATCTCAAGTAAACAAGTAAAGCTGTGTAAAACTCCATATGATCTCAAATATGATCTGGCTGGTGTAGTAGTTGTGAAGTGGATGCCACATATACAAAGGCTATTAGCTCTCAATGCAGCTGTCTAGGGTTCAGATCCCATCCTTGGGACCTTTGCTGCCTGTGCTGCCCATTACCTGTCAGATTACTGTTGATAAAGGCCACCAGTGCCTCTGCTTTAAGTGAATATTATTTAACACTTTTTTTTACACTACCTTACTTTTGTATTATGCAGTTACTCTGACTGGAATGCTTTCCATATATATTTTATGGTTTATATTAATAATATAATTATATAATATCAGTATTCTCTGTTTCACAAAGAAAGACTTTTGCAGGTGGACCGTCTCCCACGTCTTATCTACTAAACAAGACAATGGTTTAAAGGTTTATAAAACAATTTAAAAATAGCAATGAAATTTTCAAGATGGACGTGTTTTAAGACCTTAGAAATCCGGTTTGTTCTTGGCCCCTCTCGGACTAGCCATTGGCTTCAGGCTCAGGGACCAGCTAATCTGGATTTATTTCAAATGAAGACACCGAAAAGTTATGTCCAGCAGATAAGACATTAAATGCTTATAAGCCTTTAACCGAATTTCACCTCAAAACTCCTGAGCTGTTCCTTTAACAAGTGCTTAGTACTGAGAGAAGAAACAATTCATGTTCTGTGTTTGTTTAAAAAAGAAAAAATATATATTATTATAAAGATCAGCAGTTAGATAGCGTGGAACAGCAAAAAAATAAAAAAAATAAAGTGAACACATCAAATTAATGAGCCTGTGTTTGTAAAATATGTTTTTTAGACTTACTTATTTTTGCCATTGGTGGCAGATGCATTGCTTAAGTCTGCAAACAGGCATAAAAAAAGATCAAGCACAGCTTACCAAGAAAGTCAGTACGGGGCTTGCAAGTAGCTGTTAGCGAATTGACTGAATAGCTGCACACTGTGGCGTCCAACTGTAGGTCTGCATATAGACAATGTCACTCCGCCTGGTTACTGAGGGCCAGAAGCTGCTTGGTCAACCTTGAAAGTGTGTGAGTGTGAGTGGGGTGATTTGATTTGCTGAGTTGGCAGCGGAGAGAAAAACCCATCCCAGAGAGGAAGAATCCATTCAAGACACGGAATAGTCGAAACTTGGAGAATGAGGTGCTTGAAACTCATTCAGGATTAAAAATAACACTCCAGGCTGCTGTTAGAAAGAGGTATCATGTCACACCAGGCGTTCACATTCAATCTATCTCCAATGCATCTTTTATTCTCACCCCTGTTCCATGGTGTCCATCACTCTAAATAGTTCTTGTGGGTGGTCTTGCCTCATGTAGTCACAGAAGAAGCCTCTTGTCCTCTGGGATCAACGAGTAATCCCCCTCAGCATTGATTAGCTGTGTGTTACACTGACATAGACAGAGACAAATAGAGTCTCCTGGATCTGTCCACCTGATAATGTCCACTGCCAAACAAAAGGAAGACGGGAAACCAAATAAACACAATGTGTTCTGACATCACTGCAGCTAATGTCAGTGGGGGGCGTTTCAACAATGAGGATCTGACCCTGCAGGGCCTCATTGAATATTGCTTTGACCCCCCCACTTGGCCCCTAAGATTGTTTTTCAATTAATTGCAGCCACTTTGCAGGAAGTTACACTGACAGATGGCAAGGTCTTTGCTGGGGTTCATGACGGTGTGAGACGAATAGTGCGTACTGGTGGGGAAAAGCGAATTTTGGGGGTCAAATGACACACACCTCCGAGCAGAGCCTGTGAGGCAAATTTCTAAGTGCTGATGCACTCAAAGTGCAAGGAAGCAGAAAATAAGGTTAAGTTGTCACTACAGGTGTAGTGGATATTATTCTGCTATTTGGTATGATGAAGAGACGCAGTTTAAAAAACACTGCTGGACAAAACTGGTTAGTTTTACTATGTGCAGGAAGCGGTCCACAGTCCAGGATTTGCAGTGCTTAGGCTTACATTTAACTAATACTAGTACCTATAAATGTCACTCTGACAATAGACAACAAAATAAAACATTCTTTAACTGCTTTTTTGTTTTTTGGCAGGAACTATTTCCCAAGCCAAATTTTTAAATAGTTTTATGCAACAAATGTTTCAGGATGCAGATAAGATAGGAGATTTTATGAATCTACAAATGAAGCAGTATTCAGGCCTGAGTTTGACAAGTGAAATTAAACAAAAAATATGGTTAATCACAGTTAATTCATAATATAATAAGGGAAGCAGTTATATTTTCACATAGTCAACCAGTAGTAAGATTTCTTGCACCAATTCCAAAGAGATAATTTTTTATCTTTTCACAGTTTTTTAATAGATGGAAAGTTAAGAGATGTGGATTTCTGCTCATATTTATAATGTCAAAGCATTAAAAGTTTAAAACAAGTAGAGTTGTGACAAACCAGGCTGCTGGTAATGCTTTCATACAGCTCAGAAAGTTCACTAACTTCCAACTGGCAACATTTAATCAACTGCATTTGACCATAATGCATTTCATGTGGATTAAAATAGACTATATGGATTGTTTTAGAAAGAATGATGAAGGCCAAAGTAAAAAACAAAACAAAATACTTATTTTGATTATTATTACTAGATATTTGATATAACCCTTCTGTATAATGCGTCGGTGCAGGCTGCTTGACGACAATCCCTCTCCTTTATGTCCCACTAAAAAGCAGCAGATGTGCCTCAGTGTAGCTCTCAATGATTGTTGGTGGAGGCCTAACTTTTTCACGGTGCTGAGCCATTGATTTTGCATTAGATAAACATGAATCTTGTAAATAAGAGGTCTGGGTTCATTGACCTTCCCTGTTGTCTGATGAGGGAGAGAAAGAGGGACAGAGCTAGGCAGCTTCAAACATTAGCCAATACAAAGGAAGGAGCTTAATTTGAAGTGTAATTATCTTTCCCAGTGAAGTGCAGTGAGGAGACAAATGGGAGCGCTGGAGGAGACATGGCCTCTTTACTTGTGGACTCCAGAGGTCAAACCTCCAAGCTCAGACCAGCAGGTGCGGAAACTGGGAGCTCTAATGACTAACAAATGCAGCTGAGGCTAAATGAAATACCAGACAGATAGAAGGATTGATGAATGCCTTCGGGAAAGCAAAAGCACAGAGACCATATACATTACAGTATTCATATCTCATGAAGGTTTTTACATTTTGTAACATTACAACCACAAACTTCGATGTGTTTTATTTTAGATTTAATGTGATAGACTAACTCGAAGCTGCATAATTGTGACCTGGAAGCCAAATCATACATGGTTTTCAATTTTTATTTACAAATAAAGTTTGGGGTGCATTTGTATTCAGCCTCCCGTTCTTTAATACCCCTAGATGAAATCTCGTAACTAATTGCCTTCAGAAGTCAGTTGATTGTGAGATTTGTTAGAGAAGGTTATTCAACCAATAGTATCAATAAAACCCAGGAACACAGTACACCCTGTGTGGCAAAAACCTAACACAGCACATAAGGCTGAACCTACCATCCTCAACGTTAAACACTATTGTGGCAGTATCATGCAGTCTGGATGTTCTTCTTCAACGTGGACAGGAAAGGTGGTCAGCATTAATTAAAAGATAAACAAAGAACAAATCTGAAAATCAGATAAAGCTATGAAGAAGTTAAAAGCAGGACGTGGTTAGAAAACAATATTCCAATCTTTGACCACCTCCCAGAGTGCTGTTTATTCCATCACCCAAAAAGGGAAAGAGTGAGATACAACTGAAAACCTAGCAAGACATTACTAATTGCTACACCAACAATCTTTTGGTCTAGATGCGAAGCATGTGAGGTGAAAAACTAGATCCAACGTTCTTATACAATCTAGAAAAGTATGACATTTGATTTATTATACTCTGAATGAGTATGGAACAAAATAATTAATGGAAAAAAATAACTTGTATTTCCATCCATCCATCCAGCCACGTTTTCTTTTTCTATGTTCTGCACATTTTGTTGTTTTTGCAGGCTTCAAATTCAAAGCCTGACAAGTATCTTAAAATATATTCATAAAATTAGGCAAGCAGTGTTAACAAATTTGAGTCTGAAGAAGTATGGAAATTTGATTTATTTTAAGTCCAACATGTAGCTATTACTATATAAAATCATGTTTTGTGTTTGAACCGTTTTACAACATGTAGTTTTAGCTTAAAATACAACAATTTAAAATGTACTAGAATAACTTCTGTTAAAATAATTTAATTCTAGTGGGTTAAGATTGCACATCATTTCTGCCTATAACTCCAAAGCAGTAGGTGGCAGCAATGTGCATATTTGTCTATGTACATGAAGTTGTATGGTGCAGATGGATTTCTTTTGAGCTTTTATGGCTACCTAATACAAGAATCCAGTATTACGACAGGTCCATAGGTGATTTCCTTTAAAGAGACATGGCTTAATGCACAGACAGTTTTAGGTTGTATGCTGTATTGTAGCATGCAGCTACGGATGACTGTCCGTCACATAACTCTGGGAGGGATTATGGGTAGAGGTCATGTTCAGTGTTAATCATTTATCTTGTTTAGCATTGTTCTTTCGTTGTGTTAGTCTGTTGTTTCTCTACTTTATGTGTTCAGTATTTGCTAATTTTGTTAGATTATTCAGGAGGGTAACCGTGGGTGAGGAAGGTAGTTGGCATGAAGGGTTGTGGGGTCCAATCTGTATTAAATAAAAAATGGTCAAATCTCCATCTGATGTTTATTGCTGCTCTACACCAGAAGCTATACTTCTGTCAGTACTGACTGGGGAAATGTTATATTACTATCCTTGCTACAGGATTTCAAACAATAGCTAGCAATTTATTTATGTATTGTACTTTTTTAAAGAGCAATTGTAACTACACTATGAAACTGAGTAACTCACAAGCATATAAGACAAGTTTTAAATGGTCTTAGGAAAATATTAGTTCATAATGTGAACCTTCACAAGTTGGATTGAACACCATTTGGGCCAAATTATTTACCTTTAAGTCACTCAACAAAATACTTTCTTTCTACATTAAATAATTTAATTTAGGCGGAAATTATTCCCATAATTTTATTACTTTCCACAAACAAGTTATTTTCTGTATAGGAGCCCTGTATGACTGCCCATCACCCTGAACACACCACCCCCATGGTAAAGCATGGTGGTGGCAACAGAATGCTGTGGGGATCTGTTCCTTTAGGAAAAGAGAAGCAAACCTGGAAGAAAACCTTACAGAGGCTGACCAAAATATATCAAAATGTAGACAATATATGAAAGATTTCAATACATGACAGGGGAGAATGGTGTATGGACAGTGTCTTCTTGTCTGTGCCCCTAATCTAAAAAACAAAAGGCCAGCTTGATGGCTGTATAAATTGTAAACTTTTTTTTCAGAGACCAGATTCAGCAGAATGTCAATACATATACTGCTGTAAAAAGTTCTGGTTCTTATCTGATCCAATAATTTTAATACACTGTATGGACATAAAACAATGGCTTAGTGCCATAGCCCTTTCAACAGCAGATTTTCATCAAGTTTTTAATGATGGCAATAATGTTCTGAACAGTAGCAGGACCAACATTCATTTCAGAGACAGAGAAAGAAAAAGCCTCAGTGGTGTTTGATTCATCACACAGAGCCACTCTTTCTGTAGAAGACCTTAGAAAAAACCGTCTCTAACAAGTCTGATTTATGTTTATGGGCTTCTAAACAGACAGGTAGTCATTGGAGCCCGGGGAGCACTAAACAGAAGTACATAAAAACAATGGAGAAGGGATTGGATCAGCTCAGCTGAAACACATTTGTCCTGGGGGAAAAAGCCTCTTCGGCACCAAATAGCAGCGGCGGCAGGCAGAGCCAGTATATCTGGGAAATGGAATCTTTTGACTGTTTATTAATCAATAATTACATTGGCTTGCATTAAAGCGTGACACATTTCGGCCTGGTTTTTAATGTCACTGATTAATTCCAGCGGGGTCTTTTGTTCTGCTGAGGGCTGAAAGCTAACATTTTGTGGTAAATACTTCACTGCTGCAAACAGCAAGCACCAGTGGGTCTCGCATTATCAGCTTTTCTATCACTTTCTTCATTACAACATATGATTATAGGCCACATTCAAGATGTGTGAATGCAGCATAAGAAAACTGGCCTCCAAGCTCCTTTTTTATGTTCCTTGACAGAACCACAGAGCAGGGCAAATGCCTCTATACATGTTTTCTGTGCACGTTGACGTCCAGCGGCCCTGTGTCTCCTGGATCTCGCAGTGTGGATAGGAGCAACTTGGAATCTGGATGAGATTGAAAGTGAAAGCCTTCCAGTTTTATTTTAGCCTCCCCTCTGATTCAATATGAAACCTGCCTGTGTGCAGATGATAACTAAGTGCAAAAGGTTGACATCAATAGGTCTGACTGACTGTCTTTGCTTCTGTGTGTTTGTATGTGACTGTTTGTGGACACACCAATCTGTCTAGATACATAGATTCTTATTTATTTGGGGACAGGATTATACATGAGTGCGATGAGGTCAGCTCTGTATACATGGTGCTGTGAAAATGTAATTACCCCTCACAGATTTTTTTCTGTATGTGTGTGTTTTATTTTGCAGATACATGTGTCAGATCTTTAAACTTTAAACAATGAATTCTGCTCTCTACCAGAAAATCTAAAAGGAGAATGTCCTGCCATGAGTTTGTAATCCTAAGATCAAGCTCACTTGGGTTATGAAGCAGGACAATGATATGAAGCACAAAACCAAGTCCAATGAATGCCTCAAAATAAACACTAAATTTAGGCTTTTAGAGCGGCCTAGTCAAAGTCTGAACTTCAATCTCATGGAGATGCAGTGGACCTTAAACAGGCCGTTCACACTCAAAACACCTTTAATGTGACTGTGTTAAAAAGATTCTGCAAAGAAGGGACCGGTGAAATCCCTCCACAGTGATGTAAAAGACTCACTGTTAGTTGCTGCTGCCAAGAAAGGGACCACCAACTGTTAGGTGTAGGGGGCAATTACTTTTGACATAGGGCCAGGTTGGTTTGAATAGTGTTTTATACTAAGATTTTCTTTTTCCGAAATTAATATGTGGTTGATGATCTGAAACACATAAATGTGGAAAAAGGCAAAATCTGAAGAAATATGTAAGGGGCAAATAGTTTTCATCAGCACTGTGTACATTAGAAATATAAATGTATGTGTGAGGCTGCCAGAGAGGCTGTCTGTCAGTGAGTGATTTGTGAAACCTGCTACAATAATAATCCCCCTGTAATAGTTTTCTCAGAAGATGGCCTATTTGATTATTGGAATTCATTGGGGCCTTTAATTACATGCACCAGGCTAATTTGTACCACCGTCCCGTATTGCATTTCAAAGTAGCAAATCGTTGGCACCACTTTTATTAGACATCTCTGATTCCCGGAGCAATATCCTCCGCTGCCTCTGTCAAGTCGATACACAGAGTTTGAAATTTAATAACCAACACTGAAGCCACGGAAGCAGGCTACATGAGCAAACATGAACCTGTCTCTTAATCATGAATTATATTGTTTAACCCTCAGATGCACAGGTCAGCAATATTTCAGACAAAAATACATTAGTGTGTCATGTTTCAGTTATTCCCCACAGGTCGACCTTTGATGCTTTTGGCTAAAGTTTACTAACCTCCGAATAAAAGTGCACATTGTCACCCTGAGTTTCTTTTTCTTTTTCTTGCAAACTCATCCTATAGATAATTTTGAGTGCTAGCTATATCAGTTACAACA
Source organism: Girardinichthys multiradiatus (assembly GCF_021462225.1). NCBI lineage: Eukaryota > Metazoa > Chordata > Actinopteri > Cyprinodontiformes > Goodeidae > Girardinichthys > Girardinichthys multiradiatus. Next base: position 12,197,236 of record NC_061813.1, on the reverse strand, counting down.
AGTTGTCATTGGCTTTGTTGGTTTGCTATTAAGGTCTGAGGCATATTTCAGAGCTGTAGGTATATTCTATTACAATGGATCTTTTAAAAATTTGAGGATTGGTAAACCCAAAAAAAATTTGATTATTGTTGTTTTAAGTACACAGTTTATAATGAGTGAAATATCACACTGCTTTTTGATGATCACCTGCCAGTGACTGTGTTTGTAGTACCTGATATTAAAAGGGACATATCATGCACAGTCCACTTTTATATCCCTTAAATACATCTTGTGTACTTGGAGTCTGCAGGAGTACAGAAATGTTGAATTTAGTCTCTCAGGTGCTGCGTAGATATCTTTATATTCTGTTTGAGTCATATTTTTCAATCCGTTCAGTTTTCTCTATTGTCAGTCAGTCAGTCAGTCTATTAGGTTAATTGAAGTGTTATGTCACAGTATTTGCTGCGGTACTCCTAAAGTGGATACGTTTAAATGTTCGATTGTTGGGTGTAGTAGCCCACACCATAAATTACACCGTCCCCCAGCATCAGAACCTCTTCGAAGTGCCTGGTTACATTTGATTTTTCATGGAAATGTTCCCACATCAGTGGAGGAATTCCTCTGTGTTTGTGCAAAGCACTTGATGAGTACCTTGAGCAACCTCCACCAGTATCAAGAATGATTTGCTAAAAGACTTCATCTGATTAAGCGGTCAGTTTGTCCTATGGAAACTACAGACACTGCAAAGCGGTCAGATGCAAATAACGCTAAAATGACTACAGACTTTATTTGAGACATGAATTTATTGTGTTGATATGATGTCCTGGTCATTTTTTTAGATAGCAGTAGTGTCGTGCCTTCTGCTTATTTTAGCACTGTGTGCTGCTTTTAGCTCCTTGAGGACAGAACCGTACTGCGTGTTTTGAATAGTATTATTGCATAAACAGTTTAGCATTGTTTTTGTCTTGTTTATGCACCGCTAGATAATTGTATCTCTGTTCAAACTACAAAAATGGCTGAACAAAGAGCGCTGCACTTTGACCTGGAGGGGGGCGTGGTGTGAAGTGCATCAACACCTTTTAAAGAGACCGCACAAGAGTGGCTCTCAGATGCACCTCAGAACAGGTAAAAGAGGGGCCTGTGGAGCTACAATAACAAGGAGTTTAGACCAAAGCATTGCAGTTCCACTTTATATAAACCACAAGTAAATGATTTAAGTGTGGAAAGGAAGAGTTTAAAAGCATTATATGTTCCCTTTAAAAGAAAATCTCAAGACATTAGTCAGAAAGTTAAAGCTTGGACACAAATGGGTCTTCCAAATGGACAATGACCATAAGCATACAGTCAAATTAGGTTTAACGTGGCTTGAAGACCACTAAGTCAATGGTTTGAAATGGCCATCACAAAGCCCTAATAAAATGTGTGGACAAACCTGACTCAGTTCAAGTTCCATTAAACTATTGGAAGACTCGTGTAGAATTTTTGACCAAAGTTATCTGGTTTAAAAGGCAATTGTACATAAAACAGAGGAAATTTATGTAACCATCTTAATTTAAAAAAATTCTATACTTTAAAAAAGTAAATACAGTGCATGTACACTTCTGGTTTCAACCAAAAACTTTCAGTTTTAAGAAATGACAAAAAGTCTGCAGAATGTCAGCTGCGAAAAACAGGGGTAGAGGTTCATTTTTCAGCCAGATAACAACTCAAAAAATACAAGGTAAATCTAATTGTTCAGAGCACAGCTTATTCATGTGTTAGAATGGCAGAGTCAAAGTCTAGAGACAAATCCAAATGGGAATCTGTGCCAAGAGTAAAACATATTCTTTACAGATGCTATCCTTCTAATCTGAGCTTGAGATATTTTGCAAAGAACAATGGGCAAAAGTTTTTGTGTGTAGACTCGATTTTAAAGCTGGTAGAGAAAACCCCTAAAGACTTGCAGCTGTAATTGCAGTGAATGGTGGAATACAAATGCACACAACACTTTCCAGAGTTTCATTTTCAGAATTTTGCTGCTATACAGAAATATAAAAAGAAAAGCAGTGGGAAAAGTTATTAGATGTTACTATTTATATAACTAAGCACTTCAAGCACTGATCAAAGAAATCACACAGTGCTACACCAACTTATTTTTTCTTGAAATGTCTTTTGTCTTTTTGTATTTCCTCTTCCATCTCTTTTCCAATCAAAACGACCCCTGGGGAATATTTTGTTATTTATTAAGCCTTTCTTTAATTGGTAAAGCCTTGCTCTTACCGTCATGAATTACCCCTTTTCCTCCCTCCTGGCTGCAGATGCTTGAACTGATTTCTTTGCCTGCCTACACTGATAAGATGTGGGAGCCTATCTGATGCTGCGTGCTGAGGAAGCACAATTAGATCTAAGCTATAAAGTCACTTTAGTCTTTTCTGAAACCGCCAGAAGGCAAATGTTTTTTTCGCTGGGAAAATGTAATCTGCAGGACAAAACGGTCGAACGTCTATACATCGCTGAATCTGTCATGATTACCAAATCTTGGTGGGTTCTTTCCAGGCAGTTTGTATTTTGTTATACAGAAAACACAAATCAGCAAAACATGGGTTATAGTACAACTAATTGGGTTGCTAGTTGAATTTTCATTTAATAAGTAAAATAAAACATCTACACCAACAGTGTCAATTCTTGCATGAATGTTGTCCTGGGCAAGCCCCCCACCCCTTTCCTCTAGTACCCACTCCGTGTGGTCCTCGCACATAACCAAACACTCTTCTCCAATGGACACTATACTACAAAATATATTTTTACTAGATAACAGAGACATTAAGAACAGAAAAAAAATATTTATCTATTTGATCCAAGTGCTTGACAAAAACAATTTTAGAGTTGATTGTGCTTTTCACATTTGTCTCAGCACCTAATGCCAAAAAACCCCCCACTAAACTTCTTTTTTGTATATTAACAAATACAGAGATGATTTGGTGAGTCTCGGTTCAGTGTAGAACAAATCCTTTTAGGTTTGACCAGTGGACCAAAAATGTCCACTACTCACCAGTTATGTGCTCATAAATCTTTGCATGCAGACATTTTACTACAAAAACACCTGCCTCTTTAGTGACATCATTTTGTGTAAAATCAATACAAAAGCAGCAGTAATTTGGCATAGTGCTCTAATATTGTGCTTTTTATTGGGCAATACTGTATGAACAACATATGAACAAATGGTATGCGTATGACAAGTTATTGATAACAGGATATTCATGTGAAGAAATCTGTACTCAGTTCATTTAAATTCAAAATACTTTATTAATCCCGAAGGGAAATTAAATGTTGTTGCTCAAATTATGCAGGTTTCTTCAAAGAGCTGTTGTAGATGCTGATGGCTGTGGGCAGGAAGGATCTCCTGTAGCGGTCTGTCTTACAGCAGATCTGAAGTTGCCTCTGACTGAAGACACTCATGTCTCGTGAGTCTCATGAAGAGGATGCTCAAGGTTCTCCATAATGTTCTTCATTTTATAAAGAATCCTTCTTTGCACAATGATCTCCACAGGTTCTAGAGGAGTCCCCAGAACAGACCCTGCCTTCTTTATTAGCTTGTTGAGGCCCTGGTTCTGATGCTGCTAACTGAGCTGCTGGAAGTCTACGGCGCCCAGAAACTGACATGGGGGAAAAAAATATATAGCGTGCGCACGAAATATTAATTTGTTCCCACAATATACTAAGTTATGCCCACGAAATTTTTATTTGTTCCCACGAAATACTAATTTGTGCCCACAAAGTACTGATTTGTTCCCATGAAGTAAGCATCAAGTGACCTGTGTTGCAGGAGATGTGTAACTCATAAGTGATGGTGCTCAGTGTACGGTGGGTGTGTAAATGTGTATGTGCATACTTGCGGTGGCGCTGTGCGCTGTCAGACTGGGACTACAAAGAAGAGTGAGGAGAGACAAGAAGAGTGTGTGTGCAGTTGTGTGTTTTGGCAGTATGCACAACGGTGACCGGGGAGGAAGTTCAGCTGGCCACGGTACATTTAACATGCAATCAGTGTGCAGTACAGTTATTAAAAACTCCGCTGCTTCAGCAATCTGGTCCCTTCATTATTATAGAAGTCTCACCCCCCTGTGACACGCAAATACAGGGAATTAACCCCGAAGTGAAAATCCTTTTCGGCCTTGGAGGAAGCATCTCCCATGTTTCCCAACCACGGTCAGGAAGCGGAAGCAGGAAGGGTTAACACCTGACTCAATATTCTATTTAAATGCCTCTCACTGATGAGAATTCCTTGCGATGCCAGACTTTGCAAAATCTCTTTGTAGCTCCTCCCCAGCCTAAAATAAAACTCGATCAGACTAGTCCTGTCCATCCAGTTGTTTTGTTACTCCGTATGTTTGAGAAAGTGTGTTGTTTTAGTATGTCGTGCTTACTTTATACCTATGTCCCGGGAACAAATTAGTATTTCGTGGGAACGCTGTATTTTTTTTTTCTCCATGTCAGTTTCTGGGCGCTGTAGAAGTCTAAGTGTACTGAGTGGAAATTGATGGTGAGAGTACAGTCACATGTGGTGCTCCTGTGCTGCTGACTACCTGGTTAGACACACAACCCTTCAGTCTGTCAGGTAGTCTTTGATCCAGGAGATTGTTGAGGCCTCCACCTTCGTTTTCCGGAGTTTCTGACAAAGCAAATCAGGTTGAATTGTGTTAAATGCACCAGAGAAATCAAAGAACATGTTCCTCACAGTGCTGCTGGCTTTGTCCAGATGACAGTGGGTTTGTTAAAGTAGGTGTATAATGGCATCTATAACTCCCACTCAATAAGAAAACCGCAGGGGGTTCTGGAATTTGCTTGTTTGTTAATGCATGTGGGCCAACATGAGTCTCTTTAGGACCATTTATTGTAAATATTGTATATATACGTAAACTGGAAGTGTCACGTCTGCATAAGTTTACCAGCATTAAGGTATACCATAGTTTTAAAAAAAATTATGCTTTAAGAGCCACCACAAGTTTGTATAATTCCATCCCTGCAGTTTAAAGTTATTTTGATAAGACAGAGGAGCATGAAAAAAATGGTCACAGCATCACCCTTCTCCCATCTTTTGCTGCACACTGCCAGACAGCACGTGCCACCATACTTTTTGTCGCTCACTACATTTTACATGCTATTAGCCGCATGTCTGTTAAGCAGATGACTGTAGGCAGGCCACCTTAGCATGCAGCCCTACTAATTCATCAGTATTTTTACTTATAGAATATGTTTATGTTGGGTATCTAAGCTCTAACCTAATCACTCAGTGTTGATGTTTCTTAACGTGTCATGGAGCGATGACCATCTCCACACCTGAACAGGTCTCTCTGCATGCCAGAAATTGACCATATGCGCATGTGTGGTTGCTGGGGTGATGGAAGGTTGAAAAGCAGCAGCAATCAGTGACATACAGAATGAGGCTTATATAGGCTGCCCAAATTGGTCAGGTATGTTAGATATTTTAACAAGCAAAGCAGAGTCAAAGCTTGGGGTGACTGACCGAACTAGCTCGGAGATGTTGCATGCTTTATACAAGCTTCAGTGAAGGATAATTTTCACTATGCTGTATCAGACTATCTTTCTTTTCACTGTAAAAACAGCCTATTCTGACATTTTTTGCTCCCCTCACCTTCAAATATTTTAAGTCAAGTCAAGCTAGCTGGGTAGTGTCAATATGTAAACACTGTTACCTAGCTAACTTGTGTTGACTGTGAGAAGGCCTTTTTATTTACAGATGAATACTGAAATACATTATGAAATGGGCAACATAGAAAGATTGATGAAAATACCTTTCTATACCTTTATAGAAAAGTATTAGTAGTCCTAATAAGAATATAAATCGAAACAAACTGTAGAATGTTTGTCATGTGACGTCTACAAACAAGCAAACACTCCAGGCATCTGTTGAAGTCTGCCATCCTCCACCTGATAAATGACTAAGTGTAACTTGTCAATTACTTCTGTAGTTCCGAATATTTTTAAAAGTAAAAAAAAAAATTTTTATACTTTTATAAATTCCCCCCTTAAAAATTCGAGATCTACTCTCATGACAAGCTCAACACATACATTTCTTACTTTGCATTCCAGATTTATTGATTTATAATGTAGTAAGCTTCCAAGTCTCTAAAGGACTTCAGGCCTGCCAAGATGTACAAATTTTCATTCCCGATAAAATGTAATATGTCAACACAGCTCCTTCTTCCTTTTCCCAATGTGTGTTGGTACATTTTCTAGGTCTGTTTTTTGTTTGTTTTTTTACTTTGTTTTATTTCCAAAAAAATATCAATATTTAAAACTAAATATTGCCTAAAACTACTTTTCACTGGCATCATCAAATTTCAAAACACCATTGCAAGAGTTTGACAAAAGTTCGCAAGGTAGTCCTTTATCTTGAGAATAAGAATGATACAGATGTAAAAACTTTGTTTGGTTAATACCAGTATAAAATAATCTAAGGACTACAGTCTTCATATATTCTGTATAAAAAAAAAAAAACTGCATACAAAAACATTTGGACATTGTACCCAACCAGCATGTGTTTCAGATCACATTAAGACCCACAATGACAGAAAGATGTTATTTTCAGAATTTATAAGAGTTTTGTGGCTTCAAGTTCCAACATTATAGTCCCTCTTCCTAATTTTAATTAAAAACGCTTTTAAGAGTCTGTTTACCAGCACAGATCTTGCTACCATCTATACAAGCTCCAACTTCTATTCAGCAAGGGACCAGGATGTTTGTTTTCTTGTGTAGTCTCGGGGGTAGAGCACCCGGACAATGACTTCTGGTTCAAGGTTAATGCATGTTGGCTCACCTCTGGATACACAAGGCTGTGATTGATGCATGCTCAGTTGCTATAGCCGGAGGATTAACACTACCTGAATAACAGAAGCTTTTACATCCAGTGACCTCTTGCATCAGCCTCCCTCTACAGCATGGATTACTGTCTCAAAACATTGCGATTTATGTTCATTGTCCACTGTTGTTTTTCATTCAGAGAACATATAAAGGATGATTTGCTGGATTTATTTAAAATGAATACCTTTGAGTTCTTTGGGTTTTCAACCACTTTTTTCTTAAGTAAAACCTGCTTAGCTCTCTTCGTTAGGAAGAATATAACGGATCAAAAACAGGCATGTCTACCATACACATCTACACGGTCTGTATATGTTCCATTCTGTGTCACCCACAAAATACTGTATTTCTTTCACCTTGTAATTCATATGAAAAGTAAACAGGGCCCTTGAGCGATCGACATGCTGCACCACATGAGAGTCGATCACAGGCCATCTGGTCAGGCACAGAAACAGCTCTGCCTGAGGCAAACTGTAAAAGCAAGTAATTTATAAGTGTCACAGGTGGTCCCACACGTCCTCAAAACACAGTAATGAGTAATGAAGGTTAGTCCACCAAGGATCAGTCTTCCAGCAGGGGCTGTAAATGCAAGGACAACATATTCGCCACCAGGTAGAGGTTTCATAATATAATATGTGACTAATGCAAGCGAGGTATGCATTATGGATACCATGTCCTTAAAATAATCGGTAGGGATGGGGTGCTGTTTTACACCCATCATTATAGGTACCAAAATATTAAAGATGTGGAACTTAAAAAAGACCCCACATACACTTTATATGTTACTGATTAGTACATCTTGTTACATTGTATTCCTCCTATGTCAGATTTTTAGTACGGTTTGCACTAGCCTAGCTCTACAACTTTATATACATTGTTGACATGTCAATGTTTTAGTCACAGTTTTCCAGGCAAGAAAAGTTTGTATTTGTATTGCACAGTTCACACATAAGGTGATTAAAAATATCTGAAGCAAAACACGTAAAACAATTTTAAAAAAATATTCGTTTTGGCATGTATCAAACAGAAGAGATGCAAGGACCCTCTAAAGTAAACCGAGTTAGCTTAGCATAGTAGCATGACATCAATAATAACTGCAAAGACAGATTTATTTCAGATTTATGAAACAGCTTTATCCTTAGACTCATTTTGTTTATTATTACGGCAACAGGCAGATTTAGCGTCCTGAATCTCCATGCTCACTCTCGAGTATAGATGTGCATTACTGAAAATTCAAATAAGGATCTGAAATAATGTGTCCCACTGATGGAACAGTCCAATGGCTGTGAGTGTTTTTTTCCTGCAGATTTCTAACAATCTCAGCGAGAAAATTAGGTATAATTCAAGAAGGCTGTCTTTTAAGAGGAATCAAAAGTTGGTGGATTTTTCTGTATTTACAACTTAGAACATTTATGTGGAGCTCGCCTGTCAATTGGTTTGGTGTTAAAAAAATATTTTACAAAGACCATTGATGTCAGAGCTGTTATTTGGGTTGGGGGAACACAATCTGTAACAAAGAGAACAAGTTGAATGAAAAGACTTAGGGAGAGAAAGTGATTTAACAACCCAAGGAAAAGAGCTTACATTTCCACCCACAGAGTTTGACACACATCTGATCTCAGAGCAGAAACATCACAACATCTTTGGATGCTTCAGACACTGAGCTAAAGATGGAGAAACACACTCAGGAAAGCAGACCACCGCTACTTCAATACGTTACCAATCACAAACCACAGCTAAAAGGGAACTCTCAGCACCACCGTTTGCAAACTGTGAGGAAAGTTCTTCATTGAAGACGAGTCTAAGATAGTACTGTGTATTGGCCTTCCCTCCCACTCCTCCATATATGAGGACCTAAAGACTGCTGTCCCTGGCTAATAATTGCTGACACACCAAAGCCAACATAGGCCAGTGAGCCTTTAATAGTTTTCATTTTTCTTCCTTACAGGATGGCCTCTAAGGTGCCATCATGAGTGATCAGCACATAGGCAGCTCCCTGGGTGCAGCACACACACACACTCTCTCTCTCTGAAACACAGTTACACACATACATACACACAGTCCTTTCTCTCTGATCCTATAACTATCACCGACATCTTTCTGCTCTCTGGCTATTACTCCCCCAGTGTCTTCCTCACCTCTCATCTTCACCTCATACAGACAATTTTTATATATAAAAAAAGGTTTTTGTGCCCACACCTTTCATCACAGGGCCTATTTTTATCACATGGGCTATTTCACAACATTAATCCTCTCTTCCTCTCTTACCAAATCCATCAAAACATTAATTTATTAACCATTTATAAGGCGTCATTTATCAGGACGGGACAGAGAATTTACAACAAACACAAAGACAGGATAAGGGGACGCCGTAATCTACCCTGACCTAAGCTACTCGGGCTGTAAAGAACTGACCATTATTTAACCCAAATGCTTAAAAGGGTGAAAAGCATTGAGTAGCACACACCACTGGAAAATGGTTGGAGCCAACATTCCTAAAATAATCCATGTAAGTGGAAGTGTCTATAAGCAAATCAAGTGTTTAGAAAAGCAGCATGTCTGGCTGGTAAAAAGGTAGTGCATAGTCTTGAAGTCATTATTATCATCACCCACAAGCATAGGTTTTACAGTGTTTTTGACAGGAAACCCACAGATAACCTACAAGCGATGTAGATACAGACTTAAAAAAAAACAAAAAAAACTGAAAAACAAATCAGTAAAAAATATCCAGAGTACTGCCAATAGCCCTCACTAGTGACCAAACATCCTCAGTTGTCAATGGAATCTTTTATTGCTTATAATGACAGTTTGCGTATTGCTTGTTATTTGTGTTTTGCATCAGTATTCCTCCCTCTCTGATTCTCTGTCTTCTCCTCAGCTGACATGTTTCGAGCTGCCTGCGTGGCCTCTGACTCTAAGGCTAAGACTAATGCGCAAAAAAGTCTGGAGGACCAAACGCCAATATGTTCTAGTACTAGTTTTTTACTAGTGGGTGTTACAATTTATTGGATGGGTGGAGTTAAAATATGAGTATAAATTCCTATCTTTAAATTTGTGTTCTGCTATTGTTTTGTATATGTTATGTAATCTCTCAGATTCACTAACTAAATTTAACGATGTCACCCTGTAAAAAAGTCTTTGCAAGCTTTTAAGTTTTGAGCACAGGCCTTATTGGGTCGCACTAATGGAACTAGTGGCGATGCATCTGATGGGGTTGTTGCCTTGCTCTGTTTCCTCATATCTTGGGGAATCTGGAGTGTTTTATGCAAGAGCACGCTCTCTTCAAAGATTGATCACTGTGCTTGTAATTTCCTAATTTCTAATCCACTGGGGAACTTAACTGGAAGGAGCCATTTTTCCTGAACAGCGACCAGCTTCCTTTTATTTCAGGGCTAAATGGGTAGAATCTTCCAGCCCATTAAGCAGACTTGCTGTCATAAAAGTTTGGCGGTGTCTGCCTTTCTCTCCCTCTCAGAGGCAGCAGCAGCATGGAACGGCGTGTTTGATCTGCAGGCTGCAGGTTAATAGAAATCAACCTGCTCATCAGCAATAGTGGATTGAACCTAACCACCCACCTCCGCCCTGTCAATTCACATTTGAAAAAACCCCACTAACACCAGCCGTACACTCATTTCCTTCTGTCAGGCAATCAGTATCTCACTTTAAACCTATTTAAGAAACCAAATCACAAATCAGAAATGTCTATACTTGGCTTCAGAGCCCAGATGGGAATTTTGACCTTGGAAACACCAGACAAGGGTGTCTAAAAACCTCTAAATATTTGGTCTGGACAACCCTGTGTCTCAGCAAGTTCAGTGACTTTGCAATACTCTGAGTATTCCTATGTTATACAACTACTAGCAGCTCATCTGTTTAAGTAGATGCAGCCTTGTTCAAACAACCAAATATCTTTTTTTAAAGATTCAGATACTAGCCACAGGCATGGCTCCTGCATCTTGGTAAGATATACTGACAATCGGCAACCTAAGCTTCAAATACTTTTTGCTATTGTCTAAATCCAGTACTTGATAGCAATAAACACTAGATTTCAACAGTGCATTTTATGCTCTGGCATTTAGTTCAATTCAGTTCAGTATATTTACACAGTGCCAATTCACAACATATGTCTTCTCAAGGCACCTTAGGAAAGACAAACAAGTCCAACTCATAAGTGATTATAGATAATCAAATTTGCTACAAATTACATTTTAATCAGAGAGTCAGGTTCAGATCTAATTACACGCTGTCCATTTCAGTCCCAATTTTGGAACAATACCGTTTGATTTAATGACAGGATCTTAAAAGGTTATCTGCCTCAGTAAGCAGAGCCAATTTCATTGAATTGCTGACTTTGTAGCAATATCTGACTTCAGCATTGCTTTAATTCCTTTCTCCTTTGGATGACACACTACATTTAAATGGGAGTCAAACCAATGTCTAGGTTGTTCAGTGCAATCAAAGCTCAAATAACAGAATGGTAAATGGACTGAACTTATATAGCACTTTTCCAGTCATACAGACCGCTCAAAGCACTTTACACTAGCACCACATTCACACTCACATTCATACACCAATATGCAGATTGGTAGGCAACTTGAGGTTAAGTGCCTTGCCCAGGGGCACATTGACATATGGCAGGAGGAAGCTGGAATCAAACCCACAACCCTTGGATTGCAAGACAACTACTCTACCTACTGAGCCACAGTCGTCTCGAAGTGTTTTGGTGTTTGGTGTTTTAGGTGTCTGAATATCATGACAAGGCAAATACTTAAACGACTTAGCTGCTAGTCACTCCTTTAAAAATGTTATAGAGAAACATATAAAAAAGGAAGGGACCACTGTCATATCCTGGCAGTCCTGGATCCTACTTTCTCCCATTTCTTCCTTTCCCTTTCTTTACTGGTTTTTTCAGGTGGTTTACTTATTCTTTCCATAGACTTTAAGAATTCCTAGCTCCTGGCAGAACATTGCCATTGCATTGGCTAGTTGCTCCAACAATTGATCTATCAACATTGTCCCTGCCTGTCTGCTGTCCACCATTCATCTTTAGACTCACTGGCTCACCTTGGACTATTGAAACCCTCCTCTCTCCACTGCAGGATTCCTGGAAAAAAAAGAGTGAATTCATTATTCACCTCCTCTTCAAGATCTCAGAAGTATTGTCTAGAGCTTTATTAATAGATTTCTTTATCTTCCAACAGTGGCTCCTCCTAACTCAACAGATTCATCTGAGACAAACTATTTGTCTAAAGTATTCTCTCAGATAAAACATTTTGATACTTCTCTTTCACTATCATTACTTCAATGTTTTCATTATACTGTTGAAAACCAGCAAACTGCTCAATGTAGCATTATTGTCCCAAACACTCCAGAAGTTGCATGGCCTCTGTTCTAACCACATGTAATACTTTCCCCCAAAGAGGGGCTGGAATCTTGTGAAAGAGCTAAGTACCCAGCAAGCATTGTTGAAGGAGAAGTTAACTTACAATATAAAAATGATGAAAAGACAACAGGTTTCCTCTCAAAGCCGACACGGGGGACCGTTTATTCAGAACACATCTCTGAATACATCTTCATAATACAAAATCCCAAAGAATCCCAAATCCCTGACACGAGTCAGGGCGTACATACAAAAGTCATATATCGTTGTGTATGTGAAACCCTTGACAAGTCCGATGTATCCTATTCATTTACGCACATCTTATGGCACACCCAACATTGGACTCTTAACAGCAATTACGGGAATACAAGAATCAGATCACAGCTAGACATCCAAACCGACCTACGTGACAGTTAGACAATAACAATCTCATTACTCTCATCACTCCCTTTATTTCAAGGCTGGACTGGACAGCTGTTTCACTTTTTGGTCTAACAAGGGTCAAAACCAGAAGTAATTAAATGATGGACAAATTGATAATAATGTGAGAAAATACCAGTGTCAAAAAAGTGGTCTGTATTTTAGGTAGCCTTAGCATGTGGCAATACAACTACAGAAATACCTCAGGGTAACCTTACATGCTCCAACTATTTGTTTCTGTAACAGGAGAGTTAAAATTGAACCAGGAATCCGCATGTCACTGTTCATTAGAAGAAAAACATACTTTGCATCATTACCTTTGGGTTTAAAGAAATATATTCTGTTTTCTGTCCAAGGATTATGGCCTGGGCTTATTTTACTGCAGAACAAGTAAACATATCCTGAATGTCACGTACGTTTCATGATTGTTAATCCCAGTTTGTCGAGGCTCAGAGTAATACAGGTCCTTCTCAAAAAATTAGCATATTGTGATAAAGTTCATTATTTTCCATAATGTCATGATGAAAATTTAACATTCATATATTTTAGATTCATTGCACACTAACTGAAATATTTCAGGTCTTTTATTGTCTTAATATGGATGATTTTGGCATACAGCTCATGAAAACCCAAAATTCTTATCTCACAAAATTAGCATATTTCATCCGACCAAAAAAAGAAAAGTGTTTTTAATACAAAAACGTCAACCTTCAAATAATCATGTACAGTTATGCACTCAATACTTGGTCGGGAATCCTTTGGCAGAAATGACTGCTTCAATGCGGCGTGGCATGGAGGTAATCAGCCTGTGGCACTGCTGAGGTCTTATGGAGGCCCAGGATGCTTCGATAGCGGCCTTTAGCTCATCCAGAGTGTTGGGTCTTGAGTTTCTCAACGTTCTCTTCACAATATCCCACAGATTCTCTGTGGGGTTCAGGTCAGGAGAGTTGGCAGGTCAATTGAGCACAGTGATACCATGGTCAGTAAACCATTTACCAGTGGTTTTGGCACTGTGAGCAGGTGCCAGGTCGTGCTGAAAAATGAAATCTTCATCTCCATAAATCTTTTCAGCAGATGGAAGCATGAAGTGCTCCAAAATCTCCTGATAGCTAGCTGCATTGACCCTGCCCTTGATAAAACACAGTGGACCAACACCAGCAGCTGACACGGCACCCCAGACCATCACTGACTGTGGGTACTTGACACTGGACTTCTGGCATTTTGGCATTTCCTTCTCCCCAGTCTTCCTCCAGACTCTGGCACCTTGATTTCCGAATGACATGTAGAATTTGCTTTCATCCGAAAAAAGTACTTTGGACCACTGAGCAACAGACCAGTGCTGCTTCTTTGTAGCCCAGGTCAGGCGCTTCTGCCGCTGTTTCTGGTTCAAAAGTGGCTTGACCTGGGGAATGCGGCACCTGTAGCCCATTTCCTGCACACGCTTGTGCACGGTGGCTCTGGATGTTTCTACTCCAGACTCAGTCCACTGCTTCCGCAGGTCCCCCAAGGTCTGGAATCGGCCCTTCTCCACAATCTTCCTCAGGGTCCGGTCACCTCTTCTCGTTGTGCAGCGTTTTCTGCCACACTTTTTCCTTCCCACAGACTTCCCACTGAGGTGCCTTGATACAGCACTCTGGGAACAGCCTATTCGTTCAGAAATTTCTTTCTGTGTCTTACCCTCTTGCTTGAGGGTGTCAATAATGGCCTTCTGGACAGCAGTCAGGTCGGCAGTCTTACCCATGATTGGGGTTTTGAGTGATGAACCAGGCTGGGAGTTTTAAAGGCCTCAGGAATCTTTTGCAGGTGTTTAGAGTTAACTTGTTGTTTCAGATGATTAGGTTCATAGCTCGTTTAGAGACCCTTTTAATGATATGCTAATTTTGTGAGATAGAAATTTTGGGTTTTCATGAGCTGTATGCCAAAATCATCCATATTAAGACAATAAAAGACCTGAAATATTTCAGTTAGTGTGCAATGAATCTAAAATATATGAATGTTAAATTTTCATCATTACATTATGGAAAATAATGAACTTTATCACAATATGCTAATTTTTTGAGAAGGACAGAGGGCTTACAGAATCAAAACCTTTAAATACTGTAACAATAGACTTTTCCAAGACTATCAGGTAATGTTGCATCCTGTGATACTCACTCTACACACATTTATAAATCACTAAATAATGCATGCAATCATATCACCATGATTTTAAAAAATCCATTGCTTCATTAAAATTAAGCCTGATTTATATGCGGAAATTGATTGCGCTGTAGACCAACAATATTATTTAAGGCTGCAAATAAATTTTCTGATGAATTTATTTTTTCCTTGATTGTTACAGAACAAGACAAGCATAAGGAGACAAAACCACAAAGTCTGCTTTGTCCAAGCATAACCAATGAATGAAATGCAATGTGTTCAAATATCTGCCTGTTGAAGGTTGGTTCCCAAAATGATCTACAGTGTATTAGTTAAACACCACAAAAATTAAAGAGTATTTTTCTTACAGGATTACTTTAATTACTTCCTTCAAAAGTCAGAGGTTTACGGTTGGTGAGTTTACTGTTGTCATATCCACGGTGGTTTGTGTACAGGCTGCATGCAGGCTGTGCTTGTGTGCTGTGTTCTCTCTGTGCAGGGTGTGACTGGCAGGTGCTGCTGCACAGGTGTTGCTCATCTGAGAGCAATCAGCTGGGCTACTTATGGAGTGGAAACCCAGAAGGAGGCGTCTGTTTTAAGGAGAGAATTTGTAGGTATTAAAGAAAATTTTATATTGAGAGATATTTTGCAAAGAAGTTTAGGTAGCAAACATATTCAAATTATAATTAGATTTTTCAAAAGCACTAAATTAATAAATAAAATTTGATTGTTGTAATAGTAAATAAGATTTAAAACCATGAAGAACCACACTCCATACCAGTCGGTGGCGGTAATGCACATCTTCAAGTTATTTGCCAACTGCCAAAAAACAACACAGAAGAAGAAGAAGGAGGCGTCTGCCCGTTTTCTCACTTGGTGTGGTAACAGCTAGACCTCTGCATCTCTGCAGTCCTGCTTCCAAGCAGTTTCTGATCTCCTTGTTTTTCTTCCCCTGCTTTGCAGATCCCCCTTCGCTGAAGGAAGTTGTGGAACCTTTATGGTCTCCATTTTCACTCATGTCATGTTCAGAGGAGTTTGGGAACTCCAGCCTTGACACCTCAGCCCTGAGCCTCCTCTCTGCGTCCAATTCAAAGTGCAGCTTCTCAGGAGCCACCTGAGAACGACCGGTCAACCTGACTGTCCACCCTCCACGTTAAAACTCTCCAACCATAGTGGAGTTTCCTGAAAGAGAAGAAGCAAAGCAATTCATCCTCCGAAAACTGTTCACAGCCTGTCAGCCTCAAGCCTCCGTGGAGAAGGACTTATCTCCCCCGGTCTTGCCAAGAACCCAACCCGTGTAAGTCAGTATCTAATGAACACATTCACAGTTTCTCCGTTTCCACCCAGAGTGTTTACCAGCTTCTGTCTTTCTCCAGAGAGACCCCGCGTTTCTCCACCAGCTACAGCCTTGGTTCCAGGACAAACTTTATCAGTGTTTCTAAATAAACTGTTAAAATGCTGTCTTTGTCCACGTGGTTGTGTATCTTAGAATCTAAGAACACCCCATTATAACAACTGTGCTTTTAACCAATGCGTGGAAGCCAAGGTGATGTCACAGCCTCTTAAGCTTTTAAATGCTTACTCCAGAGCAAAAAGAAATCAGCCAAAATATCAGGAATAGAATTATGGATCTCCACAAGACTAATTTATCCTTGGGTACAATTTACAGTTGGCTGACTGTTCCACGTTTATCTGTTCAAACAACTACACACAAGTATAAATACTGTTGGAAAGTTCAACAGTCATACAGTATAGATTCTGTGTCCCAGAGATGAGTGTGTTTGGGTGTGAAATGTGTGCATCAACCCCAGAACAAAAGCAGAAGACCTTGCAAAGATGCTGGCTAAAGCTGGTAACGGAGTGTCACTATCCACAGTGAAAGAAGTCCTGTACCAATATAAGCTGAAAAGGCTGTCGGAGAGGAAGAAGCCAATACTTGAAAAGCAACATTAAAAGCCAGACTACAGGTTTTGTTTTTTTTACTTTTAATTTGTCAAAAACATTCTCAACAAGCATTTGCTGAAAATAAAGTGGGCAAAGACTGTAATATAATTAAAAGTAGCTTACAGGTCATTGCTTGCACTTCAGGTCATTGTCTTTTCTCCCCATTCTTCCAGACACCAAATTACATCAATTTCTACATGTTATTTACATATAACATTCTCTTTTTATGTAATTTATAAAGAAATCATAAACCACTGCTAATAAAGATGTGCTCTGAAGAATTTGTATTAACCCTTGTGTGGTGTTTGGGTCTGTGGGACCCATTTTCCTTATTTATTAGGCAAAATGATACAATTAATGTAAATTAATTGTAAATTTGTTTCCACTCATTTCATGATTTCAATTAAGTGTTTGATTGTGAGGCCTTAAAAATCACAAAATGCAACGGGTCCACCAGACCCAGAAACATTGGCTGAGTAAAAATGATATGAATACCACACAAGGATTAAACTAAATGGGGATCATAGATTTTCCTTTCACTTTACTGCCAAGATCCTGAAAAAAAGCTGCAGGGTGGCAGACAGGATATATACAGATCCTAAAAGTCACAATAAGCAGAACTTAATTTAAAAAAGAAAAAGGTTATTTCATTTAGATCTAGCTCCATCTTAGTGACACTGATAAGAATATATAGATATGCCAGGTTTTTTTTTCTTGGGTTTAGCCCAAACTCTATCTTGATTATTCCTCGAATCTGTTCAAAAATATGTTTATTCACCTGTGAGAAAAGTAGAGCTCTGGATTTCTGTTTGCCATTCTTGAGCGGATGATTATCCAACCACTTCCACATGAACACACAGATTTTCAGAGTCAAGAAGCATTGGTAGAGGTTTTAAGCTGGTAAGTGTTGCTCTGGAACCTCTGGGTATGATCTCTAAATGTTAAGGTTACCGACTCCAGTTAATCAAATATTCTGTTTTGCACCTGAAAGTCTGTCATGAAAAAATTAACCATGGTATTGTGTTTCCTCTCCTTGTAACCGTGTTTTGTTTTTGTTTTTTTTAATGACAAAGATAATATTTAGAGTTATCAGATGTATTCCACAGTCCACCACCAGATAAAAGGCAAAGCAAATTGTCTTACCCTTTATAAGATAGAAAATATGAGCATATAAAACAGATATGGAGTTAGGCTAAAAATGATTACTGGCAGATTGAGATTTAAACTAGTTTTTTGATTTAACCAACCAGTGTCTTCTGCCTAAAAGGGATATTAATGTTTCAGAGTGACCCAGCCAGAGTCCTGGCCTGAATCTGATAGAGAATATGGGGAGAAAGCTAAAGAGTGTAATGCCAAGTAGGCATTCCAAGCTCAAACACATCAACAAACATAAATAGTCAAAATACCAGTGGAAAAATGCAGAAAGCTGGTCAGTAATTAAATGAAGCATTTACTGGAATGTGACTTCTTGTTTTAATGAAAACAGAGTTTTCAGAGACAAACATGCTTCAACAGAATTATTTTTTTAAATAAACTCATGAAACAGGCCTGGACATAAATGATGGTACCCTTAACTTAATATTTTGTTGAACAACCTTTTGAGGCAATCATTGCAATCAAACGATTCCTATAACTGTCAATGAGACTTCTGCACCTCTCAGCAGGTTTTTTGGCCCACTCCTCAAGAGCAAACTGCTCCAGTTGTCTCAGGTTTGAAGGGTGCCTTTTCCAGACGGCATGTTTCAGCTCCTTCCAAAGATGCTCAATAGGATTTAGGTCAGGGTTCATAGAAGGTCACTTCAGAATAGTCCAATGTTTTCCTCTTAGCCTTTCTTGGGTGTTTTTAGCTGTGTGTTTTGGGTCAGTATCCTGTTGCAAGATCCATGACCTGCAACTGAGACCAAGCTCTCTGACACTGGGCAGCACATTTCTCTCTAGAATCTCTTGATAGTCTTGAGATTTCATTACACCCTGCACAGATTCAAGACACCCTGTGCCAGATGCAGCAAAGCAGCACCAGAACATAACAGAGCCTCCTCCGTGTTTCACAGTAGGGACAGTGTTCTTTCCTTCATATGCTTCATGTTTCCGTCTGCGAACATAGAGCTGAAGTGCCTTGCCAAAAAGTTCAATTTTTGTCTCATCTGTCCATAAGACATTCTCCCAGAAGCTTTGTGGCTTGTCAACATGTAGTTTGGTAAATTCCAGTCTGGCTTTTTTATGATCTGTTTTCAACAATGGTGTTCTCCTTGGTCGTCTCCCATTAAGTCCACTTTGCCTCAAACAATGTCGGATGGTGCGATCTGACACTGATGTTCCTTGAGCTTGAAGTTCACCTTTAATCTCTTTACAAGTTTTTCTGGGCTCTTCTGTCACCGTTCGTATTATCCATCTCTTTGTTTTGTCATCTATTTTCCTCCTGCAGCCACATCCAGGGAGGTTGGCTACAGTCCCATGGATCTTAAATTTCTGAATATGTGCAACTGTAATCACTGGAACATGAAGCTGCTTGGAGGTGGTCTTATAACCTTTACCTTTATCAGTCAGTCATTTTCTACCGCTTATTCCATAGTGGGTCGCGGGGGAGCTGGTGCCTATCTCCAGCAGTCTATGGGCGAGAGGCAGGGTACACCCTGGACAGATCGCCAGTCCATCGCAGGGCAACACACAAACAACCAAGCATACACTCATTCATACACCTAAGGTCAATTTAGAGTGACCAATTAACCTAACAGGCATGTCTTTGGACTGTGGGAGGAAGCCAGAGTACCCGGTGAGAACCCACGCATGCACGGGGAGAACATGCAAACTCCATGCAGAAAGACCCCAGGCTGGGAATCGAACCCAGGACCTTCTTGCTGCAAGGCAACAGTGCTACCAACTGCACCACCGTGCAGCCCCCCTTTACCTTTAAGAGCTGTCTCAGGAGATTAGAAAGAACCTTTACCTTTATGTTCTTTCTAATCTCCTGAGACAGCTCTTTCCTTGGTTTCCTCTGGTCCATGTTGGACCACTTGTTTGCTGAGTATTGGACTATCTGCATGTTGTTGGACGTCACTGTGCCTCTCCAATGGCATCGGCCATTTTGTATCCAGGACAGCCCGCTACTACATATCCCGTCGAGCACTGCGACTGATATGACGAGCATCTCAAGTCTGACGTCACAAGACGCTATATAGGAAGGCCTCCATTTTGAACACCCCACCTTCAGCTGGAGATCGTGACCCGATCACCAACATCTGAAGCATCACCTGGAGAAGAGTCCTGAGTGGATTTCATTTATTCTCTCTCGTTGGCCAACAAACAATTCATAACTGAGGTTTCTGGACTAAGAAGGCCAGAAATTTCACTTTGCCGATTGAAGACGTGAGTTTAACACGTAACTAAAAACACGGAGTTCGAGGAAACGAACCGCCACCGTGTTTCATCCCAAGTCGACTTGATGGTCAGATCATATTTTTCCTTTTCGCCAAGAAGGCCAAAGGACGAGAACTGACCGCTTACTTGGAGTTTAACTGCGTACGCAAAGCAACGCTTCACCCCCCCTTTTTTTTTCATCTCACTCGCTGCCCCAGAAGGAAATTTCACCAAGTAAAACCCATCCTTTATTTTAATCGTTTATTTCTTTATTAGGAATAGCCGGGCAGGGTAGAGGAGATTTTTAGTGCAGTCAGAATCTAATGTGTTCTGAATGATATGTGCATGTAACCTTGTTTAATGAGACTTTGATGTGCTGTGTTGATGTCTGAAGCCGCTGCGCTCCTAGGTCTGGGCGTGTTTTACCATCTGCGCCCCACCTCCACTCGCCACCACACCCCTTTTTTATATTCTCATCCCTTCTTTTTTTTTTTTTTTGCCATAACTGCTGGTTGATTCAATACACACCCACTGCTGTTTGCTTTATTTTTGCTTAGTTAGATGTGTTACCCTTGTTATGTAGAACTTTGCATGTTGAGTAGGTGAAGATTAATAAATATTCACATAGATGGTAACAGAAGGTGTTTTGTGTTCATTGTGTGCAAAAGTGATTCGTCAGTCAAGATAAGGTTAAAGTTCCACACGTTTCGACAGAAACTGTCGATTAAACAGTGACATCTCCGGCAATAGTTATTAATTATTACGGAGTATTTAACGGTTGTAATTGTCAAAGGCGTTGAGCCACAATTACAACACCAGAAACATCTCTGGTCTCAATTCATAAATGAGGATTTTGGTTAAGAAGTTGATTTTGTCAAATTATGATTTTTAATTATAATTATTGATAAAGATTACTTAATCAATAATCATACTTCCAACATCCATGTTGAGTGTGGTACACACCATGTCACCAAACAGCGCAGTGACTACCTGTAGCCCTATATATAGGCCCACTGACTGATTACAAGAATGTAGACACCTGTGATGCTAATTAATGGACACCTTGATTTAACATGTCCCTTTGGTCACATTATTTTCAGGGGTTCCATCATTTTTGTCCAGGCCTGTTTCATGAGTTTATTTTTTTATATAATTCTATTGAAGCATGTTTGAAAAGCAATGTCTGACTTTCATTTGTTCATTTTCATAGATTTTTATTCATTATTACCTTTGTCAGATTCAAGTTATTTCTGTGACCATTGTGGATTTATCTTTCTTTAACCGAGGGGTACTAACAATTTTATCCACGTGTGTATTTTTGGAAATTAAATCTGAATTCTGAAAAGGTTGTCAGTTTGGTTTTCTTATTCATATGAATTAAAGAAAAAAACAAAAATGGCTTTATTTTGCTTTAGAAAATCCGTGTATAGTTTGGTTTTCCATTTGAAAATAATACCAAAAAAAAATGAATAATGAGGCAATTTTTTGTTGGTTTTTTTTTGTTTTAAAATTAATTTAGAAAAACGATTTCAAATTTTTTTTAAAGTTTGTGGTTTTCTAATTTTAATGGTTAAAAGAAAGACATGTTTTATATTTTGTTAGTTCACCATGTAAGACATTTTGGCAGAGCCAGATACTGCCAATGGCAGCACTCAAACCCTGCACTGGTTAAAGAACTTGGGCGAAATTCTGTTCCCCTGGTCACACAGCACCGATGTTATACCATATTACTACATGTATTTCTCCACAGAGTTCTTTAGGTTTAGGTATGAGTCCTAAGTCTTATTTTCCTTGAGTATTACTTCTTGTTTAAGTTTACATTACAGTGAGCTTGTAGGATATTTGTAAATGACTTTAATTTGAGGTCTGTAGTGTTGTTATTATACTGTAAACCAAATTACTCCCATTGTTTAGCGTCAACCACATTGAATTATGACAAACACGGTCTGTTTTGCGGTCTGTTTTGTGCCTCTAATTATATTACATTTCCATATTTTTGAGTATTGGTTACTCTGTATCTGTCACTCTATCATTTCAAGTTCAGTGTAACCTGTGCAGTCAATGGGCCCATTTTCACTGTGCCAGATATAATACTCACACTTATTTATGAACATTGTTCATAAGTGTTTGCAGGGATAACCTCTATTTGTAGATGTCTATTTAATTTATTTGGAGCTAAAGTTAAAGCTCGTCTAAAACGGTTTAATTCTTTGATTCTTCTTTAAGTTAGATATTCTGATGATTCATACGAATCGGAAAACCAAACTGACGCCTTTTCCAGAATTTGATTGTACGTCCAAAAATAGAATATTGAATGAATGCAAAAGTACATGGACCCTAAGAGTGCAGGTTCTGCAAAACAGTTTTTTCTATTTAAAATCAAAAGACAACAAGAAGTGCAATTTACATTTCAAATTTGAATGTTTTAGTGATTATCACCGCTGACCTTACTAACACGGCAGTCATTGCATTAATTCCCTAGAAAAGTTGTTCTCAAACTTTGTTTAACCAACACCACAGCAGTAAATAACAGATTTTCCAGGTTCCACCATACTGACACACACTTTAGATAGTAGAGCCTAAAACACAGTGGCTTCATACAGACCACGCATCAATGCATCAAATTACACTACCTTGGAGTAGATTTCTACTTTCTTTGAGAAATTATACTTTAAATAATGGGGCTGTACAGTGGCGCAGTTGGTAGCACTGTTGCCTTGCAGCAAGAAGGTCCTGGGTTCAATTCCCAGCCAGGGATCTTTCTGCATGGAGTTTGCATGTTCTCCCCGTGCATGTGTGGGTTCTCACCAGGTACTCCAGCTTCCTCCCACAGCCCAAAGACATGCCTGTTAGGTTAATTGGTAACTCTAAATTGCCCTTAGGTGTATGAATGAGTGTGTGCATGGTTGTTTGTCTGTAATTTGTCTGTAAGTACACTGTTGTGATCCTAAACTGAGCATGCATCCAGCCTGCCCATAATAGTCAAACTGACAGTTGCTGTCTAGATCTATTTTGCAGATTCACGCACATAGACTAGGACCATATTTTGAGTTTGAGCTTTGAAAATAGATGCCTAAATCACATCACATAAAAGTATAATTGGTAGGCCAAGACCTAGATCTATCCCACGCACTGTTCTGGTGATGTGCAAAAATCAATAAACTACTCTTCTTTGAGTATACTCTATAATCACATTTGAGTCTCTTGAATGAACCTTTCAAAGCCTAAGCCAAATCTAATATCCCTCAGTTGTTTATAGACCAGTTCTTGCTCTGTATTTTTGTACAATTAAAGAACTGAAACTGTCGCTCAACAGTAATTCCACGTCTTCCATGGAAATGCCATAACTGATTAATCTCTCGTGCTGCAGCTGTTTATCTGGAATGTAAATAGGCTTTCATGACTTCTGCCTAGACAATAAATGCATGAGAAAACACGATACCAGAGAGGATCCCCCTCTCCTTTCTTTAAGCATTGATTTAGGTAAAAAAAAAGGTGAAAATATAACTTGACTTGAACATCATTAAGAGATTAATTGAAATAAATGAGATGAGTTTGGGCTGGCAGAGTAGAGAGATGTTTGCAGGCTATAATCAGGGTTTTGATTGCAGACCTAGCAACTGATTGAGAGACTTCAATCAGCAGACTAAATACATCTCTATAAGCAGTCAGGTGAGAGAACTTTCAATCATCATTTAATCAAATAAGTAATATTGACGAAGAAGAGATGCGGCTCCAGTGCAAAGCTGTAGATACTGCGTGAAAACAAGACACTGAACTGACAGTGAAGATGTGTGAACTTCTTAAGAGACTAAAAATATTCAGAGCTGGGTTCGTTTTATTTAGAAAGGCAGAGGCTTTTTTTTCACTCTTTAAGACATAGGGAGTTGAGCATATCCCTGAGCAGCTGAAGAAAATGCAGTAGAGATGGAAGTGTGCTTCTTTGGTTAACAGTGTGTATTCACTTTGATAGGAACTGAATGTGTGTATCAGACTTAAATCCAAAGAATAAACTGATTGGTCGGAATATGAGTGTTTTTCCTTGCTCCTTTCCTCAAGCCATTTCTGTTCCCAACTGTTTTTCCTTTCTTATATTTCCATTACAAAATAATTGTATTTTTTTTAGATGCTGGATT
This sequence comes from Girardinichthys multiradiatus, assembly GCF_021462225.1. Lineage (NCBI taxonomy): Eukaryota > Metazoa > Chordata > Actinopteri > Cyprinodontiformes > Goodeidae > Girardinichthys > Girardinichthys multiradiatus. Next base: position 12,173,023 of record NC_061813.1, on the reverse strand, counting down.
AACTGTCGCAATGCAGACCACCAGTGCCTAACAAAAGTGTCTACACCCCTCTAACTAGCACTAGTGTATTTAATTGGGCTTTTATATGATAGACCAGCACAAAGCAGCACATAATTGTGAAGAGGAAGAAGGTGAAAGGGGTTTTTCCAAATAAAATCTGAAAAATGTGAGGTGTGCATACCCAGCACCCCGTTCTTTAAAACCCCCAAATAAATTCCTGTATTCCAGAAATGCACAGCTCACAGAAGACGATCCATCAACAGGACAAATACATTCTATGCTTTCGTTATTCAGCCATTGTGAAAAAGGGGTCAGAAGAAAGCCACTACTGAACGACAGCCATAAGTTGTGTAGGGGATAGAGCTAACGTGGGAGGCAGATAATTAACTCTGCATATCCCAATGAACATACCAACTATGAAACATATTGGTGGCAGCGTCATACTGTGGGAATGTTTTTCTTTAACAGGGACAGGGAAACTGCTCAGTGTTAATGGGAAGATGGAAGGAGCTACATATAGGGCAATCCTGTAAGAAAAGCTGTTTGAGCCTGTGAAATACATGGTACCGGGGCGAAGGTGGGGCTTCGTGTTTCAGCAGGAAAACGATCCTAAACATATAGCCAAATCTATAATTGGATGGTTTATATTCATGTGTTAGAATGGTTCAATCAAAGTCTAAGCCTAAATGCAACTAAGAAAATGTGGCAAGACTTGAAAATGAATGTTCTCAGAAGCTCTCCATCCCGTCTGACTGAGACCGAGCACAAATCTGAGCCTGTAGATGTAGAAAACTGGTAAAGGCATCCCCAAAAAAGACCTGCTGCTAGAATTGTGGCAAAATCAGGTTTTGCTAAATATTGCCTCAGGGGGCAAGGCACACTTTCAGATTTCTATTTTTTAAAGAATTGAAAAACAATTGAGCATTTACAATATTACGTTACTATCAGAAAAACTCTTACTAACAGTATGTGGAAATAAGATGTATATTTTAAGCTACTGTAGATGTATACACTTCATTTGAAACACTGAAACTCACATTTAGCAGCTAGAGAAAGAATACCAGATTAAGTGCTTTATAAATAAACCTGTTTAGCCAGACTTATTAAGCTTTACCAACAAGAGATCAGATCAAAAAGCCCATAATAAGTATATATCCATCACAAAAACGATGCACAAACACCTATATTTGTTTTCTGAATAACAACACATACAACAGTATACTCTATTGTTGTGAATTTATTAAAAACTGACCCTCTGTTTTTTCTGTGCAGCTATCCAACAGGGGATAACACCATATTTCTCAGGTTCATTTTTTTAAATCACTGTGTTGCTAAATTAAGATATAGAATTACCAGTTTCTGGCTTCATTTTTAGCCAGAGCCCACCTCCAAACTGAATTCTTCACAACTTGTTTTAGCAATTGAGTGGACAAAGGAACATTAAAACATGCCTAAGCTACTTTAAGAAATGTTTAAAGATTCTTCTCTCTTTGTTAGCACAGTTGCTTGAAATGAACCCTTGTCGAAAGTTTTAGATGGTTTTAGTGTTTATACCACAATTTGTATTTTGACAGAAAGTTTACCGAAAGCCACTAAAATTCCTGTCATACTGTTATTCTTGATGTTAGCAATGTCCACAGAAAAAAGCAAAAAAACATGATAGACCTTTAAAAACATTAATTAATTAATTAGGATATACTAGAGGGAGGTTCTGTGAAATTATTATAAATAGTTCTTTTACATGTTGTAGGCAAATGACAAATCATAGTGTCTTAGAAGGGTGAAGAAAATCAATGGAACGAAGGTTAACAGTAAGACAGCTTTAGCTTCTTGAAACATCTCAAACTAAAATGATGCGAATTTGACTAAAGAAGCTGCTGAAACCTTACGACAAAGAACGTTTGAGTCAAAGAGCAGATGGGCTAATGACAAACTCTGACCTGGTTTGGAGGCCGAATAAAATGTTTCATTCATTTAAACAAATCATGGAGCAGAACGAGAACATGACATAAGGTAATAACAATATGATCTAATCTATAGTCTAATAGACTATAGTTTGGATACACAGTCAGTATGTTAATGTAATGTTAAAAACTGTTTCAAGTTTAAATAACTTAACAGAACTAACCAGCAGACTAACACTGCTGGCAAGCAATTAACAACATATCCTCATTATGAACATGTGCCGTTCTCTAAAAATAAACCGTTTTCCTGTGTGCTCCTAATATTCATCACCTCTTTCATTACATCTGAAAATCAAACCTACATTTTAAGTTGACAACATATTGCAGTACATGAAACCAAACTAGCTCCTCGGAAGAAAGCATTGCTCCTGTCAGGGTCCTGCGTTTGGCCTCAGGTGTATATAAAAAAAGCAATATCTCCCTTTTAAAGCTCTCACATGCTTTCATTTCAGCAAGACTCCAAATCTTTTTTCACTCTACCCAGCTCCAACAATAAAAAGCTGCTTTCAGAATAATGCTTCAGTGTGAACTAAATATCTGGGGCTCTTTCCCTCAAAGTATATTGCCTTTTATTTAATCTTCTATTGTATTCGTCCATTACTGTTACCCTGTTAAGCTTTGAAATTTTTCTTGTTTTCTTACATAGCTTCCATCTTTACCTATCCTGTGTGTACAAAACATCCTACTTAAAACAGTTGCGTTTTATCAAGAAAAATGTTCAATAACACTATCCCACTGAGATGTACGGCACCCCGCCTGGTAAAGATGTGTGCAAAACCCCTAAAATAAATGGTTGTTATGGAGACTCAGTGACGCCAAGATTCCGCTCTTTGCAAGAGTTTTTTTTTTTCCTGATTTTACCCACGATTCCCATTTGGCCAAAGTCTGTGTCAGTCTGTACTTCTTAGGGACAGTCAGCATGGCTAGTTGGCACATTAGTGTGTATGTGGGCAGACCCAAGCTGACCTCACTCACAGTCAATCAAACATATCTAAATATCTTCAGATGAATCTGGACGTACTCAGGTAGAGTGAACTGGTTACAGACCCAACTGCAAACAAGCGTTCCCATTGGCACAGAGAGAGTAGGAGCCGATTGTCTTTTTTCAAGAACTGTATTTCTAGTTACATTAACAAAACAGCTGGAAATTTAATGCACAATAAAAAAAATTCATAAATGGAAATTTATAGTGAATACAACAATACAGATGAAATCAAAGGCACATACAGAAAATAACCAAATCAGTGCTATTGAATTAGAAAGGTGGGTAATGACGGAAAATCTGCATATTGTTATTTTAGTTGTAAATTATTTGTAAATGTTTTTTTTTAAGTTTGAGTGTTTTTTCTGTGTTTGTATTTTTTTAATAAATGGTCATTTCTGGGTATATTTCTTCGATACAGTCCGCGTTATTAGTAAATTTGGGGAAGCTGACAGTGCTCCATTTTTATTTTCTTTTTCCTCTTAAAGTTTAGAAACAGCTAATGTTTCCAATTTAAAGTGTCACCCTTGTGACAGTTGCTTGCCTTCAGTTGGTTTGACAGGTTTTGTAGGCTGTGATCTCTCACTAGCTGCCTATGGTTGTTAAGCATGTGTTTTCCCCTGTCTTTCAGACATAGCAGAAACATCACCTCCCTTACCATCTTGCATATGTGTTGGCGAGATAAACTTAGAAAAATCTGCCACATTTGTAGCAGCTACAATAGTTACTGATTTGGTTTTAGATCTGGGCAGGTTTTGATGAAAAGCTTTTTTCTTTATTTCTAGACTTACAAGGATAGCCTTAGCTAAATGGGACATTCTCTTGTCTTTCCTATTTTGAAGAGTGGCAAGGAAAAACAGACCTCTATGCCAAGTCCAATTATAGATTACCAGATAAATGTTAATAGTCACTTTAAAAAAGTAAAGGTCAAGTCTTAAATGTTACAGGCAGTAATTTTGGCAAAAAAAGAGTCTATTAGGGTGGGATTTTTCTCCGACAATGAATAAAATATAGCATTTTTAAAAATTCTTTAGTAATAACAAACGTGTATGTACTATAACAGCCCTGAATTATGAAACTGCATGCATCAGGGCCCCTGTTTTCTACATGAATCTTTGAACTGTACAGTTAGGGGCTCTTAAAGGACAACATTGTTGCGCTGGAATATTCACACGTTGAGGGGGAGGCAGACAGGAACACCAGGTGATGACAAGCAGAGAACTGTGATTGTTCCAGAAACTTCTCCAACCAAGAAGTCACGGCAGATGCTCGAGATGACAGAGGGGTCCTCAAGCGCGGTGACAGACTTTCAGCGCACGTCAAGACCCAGCTGCAGCACACTGCACCCGATCTCTCCTCTGCAAGCTGTGCTGCTAGTCGCCACACGAGGGAAAATTTGGGCTCGGCATAGAAAATAACTCTATATATGTGTGTGTGTGTGTGTGTGTGTGTGTGTGTGTACATATATATATATATATATATATATATATATATATATATATATATATATATATATATGTTTACCTGAAGTTTTTTATAATCTATCACATTAAAGGCTTAAACCTCAGAATTATAGCCTTTGCTGAATTGTGAAGTGAAAGAAAAACACTGTTATAAAAATAAACTCAAAAGAAATTCATTATTATTCATTTTCTCTCACTCTGATATGCCTACATAAAATCTAACTCAACCAGTTGCCTTTAGAAGTCACCAAATTATGAAATAGAGACCAAGCATTCATCACAGAAGCAGTCAAGAAGCCAGTGGTAACTCTGGAGGAGCTGCAGAGATCCACAGCTCCGGTAGGGGACCTCTTGACAGAACAACTGTTAATTATGCACACCACGCCCCTGCCTTGTAACATGATGGTGACGGCATTTTGCTTTAGGGAGGCTTTTCCTCAGCAGGGACAAGGAGGTTGGTCAGAGTAGATGGGAAGATGGATAGAGGGAAACGCAGGCACAATATTGGAAGAAAAACTTGATAGAAGCTGCAAAAGATTTGACACTGGAGTTTTCTTTACACTAGGACAACACTAAAAATATAGAGCTACAATGGAATGACTGAGGATAACCTGTTTTGCAAAAATATCAACCTCTAAATGTGCAAAGTCTTGCAATTGGGTACTTGCAGGACAAGGTTTTTTCACAAAATATTGACTAAAGTGGATTGAAAGCAAATACCCACCACACTTTTCAGATTCCCGTCTGTTAAAAAATGCTCTAAGGGTCCTTTTCTTTCCACGAGTTTTGCTTAGTTTGAGAGGATTTATCATATGAAATCCTAACAATATATCTTGAAGTTGTAATGTGGTAAAATATGAAAGTTTTAGGTGTATGAATACTTTTGTAAGGCGTACTGCAGTTTTCTACTCAAACCTTCTGCAAAAACGTTATTCTGGAAAGATTCAACATTCAGACGATGTTACACTCAGATCAGTTTAGTGGAGCATTTAAACACAAATGTTTTTGTTTGTTTTTTTTGTTTGTTTGTTTGTTTGTTTGTTTTTTTGTTAGAAACGGAGAAAAACGTACATGTGTGTTTTTTACAGAGTAGTGACAGTTGCCACCGTTTTCTGCTGATGTTCATAGAATGTAAAATAAATAAAAAACCCTCAGGAGTAATAGGTTCGTAGCAAAAAGAAACAATGACGAGCAACATGACAGCTGTCTGAAATGCAGCTTTGTACCTTTTAAAACTAAAAACACTGTTAGGTTTACCGGGACTCAGAGCCCCCTTTTACTGAGCCTGTGCTTCCCTCTAGTGGTCAGCTAACATCATTGCAGCCATGCAGCGCTAGAAGCGACTCAGGACTATTGTATCATCTTCATGTGTGTGACTGTATACTTCTCTAAACTACATTTACCAGGAACAAAATTACATTTTCAAATATATATGAGCTCCACCATTAGTGTGCTAGGCTATAAAATCCAACTTTCCCCTGTTTTTTAATTGTTCTTTTTATCAACACACATTCTTCACTTCATCCTGATGCTTCCTGTTTTGTTTTAGGAAGACTGGAAGGATATGCGGCTATGTTCAGCACCAGGCTGCTCTTCCCATTATCCTAATAGCTTGTTCAATGGTGCGATTTGTTATGTGGGTTCAGTGGTCAACCAAGACACACGCCATTTGCCCGGCCAAACGTCGTATCGCAGTGCTACAGCATAAAGTGTACCTTATTTGTATGGCATTAGCTCCTTGATGTGGCATAGCATATTATGTAAACAGCTGCAATTTATCAAACAATTTTAGATCTGATCTGCTTCACTGGCACCACCATGGCAGCGGCGGCGGCATTGGGACCAACACCCGCCATCTTCAGCCTCTCACCTCCGTTCCTGTGGAAGTAGCTGCAGCAGCAAATAAATTCCGCATGTGTCATTGAGCATGCTAAATGGCTTGCAACACATAATCATCTAAATAATTATGAGGCTGCCATTAAATGAGCTAGATAGATGAGACATGAGACGCTATGGAAAAGCTGGAGGTAATGTTGCAAGGTTTAAAACTGGAGATGATGGGAGGATAAATTAAAGAAAGATTAAAGAAAGGGAGAGAAATGCAGTTTTCTTTTGTTCTTGCTGCTAAAGAATACCACAGTCGAGGTGCTGGGGGTGTGGAGGAGGGGTAGGGAGGGGCGGTGGCAGAAATGGGGTTATTAGCCCAATCAGAAAAAGCAGCGAGGGACTGTGGCACCGCTCGCCACCGTCTTTTTGTCCTCCCACATTTCATTAATCAGCAACCTGAGGCCCCCCGAAATCAGGTCTGCAGATTGGCAGCTCGCTCATTTGTTGCCACGTGGCAATCAGCGCGAGAAATAAATCAGTTCACAACCTTTATGCCATTACCTGACATTATAAACCATCTCTTTGTGTTCTTTTGTTAGTCTTCCCAGCATTTTTTCCCCGTCTGTGAGCCAATCCTGATGCCAGGTCTGACCTCCATTAGTCCCAGTTTGATACTAACAATACCCTCAATTAAATGCTTTCTTTTTAAAAAGGAATTACTCTTATTACTAATAAAGGTGGTATTATCTGTTCCGCATGCAAAAACACACTGAATTTCCTCCGCTTACTTTATAAAACCCTCTTGTATCAGCCTAAATGATGCATCCTGTCAGCAGACATGAATGGAAAGTGCAATAATCCTTTACTCTTGGAGGATATTGTGCACAACTCTGCACCTTTCACACTCCATTTGCTCACAATGTCCGCCTGGTGCGAGCTTCGCTTGATCCCCCCTTAACGTAGAAGAGAGAAATAAACTGGAAATGAGCTCCTGAGATGAGGAAGATGAGAAACACAGACACATGCATCATTTTGCACATGTCCATAAAGCTCAACTGAGTCCCTTCAGCATAAAAACACAGGACGGGTGAATGCTATTCCTGTAGTGTAATATCTTTTATTTTCCGATGCATTACTGTTAAAATGGCCAACGTTTCAACAGAAAAATCAACTCTGTAAATCACACTGAAAAATACCAACAGAAAGAAATATTTTTCATAAGCTTGAATAATTCTGAACCAAATATTATATAAATAAATTACATCCAAATTTAAAATGGGATAGCAACTGATCCAACTTACTTTAAAAGATGCATGTTGTCATTATAGTGTAATATGCAATTTGGTCACGGCAGCCTATTTTATAAAGATGTTACTCAAGCATCAACGAGCTACTTTTGTTGCAGAATTCCTCATGTTTGTAGTTTACACTCACACCCATTCTTGTTTGCAAAGTAACTCATGTGCAGACCGTTCGGATGTAGAGTCTCTCTAAACAGCAGTTTTCAACTTTGACCACAGATTTACAATTGGATTTAGGTCTGGATTTTGACTGGACCATTTCAATACAATGCTTTGATTTAAACCATTGTATTAGTAGCTTTGACCCTTTGATTGGGGTTTTGCAGCCTCTAAGAGGTTTTCTTCTAGAATGCCCTGTATTCAACTCCAACCATCTTCCTGTCCCAGCAGAAGAAAAGAATCCCCATAGCATAATGCTGCTACCACCAAGTTTAACCATGGGGACGATGTGCAGTATCAATTATTCCACCATGATATGGTTTAATTGCCCTGGATTTTACTGAGGGGTATAAGACTGAAAGGGGGTTGAATTCATGTGCACACTACAATTTTTAGTTAATTTTTTTTGTTAAATATCAAAAAAGACATCACTTTCATTCTACTTTGCAATCATGCAGTACTATGTGTTGACCTATTACATGCATAAAGTTCAGTTCACTGAAGTCTGTAGTTGTAACATGAAACACAAAAAATCTCAAAGAGTATTAATACTTTGCATTGTACTGTAATTTTATCAGTTCTCTTCTAGATTCATTTCCTTATTTTAACTAAAACTTTCTTTACAACTGCATCCCCCCCCCAAAAAAAACTCCTAAAAACCAAGCCAATGAAAAAAGAGAAATGCTTGTTATATATATTTGTAGTTGTTCCCCACTGGGGATATAAAGGAAAACAATGCTTTCCAATATCTTGCTCTAGTTCTTCCCATGAGAGAGACACCGTAAGATTGAGCTCTGTACCTTTGGGTCACAATGTCTGCTAAAACCCAATCTGAACAATAACAACCAATCTGAATGACAACATGCAGCCAGTAAACACCCAATCAATATAAGCCTGTAACCTGCTCAAACTGGCAGCTGATTTCCCCGGGGATACAAAGTAGCGATGAGCAATGCAATAAGGGACAAAGTGTGAGGTGTAAAATGACCAAGCAGGAAATGTAATCTGACAGGCCGAGCCTTTCCTTAATGGACAGATGGCTGCTGGGATGTGAGGCTGTGTCATGAGTGACCTCCACGGGGAGTTAATAATAACCATCAGCCTCGGCCTAGGCTACTAATGATCATAAAATTGTGTGCTAACTCATTTCAGCAGTATCCAGAAATTTAGCTGTTATCATAGTGATTACTATTTAAACAGATATTTGTTTAAATTCTGAAGAGTTTGGCAAGCAATCTGAATGTCACTTTTTATTTACATTGACATTCAACTTATTAGCACATGCAGAATTTTAAAATAATTCAAATATCAAACACTATCAACAACAACAACAAAAAAAAAGTCACAGGCATGAAACGTAAACACAACTCATGGCACACTTAATGAGATTTAGCAAAGAAGTTCAGGGTAAAAATAATGTCCTTCAAAGTATTTTGCTGCCAAACCCCTGGGGTTTTTCCACCGAGCTCCCGCCTTAGAGTTTTATGACCCTTTGTTCGAGATTTGGGGCTATCAGCTGCTAGTGGCTAAGGGGTTAAGCTGCTACTAGCTGATAATTCCGGTCGAAAAAGACACAGACGGAGAAAGGTTTCACAGCATAGTGGCTTTCATCATTTTTCCAACTTAATCCAACCTGTTGTGTCATTCTCATTTGTCCATAAACTACTGGTTACTCCATCGACCCTCCAACACATATCCTTGTTTTTGATTATTTGTGTACCACTTTTTGTAGAATAGTGCCTGTTTAGATAGGTGAACGTTGTTGGTTCAGAATAGTTTGATTGTAAGTGGGACCACTGGTTTAATACATTTTCGCATTAATAAAGAGGCAGCGATTGTGTTTATTTTGTGTAAGAGTGATTATCTGTCAAGATGAGGTTAGAACACCACCGTTCGGTAAAACGGTTGATAACACAGTGACATTTAGCTTGGTTTTGGTTAATAATTATTAATTATTGATGATAATGAACTAATTCTAATTATTAAGTGCTGTGAGCCCCATAATCCCACCACCAGAGTGTATCTCTGATCTTTATTCGTAAGAAATGATTTTTGGTTAGAGTTTATTTCTTCTAAATTATGATTTTTTTTATTATAAATGTTGATCAATATTTATAATCAATAATAATAAACTCTTACAATACTTAAAACTATTCTGTTTGTGTTTAATTGATATTGCGCAGCTAACAAGAAAGATTAGCATGCTTATTACAGTGGAAAACATGGCTAACAATCAAGTTGTTAGTGTTTTCATTAAGTGCATATTAGCACAAAGTCCCAACTAGTTGCTGCTGTACCAAACCTAATTAAACCTGTCATATCTCCATGCGATAGAAAATTAAAAAGCGTGCATATTTTAACATTTTTAGACCACCTAAACTCAGAAACTCAACTTAAACACACTTAAAGCCCTGATAGATACAAAGCTACAAGTAAGCTATATTCTTGAAAGCCTAAAATTCTACACATTATTGCAGTGAAAATACAAACTAAAACTTGCTGTGTATTTAATGCACACTTATCTGTTACAGGGATGACACCTTTTCTGCCAGCTGGTTATGATACAGCTGGATTTAAACGATATTCTATGGCACATGGCATCCTTTGACAGTTTGGTGCTGTATGAAGCAAAACACCAAAGAGAAAATCAGACAGATGAAGAGGATCTGCATCAAGTCTCCAGCTGCCAGCGTCATTTCTGTAGATTCCACCAAAGCCATCTTCTCAGCAGCCGTGTTGAGTGTGAGCATATTATCCCTGGAAACGCCTGAAGGGTGTGGAGACAAGCTAATGCAAAGGAAACATGTTACCCCTGTCGAGAATCTAAAAACGTTTTACATTTATTTTTTTATGACATATATAAATGTTCTTTTTATAAAAATACTATCACTAGAATATTTTCCCAGATGTCAATTTGAATACATTGATGCACGCAGTGAATATTTCTGTATACCGAAATATTCAAAGGATTTCCCTTATTCTGACACAATGAACCACTTTCCATTTATTACATAAAATACACTTTTTGGATGCTAAGAATTTGGAAAAATCAGTTTTGTTTGACTAAAGTAGAGACACAGGAGGACATTGCAAAGCATAACAATGTATCAAAACTGTTTGACTTTTTCCACTGAAGAGATTACCAGTACCAGAAAACAAAACCATCAGATTAGAGTGATGCTGCAATCCTCCCAATTTAACCGAAAATAAGCATTAAAACCACATTTTCATCATGTTTCCATGTGTGACTGTAATCGATGGACTCTCTCCTGCTAGACTTACCTTTATGCAACAGAAAAAAATGACTTGCAAATTGTTGCAGTCAAATAATTCCTAAGGTCTTCAGGTAAATTGTGAATATGTGACTTATTTGCATTACACTTCCAGACACTTAAAGGCTTAGTACACCTAAAACAGAGTCTTTGTATCTAAATATTATTCACTTCCATGCTAGAATATGTGCATCTCTTCATAGATACATGCTGGCTTTATAACAGTATGTGGATTTTATCATCTGCTCTTTGTATACCCCTGGGATGAATTGTGTTATGAAATTGCTACATGTTTAGCTTTGTATTTCATGAACTACCAACAGATTGCTATACAATGCCTTGGAAAAGCTTTCCTTTCCCTTAAACCTCTTCACAATCATTCTTCTTGTGGCTCTATGTTTAGGGTCGTTGTATTGATGAAAGATGAACCTAAGTGCCAGAATTGTCTTTTGCAGCTTCTACCAATTTCTTTCTCCATGATTGCTACCCTGTCCCTGCTCAAGAAAAGCATCCCCCACAGCATGATGTTCCCACCACATAACATTTTGCATGCAGGCCCAAAAGTTACATGTTGGTCTCATCTCAGTAGAATAGCTTCTTACTTATTTTTTCCACCTGAGCTATGGATCTCTGCAGCTCCCCTAGAGTTGCCAAGGGCCTCTTGGCTGGTTCTCTGATTAACCGGCCCGGCCTGCCAGTTCACATGGACGACCATTTCTTGGTAGGTTTACAGTTGTGCCATTGTCATTTAGTTAAGATGTACCAGAGTAAATGAGGCTAAATAAAAATGCAAGCCAAACTTTTGAAATTTGTTCTTTAAAAATAATGTATCATGTTCCTTTCAATTCACGTTTATGCACTTCTTTGTGAAGATCTATCTGTTCAAACCCTAATAGAATGCATTGGTTGTAATACGACATATTGTAAATAACCTGGAAGTGTTATAAATACTGTAAATGTGTTCAGTGTGGATACATGCTGGGTAAAACGTTTTTGAACTGAATTTTCCCCCAGATACCGAAATGTTGACTGAATTAATAGCGACAGCAAGGATCACCGTCTTTGCAAGATTCAGAGACACAGATGAAGACTGATGCATTCAAGCAGAAACACAGAATCAGAAGTGACATGCGTGTGACATTCACCCTCCCTACACCGTTGTGGCCCATATCTGAAATGGCACGCAGCGTTTTAGGGAAAATGGTTGTGGCACATTGTCATATGTGCTGGAGGAGTGCATTACTTAACTTGTAGATATGTCAGCTGGTTTTTACTGTCAAATAGATTTGCACTAATGTAGAATATATTTGCCATACCAGAGCTCCCTTCACTTTAATGTGGAATCGGGCTGTTTCCAGATGATCAAGGACAAGCTGTTTTAACCAGTGTTTTAAATTAAGATTATACAGACATTTTGTCAGTGAAACACGTTTTGCACACTTGGTGGCTTTAAGAAAAGCATGAAAACTGTCCTTGAGCATATTTACACTGAAAAAAACACTTCTCTATTCTGTACAAGAGCTCGCAAAATGCCTCAGGTGACATCAGATTTTATTAAAAAGAATGTTTTTCCCCCCACAGACCAACCTCCTGAAATTGTCCAAAATGCAATGTTTTAGGACTTTTGATTGAAATGCAAGTGAACACGTCAAATAAATGTTTAATTTAAGTTATTGATCGTTTTCTACAATGTTAAGATTCAGTAAACTAAATTTTACCTTGTCTTTTCACCCTTTGCTGAGAATATCCCAGCATCTGTCTCATACTTTGAGTTCAAGAGTATTGAAGTAGGGATGCATCTAAAAACTGCAGGGTAGTAGCTCTAGACTTTGACACCCTTATCTAGACTTATTTTGAAATTATCTTTCTCCCTCTCTTAAGATAAAAAAAAGGGTTTTGGAAATGAGGAGAGTCTACTATTCCTAACGGCTATTAAATTGCACATTGCAAAACCACTCCTGGCCCTTCTGGGTGCACAGATGGCAAAGAGATGGTGAAGAAAGATGACAATGATGTACTAGCCGGCAGACACGGAGACACGGCAGCTGAGAGGTTGTGGTCAGTCGGATGAACCAAGCCTTGATCAACCATATTAAAATTAGGCTGCTCAATTTTCATTTACTGTAGTATTTCTTTATCTCCTAGCAAGATAGCTTTTCAGATTATTTACAATTCTTAAGAGGGGAACTGACAAACATCTGGTCAAAGAACCCAGTCTGGTTCATTCAGAGGTGACAAAAGACCCAAGGCTAAGAGTAAGGTGTCTTATTAAGTTATGTCAAGCTTTTTTCAGGGGTCAAAATCTGTCGGACCTTAAAGGCCTTCCTCTCCTCCAGTCCTAATTCGCTTTCCAAACCATCCCTAAAGTTCAAACAGGTATTTCAAAATAAAAATTATGCATGTAAACCTTGAGATGGGTCCTTTCAGGGGAAGAAACAAAATGATAAAAAAGTCCCTTCTTGATTTCTTTTTTAAGTAGTTAGATCTCATGTTTATTTGCTCATGTCTTAATTATGTAAACATTACATTATGGGGGTTAATAATAGTTCAGATATTGATTCTTTTAGAGACCTGATTAAATATAATTATTCATTTTAAAATGGAAGGGCTGAACGTCCTTGCAAACAAGAGGGTTGTGGGTTAAAATGCTGGTTGGGCTCTTTCTGCATGGAATTCTTCCCATGCATGCATAGGTTCTATCCGGGCACTCCGCCTTCCTCCCACAGTCCAAAAACATTGGTTAATTGGGTACCCTAAATTAGGTATGTGTGTGTGCATGGTTGTTTGTTCTGTATGCCTCTTTGGGCCTGTCATGTACTACGGTGTGACCCACCTCTAGGAAGCATGATTCAGAATTGTGCCGCCACCAATGCAGAGCTTATTTAACATTGGCAGCAGGTTTCTGGGAATGTATTTCCAAATACTGTGAGGTAAAGACAACTGCCTTTAGGCATGAAGGTCAGCAAACAAGTCATTCTTGTCCAGGAAAAACGTAAAGGTTAGACTGAAATTCTGATGACTAAAACAAGAATGGTAGGTAGACGACTGGTGCAGAGATATGTACAGAGATATCCTTCTAAACATTTGGGATGTCCGGAAGATAGTTTGTGTGAATTAAAAGCAATGTTGAGCCTTATATAAAATTGTCATTCAAAATCATCCTAAAAAAATGATAGAAATTGTACATCTGCATCAGGTCCAATTGCTGGAGGAACATTCTTGAACTGCTGTCGGGGGCTACACAAAATGGTTCCATGGGCTGCAAATGGCACCCAGGCCACATTTTGGGCACATCTGGTTTGGAACAAAGCATATTTACGTGTCGGAATGGCCCAGTCAAAGTCCGGATCTAAATCCAATTCACAATCTGTGGCAGACCTTAAACATTGACATTGTCAGACGGTCTCCCACCAGTCTGCCTGAGCCTGAGTTATTTCGAAAAGAAGAATGGGCAATAAATATGTCTCTAGATGTGCAAAGCTTGTAGAGAGACATACACCAAAAGACTTACAGCTGTAACTGTCATGATCCTGGTGTGTGCATGTGACTTAGAGCATGAGCAGGGTAAGTTTTCTCTCTGTAGGGGATCAGTGAGAGGGCGTTTTCCCGCTGACTGTAGCTTCACACACCTCTTGGTAATTTCCCTTCTCAAGATACTGAGGGTATATGCTGCTGGAGGACCAACCTTCACCTGATGCTCAGCCTTCTGGGTAGACTCAAGCCAACCTGTATCTCTCTAAGAAACAGTTCCTTAACCAGTTTGTTTTTGAATTTACCTTCCTTGAGTTCAGATCTTGTTTGGGACCTCTCAGGTTGTATCTCCTCGAGCCGCTTCTTGAAGCCACCCTTTGACAGATCACAGTGGAAAATCATCCACGACCTCTTTTAAAAGCAGCAAGCGTCCTCAGCCACCACTTACCTTTCCCTTCTCCAACCACCTCACTCAGATCACAAACCTCCATCAGTTACCTTCATACTGAACTCCTCTCAGGGCATAACTCCACTCAAAGACACCAGGATTACTGGTTTTCCACCAGGATCTTGACTAACTCCCCAAGCCATCCTTCTTCAACCAAATCAGTAAGCCATATTTCTTTCAATCAAAAGACCCACAATTACCGCTTTGCTCAGCAATATCTACGTAATTGCTTCTGTCTTTTCTAGATGCCACCAAAGCACATTATTGAAGTCCCTCATTCACAACAACTTTTCCCTTTTGTTGATTGAAAGACTAAATATTTAAAGATGAGTGTCTTCGTGTTTTGATGGTGCATGTAGATCAGGAAATTGCCTTGAATGATGACAGTAACTGCATCGAAAGGTTGTTCTACCTAGTATTGACTATGTATTGACTATTGACTATATGGACTACAAATACACATCACACTTGTCAGATTTTATTTTTTTCAAATAATCAAAAACCATGTGTTATTTTACCTCGTCTTCACAATTATGCATTTGTGTTGGTTATCAAAAATACACAAAAGGTTTTGGTTTTTCCATTGGAACCTTGTTCACATAGATGATTATGACAGTGACTCAGCTTTTAATTTCCATGTATCCAGAGGGCTCCACATTTGTTCACCAACTAACACTTCCTTCTAAATTTGAGATCTGATTTAATTAAAATATAATCATAAGTGAGCTTTTATGAGTTAGTATGATTATTTCTCCATCATGTGGCCGAGAAAAAATGATTTGCACTTGTAGTTTGCACTAACAGCCTCATGATGGAGACACAGTCTAAGGCTACTAATTGTACATTTAATGTTGCTCAGAGAGAACTTCCATGGAAAATCAGTATTGAGTCTGGCATACAGTAAGCATGACTAAGAAAAGTGCATGATTCATACTGTGAATTTGCAATAAAAAATGTCTGGAGCAAGCACAGCTTTGACTCAAAGGGAATAATTAAAACTAGGCAAATGTTTTAAAACTAGAACTATAAAAAAAAAAAAAACATAAAAACTAAACACAACTGGAAAAAATTAAACTGCAGGTCTGAAATAGCTGCTTTGAATTTTATAGGAAGTAGCCATATTTATGGAGGAGTTATCCCAGAACCTGATTCATTGTGCCAAGAAGCAGAAGACAACCAAAGCAAGATGTAAATGAGACAGAGACAAGGGCAGGAGTAAATAAACTGCCACAAAAAGTCTAAAGCAATGGTGTGCAGTAATGCACACCTCCTTAATATTATGGATAAATACTAACAATATGTTTAATGTTGCTGGTGTAAGAGTCTGGGTACATGGCTAGATGAGTGGGGATTCAGACACGTGGCCTAATACCTTCTGTGTAAAATCATATACTTAGAATATTAAATCAATACTACTACTACTACTATTGATAACAATAACAATGCCACATTGTAATTGTTGAACAAATGGCACTGAGCTTTTGTTTCCTTCCAGCTGTTGTCAAGTAATGTATCCCCCTGTGCTAAGAATTTGAAATACCATTCTTTCTTTTTGTTCTACTTCCAAGAACTTCAAATGTTTTGACTGTTTTATAATAGTCTATACCTGTTTTTTCCATGCTTTCAAGATGTTTTCTTTCTGCTTTTTATTAGTTTTTTTCTGGTCCAGGCTTTCTACCTGACAACAACGTTATACTCTTATACTCACCGGCCGCTTTATTAGGTTCATCTTGTAAAGCAGCGGTTTCGACCCCATTTCGTTTTTACAGCTGTCTTGGTTTGTCTTGACATTGATTCAACAAAGTGCTGGCAGCATTCCTGAGAAGTTTGAGTGTATATTGACATGAAACCATCATACATTTGATACTGATTTGTCATATAGACATCCATATGTGGATAATCTGTTCAAAAATCACCTCAGTGACTGTGGGTAACATTGGAGTACAGTTCAAGAAACTAGTTTTAGACTATTTGAGCTTTGTGACATGGTGCATGATTCTGCTGCACGTAGTTATCATAAGATTGGCGCTCTGTGGTCATAAAGGGTTAAATACAGCTATAATTGCCCCACACTATTGCACTACCGCCAACCTGAACAACTAATAAAGGGCAGTTTAACTCGATGTTATTATGTCGTTTACACAAATTGAAGGCAATTTTGATTGAATTCAAGACTCTTGTAATGCAATATATATATATATATATATATACATAAGCAATCTGCATGGGGTCCAACAGGGGGCCTGTGATGTCCTTCAGGTGCTTCAACATCAGTCGCTCAAAGGATTTCATGACCACAGAAGTCAGGGCAAACAGGTCTTTAGTCATTTAATCCTGTAAAAATGTGTTTCATGGGAACCGGGATGATGGTGGATGATTTGAAGCATGACCCAGTTCCAGAGACTTGTTGAAGATCTGAGTGAAGATGGGGGCCAGCTGGTCAGCGGAGGCTCTCAGGTACCAGGGGAGACATTGTCAAGTCTAATTAGAGATCTACCTGCTTATGATCTAATTAAATTGTATTTATCTGCTATGCCATCTGTTATATGTAGACACTGGTTCATCACTTAGCCAAAGCCTGAATAATTTATACTGTAGTTCAGAGCAGAGCTGGCCAAAGGCAAAGTAAACTAATGCCCCTTTTCTACTGGCACGATTCGGCCCTACTCGACTCCACACGAGTCGCTTTGCAAGCTTTTCCATTACTGTTTTTTCCATACCTACTTTTTTGGTCCCTGCTCCTGAGCAGGTACAAGCAAGGCTGAGTTGGGACTACATGTGATGTAAACAGACCGCTGTTTGCTGATTGGCCATGGGACCAGGAGAAACAAGAGGGTTTTTGCTGAGGTAGTGCAGGGAGAAGTTAATAAAACTCATGGGCGACTACAACAATATTAAGGACAATGGCCGAAATATAATTCTACTATTTACACATCATAAACCATGCCTTAAGGCTGAAAGACAAGAATAAGGACACTTTTTTCTGAATTACAGGCAGGTAGGGGGCGCTGTGTTTAATAACATCTTAAATCAGCTGATCACACACAAAGTCAGCAGACACAGATACATTTGCCTCAGAACACACAAAACTACCAGCATTAAACAGAGTCTTTGGTTTGGAAATTTATTGACGGTCCTTAAGCGAACCTGCTTGTTCAGGGGGAAGAGAGCAGCTGCCTGTAATCAGACTGCCTTCATTGATTCAAACAGGAGGAAATCTCTGCTGAATCCGCGGAGCACGAATATCTAATGTCCAACCTAAAACTATTGTCCTCGTTATTGCCACGGCTGAGACACAAACTTCCTCATAAAGCCCAAAATTGACTTCTTTAGGCAAACTTTGGAGTTTCCCCAGTCCAGAAAGTAACGTCTCCTTTCCACTCCTCCTGCCAGACCCCCCATCAGAACCACTGTGGTCCAGAGAATCTGTGGTCCAGATAATCCCAGTGGATCATTTTATATATGAAGAAACACAATACATTCTTGCATATACAAAAATACAAACATTATTAATATTTAGTTTATTTATGTTTTTATTTTCTATTAATTTTTTTATGTATATAATTTCACGCAGATTAATGTGATAATGTCACACAGTGACGTTAATAGCAGAACACCACACTACACTGACACCTGGAGGCGGAAATTCAGCAGCCATAGCTTCAGCCGTCAGCAGGTCAGTGGAAACAACTGGTACCATACCAAGTAGAGCGAAACCGATGCTATCAGACTAAATATTTTATGAAGTAATTCGTGGAATTGAAACAGCACAAATTTAGTATTTATGTTTTACAATTCCATCTATTGATACCATTTATGTATTTTCCCGTTGTAAATCTTTTTTTTTTTTTTTTTTAAGTTAGATGTATAATAAAGAAACAGTACGTATAGATTATATAAGAGGAGCTCTAAATTAACTGTAGTGAACATTTGTAGTTTGAAGGTCCCAAAATCTACATCTGTTTAACCTTGGGGGCTGCCCTGGGTCAAAGCAGTGGGATACCTAACAAAAATAATGAAAAAAAAAAGTATGTAAAAAAAGATGAAATAATAGTCAGAAAATGAGTGAAAAGCCGATAATTTTCAAAGACAGGGGTACGAAATCCATCCAAAAGCTTAGGAGAAATCGGCATGATTCAGAGTGCCAGAACGGATGACTCAAAGCAGGCTAAACTTTATTTTAAAGTTGGGTTTACACCTCAGCCACAAAAAGTCTAAAGATCGAATGAAGCACCTTCTACTGCTCATCCCGCCCACTGTATACCTGTGTTTCCTTGGATTGGTTCATCGTCAAGCTGTGACAGCTGAGTGAAAATGTGATTGGTCGCTCGGTCTGCCAATGACTTCGAATGCTGGCTGTGCCGGTTAGTCGTGGAACAGGGACACGGGAAGCATAGCGGCCATACCAACGGCAGGAGGAGCTGTGAGGACTGTTGCCCTTCATCACATTTCAGTACAACCTGTGCAAAACTGTGAGAAGACCACTCTGACTGGAATAAATATTTGCCACCTGAGAAAATGTCGCAGTCAGACAGCAAGAAGAGATTTTTTGAGAACCTGTCTGGAGCAGGAAAAGCCATCGCGGTGCTCACGAGCGGAGGAGATGCTCAAGGTAACTTGTCGCATTCACGGACAGGGGTTAGAGGTTTTTATGTATTAGTGCGGACATGCCCGTAGATGGAGAAAATACACCACCTTGCCAGGGATGCTGTGGTGTTAGTGATGAGTAAGGCTATGTATGTGCAACATTATATCTTTAAAGCTTTGCGCAGTGGGCCTTTTAGTGTCTCGTAAAGTAAAAAAAAAACCAGAATGTTCTGCCATCCAGGAAGGCACCAGTTAGCTGAGATGCTAATATGACGCATCGTGATAACTCAGGTATCCGCATCCCCAAGCTCTCTTAAGCTGAGCAGCTCAAACAGATGTCAAGGTCGAGTTGTGTGCTGCGTTTCCCCTCAGGAAGACGTGTTATAAAGAATTTCATTTGAATGAGGAAGTGAACGTCGCAGGCGTGTTCATTACCACGCAGCAGCTAACACACCGACTCCAAGCAGCCAGAAACGGCTGAGGCAATATTGAGGGAGACGAGAGCTGAGGTTTAAACAGCAGACTGTGGTCCAGCGGCGGGATGCCTCCACGCTGTGTACGTGATGAGCAGCACCCAACCGGTTATACGTCACAGAGGAAACTCTTGGTCACGTGCTCCATCGGCTCCATCTCTTATTGATTGAAACACAAATGCGCTCAAACGCAAAGGAGTACAATTTACATTTACAAGAATGAATTCTGCTCGAGCTAACCCTCATTAATCCTCCGCAAGGATTTATTCTCATTTCTAACTTTTAAAACGTTTTACAGACTGAGATTAATATGCTGTGTAGCCTAGCCGTGATAAGTGATACTCTTTAGTTGTCGTTTGTTGTCTGGTACTTCGTTTGTTCACCACAGTAATAAACTATATTTGTAGACAGAAAATTTATGGCAAAACAAAACTCTCTCTCTGGTGCCATCATGTTATTTTCCGTTCTCTTTGAGGTCTTACCTGTCACCTTTGATTTTCCTTTCTTTCTCGAAGAAATTGCATCAATAAAGACAAAGTGTGTGGTGCATGTTTTTTTGATGGGGGCATTGATTTTCACTTCCATAGAAAAAGAATTAATTATAGGTTTATCCTCATTCATGTATCCCTCACCTGATTTTTAATAAACTCAAAAAGAGATGCATCATATTATGATAGTTGCGTTTATAGATAGTATATGGCCGGCGTTCTTTGTCTTGATGCATATAATGATTTGAGAAGTACAATAAAAAAGTTTTTATTTTTTTTTCAGTATCTAACCTGTTGATCACCAATAAGAGTCACTCTAGGCAAGATTAGCCAGTTCCAATCTCTGGCTGATTCATTGGTTTATTCCCTCCATAGTTTACTATTCTTTTCAATGATCTCAAATTCTTAATGTGTAGATATGTCTAAGTAGTTTATTAAAAATGAAATAGTCATAAAAATAGATTTGGTTTTGGTCTTGAATTTAGGAATAACCCATCCTGAGCAGACCCTGGAGCAAAGTAAGGTTGCATATGCATGACAGGAGCCGAGCACCAAAGTCAGAGGGCATTGTTCAGCCTTGCTTCAGTCTTTTTACCCACTGTGGCAGACAAAGCGACGGTCATGCAGAATGAGAGATTGGGTGCTTCGGACCAAAAAAACCTCAGAGTAGAAGAGTGGGAGAGACTTCTCAATAGGCGTTTGTGCACGGTTATGTAACACGTCAACAGGTTTGTAAGTTGCTGTTCGATTCCAATAATTGAAAATGGTCCACTACTTGACTTGACTGTAAATGAGTTAACATATATCTTTTTAAAACAGACTTTTTCATAGTAGCTTTAGTTGGGCTCCTTTGAAGTTGAATACAGTATTTATCAAATAAATAATTGTTGAAGACCTATTGCACAGTAAAACATAAAAAAACCGCAACAGATATGCAGACTGTTTTTTCAAGTCTTCTCCCCTACTGTCCAATACTGTCAGCTTTTATGTTGCTAAGCAACAACACTCCAGTGGCCCACTGGGTTCTGACAGATCTGTTGATTTAGCTCTGTTCCAGCCAGCCAAGTTCTATCAGTCCTGCAGCGAACAAAGCAGTACCTGTTGTCCTCACAGTCTCCGTACAGCATGACCCTGCATTCACTCTCAAGTCACACAGTAGAGTTTCTCCATTAATGAGAGCATTTTGTACCAACTGGAGAGTAACACAGAAGAGCTGGAGAACATTCTGCCCATAAAAGGCTTTGGCTCTGCAATAAGAAACAGACTGGCTCCAAACGAACTTAAGCATGGATTGTCCCCTCTAACTGCACTGCATTACAGCAAAGCTACTGTGCGGTTAATTATTCTAACCATTTTTGAAATTCTCTGTCCTCTGCAGGAATGAATGCTGCTGTACGCGCTGTGGTTCGAATGGGGCTGTACGTGGGCGCAAAAGTTTATTTTATTCATGAGGTGAGCCATCCATTTCTTTATTCTTACTCACTCTCACTAAAAAAAAACATGACTGCACACGAATACTGTCACATGGGTCTACTTGTGTCCGCTTTCACTCTCACAAGAACGTTTTGGGGTTCTCTCCCGGCCACAACGGGGTAAAACTGGACCCTGGACATGTTGCCAGGGCAAGCCCAGAGAGCCAGATGGTTATGCAGATCACATTCATGGCTGGTTTGGAATCACTGATTAGGATCACACGCATCAGTGTGGGAAGAAGTCACAACAGCCAGAGAAAACCTTGATTCCAAAGCTCAATGAAAGGTTGTGAAATAAGACCCTGTCAGCTGGAAGCTACACTCCTCTTCTCTGTGTTACCAGCTCTGAGCTATCACTTTAGAGTTTTTATTAAAACTTTCAGATTTAAATGTGACGTGTAAAATCCAGATCAATGTTTTAAATAAACAGTAACATGTCATCAGCACTCACATGTATGCTTCTTTTCACGCAGCAGATCTAAGCAGAGCTTTAGGAAGCAGGAGCTGTACTCTGCTGCTTAGACTGTGATTCCAGTTCATCTGGGTACTCTGTGTGCTGCTTGGGTTCACCCTGCGTGATGTTACATAAGAGACTTAGGGCTTCTGCTGGTGCCCGACAGGAACTCCTGTGCCACCCTCCAGCTCACAAAATGAGGACGGACAAACTTTAAATATGAAAGAATAATGCTGATGCAGTGGATTTTGAAAGTGGACACACCCCTGGTAAAGTCCCAGGGTTTTGTGATGTAAAAAAATGACACACGGTGATAACTGATTTGAAACAAATTTGTACAGTTTAGCTGAAAAACAAGCACATCTGTTAAAGGAAAATGTAAAAACACTGTAAGCCCCTAAGTTATCACTTAGTTGAAGCAGCTTTTGACAGCATTCAGTCTCCTGTGGTAGGAGTATATAAGCCTTCCACTCCGTCTTGCAAAAGTTCTCCACACCTGCCTTAAGTGAGAACATCTCTTATCCACAGCCATCTTTTAGCCAGTTTTAGTCCTGAACTTTGACTAGGTCAATCCATAACTTGTTTTGTTTTGTGGTGAAGCCATTATTTTGTGGGCTGTTGTTTGGATTTAACAACTTCATCCACCTTGACAAAACCACAAGTTCTGCCTAAAGAAAATCAACCCCACAGCATGGTACTGCCGCCACCATGTTTCACCACCGGTATGGTGATTTGTCTTTGTTCTGCTGCCTAATCTAATATGAGACATTTTCATAACTGTAGGAAATAAGTAGTATTTTATTTTATTTTTTTACAATTTTTTGTTGTTTTTTTTTTTTGCGGCACTAGTGTTTTTTTTTTGTTATTGTTCGAAAGTAGGCTGACGGGAAGTGGGGTGAAGAGAGGCAGAAGACATTCAGCAGAGGTCTCAGGGGTTGGGGCTCGAACCCGGGACAGCTATGTCATAGACTGAAAATCTCTCAGTGTTGCCGATTGTTTCCTGGCATCTGCTCTGACTGGTTGGTGTCCCGTCTTTTCATTAATTTGGGAGAAATGTCCAGTTTTGTAACGTCGCTGTTGAACCATATCGTCTCCATTTTTGATGGCTGTCATCTAAAAATCCTGTGCACTCTTTCAGTACCCTTCTCCTAACTGATACCTTGTTTAACACCCCCCACCAGATTAAAGTAAAATATTTTCACATCAGGAAGCCTTGCTCTTTTCCAGGGGTGTGTACACTTTTGAGACCCACTTACATTTGGGATAAATTCTGTTTTCACTTTAAGGGAGGACAGTCATGTCACTTGAGCCGATCACCTTATAACATATTTTCTTTTCTGATTTTTCCTCAGGGGTATCAGGGTATGGTAGATGGAGAGGACAACATAATAGAAGCCACATGGGAAAGTGTCTCCAGCATGCTACAAGTGGTAATTACTTTTGAAAATATTCTACACATGTATTTGTAGCAGGTGCTCCATCTTCTGTGTTGTACTGTTTTGAAATAGAAAACACAAGTCCAGTACATTTGAAGACCATTGTGCTTAGTTTGTTGTTTATTGTTTAATATTCCAACAGTCTGTGTTTTTCCTCATATAAGTGACAAAAAACAGGGTTCTCTATCAACACCTTAATTTAGCCCAGAGCCACTTTCCGTGACTTTTCCTCTGCTGTCGTCAGGGCGGGACTGTTATCGGCAGCGCCCGCTGCAAAGACTTCCGCAGCCACGAGGGCCGACTGAAGGCAGCTCACAACCTGGTGCAGCACGGCATCACCAACCTGTGTGTGATCGGTGGAGACGGCAGTCTGACGGGAGCCAACCTCTTCAGGGAAGAATGGAGCGGTCTGCTCGCAGAGCTGGTGGAGCAAGGTAGTGGAGCACAGTGAAAACATAACCTCCTTTTTAAAGAAGTACTGGGCAGTATACACTCACCGGCCACTTTATTAGATACACCTGTCCAACTGCTTGTTAACCCAAATTTATAATCAACCAATCACATGGCAGCAACTCAACGCATTTAGGCATGTAGACATGGTCTAGACGATCTGCTGCAGTTCAAACCGAGCATCAGAATGGGGAAGAAAGGTGATTTAAGTGACTTTGAACGTGGCATGGTTGTTGGTGCCAGACGGGCTGGTCTGAGTTATTTCAGAAACTGCTGATCTACTGGGATTTTCAGACACTACCATCTCTAAGGTTTACAGAGAATGGTCTGAAAAAGAGAAAATATCCAGTGAGCGGCAGTTCTGTGGTCGCAAATACCTTGTTGATGCCAGAGGTCAGAGGAGAATGGCCAGACTGGTTTGAGCTGATAGAAAGGCAACAGTAACTCAAATAACCACTCGTTACAACCAAGGCATGCAGAAGAGCATCTCTGAACGGATGGGCTACAGCAGCAGAAGACCACACCGGGTGCCATTCCTGTCAGCTAAGAACAGGAAACTGAGGCTACAATTCGCACAGACTCACTAAAATTGGACAATAGAAGATTGGAAAAACGTTGCCTGGTCTGATGAGTCTCGATTTCTGCTGCGACATTCAGATGGTAGAGTCAGAATTTGGCGTCAACAACATGAAAGCATGGATCCATCCTGCCTTGTACCAACGGTTCAGGCTGGTGGTGGTGGTGTAATGGTGTGGAGAATATTTTCTTGGCAGACTTAGGGCCCCTTAGTACCAACTGAGCATCGTGTCAATGCCACAGCCTCCCTGAGTATTGTTGATCACCATGTCCATCCTGTTATGACCACAGTGTACCCATCTTCTGATGGTTACTTCCAGCAGGATAACGCACCATGTCATAAAGCACGAATCATCTCAGACTGGTTTCCTGAACATGACAATGAGTTCACTGGACTCAAATGGTCTCCACAGCCACCAGATCTTTGGGATGTGGTGGAACGGGAGATTCGCTTCATGGATGTGCAGACGACAAATCTGCAGCATCTGTGTGACGCTATCATGTCAATATGGACCAAACTCTCTGAGGAATGTTTCCAGTATCTTGTTGAATCTATGCCACGAAGGATTAAGGCAGTTCTGAAGGCAAAAGGGGTCCAACCCTGGACTAGCAAGGTGTACCTAATAAAGTGGCCGGTGAGTGTATGCTAGTCTTGAAGAAGTATACATACTACTTAAATTTTGTCATGCTTCAACTACAAACTTCATTTTGTTGGGATTTTTAGTGGGATAGACCAAAATAAATCAGTGCCTAACTGGAAAATTGGCATATTTTATTAAATGTTTATGCATAAAAAAATTCTGAAAAACATTGAATACATTTGAATTTCACCCCCTTTACTCCGATACCCTTTAAATAAAAACCAGCTCAACCAATCGCCTTCAGAAGTAGATAGAGTCTATCTTTTCTTCACTGTCAGTATAAATCCAGGTGTTCTGTGAAAGCCTCATAGGTTTAATGAACACCAAGGGTCACAAAGACCAAGAAACACGGAGACAGAGCAGCGATACAGTTGTGATGAATCGTAAGCAGGGTTTGGTTTTAAAACAATACCCTTACTCTTTGAACATCTATCGGGACGCTGTTTAAGTCCGTCATGTGAACATGAAAGAGTATGGCACACATGCAAACCTAATATAAGATGGCCCTTTAACTTAACCAGAGAGCATTAATCAGGGAAGCAGAGCTGCAGAGTAGGGTCGGGCAAAATTGACCTAAATTATATCATAATATTTAGTGGTATTTATTGTGATAGCTATAAAGATGATGATAAGAACTATTTACAACTACTCTGTAGTTTTAGATAACCGTCTTGCTATGCAAAATTGCCAGGGACATACACCCTTAGACTTGCAGCTGTAACTGCAGGAGAAAGCATTTCTGCATTTGGACTCAGGGCTGAATTCAAATGTACTTCAGATGTATCCTTTAGCTTCCACTTCACAATTAAGTACTAACGTTCAGTCGGTCTATCACATAAAATTGATGCTTGTGGTTGAACCGGGACAAAATGTAGAGATGTTGAAGGGGTGTGACAAAATTTTGCATGAGACTATATGTAGTATTTTGGTACCTCTTAGTATTATCACGTTTTTTTTTAATCTGCTGGAAGAGATTTCGTTTAACTGCTGAAAGCGGAAAAGAGTTTTTCTGGCTTTTTGAGGCCAGCAGGTGATGACACCGCTTTTGATACAAAAACAAAAGTGTACCATTAGTTCATAGGAATCTTCTGGTCTTCTCAGGACTGATCGAAGCCGATGCCGTGCAGAAGTACTCTGCCCTGCACATCGTGGGGATGGTCGGCTCCATTGATAACGACTTCTGTGGAACTGACATGACGATCGGCACCGACTCTGCTCTGCACAGAATCATCGAGGTGGTTGATGCAATTATGACGACTGCACAGAGGTGAGAGAGAATAAGTTAGTCACACTTTAGTCTCCAGCACCATTCCTATGATCATTCTGACTG
Organism: Girardinichthys multiradiatus; assembly: GCF_021462225.1. Classification (NCBI taxonomy): domain Eukaryota; kingdom Metazoa; phylum Chordata; class Actinopteri; order Cyprinodontiformes; family Goodeidae; genus Girardinichthys; species Girardinichthys multiradiatus. The sequence continues at coordinate 12,146,229 of NC_061813.1, read as the reverse complement.
TTATCATCTTTTAGCCACCAGAGGACGTTTGTGTTGGAGGTCATGGGCAGACACTGCGGGTAAGAAAACTATACTTTTTAGTGCGCCAGAAACAACAGAGACCGTGGTCTGCTCTGCTGACATGAAGCTGGCATGTCTGTGTGTAATATCGCAGCTACCTGGCGTTGGTGAGCGCTCTGGCTTGTGGTGCAGACTGGGTGCTAATACCTGAAATGCCTCCAGAAGATGGCTGGGAGGAGAAGATGTGTGAGAAACTATCTGCGGTAACTCAGTCAGATTTCTACAACTTCTAAATGAAGCGCACCATAACAGTGTTCTGAACAACTATTTTTGTTTTTCTGCATAAAAGAAATGAATAGATGAGGCTGATGTTCAGTCTTTTAATGTTTCACTGTGTATTTTCTGCTTTGAAAACATCTCAATGTTTTATGATTCAGACCCGTTCCAGGGGCACAAGGCTGAACATAATCATAGTTGCAGAGGGAGCCATTGACAGACATGGGAAACCTATAACTTCTAGTTTTGTCAAGGATGTGAGTACATGAGTGTGGAAGAAGAAGGGGAAGCCAGAAGCACGGAGACCCGCCTGGCGCAGTCTTAAATAAAAAAATAACCTGAACGTTCACTGCTGCTGTTTCCTAACAGTGTGTTAATCTCAAGATGATAAAGTGTTGACAAGCAACGATAGAAGCAGGATGCAGCTGATTACATGAGCCGAAGCTGCAGTGACAGCTCGGCTTTTATCATAGAGGAAGCTGTTGTTTCTCTCTCTTGTCTGTCTCTCTCCCCTCTTGGCACCCGTGCTTCTGAAAGCCCATGTCACAGCCACACTCAGTTTTTCTGTCATGTTGTCTCTCCACCACAACCTCCTTTGTAGAACCGCGCAGGGATGAAAAGACTGAATATCATAATTGTCGCCGAAGGGGCGATTGATCGTAACAACAAACCCATTACAACTGACTATGTTAAGAATGTAAGTACAGAGCTCTGTGCATTGAGCCTCCAGCCTCCTGTTTGACTCTGACCCTGCCCTGATGTGGCTTTTGACTCTGTGTTTCTGGAATGCTCTATCAGGCTCATTGCTAGTTTGGTAATGAAGTTTCACTGTACTGTACTCTTAACAGCGTAGGACACTCATTAAACCATACACATGTTTCCAAACCAACAGCCACTTGTTATTAGAGATGCACTGATCTGAATTTTGTGAATTTATTACCTGCAGCTTTTGTAAAGCTTTGACCTGCCTCTACCATTTCCAGGTCATTGTGGCTCCTCTTTTGGAGCTATAGCATTTCAAATACTTTTTATTTTAGCCTTCCTGTTGTCAGCAGTCATTATTTGTATTAGATGTCGAAGCAACATCATGCTAAGCTACTACTATTTTAAAACAGACAACATTATCACTGTGGTGGCGTTTTAAAAAGGCTTTAGCATCTGATATTAGCGTGTAGTGCGATTAGCGAGGCTATTATTACAAAGACAGCAGGTACCACGAGTAAATTCTGGAGAATGTAGCTCTTCACCTTCAATCTGAGATTTCCAACATGTATAGAGTTTGAAAGCTCAAATGAATAAAACAGAGCAACGTTGCTGTGCTTCGCTCAGACTTCCTGTTATCGGCTGAAAGTCTTGTTCTCTCTTGAAGCCAGATTAAACCTCCTTTAAATAGCTTCTTACTCGACTTGTGCATCCCCTGACCTCATTTTAAACACGCCACTGTTACTCAGTATAGCTTGAGTCTTTTTCCCGGCGTAATAACTTCCATTGAGTTTTATTGTTAGCGTAACCTGGTGCTGTCTTCACAGATTAGACACAGATCAGATTTTTGAGTTTCCCTCCAGCGAGCCCTTTTCTCGGTGCATCTCTATTATTTATAGCCGCTTTCACACATATTTTTTCATTGTTTTTGACACACTCACTCAATCATTTGCTCCAAGAGATTATCAGTTTACCACACCCCTTTAACTAACTGGTTTTAAGATCAAATACTTTTTTTTTTTTATAGTAGCTGGGTATTTTTTTAATGGTTCGCATCCTGCCTGGGTTCCTCTGTGAGCTACACGCTCTTTGCTAACATGACTGAAAAATTTGAATGGCTTGCTTGCGTTTTGCAGTTTCCCCTTCTCTTCAGCTTTTATATTGTGTTTCTGTTTTACTGTGTGATGTGCCCAGTTATTTGTGAATGTGTTTTCGCATAAATAAAATGTATTTAAATACATTTCCTGAACCAATACATGACGATATTTGGTGCTAAATCCTTTGTGTTTTATCATCCAAGCTTGTTGTCAAAAACTTGGGTTTCGACACACGAGTCACCATCTTGGGGCATGTGCAGAGAGGAGGGACGCCGTCTGCTTTTGACCGCATCTTGGTAGGTCCACCAGTCAAGTTATTCTCAACCTACAGGTCATAAGGTCATGTTTAAGGAGGGAACATAAAACATATAGCACATTGCTTTTATTTGTAATTATTCATCAGATGAAATATTCTTAACATAAAATGCACTGTGATTACGTTGTTGTTCGTCCTTATCAGGCTGATTCCAGTTTGAGTCCCTGACCAAGAGACCATGTATAGCGTCAGGTTAATCATGATATTTAAAGTAGAGGCTGGCTTATTGGGATTTTTGAAATTGTCATTGCTTTACTTGCCGTGTAATTCTATGACCGATTAATAAAATGGATTTTTTTTTTTTTATGGCCTATAAATACAACACCTTATAGTTCCACACATTACCAGTATATTAAAAACTGTTTAAACAATCATGGCCTTGGATTTAGTTCTAGGGTCCAGAGGAGATCAGTACACACTCATATTTATGGCACGTTTATTAAAAGCTTGTTCTGAATGCAGGTCTATGGATAAATGAATCCTATCTAAAGCTGTGGCCGATGACACTTAACATCTTCATCTTTTATTGCTGGATTAGCATTTTTGAAGGACGTTTCAAATTGCTTGTCATTATTTTGTTGCCTAATCGACAAAATATCAAACAGTGACTCGCACCATCATAGAAACCTGTTTTATATTTGAAATGGAAGTTACAGACAGGGATGCGTAAACATTGTAACCTTTGGAGTTGCATTAGTAGTGGTAGAATATTTCTGGTTAAAGCCTCGGTGTGTTTGTCTGAGGGGAAATGGTGCCGGGTTTTAAGTTAAGCACGTTATGAGCTTTAAGGCTGAGCACATGACTCAACGCTGACTCTCTACGTTCTTACTACAAGCTTACCAAGTACAGGCCAAGAAGTAAAAATGAATGGGAAAACACAAGGACATTTGATATTAATGTTTTGGTAAACCCGTGCTTGCAAAGTAAAGTGGTAATGATGCACTTTTGTCTTTTCCTGTGTGCCTGGGTGTGCATGTCATCTCATGAAGGCCAGTCGCATGGGAGTGGAGGCCATTCTCGCCCTCCTGGAGACCACTGCCAACACGCCGGCCTGCGTGGTCTCTCTGTGCGGGAACCAGTCGGTGCGCGTGCCTCTGATGGAGTGTGTACAGACGGTAAGCCGTAGTGCTGAGCTGGAAACAGTCCAAGAGATCCATACTTTTAAGTAAACTTGCACACACTTCATCAACGTACAGACGCTGACAGCAAGACAGAGCCAATGAGAACGAGGAGCCAGAACGGCTGTAATGTTGAATAGAGAGCCGCGTTGTTTCTGGTTAATGATCATCTAAAGCTTTCTGAAGGATTGGTGATGACTGCCAGCATAATGATGTAAGAACTAATCATCCCCTCTGGAGCACAAGAGAGCTTTGTTTTTCTGTTGGCCTGTCATGTTTGGATTTTGGCAGATGTCACCAGGAAGATTTCCACTGTTGTCTAAATATTTTCAGTTTTATTATATATCAAAACAGGGAAATCTCTGTTCTTATTTTGGCAGGCAAGTGATTTCTTTCAAAGTTCAAGGTCAAATAATTAATGACAAATGTCATCGTTCTTTAAAATGTTCCTTTTTGATTGTGTTTGGGTTTATAGTTCATGACGGGTATATTCATTTCCATGCCTGAAATTAAAAGGCCCAAAGGAAAGGAGACAATACAGCAGACAGAGTGATGACCTCATATTCAGTCTGCATTATATTCATGAGGGTTTAATTGTGTTACAGTAATGCAAGTTATTCAGGGGACACCCTTCTCACGCCATTCAGACTGTAGTCTGCCTAAAGCTTTATTACACCAGCATGACTGACTTAGCAGTGTGCTGTTGTTTGCATAAAAGCTGAATACAAGCAATAAAATCCTTCTCTTTTCCCCCCAGACTCAAGAGGTCCAGAAGGCCATGGACCAGAAACGGTTCGAGGAGGCCGTTAAGCTTCGGGGCAGGTATGACTGACAGAGAAATCTTAGCTCTAAAGCCACCACCTCCCTTTAGTATAAAGATGTGATAATTTGATTATCATCAGCTTGGACAGCTAAGTTAAACCTCAAAAGCCTCAGAGTTTAAAAGGAAAATGATTTCCTGGGGATTCCTCAAATTGAACAGGAGAGCTGAGTGTTTTTGGTTGTGTTTTACAGGAGCTTTGAAAACAACCTGAGGACATATAAACTGCTGGCTCACCGTAAACCAGAATCTGAACTGCCAGTTGTGAGTACAAACCACACGGTTACACGGGTTTTCACACACAGTCACACACACAGTAGCAGTCCAGAGAGCAGGTTGCTTCCCAAGAGCCAAAACAACCTGGCCAACCCTCTGATATGTTGAATTATATTTAATGTCCTAAGGTTGTACCTCAGCTGCTGCTGCCTGATTCTTGGCATAACAAGATGCAGTCAATAAGCGAAGCATTCCTCTAAATATGTAGATTCACCAGACATGAGGATTCTGGTTTACACAGATGCATTCTTACACCGGGGGTTCCCAAAGTGGGGGTCAGTTGTGAGATGATTTTCAGAATCATTGTGATGTGACCCCTCAGTTGTATGGAGGTTCAAAAGGGACAAAATAAAATAAATAAATATATCATCAAATAAATGTACCATTAAACGTCCTATTAAATAATTGAAGTGTACCTATTATATATTCAATACGTTAATAAATAATGAAATATACAAATAAATTATGAAACTCTCCAAATATTTATTAAATAAATACATCTAGAGTAAAAGAATTAAATGTATTTTTGGGGGTCGCCTGTTTCTGATCCTGTTTTGGGGGTCACAGGCTGAAATGTTTGGGAACCCCTGTCTTTTACAATGGAAAAAAGTATTCACATCCCGCTGAACCTTTTTTTTCCTATTTTGTCACAATAAAACCACAAACGCAGCTGACAAGTGAGAGATAAAACTGTGGAGAAGTTTAAAGCAGAGGTAGGATATAAAACATTATCCCAAGCTTTGAACATCTGAAAACAGAACCCCCGTTTTGCCACAAGACATGTAGGGGACGCAGCCAACATGTGGAAGACATGAAATGATCTGATCAGATGAAAGAAAACTGAACTGCTTGGCCTACGTGTAAGTACTATGTGTGGCATTAAGAAGGAAGACTGCATATCATCCTGAAGACACTATGCCAGCGGTGAAATGTGGTGGATGCATCTCCTCACAGCGTTGATAATTAATGGAACGAAACACAGAGCAACGCTGCAAGAAAACCTTTTAGAGGCTGCAGAAGAGCCTAGACGTCTGTGTAAGAATGGCGCAGTCAAAGTACAGACGTAAATTTGATTGAGAATCTGTCAAGACTCTGAAATAGCTCTTCACCAGTGCTCTCCATCTGGTCTGAATGAGCCTGAACTATTTTACGAAGAACAGATAAAAATGTCCGTGTCAAGATGTGCGCAGTTGAAAGAGACCAAAAGACTTGCAGCTGTATCTGCAGCAAAAGGTGGTTCTACAAAAAGTTGACCCAGCAGGGAGGATTAAAAATGCATGTCACACTTTACACATTTTTATTTCTTGAAAAAACAGAGACATTTTGCATCTCTATTCCTTTTCTTCACAATGATGCATTACTTTGTGTTGGTCTACCACATCAAGCACTAAAACCTACATGTTTGCGTTTGTAACTTGGCAAAATATATTAATGGTAAATGGCCTGAATTGTATAGCGCTTTATCAAGTCCACAGAGACCCCAAAGGGCTTTACACTACATTCAGTCATCCAACCATTCATACACACATTCACACACTGATAGTGGTGAGCTACATTGTAGCCACAGCTGCCCTGGGGCAGACTGACACAAGTGAGGCTGCCATACAATCGGCGCCACCGAGCCCTCTGACCACCATCAGAATATAAAAAAACAAAGGGGAAATGAATACTTTTTCATATGTTAGTTGTGTTGGCATCCATGACTCCTGTGATAAAAGTTTTTTGCAGCCAATCATTAGATAATATAGTAGTAATTAGTTAGCCTGAGCTTCTATCACCTGTTTGCTAAACACCTCTAATTGTGGTGAGTGTAGGGCGTCAAGAGGCTCGGTTGTAGTTTGATGTGACATAAGAGGACACCTGAGTCTCCCTCTGAGGGATGACCTATTATTCAACCCAGCCTGGAGCTGCTGTGTCTCCAGAGGAGACGATTCACACTGAAGGTTGCTGAGATGTAGAGGCAGCAGCTCGCCTCAGGGTTGGACTCAGTCTGCATCTGTAATGATGGTTTCTCCATGTTACTGAGAGCACAGCATCAGCTAGGTATGGATTTCTGCTTTAGAACATCAGCAGCTGTCCTCCGTCATGCAGTGTCATTTAGTGAGATGGGTGAAGCTGCAGTATGAAGGATTGAATGTCTGTGTGTTTGCAGTGCAGAAATAACCTGTTGCTTTCTGTATTCCTTATGCAGAGCAACTTCAATGTGGCGGTGCTGAATGTTGGCGCCCCCGCAGCAGGCATGAACGCCGCCGTCCGTTCAGCCGTCAGGGTGGGGATTTCTGAGGGCCACAAGATGTTTGCCGTCAACGACGGATTTGAAGGATTTTACAAAGGACAGGTGAGCTGCTGTTGACCACATCAATAGGATCTTTTTGGAGAATCGTAACATGAAAGAGATTTCGTATTGGAATTAAATCTGCTCCTAATTGACTCACGAAGCCAGTCGTAGATTTTTCTAATCAATAACTCACAGTGTGTTGGTTTAGCTTGATGAGTCAGATATTGCACTCTCACTGCTCGCTCCCTCACTGAAGAATAATCAGGGAAACCCAGGGGATAATCTCCACAGATTAATGTAAACCAATTTCCTGCACCGACTTTCACTGAGCAGCCTGAGCCGATGCAGTACCACAGGAGACCAACAGATGGCAACAGAGCAGTTGGACTGTTCTCTTTGCAGACTCAAAATGACCTCTTGGTAGAATTTTTATGATTCTTACTTCGGCTTTTAGTGAAATTAACATGGATTGAGTTTTAAATTAAGTTTAATCCAAGGGAATCTAATCTGAGAGAGTCTTTCTTTGTTCTGTTACTGACAGAACTGGTTTCACACTCTTCCCACTGATATGGTTTTGTCCTGTTCCCACCGAGAAAACCTAAAGGGCTTCAGGTCATGAGGGTTAGTTCAGAGCCTCCCTGTTAGACATCTTCCTAACTTCTAAAGAAGATGTTATTGAACCTCTGTGGATCAAATAATGTATTTTATTTTTTTCTAGTTAATTACTGTGATGTGAATGAATGTCTATGAACTAGAAAAACAAAGAGCTATCATCAACAGTGGTGTAATAAACTGCTAATTTAAAGCATCTTGTTTTGCTTTGACATTTGCTTAATATTGGAAATGAAAAACCACTCTTGCCTGTTCTTTCTCTCTTGTTTTTATTAATTTTAGAATGTAAAATTTGCCCGTGTTTGATAAGATATGTATGTGTTGTCCTTTTTTCAGATTAAGGAGATCAAATGGGGTGATGTTGGTGGCTGGACCGGACAGGGTGGCTCCCTTTTGGGAACTAAAAGGTGAAAACCTTAGACTAAGCTCAAGTTTATACAGTTTTTATTTTCTTGTAATGATTATTGGTCAAGTTAGAGCTTATTACGGTGGAAAGGAAAGCAGCACTATATTAGATCAGAACCTGAGTAGTCAGATACGAGCCCTGGCAATTAAATATGGAATAACTTCTTGTTAAACAGGTGTCAAACAAAATTATTTTATCTAAGCACTGAATATTCTGGCTTTGTAGAGCACACATATCCAACAACTCCATCACATGTTGTAATGAATGGGGGATTCTTTTTCCTAGATCAAGTAGAAGATGGAAAATCTGGAATTAGCATTTCTATCACAAATATCTGCACAGGTTTAAATCTGTAAATGAGTCTGCAGTTAGGAAGGCTGCAGAGCTCAATGAGCTGCTGCACCGACTTCAAGGAAAGGAAACATGGCTCCAACAAGAAATGTTGGTTGAAACAGTGGAAAAGATTATAAAACTCCTTCAAGTTAGTAAATCAGCACGGAAAGGCGAAAGATGTTTGTTGTTGCCAGGCAACGGTGACTAAAACCTGCAGCAAGTCCAGACAAAATAGGAAGGCTATTAAAAACAGGCGAAGTAGGAGTGGAGGTTTTTTGGACTAAACTGTAAATAATCAGGAGGTGGGATTTATGCACAAATTATTTTTCAGTTATGTAGTTTGTTGTTTTTTTTTTTATTAGTTTCTTATTTTTAGTTTAAATTGTTGTTTTATCTGATAGTGAATTATTCTGTTTTCTCAGTTTTATTAATATTTTTTAGTTTTGCAGTTAATCACAGACACTGATTAATGAATGTTAGCTAGCCAGCTAGTTCATTTTCTATTACTTAGCTGCTTATGCTATTCATTTTGTTTAATTTGAATTATTTTCCATTTCACAGTTATGTAGTTTTTTTATTTGTTACCTAATTAGGTAGTTTTTTGTGTTTTTATGATTTAGTTTATTTATTTGAGAGCTGATTATTTATTTTGTTAGTTTTTTGGTTTATTAGCTTGTTATTTTAATATAAGTATGCTTTTTATTCATTCCCTAGTTTTTTATACGAGTTCCTCAGTTATTTTAGTTTTTTTTTTTTTTCTAATTGGTGTTTTATTTGTTGTGTTTCTGTCGGTATTTTTTTGAACAGTTTTTTTGTTTAGGCTGGTTCGGCTTTGTTTGGTTAAGAAATTAATTGGTGAGTTTTTAATTAATGACATGATTAAAAATGAACAGTTTTCAGGTGTGTTTTACAAAGCGAGAATGTTCATCTGTGGAAAAAAGTGGTTTTGTATCAGGTCTGATTGATTCTGTGCTACAAATTAAAACAAGGGGCTGAATATCTTCCTAGAATACTAATGACTTTATCACTTTTAGATTTACTCTTAGAAGTCTCATGGAGTGCCCGTGTGAATACAAAACTAGCGTTAATTTTATTTCTCTTCCTCAGAACGCTTCCTGCAAAGCATGTTGACAAAATTGCTGAGCAGATGCGAAAGCACAATATAAATGCTCTGCTAGTAATTGGTGGATTTGAGGTACGTTAAAATCTTTTCTGTCGCTCCCTGTTTATTAGCTTACTTTTTCTTATGAGCGCTGTCTTTCATTTTGTTTACAGCTTATAAGCTCTTTAGTGATGTATATTTATCCCTCATCATATTAAAACAGACAGCTGTTGTAATTTACTCCCATTATCAGATGTGCTTATGTGCTGAATCTTGTTTAGTGTCTGTGTATTTCATTAGTCCTATCCCCTTCATGCCAGCACACCACCATATGGTTCATGTGTACATATCAATGCTTCAAAGTCATTTCTCTGCCGAAACAGAGCTGACGAGTTTAGGAGCAGCACAAATTGGCCAACTTTTTTGTTTTTGCTGTAAATGCAGATGTAGTAAGTGAATAATTTGAAGCATTTGGATATTTTGAAAGAATAGCGCTATTACTGAGTCAGATCATTTGATTTGTAAACAGTGAACATCTGCTCTTCTCTAGTCATTTCATGCAATCCTGTTAAGATGCTCACCAGCTTCAGTTTTCCTGTGATGTATGAAAGTAAAAGCGTTTTCCTTTGAGTGTCTGTGGGGCTGAATGTGGAGACGTACCTGTCTGTTTCGCTGCTGTCCGTTGTGATAGACCTGGCTCCTCCCCTTGGCATCTCCCACTTATGTCTTTTCCTTCCTTTTGTGGCAAGTAGAACCTCTCAACCCAAACCCACCTGCCATAGTTCCACCCCTGCACTACTAAAGCCCTTGGCTCTGCCCTGCAGGCCTTCCTGTCGCTGCTGGAATTGTCAGCGGCCCGTGGGAATTATGACGAGTTCTGTGTGCCCATGGTCATGGTCCCGGCCACGGTCTCCAACAATGTGCCTGGCTCAGACCTCAGCATTGGCGCTGACACGGCTCTGAACGCCATCACTACTGTAAGTGATGGGGCCTGGCGACAAGATTAGATGACCTCAGCAACACACAAACAGATAAAACCCGCACACACACATGCATTCAAGCATGAAATGCACAGACACGCTGACACAGCAAACCCAGTTGTTGCAAGAAGGGAGAGATCGCTCACTCAGTCTTTTCACCAGTGACTCTGTATTCCTGCCTCCCTGTCAGAGAATTATTTGGCAGAAATTCTTGTGATGGTCAGCATCTGTAAGCCACATCTGGCATACAGTGGAGCTCCACTCAGAGCTTTGGAAATTCAGCCACACAGCGTGTTTGCTCTGAGAGGCCAGACTGGTGAAAGTCACATTGTACAGTAGCATCCCTCCCTTCCAGAACAGGTAAGTGAGTGAGTGAGAACATGGAGGCATGCTGTGAGGTGCACAAGCGTCGTGACCGCCATGTTTGCTCTGCCTGCCCCTCTCTGTGTGTCCTCCTTTTTCTTTAGCATGAAGATGAAAGGTGAACAGAATGTAAACGTAGATGTCTTGTTGGTTCACAAAGGAGACTTTTCTTACAGACAATATGAAAACACAGCACTTCCTCTTTTTGTTGTAAAGTTTGCACCATGCAGAGGAAATGGGTAGATTTACAAGGCTAGCCTGGCTGCAGTCTTCACCTGTCCTAAACGCAGACGGAGTTTGGAAAGAATAAATGTTAACATGATGCTTTTATGCACCATGAAGCTTGTTTGCATCAAGAAAAAGAAGCGCCTTAAATTCTCCATTTCCGGCTATCCATTAGTATAGTGGAAAAGAATGGTAACATTTGACCTTTTCTCATTGTCATGAAACTTTGAACTAACGCTTTTAACTGAATGCTTATGGCTTTTTAACTCTTGAGTTTGACCCATCTCACTATTAGGATTAGAAGTCCTAATTTAGACCTTTTAGCATAATTGTTGATTTTTAACAATATATGTATTTTTTAAATAACATAACTTAAATTTTTTTTAAGATTTCTTTTGCCGCACTAGTGGCCTTTATGTTTCTTGTTACTTGAAAGTAGGCAGAGAGGAAGTGAGGTGAAGAGAGGGAGAAGACCAGCAGCAGAGCTGTCTGGGATCGGGACTCGAACCAGTGACAGCTGCGTTAAGGACTGAAGTCTCCGTTTATGGGTCGCGGTCTATCGCTACGCCATGCAACACACCCTTAATTATGTCATATTAACCTTGAACTAATTATGACTTAAACTAAGACTTATTACTTTAAATTTTTCAATTTTGTAACTTTTAAGCTGACGTTTTGACATGAATTCATAATTAAACCTATTTTGAACTTTTTATCTCAGAATTTTTACTTTGAAGGTCACCATTTTAACATTTTATTTCATAATTATAAATTCTAATCTGTTTTCCTTGGTAGGGAGAGATATTTACCCCCTGACAGGAAATGATGTAGCACATCATTAACGAGTTAGAAAACTACTATAATGTTCTGAGAAAGCATCTCGTGGCGTTCAGGTAGCTTATAGATGTCCGAATGGATACTTATGGCCACAGTCTCCAGCAAGCTCATATTTGACCCCTTCAGGCATTTTTGGACGCTGGTCATCATCTTCTCGGTTTTGTCGTTTTTCCCCCACCCTGTGTTTGCGGAATTGATCGGTGCTTCTTGTTTTGGTTGCTGTGTATGAAACCTCCATAGCTTTATGGTTGCTATATACTGTATCACCGCTGAGGCGCACAAATGTCATTCTTTCTCTTCTTTCTTTCCTGTCACCCTTTGCCCTCCTCTTATTATCCCGAGGTTCTACCACCCATCTTTCCTTCTGTCCAGACCTCTTCATTATACCTTCTTCGCTATCCTTCCTCCCTTCTTTGTTTACACTCCCGCATCTGTTTGCCAAAGGGAAGCCACAGCAGCTATCACACGGGAAAAGCCGGAATGGCAGGATACGCTCTCACAGACTGAGAGGGTTTTATCTCCCTCTCAGCGGCCGGCCCTCTTTAGTGGCTCTAACACGTTCTCTATATGCTGCCGCTTCAGGCGCTTGAGTGTCTGCTGCAGCTGTATGAGGTCCGCGACACCTTTGAGGAGTTTTGCATCCCGATGTGTATGCTGCCTGCCACCATAAGTAACAATGTACCGGGCACAGATCTAACTATCGGGGCAGACACGGCCCTGAATGCTATCGTGGAGGTAAGGCAGTTTGAGCCGCCTGCGCCGCCAATGAAGCTTTGATTACTTTGTCTAAACTTTTAAAGTTTTTAAAACATGAGGCATCAGTAGAAATAATGGTCCAGTGCTAATAATTCACATAATATCAGGTTATAAGATCAGAGAATGCGAAGTACATGAATACTGAAATTCAGATTATTTTCAAATTGGCTGCTGTTGTAGCTTCTAAAGCCTTGTTTGCACCACACCGGATATTTCTTCACTTCATTTTTTCTGTTTTTGAAAAGACAGAAACAACCCCCAGTTGGTGGGGTGGAAGAGGTGGTTATTAATGACATAATTCTATATTTATTAGATTTTTTTTCAGAATCTGTTCTTATTTATTAAATTTCTCTGCACAATTTAAATACAGATCAATAATGAAAAAATACAATCCATGTTCAGTTGATCATAAATTAATGAGATCATTTTATATAAAAGTAGAAACAAAACAACACCACACTCAAAATATGATTGGGAATTTGAATAAAATATTTAACAATAACAAGAATCACTGTCACATCTCTTTAAATTAATACATTTTTAAATAACTTTTGATCTGTTTTACAGAAGGCCTGCGTTTTGCTAAGTGGGACAAGTCATTCCATAGTTTAGCTTCCATGTATTGGTCAGAAAACAGTTTTTTCTTTAACCCTTTAGTCATAAATGTACCTCAAGTGAGAAAGAAGACAAAAAGCTCAAAATGGCTCTACTTTTGCTGTCCTTTCTAGCACAGCAAGCTGGAGTGGATAGTGTGTCTTTCTGGCCTTGTTTTTAATTATCTTCCCACAATCAGAGTTTAAACAAAAAAACATTTATTTGAATTATCTGGCAGTGTCGGCAGGGTCTCGACCTCATCAGCTGGCTGCAGAGTGACCTGATACTTGATTATCAGCGCTGGGCCATTAAACAAGCAGTTGACTCCAGCTAAGGATAGAAAAGATCGCCCCATTGATGTTTTTACATGTAATGTGCTCTCTCTTCCTGTGCAGGTCTTCAGTCAGTCTGGTAAAAACAGCATCTAGCCTGAAATGATGAAACATTTAAATGACCAGCATGCAGTTTTGGTGTTGTTGTGTTTCTCATGTGGAATGTCTTACAGTATGCTAACAGCTGGATGGCAAATAATGTGCTGGTTTTGACTTTTTCAAATCTACCTTAATTCATTTATGTATAGGTCAGAAGGTTAGATATGTGTACTGAAGTGACGGATTTCGCCTGCATCTGTCTTTAACGTACTGACTTTGTGAGCTTGGTGTGCATGTGTCAGACTTGTGACCGCATCAAGCAGTCAGCCAGCGGGACCAAGAGGCGCGTGTTCATCATCGAGACTATGGGGGGCTACTGTGGCTACCTGGCCACCGTGGGGGGGCTGGCCGCGGGGGCCGACGCAGCTTATATCTACGAGGAGCCGTTCGACATCAGAGACCTGCAGGTAAGACACCCAGAGACGAGCCACTTGGTACAGGGTGTTCAGGCTTACCTGTTAGTGTGCCATCTACTGGTTAACACTGGTCCATGTTTCTTCCCACAGGCTAATGTTGAACATCTGACAGAGAAAATGAAGACCAGCATTCAAAGAGGACTGGTGCTCAGGTTGGGGACATTTTAGTACAAGCCCAAACTGGTTATCTTTATGATAGAGCATATCTGTGTTTCTGTCTGTTTTTTGACTCTAAGCTGCTTATATACTAAACAGATCATGTGTTGATGTCAATAGCTTCTAAGCTCACATTATGTAATACTCATGCTGCCAGTGAAACATGATACCAAACACCTTGTTTGGTTTGCGTAGGAATGAGAACTCCAACGTGAACTACACGACAGACTTCATTTATCAGCTGTATACAGAAGAAGGCAGAGGAGTGTTCGACTGCAGGAAGAACGTGCTGGGACACATGCAGCAGGTACTGTTGGCTCGTCTCACATTTACGCTGCCATAAAGTGGATTATTCTGCAAGTTATGAGGGGCATCACACTGGGGTCGATGTGTTGGATGCATGCATATCCCCCGTTTGCACATGAGGCCTTTCGTTTGTGTGTGTCTGGAGATTAGCACAGATGAATCTGGATCGAACAAAACTTAAAGAATCACGGAGAACTACGACACAGAAACAAGCACATAAAAATGATTTATTTAGAGAAGAGTTTCAAAAACATTTATTTTCATAAGTGTTCTTGAACTTTTTCACATTTTGTCAACCGTTGTAACTACAAACTGTAATGTGTTTTACTGGGAATTTATGTGACAGACCAACATAAAATAGCTCATAATTGTAAAGTGGAAGAAAACGATACATGGTTGTCAATATTACCTACAGTTCAACATCTTTAAAGTGTGGAATCCATTTTTATTCAGAGCCAGTAACTCGGATAACCCTAAAGAAGGACCAGTGTAATGAATTGCCTTTAACTGACTGATAAACGGAGTCCATCTCTGTGTAATTTAGTCCACAGTAAATAATCCAGCTGTTCTGTTTCAGGCCTCAGAGGTTTGTTAGACAACATTGGGGAACAAATAGCAAATGTGTTTGTTAAAATGGCCAGCATTTTTTCTTGGCACAAAAAAGGGGATATAAAAATTTCATAGATCAGACTCTTCCATGAGTGTGAGTTAAAATGAATCAAAAGAGGGATGTGTCAAACATTACAATTTCTTTGAAAGGGAGGAGCGCCGTCGCCGTTTGATCGTAACTTCGGGACCAAGATCTCAGCCAAGGCCATGCAGTGGCTTTCCCAAAAGCTCGTGGAGACGTACAGGAAAGGTAAGGTCCACTGTACCTGTTTGTGGTGGTAGATGATCCGATCTGTGGACGCTAGAGGACCCTACCTCCCTATAGGAACGTGACAGTTGTAAGGCGGACCTGTCATGGAGTCACTATGTCTCGTTCGCTTTTATCCCCTGAATTGAAATTAATCGATTGTTTTTTTAAATATTGCAGTTTATTGACCAAAACCTGTTTGAAAACTTTGACTGTGAGAGATGAAAAACTACAGTTAAATGTAAACCTGTTTGTTTTTATGTCTTATTTCCCTTACACATGGATGACGTAAGATGAAGGTAAATCTTGCTTTTTATGTTGGCTCCATAACCACCTCCATGTTTTTATTTAGCTGTCGCCGTGTGCCATTTAGTGCCATCTATTGTAGAGATTCATACTTCCTGTGCAGACACATGTGGAACACAGCTCCTTCCATGTCCTCCATGTTTACCAGCCGCTGCCATGCAGCTCCATTTCCAGTTTATGACTCATCTGAAAATAATCTGGAAGTGCGTAACCGTGGGCTGGAAAAAGCTTTTCTTATTGCTGCTTTTCCCCACATCTCCTTGTCTGTCTGTAGCATTTTAGGTTGTTTTAGTTGATTCTGGTTTCTGCATCATCACCTCTTTTGTTTAGATGTCATTAGCGTTTTATTTAGAGTTGCCAGTAGAGTAGAGTAACTACGATCATTTCTCATTAAAACACCTCGCACACTGAGGATGATGTTGAAGCGCTTTCCTGGGCTTCCACCTGTGATTGCTGTAGTGTTTCCCTGTAGGTCGGGTGTTTGCCAACACTGAGGACTCCTGCTGTTTGCTGGGGATGCACGCCAGGGCTCTGGTCTTCCAGCCTGTTGTGCAGCTCAAAGATGAGACTGATTTTGTGTAAGTAGATCACAGATGAAACTGAATAGGACACTACGAGCGACCAGGGAGAACACTGATCTTCAAGGCGTCCGTCTGTGTCTTTATTCAGTCACAGGATCCCCAAAGAGCAGTGGTGGCTGAAGCTGCGTCCTCTGATGAAGATCTTGGCCAAGTACAAGACGAGCTACGACGTGTCTGACTCGGGACAGGTCGAGCACGTCATACACAGCCGACCAAAAGAGTCAGATGCTTCAGTCGCCATGTGAAGGACCTGGCTGTGCGGTGTCCCATATAGTCCTGCCTGTGTGTGAGACTAGCAAGTTTGAGCTGTTACTCCAGATGTTGTAATGGAGGCCCTGTGAAACGCCCACTTTGTTTGTCCCACATGTTGTGTTCATTTCCTGTTTCTGCCATTTTCCTCCAGTTTCACTCGTTACCATTATACCTTCAGATCATGACTGATGAATTTTGACCTAGGCCCTGCAGTGCTCCCGACGTTACATACGCAGAAGTCTTGCCATGCATATGCGTGTTCTCGTTGCCCTGGTTGTTTAGTGTTGTTGTTTTTAAATTGCACTTTCTCTGTCTCCAGTTGCATAGACGGGTTCTGATTGCAGAGCTGCACGAGGACAGAATAGACTCTTTATCTGCAGTAAAAACCAGAGCATGTGTCTGCCTAGCACAAGCGTGGGGTGCAGCATATTTATGAGACTGATGCAACACTGTTCTAATGCTGCAAGTCAACTGTGTATATTGTTTATTTTGCTTGTAAACAGTTATATTATAATTGTACTGTAGGCAATGCTGTAATGAGTAGTTGTCTGTCATTGATCCAACAGGCTAGATGTGTACGAGAGCTAGGTTTACCACAGAATAAAATCAGACCTGACAAGTGTAACGTGTTGATTATTGTCACTTTATTATTTACAATATTTCCTCCATTTTTTTTTGGTGCAAAATTAGGACTCCAAAGACACAAACTGGGTGTCAGATTCAAGTGATCACAAACATACACAAAGCATCTGGAAAGATGCAGAGTGAAAAAAGATTGACGTGACTTCGGGCAAGGCAATCAAAACTATATGAACAATTAAACTACAAGATCTTCCAAGTAAAAACGAATCAAACTGTTCCTCAGTGGCTTTAAAAAGAGGCAAATGGAGCTCAAAATAATCAACCAAGGGAAGCAAAAATTACAAGTTTAAATGAAAAATGAACAGGGACACAAAATAACATCAAAAGGAGACAAGTACAAAATGATTATCAAATGGATTTCAACCCAATGAAAGATTAATAACAAATGGGGAAGACGCCAAACGACACCAGAAAGAGGCAAAACAAGAATGTCATCGACAAAGATGCAATTAAAGTACAAGATTAACTTTAGAAACAAACTGAAGAAACAAAAAAATGTCAAAGATGCAAAACAGCATTATATAATTAACAGTGGCAAACATGAATTCAGAAAAGGTTAAAAACAAATTGAAAAAAAAGACAAAACAGCTACACAGTGTAAACGCTTACAAAGAGAAACCACGGTGGTGCAGTGTGTCTAGTTACTGTTCAGGGAGTCTTTTAATTGTCTTCCCACTGAGGAGAGGTGGGGGGTCCCTGTGACTGTCTCTGCCAAGACTTCTGCTGCCTCACAATCCGTTAGTCAGGATAGATGCTCCATGCTGTTAGGGAACACAGTGCAGTGTGACGGCAACTATATCAGTTTCATTTAATCTTACATGATTATTTAGCCGTTTTACCTCAGAAATGTTCGTGACCATATTGATGGAGGACTGAGATGTGCAGGGATTAACTACATGTTAGAACGTTTTAGAGACGAGCTCTGTTGCCAAATACACCCAGCAGATGGCGCCAGAGCACTGCCATGTCCACATCACTCCCCCGGTTCATTGGGTCCACTGTGACACGGATTCCCTCCATCACTGGCTGTCCACCTCTTCTCCTCACATTACCAGAGTATGGTGGCTTTTTACCAAAGTAGATTAACTCTGTGACATCGTTTGTGTGTGTGTACTGCCATAATTAGGAATTAATCTGATCATTTAAAAGAAAATTTCAATTTCCCATGGGTTTATTAATTGTGTGTACATGTAATTGGGCTCCTTTTTTTTACTGGTTAAATGGACCTTTTTTGCCTGTGTTAACTGGGAGTAATTACATACATATACTGTGCTGAGGTCACTGCTTGGCGACAGTGGAGTGGCGGTAAATGTAATTTGAAGAAAAAGCTACCTGAATAACCTTTGCTCCCTACAGACTGTCCAAGAATAATTATTATCCCTGACTTAGACCTGTATGGTTAATGCAGCTTCACACCCACGGCTCAGCACTGGAAGGAGACCGGTCTCCTTTCAATAGAATTTCCCAAGACCCAGATGGCTATGTGGTTCATTGTGTAGGCAGTTTTGTGTTGCTGGCTGCCTCTCCCTGAGCATGAAATTAGAAAATTCAATAATTTGGGTTGATTTAGGAATGCAAGGGGAGAGCATGGGGTCATATGCACATAGGTAATCAATACTAATTACCATTTTATTTCTATCCCCCCACTTTCTTTTCTACTACAATCACACATGAATCCGATCTTGCTGGACTGATTAAAGGTTGCAAATGAAGCATCCTCACCTCCTGATTCTCATCAAAGGCCAACTGCGCCCTCAGTAACTTTGTCTTCATTTAATTCCTTGCTGTCTTCAGACAAGGCTCCAATTATAAGCCCGCAGTGAATCTCTAAAATGGCTTGTGCACATTGACCTTTTTAGATTAAAAGCGTATTCTGAATCTCTCATGGACTCCCCTGCACGCTAATTTCCCTCCTAATGAACCGCACTGGTTGGGATTCTAGTGCTGTAATAACTAGTTAGGAGCCAGCTGTCCTAAAATAGATCACAATAGAGGTAGCCTGTTAACAACAGCAATGAGAGCCAATACATCCAGGCTGGCTGTGGTTGAAAAAGCTATTTTTTTTGTTGTTGTTTTTTTCTCAGATGACTCATATGTGACACTCTGGATGAATATTAATGCAAAGGAGAGGCTATACGAGTATAAACGAGCACATGATGCATACGGCAGGATGAAAAAGCACAGAACAGCAGAAGTTATGGGTTTTTGATATAAGCCGACTGCAGTCCCCGTCGGCCGCATTAAAAAACGCACACTTTGACGGCGCGGGCTGCCAAACAAATGAGCATGAATTACAGGACCTGTTTGCAGACTTCGGATTGGGGATTTGATCCAGCCCCCGCACACATGAGAGAGGCTTAAACTTAAAACAACTCCAGTGAGTCGCTCTCCAATTTAGGGCCTCCCGAAATCCAGCAGCCAAGAAGCTCTCTGAAACGCTCATCTGAGAATCTCCTTTTGACAATTAAGACACCCATGGAGGCATGGAAAGCTCTCAATTCCATTAGCCTCTGTGCTGTTTCACTCTATCTGTCCACTGAGCCTTAACTTACTTATTAGTACAAGGCTGCCATATTTTGTTAGGGAAGCGATTAGTGGAATCTACATGAAAAGGCAATTTCCCCTCTTCCTTTCTTTCTCCTTGCTCCCTCACACTTCGCTGAGATCAGACAGATCTAAAGAATGGCATTTGCGCACTAATGAAATTCGCTCTGCACCATTTCGGATGTTAATCTTGGGATGGAAGTGTCTTGTGTCTTTATTTACTCGTTTCTGTGTGACAAATGGTCAGAGTTGGCAAAAATCACATTGGCGCTGGTGTGCTTCCCCCTCTTTTACCAAAGGCGGGTGGCAGGGGCTGGCAGTCAGCTTAGAGACTGCAGCTCCACTTTGATGTATTGGAGTTAATATCTCCCTGACATTTCTCAGGACAGATTTTCATCACTGGATTCATCTGTACTTTTGAGGCTATGTGATAAATGAGTCGGGACATTCATTTTCCTCTCCTCTGTTGCATCTGTAGAGGAACGGCGTGCATGTGAGTGCACACGTAAATACTGTGTGTCCACTGTTGAGATGCAGGGGTGTAAATCTCTGCCTGAGCTTTTGCAACCCTATTCATGTGTGTGTATGTGTGTGTGTGTGTGTGTATGTGTGTGTGTAACCTCAGTGGTGCCTGGTGTGACACAAAATAGACCGTGGCATTAATGAAAGTGACATTAATTTGACAGAGCGCTCACTAACATGCAAAGTCACTCGCAGTTCATAAGAATAATATTAACTCGGCATTAACATGCAAGGCTGTCTGTTGCACCAGATGCTGAGCGTTTTGGAGAGCGGGTGCTGCAGTCTGTCTTTCAGGGCCACAACTAGATGATGGCTGGATGTATGCAGAGCAAGAAAAGCCTCTTTGCTCATGTTTGTGTGGTGCTGACACACTAAAACTCCCAACATCGTGGCTGCAGGGAGGCCAAATAGCTTCCTTGACTGAGGGAAAGGCAACAAGATGGTGGGTGTGGGGGGTGAAGTTGAGGGAGCGGCGTTACTGCGCTTTGGGAAAAGATTCACACCCTTTGAGTCTAACTGTAAAGTGGAAGGACACATGGTTTTACATTTTTTCTTTTACAAATAAAATCTATAAAGATTGGGAGGCATTTGTACTTAGCCTCCTTTACACTGATACTCCTGAATAAAATCAAGTGCAACCAACTTCTTTTAGAAGTACCGTATTTTCCGCACTATAAGGCGCACCGGATTATAAGGCGCACCTTCAATGAATGGCCTATTTTAGAACTTTTTTCATATATAGGGCGCACCGGATTATAAGGCGCATAGAATAGAAGCTACTGCAGTCAAACGTTTGACTGGGGTTGCGTTATGCATCCACTAGATGGAGCTGTGCTAAAGAGAATGTCAACAAATAAGTCAGTCAGTCAAACTTTATTAATACACTACAAACCAGCGTTCTGATAACTCCATTCACTCTCATGGTAAGGTCTCCTCTACATAGAAATCTATTGAATAGAGCCAACCGCACGTTAGGAATGCATTGGAGTCTATGAAGTTGAAGTTGAAATCAAACGTTAGTTAAAACGTGAAAAGGAACTTTTCCCTCATTCAGTAAACACGTAAAAGAAACAGTTTGATGAACTAAATCAAACGTTAGTACTGTTAACCTTTCCTGTTTCTGTCCCCTGACCGTAGTCTGATGACACAGGGGAGACGCTTTCTCCAGGGCTGAAGTTACTAGTTTCCTCGGGGTTAACTCACTCACTCATACGTTGCTGAGTTGAGCATGAAGAAACAGCATCAAAACACTGAGTTGTTGACGAGATTCGAGGTTCTTTTTAATGACTTTGCAGCACGTAAAAACACAGGGCTTACAGACTCATACACCGCTGCTCCGGTCGCCGTCTCTACCCACCCCACACACACAATAATACCGACGTCACTCCTTCACTCTTGATTCTCAGCTACGGCAGCACACAGCGCCACCTCTGTCCGGAGGAGTAATGTCAACATCTTCCATACACACACACGAAACATACACCCCACACACTGAGCTTCTAATCACATATAGTTCAGGCAATTCCTGCAACAGTACATTCAAACGTTATACACACACAAGTGGTGTTGGACTAGGAGTAAGCACAGTACAGGTGTTTACCGCTATTACTTCGGCGACACCCCTGACTACGGTAGCCGTAATGCTGCAAGTGGTGCGGCTTTGTAGTTTACCAGTCGTACTGAAACATTTTGACAGAGCGCCGTGTACAACCAGTATGGATCAACCAATTAACCAATTGATCCATATATAAGGCGCTCTGGATTACAAGGCGCACTGTCATTTTTTGAAAAAATTAAAGGTTTTTAAGTGCGCCTTATAGTGCGGAAAATACGGTAATCTACGTAAAGGCCTCAGAGGTTTACAGGAAAACATTGGTGAACAAACAGCATCATATAGACTTTCCTTGTCCGATGAGCTAACCCCTCCCTCCTACTTCCCTATGTCTAAAGGGATTGCTCAATCCAGCTCTCCATCCAACGGGTCCAGACTTCCCTAAACCTGAAAGGTCTTACTAAGCAGGTTTACTGAAGGTTCTGTTTAAGCTGGTGTCAGGAAATGACTCGCCTAGCCTCTGACAGCCTTCATCCAAAAGTCTCGCCCTTCTTCAACTGGAGGTCTGGACGACTGAGTAGCCTATCGCAGTCATCCACACTTTCAACAGTCACTTTTGTTCACGGCTGCTCATTCCCTAATTTTACAACTGGTTCTTGGTATATGGGCTAAGTTAATTTTAGTGGCTCGGCACGAGCCCCAAGGGCGCTGTTTTAACAAACTTGGCTAAGGCAACCTATAAAAACCTCCTAAAATATCTTAGAACCAGGCAACAAGACTTTTTACCACCAATGAAAAACCAAAAATACGGTGACTCAAATAATTGAATGTCCACGATTTAACTAGAGTTTTATATGCTTTCTTTAATTAGTAACGCTTTTGCAGGGGTCAGTAACAGCTTAAATTCAGCAACACAAAATAATTTCAATAATAGAATGAATCAATCAACTCAACTTGTCTTTCCCTGATGCTGAAACTAGTCAGTTTGGAGAGGCTTTGAAGACGGAGGCTCATCCATGCACCTGATGGAGGAGATTCTTCTGGTAACGAGTGGTTTCTTGAAGGTAATAATACTTAATCTTCAGTTTTCTTCCTTTAAGTGGCAGGCACTGACACTTCAGGCTTCGATAGTTAAACAAGGATCTTTGTTGTTATATGTCTCCGAAGACAGTAGTTTCCAGAGGCTGAAGAGTTGAAGGAAACCCGGAGACATAAATGTTGTTAATTCAGGACTTCCGGAAGCCTGAAACTTAGAGCGATCAGCTGTTCACTGATCAAGTTCACTTCTGTTGTCTGGATAAAAAGGCTTTAGATGAAATCAGATTCTTAATCTTGAGGCACAGTCCTTTCTGGGCATACGGGTTGATCCTCTTTTTAATGCAGTCGATCAGTTGGGCTGTGTCTCTGTTCCTTTTCCATCTAAGCTTCTTTTCTCCGTCCGATCTTGTTCACTGGTCTTCTGCGAGGAAACAACCCCGTTCCCTCCTTCAGCCTTGCTTTTATGGTGCTTGATGCTTTCACCAGTCAGCCGCTTATTAGGCTTCTCAGTTATTGCCCAACTTATTCAGCTCAGCTTCTTGGTTATTGCTCAATATTTTAGTCATGGTCATCGTGACCTACTGATGCTGTTTCTTGGCCTTGGAGATGCTAGTAATAGCCACACAGCTGGCTGCAGTCGCATCCTCCCTTCCCCCTGGTAGCCTTCAAAAGGTTCGCTGTCAGCATGCAGCCGGCTCTCGTCACTCCCAGTCATCCTACAGTTCTTTCCCTAATCTGCTCAGTTTTAAACTTTACACAGTATTACACACCCTTCAGTTTTCTGCATTTACTTTAACACACAGTTACAAAACCATCACTTCATTCTTTTTATTCATGCTTCACAAATGATTAGTTATATCTCTTTCATATATAGCTGATTGAGACTGTCAAACCTTAATGTTTTTTACTCTAATTCTCAGTTCTTACCCACATTTCAATCATACATCTTTTAACTTGTTAATCAAAGGTTACTAATGTCATTTAATACATGTGAAAGAATGTAAAATCATCATACATCATTTCTTTGGATATACTTGTTTATATTTTTGCAAAAGATAAGACAGATAATATGTGGCAGATAATATGTGGCTCCACACAGGCCTCTCCAGTCTCTCAGTTCTAGAATATGAGAACATGCTTGTTTCACTCCCTACTGCTTCAACTGTGTATTTACTTTAATTATTGCATGGATTACACATAAGGGTATTTATTGTAATTTTTATGGAGTTAACTGTGAGCAGTTACTAAATGTTGCATGGATTACATGGAAAGATCTCACCCTATTTTGACAACCCCTTCTTGAGATCAGACTGTATCCATGCCTAAAGTCCCAAAAGTCAGAGAAAATCAAGGTCTGTATCATAAACACACAAGGAGAGGACCTCATCTTCCAAGAAGTCTGAGTCTTGCAGCGGAGACCAGACGTCGAAATCTCAAACTCGTCGATGAAGTCAGGATGCATCAAAAGGGATGACACAGGCTCCCTCTGGAGGACAGATGGTGAGGGGGACCTATCAGCAGCTGGGATCCGCTGCCTTCCATGTGAGATGGTGTCAACAGGGCTATGCAGAGTCGAGAGGATTGGGGGTAAGGGCAAAGGGGGGGAGAAGGGTTGAGGAGGGATTGCCGACACGACCTCGGCCAGCAAGCCATCAGACAGCTGGGGAGGACCCGTCTCCTCTCGCATAGAATCACCTGTTGCAGACGTCTGGGAAACTAGTTCCTCCAGCGAGGCAGGCTGGTGTTGTTCTTCATCATCACCTGCAGAGGTTTGACAGGTGACGCTCTTGGTGGTGACAGAGGTTTGAGTGCTGCTCTCTGCAGTAGTGGTTGACACCTGGCATCCTTTGACGTCGCTGCCTGGAGGAGGCGAATCAGGGGAGCTATGGGTGCCAACAGCAACAACCCTCCCATCGAGTAGATGGAGGGTAGGCAACCAGAATCGATCTTTAGGATCTTCCCAGATGTAACTGATGATGGGGAGATACATTCCCCCTTGCTGTGTCTTTATCCTAAAAGTGTGCGCAGCAGCCCCGAAGGCCGATGTCCAGGTCACCTTGTATCGTGTCTGAAGAGTTTGGCTCATGGTCATGGAGATATAGGGGAGATCCCCAGGACCCTCAATGCAGAAAACACTTGTCACTGTTGCATAGTCGACAGCAATTGAGAGACAGTGGTGACACCAGTGCGCCTCAGGCGTAACCCACAGGTATCTGACCACTGAGGCTGAAATTCCACATCTGGAACAAGAGACTGTGTCTTGGAGAGATATATTGAAGACCTGCAAGTGGATTTTGCAGGAACATAATGGTGACCCTGGATAATCACCTCCAGGGTTAAAAACTAAAGAAGAGATTGAACTAATTATAGAAGCATGCGTTCTAGCGGGCGAAAATCAGACTGTAGTGCTAGACTACTTCTCTGTTCCGTCTCTGGGCGGCCAGCCAAGGGGAGCGAAAAAGTGGAGGTTGAGTGTCACGAGGTGTTGGGGGAAGTAATGGAAGAGAGCTGCTTAGGTCATAAGCCAAACCATAATGGCTAGATCAGAAGTGAGTTCCAGCCAATAAAGGAGAGAGAGTACTCCCCATCCTAAGCTCCAAGCCCCCAAACTAGCTAATTTTAGCTAAGTGTGCCTCCATTATTGCAGTTACTATCTTAGCAGGTGCGCGACGGGTGGCATGAGGTCTGCTCAGCAGTATCTCAAGCACTAAAGCAATGGTGTCGACACAAAGCCACAGTGCTACCATCAGGCTTCTCCTCCAGTCAATGCTGACCCTTCCCATAAGATAGGACGCAAACAGAGACAATGCCACTTCCCATCTGCGTATCCAGAAATGGCCAAAGATTAGTTTAGCATATCCTTGGTTGGCTGACCGACCAGGACCCGGTGTGGCAATAGCATAGCCATCCACAGAGAAGAGCATAAAACTCCACTGTACTCACTTGGACAGGCTCGGAGATAGTGGTGGAATTGGTAGTCATGATGATAAGCGACTGCAAAGGCTTAGGCTCAACTGCTGTCTTCAAACCCGGAACTCAGAGTGACCCAAAGCTCCCCAAGCCCTGGGTCTTATACTTGGGGTGTCCCCTCCCTCAGGGGGAGGGGCTGATAGCTCCTCCTGCCAGGGCTGAGCAGGGACCGAAGAAATTGCTGCGCAAGGACTTTACATATTATGACTACAATAACTACTCCTTCAGCAGCAAGCACATAAGGCCAAAGCATCATAAACAAATTAGCGATCCAACCTTCAACTACTGAAACCCCTTCCTCTATAATGTGTCCGGCTTCCTGGGCAACTATAGTAACTATAGGGGTTGGACAATGAAACTGAAACACCTGGTTTTAGACCACAATAATTTATTAATATGGTGTAGGGCCTCCTTTTGCGGCCAATACAGTGTCAATTCGTCTTGGGAATGACATATACAAGTCCTGCACAGTGGTCAGAGGGATTGTAAGCCATTCCTCTTGCAGGATAGTGGCCAGGTCACTACGTGATACTGGTGGAGGAAAACGTTTCCTGACTCGCTCATCCAAAACACCCCAAAGTGGCTCAATAATATTTAGATCTGGTGACTGTGCAGGCCATGGGAGATGTTCAACTTCACTTTCATGTTCATCAAACCAATCTTTAACCAGTTTTGCTGTGTGTATTGGTGCACCGCCTTCAGGATACAATGTTTGAACCATTGGATGTACATGGTCCTGAAGAATGGTTCGGTAGTCCTTGGCAGTGACGCCCCCATCTAGCACAAGTATTGGGCCAAGGGAATGCCATGATATGGCAGCCCAAACCATCACTGATCCACCCCCATGCTTCACTCTGGGCATGCAACAGTCTGGGTGGTACGCTTCTTTGGGGCTTCTCCACACAATAACTCTCCCGGATGTGGGGAAAACAGTAAAGGTGGACTCATCAGAGAACAAACATGTTTCACATTGTCCACAGCCCAAGATTTGCGATCCTTGCACCATTGAAACCGACATTTGGCATTGGCATGAGTGACCAAAGGTTTGGCTATAGCAGCCCGGCCGTGTATATTGACCCTGTGGAGCTCCCGACGGACAGTTCTGGTGGAAACAGGAGAGTTGAGGTGCACATTTAATTCTGCCGTGATTTGGGCAGACGTGGTTTTATGTTTTTTGGATACAATCCGGGTTAGCACCCGAACATCCCTTTCAGACAGCTTCCTCGTGCGTCCACAGTTAATCCTGTTGGATGTGGTTCGTCCTTCTTGGTGGTATGCTGACATTACCCTGGATACCAAAACTGTGCTAATTGAACCTTCACACTCTGCTCTTACTGGTGCAATGTGCAATCAATGAAGATTGGCTACCAGGCGGGTCCAATTTAGCCTTGAAACCTCCCACACTAAAATGACAGGTGTTTCAGTTTCATTGTCCAACCCCTGTACGTTGCTGACTGAGTGTCCTAATGTCTCATACCAACTACAAGCATGCTAATACGCTCCTTCCCCACAATTCTTCCAGGTTTCTTTTGGTGGCTTACATGTGAGGTTGGAGTAGAAAAGATTATATCCTACCCAGTCTAAACCCTTATCTATGCTGCCAGAGCATAAATGCTGTCGGAAAGCATACAATTCGGCTAGAGCAATTACTGAATCAGGAATGAAAGGCACAATAACATCCATGATGCTTTTCCTATGCCTGAGATTGTGTCCCAGTACGGTCTCGCCACAGGTCGAGCCTCCACCGAGAGATCTTCTCCACACTCCTCCAATTTTCTTCCACACAACTTCATGTGCATAGGTGTTGTACTCGTTATCATAATGGGATTGGCATAAATCAGTCCAACCTGTGACCTCTTGGCAGGGTCTGCGGGCAAGGCATATGGTACACTGAGTACGAGCAGTGTTACACTCCATACACCAGGGTCGTGGGTGAACAAATCTTTCTGGCCAATAGAAGGGATGCGGCCAAATGTCGCGCTCTTTGGAGTAAATCGTTGCTAAATATTGGTATTTAACCCGGTAGTTATCAGTCTGAGACAAACAGGGAATAACCCATTCTTTAACTTCATACTCCTGCAATCCCCACGAGGTTCGGGACCAATCTCTGCTGTGTCCTTCAGCCCAGGCCTACAGGAGCATCTTTGCTATTCTGATTTTATTTAGGACAGAGCAGTCATATCGCCATGTTGACATGACTGAAATGTCAGCTTGCCACAGGTCACATTGGGGGGAAGCTCCATTGCTTGACCACACAGAGTTGTTAAGACTGTCAAAAACTTGTTGTGCCACACACTGGTCAATTTTATGAAAATGCCTTGCCGTTACATTCAATAATTCATTTGGTTTAGGTAGTTTTTGGACATACATATCTGCATAATAAGGTCCTTTCAAACCTTCACATGTTTGGCTTTCACCCTCTGGGAAGTCTCCTTTGAAGTGGGGAACACCATAAGCTTTCCATAACGTTGTGTTCAGCCATTCTTCATGTTCAGTCCAGATGGTTTTCTACCAGGAGGTTATGAAGGAGAGGTAGACTCGATGAGTGTAAAGAGGGGCTAAAGGCAGATAGTTCTGAGTGCGGCATTGAGTGAATATGTGTGAATATGCAAATGTCTGAGCTTGGTATTAATACATTCCTGCAGGGCTTCTTGATTCAGAAATGCCAACAGGTAACTTGTACGGTTTCTTGCGGGGATGACAAGGCCCCAGTCGGTGTGGTTGCTGGTTTGCTGGGATGCGTCTGGTTTAGTGGACACATTCTAGTCACAATTTAACTGATATTTCCCTCAAAATTTCCAACAGGGAAACCAGGCTGGGCAAGTCACAACTCTTGAAGGAGCCTTGTGGATAACTTCAGGCTCCCAATAACCATGGCCTTTAAACTGTACTAAGGGCCGACAGGCCCAGTCGCAGTGCCACTCCGGGACCCCTCGGTCAGGGTGAATCCAATTGCAGCGAATTGTACGGCGGATGAGTCGGTGCAGAATTCTCACCCATATTATTACTCCTTTGTCAGTGAGTTCAAGGTTGGAGATAGACCAGGTGTGATTGACGAGTTGTTGGGTCATGGAGTCGTTTATCCATGCTGGGTTTCTCTGTAGAACCTTCTGCAGTCTAGTGAAATTGGTTTTTTGGCTTTCACGAAAGAACACAGACTGGTTCTTTATGGGAGGGTATTCTGTCCAAGGCAAAAAGATGTTCAGTAAGGTTGTGTTCCAGCAAGTTTGGTTGGCATATTTTGAAGAACCATGAGCGACCTTAACATGGGTTTAGTTCCATGGTCCCACTCCAGCTTGGTAAAGTATAACTAACAAAAGAATAATGTCGATAAGCAAAGCAAAAAGCCCAAGCAAAGTCTTTAAACAAGACGCTTTATCCGTAATCTTTATCCGTTTCCATAGCTTGGGTCGAGTAGAGGGACTTGTGTTGTCAGGGTTGTCGGGAGGCTCTTCATCTTGGGCATTAAAAGTAGCTACAGGGGTTGGACAATGAAACTGAAACACCTGTCATTTTAGTGTGGGAGGTTTCATGGCTAAATTGGACCAGCCTGGTAGCCAGTCTTCATTGATTGCACATTGCACCAGTAAGAGCAGAGTGTGAAGGTTCAATTAACAGGGTAAGAGCACAGTTTTGCTCAAAATATTGAAATGCACACAACATTATGGGTGAGATACCAGAGTTCAAAAGAGGACAAATTGTTGGTGCACGTCTTGCTGGCACATCTGTGACCAAGACAACAAGTCTTTGTGATGTATCAAGAGCCACGGTATCCAGGGTAATGTCAGCATACCACCAAGAAGGATGAACCACATCCAACAGGATTAACTGTGGACGCAAGAGGAAGCTGTCTGAAAGGGATGTACGGGTGCTAACCCGGATTGCATCCAAAAAACATAAAACCACGGCTGCCCAAATCACGGCAGAATTAATTGTGCACCTCCACTCTCCTGTTTCCACCAGAACTGTCCGTCGGGAGCTCCACAGGGTCAATATACACGGCCGGGCTGCTATAGCCAAACCTTTGGTCACTCATGCCAATGCCAAACGTCGGTTTCAATGGTGCAAGGATCGCAAATCTTGGGCTGTGGACAATATGAAACATGTATTGCTCTCTGATGAGTCCACCTTTACTGTTTTCCCCACATCCGGGAGAGTTACGGTGTGAAGAAGCGTACCACCCAGACTGTAGCATGCCCAGAGTGAAGCATGGGATTGGATCAGTGATGGTTTGGGCTGCCATATCATGGCATTCCCTTGGCCCAATACTTGTGCTAGATGGGCGCGTCACTACCAAGGACTACCGAACCATTCTTGAAGACCATGTGCATCCAATAGTTCAAACATTGTATCAGGATGACAATGCACCAACACACACAGAAAGACTGGTGAAAGATTGGTTTGATGAACATGAAAGTGAAGTTGAACATCTCCCATGGCCTGCACAGTCACCAGATCTAAATATTATTGAGCCACTTTGGGGTGTTTTGGAGGAGCGAGTCAGGAAACGTTTTCCTCCACCAGTATCATGTAGTGACCTGGTCACTATCCTGCAAGAAGAATGGCTTAAAATCCCTCTGACCACAGTGTAGGACTTGTATATGTCATTCCCAAGACGAATTGACGCTGTATTGGCCGCAAAAGGAGGCCCTACACCATACTAATAAATTATTGTGGTCTAAAACCAGGTGTTTCAGTTTCATTGTCCAACCCCTGTAAATAACTGAGAGGAATCATGTCTGAATAAGTCTCTGGCATGGTTATCCTCGGGAATAGCCTGCTAATTCCAGTTGATCTGCTTCTTCAGTTCTGTCCACTCGTCCTTTGAGCAGGGTTTCATAAATAGGTGATGGGTAAGGCAATCCAGGTTTCAACCCCTTCCACACCCACGTCCACTGGTAGACTAGCCAGTGATCAGGTTGTATCTGTGGTTCTGCAAGGTTATATCCGTCTATGACCCGCCTTTGTCTATAGGTCTCATAAGCCAACCCCACTTCTGACAGGGTACAGATTGACGTGTACAGTGGGTGGCTGTGAATCAAGAGTTCGACCCGACAACCTGGCCGAGCCGGAATGGTACAGTGTGGGTGTGGAGGGTTAGGGTAGACCGTGCTTTCTCTCACTGAAATGGGTAATTGGGTGTTGTTGAAGACATATCTGCCAGGTTGGCACTATTTTTTCCTTGACTTCCTTTGACATAGAAGGTGATGTGGCTGGCCCAAATTAAAGCTCTGGCCATTGAAACTTCATAATACATGCCTTGTAATGGTTCTTGATAATGTGGTCCCCATCTGATTCCCAGAACTGCTCCTTTTACTTCAAGGTGGACTGCATTGAATATCCATGGCAGGCTTTCGGGCCCCTCTGGTGAGATTATAACTTGGGTATCCAGTGGGTGACGCCCTTCGTTGCCAGGCCAGGACATTTTGCGATATTAGAGGAAAACGTTACTTACATTCCATGGCAAGGCTTGGCATTTTCCAGCATGGTCAGGCTTTTGCAGATCTGATTTTCTATGCTACTCTATATTGAAGACAAAATAACTTTCTGAGGATGGATAAAAAGGGGCAAAATCCGCTCTCGGTCTGTCCAGTAGAACTAATCCTGATGGCAGTTTTAGATAGGGGATTCCCTGCATCAGGTCATTCCAGGAGTTAGGCCCAATTTTAACTCGGTCATCAGTGCAAGTACCTGATGGGGAATAACATCCTTCTTTTTGTGTTTTTCTTTTCCTTTGACGCTTGACAACTTTTGTCCCTTTTCCTTGTTGGTTCGTAAATCTTTGTCCTTTCTTGTCCATTTCCACTTCTGTGGCAAAGAGGGCCAAGGGCAGGAATGTGAGCATTCATTCCTGTATGCTACTGCAACTTCTACTTTTCCAGGGTCTTCTTTTTGCTGTTCTGGAATGACTGTTATTGTTGCTCGTATACACCTCTAAATGGGACTACAACCATTTGCACTGCCAGTTGTACCCTCTGGGTGGAGCTAGGGTCAGTGAGTGTGTCTGCCCAATGAGCCACAGTACCTGGAATCTGTACCACCCTATTGCGATGCCAGTTTTCAGAGGTTACGATGAACTCTCCCACCTTCTGTTTGGGTCTGGCTCCCTGGCTGCCCCAGGCATCTAAACTGGTGGTGTAGTAGTATAGCCCTGTACCCCGAGCACCCCTTTCCTTGGGAGTGTCAAGCAAGTCTTCCAAGGGGAGGTCTGGATTTGCAACGACTTCTAATATTAACTGTACCCAGGTTGTCAACTCTCAGGGCCCAAACCATCCGCTTGGCTGTGCCTGTTGTTCTTCATTGTCGGGAGGTTGTTTCAGTGCAGTGCCGAAACCCTCTGGATCCTGGTCTCTATACACTCAGAACACCAGGGGATACTATGTGGTGGTTAAAGGTGGGCGGCTTACCTGGCCAGAGGCTGGATCACATGGTCAGGACTCCCTGATTGATGCTGTCAGCAGATCTGTTGGTCCCCCATCCAGGCCATCATTCAGGTGACCCCATCCTTTGGTTCCACATAACCCTTCATATAGTGGAGGAGCTGATGGTTGAGCTATTAATACCACACTGTCTTGATCCCGGGGTGCCTCTCTATATGGTGCAGGCCTCCCTTCATCAGGATGCGGTTTAAAGGATCTGAGTGGATCATAAAATCGCTTTACTTGCCACCCTTCTGCTTGAACCACCTGCATCAGCCTTCTTGATCTTGTCTGGGCTCCGCAAGAGTCACAGTACTTAAGAAATGAACCGTCCCACAGGCAGGTACACTCTCTTGGTCTTTCTTCACGCAGATCCCACTGGGTCACAAAGACTACTCTGGGGAGAGTGGTGATGCGGCACCCCCCACAAATGAAGATGTCCGTTACCTTGACAGGCTTGTATGGCAGTTTGTCTAACTCGTTGCCACCGGTGTTATGATTTAGTGGTTTCTCACGTCCTGGTCCTTCCCAGCAGACTTTGAGCTGACTTGGGCCCGTGCAGATTGCGCAACGGTTCTTGACCTCTCGCCACCACAGCATTTCATGTTGACAGGAATCCTTTTTTAGCAAGTTCCAACTTCTTCAAGGGTCTTCTTGCCCAAAGCCCTGAAGTGGTTCTTCAAATGGCAACCACCCCATATACAGTGGCCAGTCTGATGTAGGGTGGCATGGTGCTTGGTTCACTGGCCATCTCTCTTTCTGGTTATCCTTAGCTGAGAATTGGTTTGAGCTGTTCAACTCCTTGGATCCCTCTCTTCTGTAACAACACTGTTACGATTTAATACTTACACATGTCAGTGGTATTGTACTTGGGTTTCACTGCTGTCGACACAGGGTAATCTCGTGCTCTCACCCACACTCGTTGTCCCTCACGGAATGGCACCTTAGGCGTTGGCTTCCCTGTTTTCTCATTGGAGCTCTGCCCCACTTCTTGTGAAGAGAATGGTCGTTTGTTGAGTTCTGCTGCAGGGGAGGGTCTACTGACTCGATGTCTGTCATTCAGTGCTTGTCCTATTTCTACAGCTTTGATGCTTCAGTCACGAGAATTTGCATTTTTTGCAATCCAGTTCTTCACCAGACCTATGGTGCGTTATTGTGGAGAGTAAACTCTCATTACTCCATATCTCTGGCACCAGTGATCAACCTGTGCATTGCGAAAATGAGTCCCATTGTCTGTTCGCAGTTCCTTAGGCACCCCAAGGGAACTGCAGACTTGCTCCAGCATGGCAACGACACTGCTGCCGTTGGCTCTCCTTGCTGCTCTTACAGTTACATACCCTAACATTGAGTCTACTAGCACCAGAAGGTATTTCTCACCTTTCTTTCCTGTTATCCCCATGGGGCCAGCGACATCCATGCACACTGAGCCCCAGGGGATGGTGCTCTTGATGGTTAGACCTTCCAGCTGCTGTTCACGGCGTCCTGCGTTGTATTGACCACATACTTCACAGTCCCGTAGTACGTGCCTCATGTGTTTCATAGGGATCCAGAGCTCCTGCTCTTCCAATTCTTTACGGGTAGGCAGCACGCCTGCATATCCTAAGGCCTCATGCACACTCCGTACCACCTCATCCACGTACTGTTCAGGGACTGCCCGTCCTTGTGGCGTTCTGTCTCACTTCTCGATCCCGACAAAGACAACTTTTCTTTGTTGAACATAGCGATCCACCTCATTGTTTCCACGCCAGTGAGCTCCTTCTCGGGTATGAGCCTTCTGGTGCTCCACTTCAAGCTCCAGGTTCATCCTCAACTCGGCGATCTTCTTCCACAGATTGTGATGGGCCACTAACTTTCCTTTGGCGCTTTCAAATCCATTCTCTTCCCAAATGGATAAGTCTTTGTTCAAGGCTTGTGCACAGTAGTGGCTGTCTGTGATTATCTTTGCTCTGTTGATTCTTCTCTTCATCAACTCTAACATTCCCTCCAGCACTGCTGTCACTTCTCCCGCCTGTGCATTACTGGGAGTTTTACCTTTGTGGCGGCACCTCTCTTGACCATGCTGTTTGAGAATAAACCCCCAGTAGGCCATCTGATCCAGTCCTTTCTTTGATCCATCAGTGTATAGGACCCACTATGGTGGCCTTTCTTTCACAGACGGCTCTAAGGGTGTTTTCTTGCTGGCTGGTTGTGCTGGGCCAATCTCAAGGTCGGGGTCCAGCAGGATGTCTTCCCATCTTCACCAACTTGTATTGCTTGCTTTTGTGCTTTCCACCGTTCCTTTTCTGAGATACTTGTGGACTTGGCTCTGAGTGATGACTTTAATCTGCTGTCCTTGTGCTAGGTCTTTTAAGGTGCTCCAGTATCTAGCAAGCACTGCTAACTATTTTTCTTCTTGGGGGAATTTCTTCTCTACAGATGACAAAGTGTAACTCCACAATGTTACTAACCCCCCATTTTCATTGCTCACTTTCAGCATGGAGTCCTCATCTTCACAGCTGATCTCGGCCACCAACTTTTCTGTCAAGCTCCTCGGTTCCAACTTCACGGCTTCTTGGATTGCTCGTTTGAGCTTATCCAGGTCATTCTGGTTTGATGCAGTCCATGTCCAGTTTTTCTTTGTCATTTTTTCTTCTCCTTCTCGCTTCTTTAGGCAGGCGTATAATGGCTTAGCATATCTTTGATAATTAGGAACATGATCTCTCACATAGTTGCAGAGTCCCAAAATCTTTTGTAGAACATTTTCGGATTCAGGTGGCTGGATTTGTGCCAGCTTCTCTCGATACCCTTCTGAAAGTCCCAAATGTGTTGTCACTTGGAATCCTAGGTAGTTCACCTGAAACTGTCCAAACTGGCATTTCTTGAGATTCAGCTTCAAACCTGCTGCTGTGATTCTCTCCACCACTGTTTGCAGTCTCTCTAGGTGCTCCTCTACGGTGTCGTCTGCAATGAACACATCATCTATGTACACTGTTGCTCCTAGGTCATCCAAAACTTCCATTACAGCTGACTGGAACACATTAGGGGAGTTATTGTACCCCTGAGGTAACCTTTGCCACACATAACTCTTGCCTTTGTGTGTAAATGCTGTCTTGCCATGTGATTGCTTTGCGAGTCTGAGGGAGAAAAATCCATTTGCTAGGTCAATGTAGGATTTATATTTCTTGACTCTTAGTGTCTTCAGTGCTCCTTGGGGATTGATTAGGCTGGCTCGGTTCGCTATGGTTCTTCGATTGAGGGCCTTGAAGTTGATTACTGGCCTCCAACCTCCTCCTGCTGACTCTGGTTTCTTTACCGCTTGAATGGGACTGTTAGTGATGGGATTTCGCTCTTCTCTGATGATTCCTAGAGCGCTCAATTCTTTTACTATTTTATCCATTTCTTCAACAGCACCCGGGTTCAGGGGGTACTGTCGAACAGGTGGATGCACTCCCCCTTCTATGAGGTGCACATACGTCGGTCCCAAGTCTCCACAGTCGTTCTTGAACCGGGCCACATTAGCTGAGGTGATGATCTTCTGTAACCTCTCTTTCCCAGCCGGGGAGAAGTCGCTTTCTATCAGCTTCTGTTCAGTTACTTCTGGCACATCTACTGCTTTCTACCACTCTTGAGCCCCGGTTCCACTCTGAGTTGATCCTACTTTTACTAATCTTGACCATAGCTGGCTCAGCCTTTGAGATAGAGAGCAGCGCTCTCCCCATGGTTTGTTGAGTTTTTTCAAGTCTGTGATGGTGATGAGGTTGTATGGACCCTTCACCCAAATGATTCCTTGCCAAGTTCCATAGGGCATCTCTTCTACGGTCCCGTTGGCAAATTGGACCGTAAGGTATCCCGTTGTCTTTAGGCCTCTACGAGTCATGGATACCTCAGCCCCGGTGTCTACTAGATAGGGTTCTCCTCCCACCTCCAGCATTTTCGGAAAGGTGCTTTTCTTTTGTGGGTCTTGCGATGCTGGTGGTCCGTAAAATCTTCTTAGCGGTTCTTCTCTTCTCTGAAGCAGCGGTCTGTTAGGGGGGTTGGCTGGTGCTTTCACACTGGCCTTAGTTGGTGGTTTGGCCCCTTGTCCTGTCTCTTTCTTTCTTCATAAAACTGCTGCTCCTGATCATAAGAAATTACTGCTTGATCCATATGTGGAACTGTTGTACGCTGCATTGGCAGTTTGGCAAAAGAGATCTCTCCTCTCCTCCCTTTGGTTACTTCTCGGAGGGCCTTCACATATCTAGCTGGTGAGATTGTTTGCTTAAGCACATGCCACACCGGTACAAGGTGGTGACCTCCATCCATGCGCAGTCTAGCTCTCCTGATCTGGGAGTCTTCATCATCCATGTCTTCCAACACCAACCTCTCATAATGACTTTGAGCTGTTCCTTGTTTGTCTAAGGGATGTGCTGTTACATGGCTCAGCCACAATTTATAACTTCGTCACTTTCAGTAGCATTGGTAATCATTGGCCACACATCTTTGATGTAATCTTCACTACTTTCTTCTGATATTTTCTCTCTAACTAAGGTCTTGATCTTTTTGTACTCACGAAAAACATCAGCTTCAGGGCTGGATGCGTGGGTTGTTCAGACATTTTCCCTATGGGCTTGCTTGTGGAGCGTGGTGCTGACGGCAGTGGAGGTTCTTCCTCTTCTTCCTCGGCTGATAGCTCATCAACCTGTCGCTCAATCTCTTGTGCATACTTGTATGCTGCTTTCTTTAGTCTTCTTAACATCACATCGTATACAACTCCTACATAAGCGGTTCTGAACTTGCTGGTCAGGGGCTGATAAGTTGCTAGGGTGTGGTAGGATGCCATCATTAAGATGTTGGCCCATTCCCCAACTGTTGTTTTTACCCTGAGTTCGACTTTGTCTTCCAGGCGGTCAGCCCATACAGCCAGGATGTGGTAGTCTCTCTGTCCAGCTTCTGGTATGTATGCTCGACGGCCATCATTTGCTTGAACCATCCCCCATGTCAGGTCTCTGGCTATTCTTTCTGAGACCCGGTAGATGTCGAACGCTTCCACTGCTTTCTTTTCTCCTTTTCTCTGTCCTACATTGATTGGCTTGTGAGGGGTTGCCGGCTGCACTGGGATTAAAAACAGGCTTTCACTGTTATCACTCTCTGCCCCAGAGGTCTCATGTTCTGATGGTTCTTCTTCTTCCGAGCCACTGACTTCACTGTCTCTTTCTGGGTTCAAGGGCTCCATTTTACATGGACTCAGGAGCTCCTCTTGGGCTGGACTTTGTTTTATCTTCTTCTTTGCTTTTAAATCTTTTGTTGGAACCAGCTCTGTTTTATCTAGATCTTCCAGGGTGCAATTAGCTAGGCTACGTTCCACAGCCTGCACGGAGGTTGAAGGGGCAGCTGCGTCTTTCTTTGCTGATTTTGGTCTTTTCTCCAGGCGGGACACTTGGTTGATCTCACTCTTGTGCAGGTAGCGTTTTTCATCAGGGTGTGGTTTGATTTTGTTCCCTTGTTGGATTCTTGGTATCTCTAAGTGAGGGGGATCTTTCGGCTTCTTCTCATCCATCCTTTCTACTAACGCCAGGTCTCATTTCCTCCGACTCTCATGCTGGCTAAGGGAAGTGACGATGACTATTTCGGTCAGTGAGGCATCTGTCAGCAGATTCTTGACTACATGGTGTGCTGTTGCAACGGCTACTTTTTCTGCCGACTCCCACGGCAGGTCATGTGATCTCAGTCCATCTAGGCATATTGTTACCCTTCTCAGGCCGTGGTTGATGGCAGCATTCAGTCGTTCTTCCAGGGCTACCCACATTTTCTCTCTATACTCTTTCAAGTCTTCTCCCTTTTTGTAAGCAGCAATGGGAGAGTGGATGACAGCATAATAAGTGAGGTTGGCCCCACTAGTCAGAAGCACTTTGCTTGCTTTCTTCTGGCTCACTTGTCTTCTCAGCTCTTGAACCCCTTTTTTGTAATCTTCCCCTGCCTGGGCTCTTAACCTTTTCCTGGCTTTGGTATTGTGGATCTTGAAGTTGTCATTTGTGAAAACTAACAGTCCATCTCCCTCTATGTCCCAGGGGTCTCCGATAACTTGGTAGAGTCGAGTCCCGTTTTGCAGGGAAATTCGTCTTGCATCTGTGGGCATCAGGTCTAGGACTTTCCTCATCATGATTCTGTCTGACTTCTGACTAACCTGTCTTGGCTCTTTTCCTTCAAAATCCATCTTTCTTGTCATTCTGAGTTGGTTACTGGCACTGTTTTCTTTGGCTTCTTGTTCAAATTGGAAGGTAAGGTCTCTTACTTTACTTTGTGTGCGGCCATGTTCCCTGTGGCTTGGGGTGTTGGCCATCCGTTGGAGGTTTCCCTTATGGCGCTCGAGGGCTGCTGATAAGAGGGCTTCCTGCCTGGTAGTCTCTTGCAGTTCTTGTCTGGCCTGAGCAATCCGTTGAAGGATTTCACCCGTCGGCCTTGTGATGTATGGGGTAATAGTTGGTCCTTGGCTGGGTTCAGCTTCTCTTTGGTCTTGCTCTTGTTCTGACACGTTGCCCTTTTCTTCACTCTCTGTTTCTTTCGTTAAATCATAACTTGGTATCTCTGACTCAGCTCTGTGGTCTTTTCTATGATCCGGTCTGCCATACTCTCTACACTCCCCAAGCAAACTCTTTTTGTCGTCATCTTGGATGGCTCGGAGATTTTCTTTGAACTGGGTCATCTTTATGGTCTCTATTTCATACTCTTTCAACCTCGCCGTGGCTCTAGCTTTGGGGTTTGTGAGGTACCCGTTCAGTCCAGACTCACTGGAAACCATCTTTACGATCGGGTCATATTTTTCGGATGGACTGTACAGTGACACCAGTTTTCCCAGTCCCCACAGTTCAAGGAACCCTGCCCACCACCGTAACCATCGACCAATGACTTCCTTCTTCTGGACTGCCTTGGGGCATGGTACCACGACCAGTCTATATCCATGTCTTATCTCTGAACAATAGTATGCTTCATCTCTTTGGAGGTGGTATGCTAGCTGACTCTCTGATACTTCTTTCGATTGCTCTTTGTTGAAACTGAAGAACATTTTCTTTACCAATAAAACCCATGTTGAATATCAATCCCACCTAACAGCAACTCGGTAGGTAAGTGGTGTAGCTCCAACGGTGTTGATGTCGGTTGTTCTGTTGACGGGAGTGGTCCTTCAGCTCCCCGCTCCGTCCATTCCTGCGTTTCACTCTCTTCGTCCATCACTATGTCTTTGTCGTCTTGAGTTGTCCGTCTCCAAAGCGTCTCGAGGATCCTTCGAGTAGGGATGGATTAAGACTATTTGGCTACTAGCTTTACTGTCTGGGTCTAGTCAGTCTACCCTCAATAAAGCCCTATCCTCACCTGCACGCTATGCAGTTACTGCGAGGGTTGTGACTGACGACCTTATCAGTCGCAGACAACCTTACTCCCTTTCAGGCTGTCGGTCCGGGGTGCTCAGGCAGAGACGTCCTTCTGCTGAGCAGCCTTCTTCTGGGGCCCCTTTATCTCGGTCATGGTCCCTGTTTGGGCGCCACCTTTCGTTGTCGGATGAGCTAACCCCTCCCTCCTACTTCCCTATGTCTAAAGGAATTGCTCAATCCAGCTCTCCATCCAATGGGTCTGGACTTCCCTAAACTTGAAAGGTCTTACTAAGCAGGTTTACTGAAGGTTCTGTTTAAGCTGGTGTCGGGAAATGACTCGCCTAGCCTCTGACAGCCTTCATACAAAAGTCTCGCCCTTCTTCAACTGGAAGTCTGGACGACTGAGTAGCCTATCGCAGTCATCCACACTTTCAACAGTCACTTTTGTTCACGGCTGCTCATTCCCTAATTTTACAACTGGCTCTTGGTATATGGGCTAAGTTAATTTTAGTGGCTCGGCACGAGCCCCAAGGGCGCTGTTTTAACAAACTTGGCTAAGGCAACCTATAAAAACCTCCTAAAATATCTTAGAAACAGGCAACAAGACTTTTTACCACCAATGAAAAACCAACAATACGGTGACTCAAATAACTGAATGTCCACGATTTAACTAGAATTTTATATACTTTCTTTAATTAGTAACGCTTTTGCAGGGGTCAGTAACAGCTTAAATTCAGCAACACAAAATAATTTCAATAATAGAATGAATCAATCAACTCAACTTGTCTTTCCCTGATGCTGAAACTAGTCAGTTTGGAGAGGCTTTGAAGACGGAGGCTCATCCATGCACCTGATGGAGGAGATTCTTCTGGTAACGAGTGGTTTCTTGAAGGTAATAATACTTAATCTTCAGTTTTCTTCCTTTAAGTGGCAGGCACTGACACTTCAGGCTTCGATAGTTAAACAAGGATCTTTGTTGTTATATATCTCCGAAGACAGTAGTTTCCAGAGGCTGAAGAGTTGAAGGAAACCCGGAGACATAAATGAGGTTAATTCAGGACTTCCGGAAGCCTGAAACTTAGAGCAATCAGCTGTTCACTGATCAAGTTCACTTCTGTTGTCTGGATAAAAAGGCTTTAGATGAAATCAGATTCTTAATCTTGAGGCACAGTCCTTTCTGGGCATACGGGTTGATCCTCTTTTTAATGCAGTCGATCAGTTGGGCTGTGTCTCTTTTCCTTTTCCATCTAAGTTTCTTTTCTCCGTCCGATCTTGTTCACTGGTCTTCTGCGAGGAAACAACCCCGTTCCCTCCTTCAGCCTTGCTTTTATGGTGCTTGATGCTTTCACCAGTCAGCCCCTTACTAGGCTTCTCAGTTATTGCCCAACCTATTCAGCTCAGCTTCTTGGTTATTGCTCAATACTTTAGTCATGGTCATCGTGACCTACTGATGCTGTTTCTTGGCCTTGGAGATGCTAGTAATAGCCACACAGCTGGCTGCAGTCGCATCCTCCCTTCCCCCTGGTAGCCTTCAAAAGGTTCGCTGTCAGCATGCAGCCGGCTCTCGTCACTCCCAGTCATCCTACAGTTCTTTCGCTAATCTGCTCAGTTTTAAACTTTACACAGTATTACACATCCTTCAGTTTTCTGCATTTACTTTAACACACAGTTACAAAACCATCACTTCATTCTTTTTATTCATGCTTCACAAATGATTAGTTATATCTCTTTCATATATAGCTGATTGAGACTGTCAAACCTTAATGTTTTTTACTCTAATTCTCAGTTCTTACCCACATTTCAATCATACATCTTTTAACTTGTTAATCAAAGGTTACTAATTTCATTTAATACATGTGAAAGAATGTAAAATCATCATACATCATTTTTTTGGATATACTTGTTTATATTTTTGCAAAAGATAAGACAGATAATATGTGGCAGATAATATGTGGCTCCACACAGGCCTCTCCAGTCTCTCAGTTCTAGAATATGAGAACATGCTTGTTTCACTCCCTACTGCTTCAACTGTGTATTTACTTTAATTATTGCATGGATTACACATAAGGGTATTTATTGTAATTTCTATGGAGTTAACTGTGAGCAGTTACTAAATGTTGCATGGATTACATGGAAAGATCTCACCTTATTTTGACAAGACCAAGGAACACCTCAGAAAGATCAGGAATATGGTTGTGGACAAATTTTAAATCAGATCAAAAAGCAATATCCCAAGCTTTGAACATCTCTCAGAAAAGCATCCAGTAGGTCCATGGTAATTCTGGAGGAGCTGCAGAGATCCACAGCTAAGGTTGGAGAATCTGTCAGTAGGAC
The DNA here is from genome assembly GCF_021462225.1 of Girardinichthys multiradiatus. Lineage (NCBI taxonomy): Eukaryota > Metazoa > Chordata > Actinopteri > Cyprinodontiformes > Goodeidae > Girardinichthys > Girardinichthys multiradiatus. The sequence continues at coordinate 12,104,488 of NC_061813.1, read as the reverse complement.
AACTATTAGCTGTACACTCCACCGCTCTGGCCTTAATGGAGGGGTGGCAAGCAGAAAGCCATTGTTAGAAGAAAGGAATGCCCTGTTGCCAAAGTAATTTAGGCTGCACAGCACACACCCTAAACACACCCTCCTCACAGTGAAACATGGTGGGGGTAACAGCACTTCACAATGAATGCTTTATTTTGTGTTAGTTGACAAAACCATGGTAGAATACATTAAAGTTTGTGGTCAGAGAATGACAAAATGTGAAAAAGCTCAATTGGTGTACATACTTTTTCAAAGCACCAGAGATATCATCCCCTGCAAAGCAGATACAGCTTTTTCAGCTTGATGAATTGCTGGCATGCCCTTGAGCAGAGCTGCAACACACACACATAATAACAAGTGTAGCCAGTGGAAAAGCTGAAGGCTATTTAGTCCGAGCCATTAACACTAATCAAAAACCACTTTACCTGATAAGAACTACAGGGGTCGTCTTCCAGCTACTGGCACCCACATCCCTCTTTGCTTATATTGACTGGGCTTAAACAAGGTGCCACTAGTAAAAACCATGAACGTGATGAAGAGATACAGGTGAGAGTGCTAATTTGTAGCAAATCGAAACAGGGACCATTCATCCGCTGACCCGAGCAATTAGTCTATGATGGACTCAAAAGACCGTAAGCCAAAACAGAAAAGAATCACAGGATGTGTTCTGTTGTGCTAGAACTTACACACAAAAAAAAAAACATGGTGAGATGCAGCAGGACTAAAATAAGAAGAGAGAGCCAAAACGCAGCCTTTCACACATTATCTCCATCACATACACACAGTACCTTACAGTATGGATCGGGCATTGACCAGCGCTCATGAAAGATGCAGTTATGCAGATGGATTCAGGGTGACTGATTAAAGGCCACATGGGGCTGGTGTGGGGCAGCTGAAAGCTTCCCCCTCTGCTGAACAGGCATCTCTACCAGGTGATACAAACCTTCTGGTGTCACACAAAGTCACAGAAATACAATAATGCACAGCACTAGTTTTGTTTGACAATATTCAAAAAGCCATATATTTGTAATCAATGAGAGTGGCCCCTGAAGACACCATCATTATTCAATGCTAATTAGCTATTTTGGTTTTAAGGTTTGTGTCAGGGTGTGTCACCTTTTGAACTCTGTGTTGGTTTTGTATTATGTTTTCTTCTCAGTTATTTTGAGTGTTAGGTTGTGTTTCTCTCCCTCCTCATTCTCCTTTAGTTAGTGTTATCTTTCTTAGTTATGACATAGTATGGTTTTCTCTTTGCTGTCATTTATGCTATTATGATTATTATTATTATTGTGCTCTCTTTATCTTATTCCTCCAGCCCTTCTGGTTAGGTTGTGCTTACTTATTGTTTACATTTTGTTTGTTTACATCCTAGTCCTCTTGTTCTCTGCTTCGCTTCCTGTCAGTTCAGTCTGTGTGGTGTTAGGTTTTGTTATCCTGTAAACTGGTTTGCTTTATGGGTTCCTTGTTCGTTCTCAGGTAATGTTTTTTATGTTCCCTCTAGTTTCTTGGTTCTTGATTATTCTTTACTCTCATGCTTCATTTGGTTATAGCTTCGTTTCGGTATTGTTTATTAGTTCTTTGTCATGTTTTAATCTATGTATTGTTTTCACCTGTTCCCTGTTTCCCTGATTACCTGCCCTATTGTTTCATGTTCACCCTCATCCTTATTTAAGTCTGTCTTCGTCCTTTGTTCCACACGGTGTCATCATGTCCTTTTGTCACGTCTTCCACGTCTTGTTGGAGCCTTTGGATTTACCCTTATTTGGATCCTGTTTTCACTGCCTGTATCTGGACAGTTTTGTTGCCCTGCACTCACCTGCAAGTAATGACTGAACATTAAAGAAGGAGTTTTCCCACTGATCCCACTCTGCTTTCTCCGTACTTGTCTGCCTCTGGTCCACCACGAAGAAAACGCATTATGACAGTTTGTGATTCAAACAATATCTAAGTTCATTGGGTGGCTCCTTTCCTGTGAACCATCCTTTTCTGACTTTCTGCCAAGATCCTACACAATCCCTTATTTTTTTTAATTTATATTTTGCTTCTAAGAAGTGTGAGACTATCCTAAACTAGTGTTCATGAATTAGTGAGCCTCTTATTTTAATCTTGTGCTGCACAGAATGCAGTATCGACACATCCATACCAGATCATACTACTGGACACTGTCCATACCAGACCATGATAGTTCATGAAATGTGTGAAAAACACCCAAAGACTAGAGAAAAACTTTAAATGACCTTCAGAAGGTCTGGATATTACTATTAATCCAGCTCAATTTAAAAGCAGGAAGTCTGACTTCTTGGAGTCTGTAATTTCCAAGTGGAAAGCAATTGAGGAGAGCTGTGGGCATTTACTTTATCTATAAGAAAGAATAATGTTAACTAGAAAATGAACAAGATGTTATAAAATGTCTTATGGCAATGATGATGGTGAGACTGCAGAAAACCCCCTACTAGGATTATTAATCTGTGCCCGAAACTGTGGATAATAAGACTCCTTGTAGGCGTAAGACTCGCCAATGATTAACACTCGTTGTCTGTGTGTATGCTTTTTTAAGACGCATGAGCCGGAAACCTAAATGAAAAACTACATTTCAGAAATCTGTAAGAACTAACATGGATGTAATTCATCTTGAAAAAGGCTGTTATCCATCCAATGTTCTTTCTTTTGGAATGAAAATTGCAAAGGTTTAGGAAAAAGGAGAAACACTTAGAGGAGTAGATGACTATCTACTGCTCAGCGCCTTACAGGTAGCTGTCTGATAAAAAGATGAAGAATCTTTTAGATAATTGCTACAAAGGACGTGCCAACTACATGCTGTTGAACTGAACCGTGCAATACATGCATCCACTGGTAGGGCTTACACGGATGGTACCCAAACATATCTTCTCAGTGTAAAATAATCCAGGTCATTTTAGATTTTGTTCTAGAGACAGTCAAATGCAGTTTCTTTAAAAACTGTAAAATAACTCTTAGTTTGGCCCCTTGTCAGAAGCTTTGACTCCATCATCATCCTCAGCGATTTTATTGCGCCGTGGAGCTCTGCCATATTTCCTTACAGCACTTACAATGTGCTACACTGGTGAGGTCCCACTCACCATGGACTGAACAGGCAAATAAGAAAACTCTGGGCCCAACTGATAGATAATTGATGGAGTCCTTGTGGCACCCACAAATTGGATGCAGCCCAAGGCAGGGAGCCGTATTCATCACATGTCAGACCCCTCTGATTTGCTACTGGGAATGTTGGGGAAAAGTGTGAGAGGATTGTTTGCCAATCTTGCTAAAAACAAGACAAAACAATCGCTGATGAGATTTAAAGTTGCCCTCAAAAGTAAAATTTTTATAATAAAAATCAAACAAACAAAAATTATGTATTCTACTACTAGGACTGACTGGGTATTGCTGATGAATAATTCACAAGCTGACCCTGGAAGCCTGAATATTAGGTCAAAATTGGCTCTCCTCTGATGCTGCTGGCCTGGAAATTACATATGGCAAACACATAGTGTTAGTATTGAAGGATTTGCACAACAGATGCTCTGAACACATCCAAGACGTACATGTGTGGGTAACAAAAATATGTTTTAAATGCCTTGTTGGCCTCAGCATACAACTGTCAAATGCTGTCAACTAACTAAAGCCTGAGCTACTCCTACAAGGGTTGAACAGAGGAAAAATAATACATTCCAGAAAAAGTGTATAAGACAGCTCACTGCATATAGTATAATATATTTGATTACCAAGAGCTTAAAACTGGATATCAAAATACTTAGGAGTGTTTTCAGATCAGCTTTAATTACCCAAGAAAGCTAGGAGAGCTCAGTTATTTATAATTTTGGCTACCTTTAAGTTCAGATCTAAATTAATGCAGTTCAGCAGAGCAAGCTGAGGATGCTACTGAAGAAAATCTGATTTAATCCAGATGGAATCTTGATCTTCCAGAGATGTATGTCAATCCCAGTTGTCTCAGTCCCAGTTGGAGGAGTATAAATACCTCGCTGTTCACCTGGACAAGAGACTAGAGTGGAGATGCAACTGTGAAGCCATCTACAAGAAGGGACAGAGCAGACTGTACTTCTTGAGGAAGCTTAGGTCCTTCGGTGTTTCCAACAAGATGCCGCATATCTTCTATAAGTCTGTTGTGGAAAGTGTGATCTCTTCTGCCATCATCTGCTGGGGAAGCAGCATCAGAACCAGGGACTTAAAAGGTTCAACAAACTGATAAAGAAGGTTCTGGGGACTCCTCTGGAACCTCTGGAGATCATTGTACAAAAATGGATTCTTCATAAAATGAAGAACAATATGGAGAACCCTGAGCATCCTCTTCATCAGACTGTCATACAGCAACATCTTTAGTCAGAGACTTCTTCAGATCTGTTGTAAGACAGACCTACAGGAGATCCTTCCTGCCTACAGCCATCAGCATCTACAACGGCTCTTTGAAGAAACCTGCAGAATATGAGCTACAACAACAATTAATTTACCTTCGGGATTAATAAAGTAATTTTGAATTGAAATGAATTGAATTAACTGCACCCTATGTATTTGACACCTACCTTGCAGTTACATTGTTCAATGTTTTAATATTTAATTTAGAGCGGTATTTTAATAATTAAAGCCAGTTTAACACTTAAGTGTTGATGGGACTCTTGCTTAAAATAACCATTAACAAATATTTATTTTTTAAACTGCAGATCAGGGAAATGTAAGGATTTCTAGTTGAGGAGACAATATACAATACTGGGTTCACAAGACAACATTGAGATTTGAGCAATGTTTTATGGGAATACCTCAAATCTCACTCAGTTTAAAAAATACAATACAATGAAAATGTCATAAAAGTCACTTAAGCACAAACCACATTACCACAACCAGGTTCAAAAATGGCGGAGGCTTCTTCAATGCTTTTTTTTTTAAACTGAGTATTCTCACCAACGCTGTCAATGCAAGAGCTACTTCCTTTTTTACTTCAAAGTAAGAGTCTGAAACATGGATACAATAGGATGTCACCTTCAATCAACAGATTATGCTTCCTACACCAGGCGACGCTGCATTCTGACAGCAACTTGTTAGCGCTTCTCGAGACAGATTTAACTTTGGTGAGTAATGTCGTGGTGTTTCATTATTGGAAGAGCTCATGGCTTCTTGCACCGTGCCCTGCTGCTGACTGTAGGCTTCCTCACTTGGTTAAGGTAAAATGTCTTAGGCTGTATTCAGACCTGTTACATTTAGTCCGCTTTGAACTGACCAGAGTTTGTTTGCCCTTTTGGTGCAGGTGTGAATACACTTAAGCCCTGGTCTGAAACAAACAACCAGACCGAGACCCACTTTGTAAAGTGGCCTCGGTCCACTTTCAAACAGACTCATTCGTGTTCGCTTCTGGTGTGAATACGAATCGGCCTTGATCTGACCCAACTACAGAAAACATAAGCCGTTTTGGACTTAACAAGCCACCGTAGCGAATGTTGTTCTTAGCAATGCTGTTGCCAGCATGCTGTGGGTCAGGACACATTGTTTCCTTTGACTTGCAGCACACACTCGCAGACGGCGTTCCAAAATTAGAAATAGAACATTTCTTTTTTTTTAAGATATGTTGTTCAGCACTAGTGGCCTTTATTTTGTATTTTTTGGCAGTAGGTAGACAGGAAAGGGGGAGACATGCGGTAAATGTCGCTGGGTCTGGAACTCGAACCTGGGACAGCTGCTTCGAGGACTATAGCCTCTGCATATGGTTGTGTGCCTCGCCCCTACACCATCAGCGCCACACCCAAAATAGAACATTTCGAAACCTATGTTGAAAGACCTGCTCTTCACAATGATTTTGCAGCTGTAATAGCACACATTACAATTTATAGTTCACGTGCAAAAAGTACTATGTGAAAGCAAACCTCACAAAAAAAAAAATGAAGTCCGCTTTCGGTCTGAATAAATTTAATGGAGGAGGCTAGAAGCTAGTAAAATCAGCTGTGAACAAAACAGCTCTACACAGACTATACAGATGAATGCTGGTACTATAATCCTGCCTTATTTTCAACAATGGAAATCAGACGTGTTAACAGTATGTCTCCATTAGATTCCTGCTTCACAGCATTCTGAAAAGGTATTTCTGACCCCTCCAACAAAACAGCGGAGTTATGGTGGCCTAAAAATGCTCACCTGTCAACGTATCCTCTGAAAATAAATAAGGCAGCAGCTAGGGTTTTTTTTTTTCTTTGCTTTGATTATGACAGTGGTGAGACAGTCTGACTGCAGCAGTACATCTGTAACTCCAAAGCTTTGTTGAGCTCTATTTCACTGCTCTGAGCAGTTTCTTGAAACAGTTCTTGTTTTATCCTTCATCCTAGAGTCGGCTTCACCACCTACACAGCCTGCTCAACCGGGTTGCTAGTGTTTATTAGTGTCTGTAGTGCTGTTTGAAGTCCTCACTCTCCTGCGTGCGCCTTACTGTGGAATTCTGCCATTTACGGAGCAGCTGAACAGGTATCAGAGCATCAGCACCCACATATGTGCTCCGGTCTGGATTCTGGAGGTCGATGGGGCTAGCAAAGAGGACCGGCTTGCCCAGATGATCCTATTGGAAAAGGAGACGGCAGAATTGCTGCAGTGTCCTACTGCAGATTTCCATCGCTTCTTCCATGCATAATTCAAAGTAATATTTTCCCATTTTACCGTCCTAAATATTCATGAGAGATAAGAGCTCAGGGCAAACTTTCCCTGAACTTGGAGATTCCGTGAAAACTCCTGCTTCTTTCTCTGTTTGTTTGTGGCTGAGCCTGTTTTTGCCGTCGCCTCCTGCTTGTTGAGCAGGATTGGTATCGCAACATCCATCTGTACAACCCCGTGCGCATCGTGTTATATTACACCATCAACTGCAAATGAAATAATGAATTCACATTTCGACACAAAGGCAGACGAAGGCATATTTGAGCATTCAAAGGATGGAGAGCGGGGGGAGAAACAGGGAGACGACATTCCCAAAATTAATTTTCATCTCCAGGGTTCATGCATATTTAATAGAGAGCGCTCGAATATCATAGGGTAACACTAGCCAGGCGCGCATACAGAGGCCTGAGCTGGGGAGAGAAAATAAACGACCGTGATCGTTGTCATGAGCAATAACTCTCTGCAGAGCCGCGAAACAAAATAGCCAGAAATGCTTTGATAAAGGAGAGCAGGAGAGGATGAGTAGGAGGAGGGGGGAGCAGAGGTTAAAGACTGGTAGAGAGATGGTCCCTTTGGATGCAGCAGCTGTGGCACCACCGCTTTCTTTGTTTTGCAGTCGGAGAGAGAGGAGGCAATGGAGCAGGGAAGCATGGGAGACTGCTGGTTGATGACTGAGTGACAGTAGCTGACAAGCCCAATGGATGGCATCCCAGGAGGCTCTCTGTTGCCCCTCCCCTCGACAAATTCCTTTCAATGAGTAAATACATCACAGAGTCAACACATACAAACATCCAGCCCTGTGTCGCACATGTAGGCCTGATACAGAGCAGGTTTTTTCCCTAAAACATACACGAAACACTGCAGCCTGTGCCACTGCCAAACACAAGCCACCAGCTGCTGCAAATAAGCTGGGTGGCTGCGCTCGTGTATCCGTCCCCCACCTGCACACGCCCAAGGTTCAGGAGCTTTTCACTTATTAAAAGCCAAGCTCATCCCGCATTCGGCCCGCGCGCATGCAAAAATGAGGCATGAAATAGCGTTGTCATGCTAAACAGAATTTTAATTACAGGCCCACTCCTCCTTCTGCCGGTGTGCGAGCTCCCACTTGGTCTGAAATAACAGTGCGGGGAATAAAAGAGAGAGGAAAAATAAAATAAGAGGAGGCAGACAGGAGGCATTAGCACATGGTGCTATCAAAGCGTGCTGAAAGGATCCAGACTCAGAGCCAGCTCTGTGTATGGGGGAAAAAAAAACAAGCTAACTGCTCGGGAGTTCAAGTTGCTGGGATTTGAAACAAAGCTGAAGACTGACATTGATCTGAATAAACTTGGTTGATTAGGGTGGGCCTGCCACCCCACCCCATCCCCTCTCAACCCTTGTCTACCTTTTGATCTGCAACCCCCATGCCGCCACGCCGAGCTCTCTGACAGCTCAGGGAGCCCCACTAACTCATCTCAGGCCCCTGGAGCTCCGACACCCCACTTGTTTTATTTCCTGCTCACTAAATTGAGTCGTAAAGACTTAGGAAAAATAACGATGTCAGCGAACGGGGACCGGGTCCCGTTTTGCACTCATCACCCACCCCTTCCCTTTCCCACGAGTCCCAGGTGGGCTGTTCGTCGATCCAATTAAACGCTGTGACATGTAACCAGTGTGAAGATATTTAAGGAACGATGACCCCCAGCATGGCTGAATTCAGGTGAATGTGTTCCTCCTGATCAGTGGAGGTTGTGGAGTATTACCACCTCAGAGCTATTTGTTAGCATCCCTGTTAAATTGTGTAAAAAGCCTCAAACTGAATTTATCTTAATTAATCACACTGTGGAACTTTTAGAAAAAGCTAACCTTTCATTTGAGTATGTTTGCTTAGTGAAAAAAATAATATTTTACCAAAATCACTGGTGGCATAGTTGTTGGTACCTCCACAGTCAATGCTACTTTGTACAGCCCCTTTTTACCAATAGGACAGCAAACTGTCTTCTATAATAGTAGGTTAACTGTGCATCTGCTAACCCATTTTGGTGTTTATTTGGCTATATATTTTGGATCATTACATCTTGAAAGACCCAATGATTCCCCACTTTCAGGTTTCTGCCTAAGACTATGTGATTTTGGAAATTTAAAATCTGATATTTCAAAGTGTTTACAATGTCGTGCACTATAGCAAAGTTCCTGGGGCTTTGGAAGAGACTCGAAGTATAACAGCTCCTCTGTCTTACATAACAGAAGGCATGAGGTCCTTTTTTACATATTCTTTCACTCTTCATCCTGAACCCACTTGGAGTATTGTGTAGAGAAACTCAGGCTTAGTCTCATCTGACTAAAGTGTTGCAAGAACGCCTCTTCAAGACCTTGCTAAGGGTAGTGTTACTGAAGTTCCTTCAGCTATATCTCTGTAACAGGCAAGGATCTCCAATGACAACAAAGAAAATAGACAAACATAACTATATAAAAGGACAAATAATACAGTTATCGTCATGGTAATAGACAGAAAAGGTTTCCTCCTGACATGCCATGAGATACCATGACTTAAAGTACCAGTAGTGAGAACACTGTTTTTTAAATGCTTGTTTTAGTTTACTTTTTTGGGTTGGCATGGATGACTGTGTCCGGGATTATGTACTTAACTTATTTGTTTTAGTACATTTTAGAATTTATTTCTGAGGTCTTTTCTTGCTAGATGGTAAAGGACATTTTCCCTATTATGTACATTTGATGGTCAATACATTTTATGCTCGTTTTGGAGTCATGGTGATCCGAAGACTTGCAGATTTTTTTTACCTCACTTAACATCCTCCCTTACTGCCAGCAACTTGGGTCCTCATCCAGCCTGTTTTGGCACAGTTACGGCTCTTTTAAACTTTTTTGCCAGTTATTGCTCTGACTGTAGAGATGAGTAGGTTTTGGCCCATAGGTGTTTTCTTGTAGCCATTTCCAGACACACATCTCCTGTATTTGAATTTTATGTCAAGCAGCCTTTCCTGTTTTGGAGAGCAGCTATAAGAAATTTGTCTCTGTCTCATGTCATTCTTACACCACAGGGATCATTAATCCAACAAGGCACCCTTTAGGAATAGTAAGGGATGCCAATAAATATGGTACCAAAGATTTTGTTAAAAAAAATACTCCTAACATGGGATTCCCCACTAAATCAATGTACTCAAATGACAGGTTTAGAGATTTTTTCAGTGTGAGATTATGCTACTGCCATAAAAGATTAATTTATATAAGGGCTTTTTACACATCTATGTTATTATGCCATTGTCCTCAGCCATAATCTTAACATATGGATACAGTAAAATGGACTCCAGACCTGGAGGAAAACAGCTGCCAAGATCACAGGGTTTATCTTAAGGCTCTGTGTGGTAGCCCACACTATAAATCCCTCTTAGGCCCAAAGCAAATCAATCCTTCATATTCTCTGTTTCACACCGTTTACTCATTAACCATTTCAGCATCGATTGCTATTCCTATGGCAGTTAACCCATGTTTAACAAAGGAGGCAGAATGAAAGGTGTGTTAAATTCAGAGAGGAGCAATACAATTCATTAGGTGTAATTTGGTGGCTGTGTACCTCATAAATCATCCTCTGCTGGGTGGTAAGGTCTGCACCACTGTACAGTATGGGGTGGCACAGACACAATATCGCAGACCAATCCGCAAAAACTCCTTTTTCCCTGAAGCGGGCTATTGCACTCAGAGACTGCTGCACAATAAAACCACAAGAAAGGACAATGTAAGATATACGGGCCTGGTAATATGCATAAAGAGTGTGCGTTAAAAAATGCATATGTCCTGCAGCAGTTAAAGGCGCCTTTACTATAAATATTGCACACTTCTGTAGTTCCAAACTTGGTGGTGGGTTACAATCTAACAAACATAAAATGTAATGTCCAGGAATGAGAAGTTTCATCAGCACAGTCTAACAAGGAAAGAAGACTGCCTCTGCTGAGATGTGTCACTTGGAGGCTGACAGAGCCAACACGTTTGTTGGAAAGACTGACATGCAGACTCCGAGTTCTCTGCTCGAGCTACTTGTTTTCATATGAGTGTGTGCACATTTGTGTCCTTGTACATGCGGACATACCCACCCCCTGTCAGGTAACTCCCACTTTCATCTCCTTCAGGACTCGGCCATGTGTGAAGGAGGAACATGCCCAGTAGACTGCAGATAAAAGCTTTACATGCTGCCACTGCGTCACTGCAGATCTCCTGTCACTCATCTGCTCTGAGCAGCTGGACAAGTGACAGTGGTTTCTACTCAGAGGCTGGAGGAAAGTCACTGTCCTGCTTTTCTGTGGTTATTTTGAAATTTGGTATAGCTCAGTGCCAAATAAAGTGATCATTATTCTACAATACAACGCTTTCCAGGAAAAGTTTGGGTCATGTATGACAGTCATGAAAAAATGTGCTTTGAGACTTATTTAATTAATTTTTTCATTAAAAAAGTCATTTATCTTATTATCTTATCATGACCCGATAATGAAGCTTGTTAGCATTTTTAGCCAAAGTTGGACGAAACAGATGGCTACCCATCCTGATCCTAGTTCTGTTGACAATTTATTTTGTCAAAATATGTTCCTTCCTCTCCACGGTAACCGCGTGCTTGCTAAAAATGGGGGACCTGCGTACTAATTTTTCCCAGCAGTAGAAATTAAATGAGGTGAGACAGCATTTAGTCTCTATCCTCCTCAGCTCTAGAACAAACTCCCTGAAAAGCTGAGATGTGCTGAGACTGATGGCTCCTTTAAATCAGGACAGAAAAACCTTTTTGATTAAAGAATCTGACTAACAAACTGCTTGATCCATATATTTTCTTCTATGCCTTTATTATCTGTTTCTTTTATGCTTTATTCTCTTTTTGTTTATCCCTTGATGTCCTGTAAATAAATTTGAATTTCCTTGGGTAGGAATGGTTCTATATAAATAAACTTGCCTTGCCTTGAAGAAAGGTCTGCTGAAGGAAACTCTCCCCTGAGGATGATGCTGCCATCACCATGTTTTACCATCTCCATGGTGTGGTCAGGGTGATGTATAGTCATAGTCTACCACCACACATAGCCTTTTTCACATTTGCCAAAAAGTTCAGTTTATGTCTTGTGTTCAGAGCACCTTCTTCCACGTGTTAACTGTTCTCTTGTATGGCTTGTAGCAAACTGTAAACAGTACTTCTCACTGGTTTCCTACAACAATGTTTATTTTTTTCCAAAAAGGCCTCATATGTGGAGCGGAGTTGTTGACAGCAGATTTTTCCCACCTAAACTTTGGACGTCAGCAGCTCCGTCAGTGTTGCCATAAGTCTCTTGGCTACTCTCTGATTAATGCTCTCACATCCCATTTTGCAGTAGGTGGATGATCATCATGATAGGTAGGATTTAACAGTGCTCCTTGTGCTGTCTAAGGCTATTGTTTCATGATCTAAACTACCCCACACCTTTAGCAATGAGATATCTGGTGGGTTTCTTGGTCTTCATCATGGTCGTTGATAACTAATCCTTGTAAAAGAGTAGCGAAAAAGTAAAATATTAGGCACAATAATCACTTATAAACTACAACAAAGTTTAGATAACAATATTACAAGTGTAAAAGCCATATGTTCATTTGCTTTTCTGATAAACAAAATGCATTTTGATGATGAGATAATCTCATATTTGCTAGTGACTAATTGGGCCTGGCAGAAGAACTGAAAATGGACATATCTCACATGTTTGTGCAGGTGTGAAGCTCAATAAATCACAGAAGATTACAGTCTCCAATGGCTCAGCAGCAAAAAAGAATCCAGAAACGTATTGTAGATTGCCACAAGTAGTAGTTTGGTCGCACGTTGCAGACAGACCATAAGAAATGATTTTGGGACTCATTGCAACTCTAAATTGTGGATCTAAAAATGTTGACGGACCTACGTCTATTACCCGTATCAGTTTTGCGATAAAGCAAGCAGCACCAGCACAGCACAAATGCACAAAACCAATATTTTTTTAAGCTCTGGGAGCCAGCTTCTCTTTGTGGAGCATTGAAGGGTGATCAGGATCAAACAGATGACAACAACGGCCCTGTCCCAATACTTGCACTTCCACCCTTGTGTCCCTGAATTGCACGTTCCCATTGATGGGTTCGAGTACGTAGTGTGACCCAATTCTCCAGAGTGGTCCTTAGCCCTGCCCCCTTTGTGCCCTCAATCCGCCCTTTGGTGAAGCCCGCATCTAAACGGACTTTGCCGAAGTATATTACCCACAATTCACTGCTGCAGGTGAAGGTCTGAGCAAAAACCAATCACAACTGTCAACGTAACCAGCCATCAAATCAGAATAATAAGAACTACGTAAACTTTAGACAGCAAGCCGACAATTTTTTTTTTTACTGGTTTTCCAGGCTCAACATTGTAAGATACCACTGGGTTCAGAGTGAGTCTGGGCAGTCAGTAGGTCATAACACTGAAGTTACCCTTCAATCAAACACTGGTGCGGCGAGAGTCTGGCCTCCTTCGCTTCCTGCATTTTATTCTCCTCAAAACAATTGCTTGTTGCAGTTTTAAATAGTTTTTTTAGCAGCAAGATTGTGAAAACAGCGCTGGTTGCTGCCCTTTTTGATGTTGCAGTTACGGTGCAGAGGTGCAAGTTGATGACGTAACCCCTACTGTCCCAATTCTCCAATTTTTCACGCTTGTAACCTGCGCACTTCAAACCCTACATGCATTTGTACAAAGTAAACACTTCATAGAGGGGCGTAGGGTGTAGTGTGGGTATTGTGACAGGGCCAAAGACAGCACAGTATACTGTCAGGTAAGATAGAGTATAGCTGGAGAAAGAGCAACCACATCAGACTGCAGCATCTCATAGCTAAATCCAATGAATGATTTTCAGAGTTTGTTCTTCTTCTATCCTAGATGCTCAATTATGCATACAATTCTCCTCTGGACCTTCACCATGGCAGCTGACAGATTGGTTAGGCAGTTCTGTGGGACATTTAGAAGGCCTTGGAAGAAAGAAAAGACAGTAAGAAAGAAATACTGACAGCGCTCAAGCCATTCATTGGTCCCACAGAGACGGAACTGACTAATAGTTTTGCCTCAGTGTATGAAAAGGCCGTGTCTGTTATCTTAGAGCAGAGACACGAGCACACCGGCATTACCTGGAAGGAGAAAACATAGGATCATCCTGAACTCGAGGAACACGATTCAGCCTGTAATATTTTTGGCACTTGAAAATCTTTGATTTAATCTGGAAGCAACTCTTTTTATCCTGTGTTTCCATGGAAACGAGGAAGGCTGGGGTAGGAGAGAATAGGCGGGAGGTCTGATAAGGGAGAGAAGCATGAGATGAAGAGTGGCGAGAAAGAGGAGCAGCTTGAGGAGCTGGAGGAAGGGTTGAGGATTAAGGGCTATGATGGAGAAAAGGTGTTTGTTCTGTAGGCTTGTCTCTCGCTGTGGTTCACAAACACCAGCCCATCACCTCCCTGTCCTTGGCAAGCCTGCTCACAAAGGTATTTATCGGCCTCCGTTCCATTAATTACCATCCAATTAGCTACTCCCACAGTGGAACTGCAGCAGTCGTGCACAGCGTCAAGTCAGTCCACTTAGCAAATCCTGACACCTTCAGGTTCGCCGCTCTCGGCTAGAAAGTTGGTGGAAAGCAAAAAGTTTTCTTAAAGGTTCCCTCATGGTGCTGATACATCTATTTTTTTTTTTTTGCCATACAAAAGTATTCAAATCTCTTCTTTTATAGACTTTTTACTGCAACTACAGCTGCAGTTATTTAGGGGTATGCCTCTACCTGCTTTGGACAACTAGAAACTGCACATCTTTCTTTTCCAAATAGCTCAAGCTCAGTCATATTGGCTGGAGAACATTTGTGAACATCAGTTCAAGTCTCAAGCCACAGATTCTCAATTGGATTTCTGGACTTTGACTAGGCCAACTTGAATGTTTAAATGTGAGATTATTTTTATTGCAGGTTAGAAGAATGGCAGGGGGTTAAGCAGGAGAGGCTTGGGAGTGGACGTCAACTGGGAACGGAGCTTCAGGTTGGATTCCAAGAAGGTCTAGGCACAAAGAGACACCAGGGGTTAACAACAGCTAGGAGGTAAGAATATTCACTAGGAGGTTTTCTAGGAGGCCTGGTTACTGCAGTCTTAACAGATTAACAAGCACTGGACCACTACTTCCCTAATCTTTTAATCAGATGATGAGCTTCAGGTGTGATTGCTCACCCAGAGGAGAGTCGCTGCACAGGAAGAGGAAGGAGAGAGAGAAGCAAAACAAACAAATAACAGAAACAAAACACCAGAGGATCTTGACACTAACAGGTTTTCTTTCAGCATCATTAACTTTGAGAACCTTCATTGTCCTTGCTGAAGCATCAACACGGCATTGTGTGCAATGTTTTTTAATACAGGCTACAGCACAAATTTGTGGAATACATGATGGATAGTTGCCGTTTCCACAGATTATTGCACCTGAGCTGTGGATCTTTGCAGCTCCTCCAAATTTATCTGGGCCTCTTGGTTGCTTCTCTGATTAATGTTGTTGTCTTGTTAGTTTGGGTGGATGGCATCAGTGTTTTGATTTGTAGTTGAGACATGTTCTTTTTATTTGCTGCTGACGGACTGAACAGTGTAAGATGTTCAAAGTTTGGGATATTGCTTTGTAACTTGTACCCGGCTTTAAATTCCTCCACAACATCTTCCCTGATCTATTTGGAGTGTCCCCTGGTCTTCTTGATGTTCTCTAACAAACCTCTGAGGCCCTCACAGAACTGTATTCATACTGAGAATAAACTACACACAGGTGGACTTTATTTTCTACTCAAGTAACTTCTGAAGGTAATTGGGTGTACTGGATTTTATTTAAGGGTATCAGACTAAAGAGGTCTGAATAAATCCACAGGCCACACTTTTAGGATTTTAATTGGTTACAAACCATCTATAATTTCCACTTTACAGTTTCGCACTGCTTTGTGTTGGTCTGTTACGTAAAATCCCATCAAAATATGTTTGTTGTTGCAAGCTAAAAAAAATTTGAAAAAGTTCAAAGCAAGTTAAAACATCATTTACCTCCTTACTTTTCAAATATATGGTGATTTTATTTGTTAAATGGACAGTTTTTTCAATAAATGGCTATTTTTGGTTAATAGGCCATGCAGCTTAGCCTTGTCTGCCTTATGTCACTTGCTAGGCGTCTTTTATGTCAGTGATACAGGCTTATTAATGCGAAGCCCTTTCACACCCTTCACAGACCTTCATTCTAAAGCCTCTGAAGGGGAGAGGGGGAAAAAAGTTTATAGTGACTTTTCGGGGGGGGCTGACAGACCCAGAGTGAGGCTAGCTAATTGGTTTGCTTTGAGACTGGTCTACCAGGCTGTGGGCAAGGACAAGCATGTGGCATCACTGACTTGTTAGCATGGAATTAGCTTCCAAGAGTGAATTAGACGATGCGCCTCTAGCCACAAGCCATCACATAAGTGTATTACACCATAAGAGAGCTCTCCCATTTTGCCAATTGCAAAACAAACAGACATTTGCATCTCGCACAGACGTGTCACACACATTAATACAACACACACAAACGTATTAAGCTTATAGCCAGACACTAAATACCCCAAGAGCTCTTAGCTTTGTGCTTTGCATTCATAAAAAATGAAATTCAAGTTTCTCATAAGAGGCTCCTGCTCTCCACCAACTCATCCCCCCGATGAAAAATGCCCTTCGTCGTGGGTAACAGGCGTATTTGCGGGATGAATGCAGACAGTAAGCATGTTAATGTGCGTACAGGCAGGCCAGTGATGAAGATGTGTGTGTGTGTGTGTGTGTGTGTGTGTGTGTGTGTGTGTGCGTGTGTGTGTGTGTTCAGGTTTCAGTGAGCTGAGAGGATGAGCCTGCAGCACATCATCCCACACATCAAGCACGACGCCTGAGGTTGTAGATGAGTTCTTCAGGCATGCGGTGTGGACACCCCCCCGAGCCTCCAACTACCACACACACAACCAGCCTGAACCCCCCATGGACTGGGAATATGCTGACAGAGCAGCTGCTGAGATGGACTCACACACACATCCACTGAATGCTGCTGTTTGCTTCTTTGATCTGGCAGGCGTACTACAGAGAGTTTAGTAGGAAGCAGAAGCTGTTGTGTTGACGTGTGTTGGAGCGAGACGTCTGTCAGCTGACATTCAGATATAGGTCACTTGTGGTGGAGGTGTCCCTTTTATTCAACTTCAAATATGGAAATTGGGCAGATTAGCTATAGCCTATTAGCATACGAAATACAGTGAAAATGCATTCAAACTTATGTGTTCAGATCTAATGCTTGCAATTTAAGTGACTGCCGATGTATTAGTAGAGATCGCCTAATCTGAACACATAGCATGATGATTTTAGTAAACAAAGACAAACACTGTAAAACTGGTTAATTAGACCCATGCCTAAACACAGTATCATGCTTGCTGTCTTTTTTGTGGTTGCAGGAGCAAAATTTCAGATATGCGAGGAAAGTGAAAAGGCTTCACAGAAGAACTTTTGGCTGGTCTTACATTCTGGAAAACTGTCCAGCTATGCAGAACAGGAAAACAGGGATAATCCCAAGCTGTATTTGGTTTGAAGGGAAGTAGGGTGTGGGGTTGGTTCCTGGTTCGATGGTCTGCAGACCTGGAATGAGGATAGCGTTGGCCAGTTCAAGGGCCACTTGAACTTGGGATTGCTGCAAATTCAATGTCACAATACAAGCGACTGTCCACTGTTGCTAAATGCTCATCCAGGTGGAATGAATGCTGCAAGTCACTGATTCAACACAGTCTGCTGGGTTTCCTTAGATAGGAACATTTTTAACCAATTTGAATGATAAACTGAACTTGATCCCTTACAGCATTTTGTGGAGGATGCCAAGCATCCTTTGAAGGACTATCCAATCCCTGCATATTCATAGCAAGAGTTGCTTCTGTATTCTTGGCACAGAGTCAAGCTTGTTCCCAGTTAGGTTACGCCTTGTCATGGATCCTGTTGGAGATGTTTATGAGCATGTGTTGTCATGGAACTTTAAGGTGTAACTTTTGTGTCTTGCAGATGATGAAATTATTTAGCTTGCACCGGAGTGATTCGGAACCAAGTGTCCAGCTGCCGTAATGAAAGTCAGCTCCTCTAAGTCTTAGGGCCAGAGGTCAGTCTCTGCCCCAGACAGAGGAGTTCAGTTATCTTGGTCTTTTTCACTAGTGACAAGATGCAGTAGGGAATGGTTGGGCAGTTTGTCTGCAGTGATGCGAGCATTGCTCAGGTCTGTCATGGTAAAGAAAGAGCTGAAACAAAAAATCAAAGTTTTCAGATTAATTGGCCTGTCTATGGTCCAACTCTTATCTTTAGTTATGTGATGTGCATCTGGCTTAAACGTTGTTAGTAGAGCAACTGCTCCTCTACAGAATTCAGTGAATCTTCTGATCAGGTACGTCTCAACTGGGAGGAGACCCTAGAGATCCAGAACAGGTGGATAAGACCATATTTCCCTTTTACCCTGGGTACACCTTGGAATAAACCAGTACTGGAAAATGTGTCGCTGGAGAAAACATTGATTCCCTTTCTGGACCTGTTACTACCCTTGTGACAAGATTTCAAAGAAGTTGAAGACAGTGAATGGATAGACATAAGCCTGTTTGCTAAAGGGGACATATCATGCAAAATCCACTTTTTTGCCATTAAATTCATTTTGTTGTGTACTTTGAGGCTGTTGGAGTGCAGAAAAGTTTAAATTAGTCTCTCCAGTTGTTGTGGAGATATCTTTATATTCTGTTTGGGTCATATTTTTCAGTCAGTTCAGTTTTCTCTATCATCTGTTATGGTTTTCGGTTTGGCTGTTGGTGTATTAACCCACACAATTCATTCAGTACCATCCCCCAGCATCAGGACCTCTTCTACGTGCCTTCTTAAACTTTATTTTTTATGGAAATGTTCCGACATCAGTGGGGACATTTCTATTTTCCCCACTTCAAGGACGAGTTCTTTCAGCAACCTCCGCCTGTATCAAGAAGAATTTGCTGAAAGACTTCATCAGATTAAGCGGTCAGGTCCTTCTATCTAAGAAGATGACAAACACAGCAAAGCGGTAAGCTGCAAATAACACTAAAATGAGAATAAACCTTACTTTAGGCATGAATTTATTGTGTGTTGATATGACATCCTGGCCATTGTGTTGATAGCAGTGGCATCTTGCCTTCTGCTTATTTTAGCACTGTGTGGTGCTTTTAGCTTCTTGAGGGCAGAACCGTACTGCGTGTTTTGAATTTTATTATTACTTAAACTGTTTTGCATTGTTTTTGCTGTTTTTGTCTTGTTTCTGCAGTGCTAGATAATTGTTATTAAACTACAAAAATGGCCAAATGGGTTAAAGTGCAGCGCTCCTTGACCTCAAGAGGGTGGGGTGTGAATTGCCTCAACAGCTTTTAAAGAGACGGCACCAAAATGACTTGCTCTCAGACGTACCTCTGAACAGGGCTTAAAGAGGAAGGGTTTAAAAATATGTGGCCTTTAAGTGACTTCTGCTTGTAAGGAATTTTGTTTAGGGGTATCAGAGTAAAGGGGGCTGAATACATAAGCACACTTTACAGAATTTTATTTGCAAAGAAATTTGAAAACACTGTTTCCATTTTCTTTCACTTCACAATTGTGTGTTGCTTTAAGCTGGTCTTTCACATAATATACCAATAAAATACTTAACTTAAAGTACAGGGCTATGATGTCAGGCGCTCCATGTCTTTTTGAGCTTAGAGAAAATAAGAACATCCAGGTCATTGCTGCTATAGATAAAAGTTTGTGGAATCACGATAAAGCAATCAGATCGTACCTCCAGAGAAAACAAAGGTCTAAACCAAATTTGGCAGCGTTTTTTCATAGACTCATACCAGTGACCTTACAGTAAGGGTCAGCTGAGGGTGCCTGAAATAAAAAGGTACCTTGAGTAAAAGGAGACATTCAAACTATGATGTGCATGTAAAGTATATAAGGATGAGGCATAGTTTGCTTGCGCATAATCCGGCCACACCTGAACACAGCAAACATATTATATTTAAGTCTGTCCAAATTGCAGATGCAGTACATATAATGAAAAAATATACATGCACAGGTAAATTTCTACATAATTCACTTCTGCACATGGACCGCTGATGCGAGCAGGAAAATTGCACATTAGGCCTGAGTCAGTTCTATCCAATTGCAAAATTTAGGGGCGAATTGAATCAGGAAGCAGGTTCTTAATAAATAAGGCATCATCTGAGGACTTCATGCATAAAGCTGTGTCAATCTATGCGTTTTTTGCTGATTCTGTGTGAACTACAGTGGCTTGCAAAAGAATTCACACCCTTTGAATGCCATTTTCATATTTTTCAACCTTACGCCCACAATCTTCGTTGTTTTTATTTGTATTTTTTTATGTAATAGATGAACACATAGGAGAGCATGATTGTGAAGCAGAGGGAAAAGGGTAATTTTGTTTATTATTTTTACAAATAAACATGAAAAAACACAGTAGACAGGTCAGGGACAAATAGGTTGGAAAGGTTAGGTTCTAAAGCAATGCATTAAGCCTTGAACATCTAATGGAGCTCTAAAGAGCTCTGCAATTAAAACAGCAATTGAACAGATTTTATGAATTTATTTATGAATATGTTTGGCAAAATGTAAATAAATGTAAAGGATCTTTGATTATTTGAACCAAAATGTGAGCAAAAGTTTTTTTTGTCAACTTCACGTTGTGTCATTTATTTTTAGTAGAGACAATTATTGATTTTCTTATGTTTATAATTGATTTATTATTTTGTAATTTAGCTTGTTTTTTAGAAGTTTCAAAATCTTTTGTCATGTATTTTCACTTTAGTTTTCCAGAGACTGTTGAACACAATCTGCTGATTGTTTTTGTCTTTATCTTTTTAAATATCGAACATGGCAATAAATACACTGTCTGTTATTTCAAGGGAGGAATAAATAAGAAGGCAATTATCTGCAAGGCAGTGTAACAGATACTTGTTTATCCAAACGTAATCAGTATTTATTTAAACAAAATAGTGTCACTTTTTCCATAATCCAGCAGCAGTACTTTTCAATAGTTCAAAAGTGTGGCACAAACTTACCAAGGCATGTCAGCCCGGGCAAAGGAGAGCATTAATCCGAGAACAAGCCCTTGACAACTCTGGAGGAGCTGTGGAGATTCACAAGTCATGTGAGAAAAATCTGTTAACAGGACAACAATTAGTTGTTGCGCCCACAAATCTGGCTTTTATGGAAGAGTGGCAAAAAGAAAGCCATTGCTAAAATAAAGCTGAGGGGCTGTGTGGGGGACACTGCAATCATGCTGAAGAGGTCCTCTCGTCAGATGAGACCAAAATGTAACTTTTTAGCATACATGCAAAACGTATTCAGAAAAACTAACACAGCACATCACCCTGCAAACCCCATCCATACGAAGAAGCATGGTGGTGGCAGCATCATGCTGTGGCAATGGTTTTCTTCAGCACCCATAGAGAAGCAGGTAAAATTCATTGGTAAAATGGAGTTATACTTACAACATACAGAGTGCTGTTCCAATAAAAAAATTAAATTTGATAAATTGTAAAAACGTTTATCAGGTATGAAGATTTTTTGCAAGATCGTGTAGTGGCTGCTTTAAGGCCAGCTGACCAAAGATGTTTGTTACACTGGAGACAGCATTAGTGCGGAAGAGCATATGTCAAAGTTGTTATGTTCACAGAATGGAAAAGAAAGGATATTAGTTGTCCTTAGATGTAACACCAGGCCCAGTGGAGGGGCTGCTGAGCAAAAACATGTTCTCAAAAGACTGATTACAATTGTGACCTTTCATCTGATGGCTCACTAACTGAATCGTGTAGTAAATATATGATGGTAGTCGTGGTTGCGATGACAAGGATATTAAAGAAAATGGCTTTTCCTACCTTTTTTCTCAAAAGCGTTGTTGAAGAGGTAATAGCAGTAATTGCCGTTTGAGTGGGGGGTGATGTAGGAAAAGTAAAAGACGCAAGGATGACATGAATAATACAAAAAGAAGCGAGATAAAACCAGAAGCCCTGAGCTTGCACTAAAATAGAACTAACCTCGCAATTATTACTGACACAGAGTGAAAATGATCATTATGGGGACCATGTACAGACTGTTATTTAGTAGGAGCTCAAAGGTAATAGTGCTCGAGGCAAGCAGAACATGAATTTTTTTACATTTTTTGTACTGTAAAAAACAGAATATAGCACAAACAGCCATCAGACACATGGGGGGTGGGGGGGTCACGAGTAAGCTGAAGCTACCGCTATTTGATGGCACATGGAGCAGAGAGCGAAATGATTGACATAATCAGAATCATAATAATTGCCACGGAAATAACACTGCCAATCAGGCAATCGTGTTGGTGTGCAGAGCTATGGTAATTGGAAAACATGGTGACTGACAGTATCAGTGTGAGCCGTCCCCACTAACACCTGCTAAACTGCGACTGGCACGATGGCGCAGACAGAGGACGGGTTGAGTCACACGAGACAGATGGACGAGCTGTTTCACTAACACTTGGAGGAAAAGTGCCGTCTGCTTCCTCAGTACAGTTAGGAGGCGACTGGAATCTGAACAGAGTGTTGAGTCAGGGGTCTCCACAGAGACGTGAGGAATTTCTGTCTGATTTTAAACTATGACGCTGCTGCAGGATGTAAGATGTGAGCTGTCCATGGGTCTGTGGTTATTGCGGTGTCCATTTGGATCCATAAAAGACAGTTTTAAAACTGTTTTAAACTGATGACACTAAAACCCCAGGTGTATTAACCCTACAGTAGTTTGATGCATCTGTTTCTAACAGATGGCTGCATTATTGCTGTCTTGACATCATTTGTCTCAAAGCTGGTACCGTCTCTAGCAAACACTTAAAACCTGCTTCAGGAACTCCATCCGCTGGAATATTTGATACCGAGATAAAACAATGAATGCTATACAATGAAGGCCAATTTCTTGACAGAAATGCACCAATCAGGTTTTTACTGGCTGATACCAATTTCTAGTTTTTATTGGTGTCAGATTCCAACTTCACCAATTCAAATTTGAGTTTATTCAAAGGAATATACCACCTAAATGAGGAACAAAAATGTGTGACAGAGGTAGTAGTTTTAAATCCAACGTCACATGGAGGAATTACAAGACTATTCCCATTTAAGCATCGTATATTTCCCCGGGATTGATCAGATGCTTTATAAACTTGAAAACAGTGCATCAAAGTAGATGCTGTTGGTTTATGTGTTTATAGACACCGGATCCATAGCTAATTGATCTGTGCATCTCTATTTCTTGGATCCAGGGCCGACTATAGGACTATATTTAACCAAGCAACTAAGAGACTTTGCTCTAATTTCATTGTCAGAATGTTTTTTGTCTTTTGGACTGCATGGTTTGCATCCATTTTTTGGTACGACACCACTTTTCTTGTTATGTCACTCTCACTTCCTGTCTTGAGTTGACTGGCAAGCTTAATCGGTTCCCTTTTCACTATTTAAAGTAACTGAACCCAGGATGTTCAAATTAACAGAATCATCAGTTTTGAGTTGGTTCATATGATCTGCATACAATTTGTCTGTCAACAGGTTTAAGAAAGCTTTCATTTTGATAAAATGTAATATCTGACTGACAGCTCAAGCATGTTTTAAAAAGTGGAATATGCAGTCTTGTCTCATTTTGAATTAACTAAAATAAAGAACTGAACTGAATGTGTTTATTTGTCCACCAGATAAAGTTTTGTAAAAATCCTTAATTACAAGAAAAACATGGAAGAATATGGAAGAAAAACAGACCCATAGCATTACAGACCCACCTTTGCACTTAATAGTGGGAATAAGGGAAGTCCCACTGGAGTTCAACAAACTGTACACATTTCCCAGCCTGCCTCCTAAACAGTCAGTTAGCATGTGCAATGGATAACAAGTCCTGAATTCCAAACCTTAAGTTCCTTTATCCTCTTAAATATAATTATAAATAAAATAGTGCTTAATTTACCTTTATTTTACAGGAATGTTTAAGAGTGCCAATAAGCGTGGCATCAGTCATTTTGTAAACATCTATTTTGAATTTATGTGTGTTGTTTTTCCCTCTCCACTGTGAGATTATACTGCTGCAGTAAAACGTGCAATCTTTGAATTGAATTGAATTGAATTTATTTTAGGATTTAAAGACTTTTTAGACATCTTTACCAGTGGTGCCAATACTATGAGTGACAGTTGGAGCCATTTTAAAGTGTTAAGAAAGGCTGTTATTTTTCTCAATTACCCAAAGTAATAAATCATTGAAAAGAAACCTACCACTCTATTTGGGGGGAATTGAAACAAATACTGGTGTTGGCAACATCTACATTTTTTCAAGTCACATAAAAAATAATTAGCTTTGAAGTTGTTCTTTTCTTATTAAAGAGATAAATAAAAGAGTTCTGGGGATACATTTTTTTGATCGTTTATTAAAATTCACTGTCTTAGAATGATGCGTCTCATTGAATGTTTCCACATTTTATCACGTTACAACCACAAACTTCAATTTCTTTTATTGGGATTTAGGAAAATTATACATAGTTTTCACAACTATTTATGATAAGAAATCTGAAAAAGATGGTGCAAGTGAAGCATTAGTTTTCTACCAAACAGCGTTAGCCAAAAAGTTACATTTTCCCTCGTGTTTGCAGATGAAAGGTGTGGCATGCTCTGATACTCCCAAATTAAATCTAGAAGTCCCCTAATTAGTGAATATAATCCATCAGCGTGTACCTTAATCTCAGTATAAATCCAGCTGTTCTGTGAATGCCTAGGGACTTTGTTAGAGAACAGTATTGAACAAAGTATCAGCAAGATCAAGGAACAGTCCAGACAGGTCAGGGATAAAGTTGTGGAAAAAGTGAAACCTTGATTAGACTAAAAAACTACGTGTCAAGCTATGCACACCTTTTGGCCAAGCAGCTCATAATTTGAACTGTGTCCAGATATCAACTTCGCCACTCAGTTTGCCAATTGCAGACATGTGGAGTAAGATGCTCTGATTATATGAAACTGTGATGGCCAAACCTATGGCCAAACTCTAGTAAAGTCTGTAACTCATGCACCTTCATATACTGTTTATTCATCCAAACACAATGCCAAACTTTAGTTTGTAATATACATTTGTTGATTGATTTAAATACATTTGTTGTTTGTAAGCGCACACATTTAGTACACTTATGTATTTTTATCAACTAATTTCTCACCATTGGCTTGTGATTATTACTAATTCTTGTTTGTTTTACCGGATCCAAGGTCTTTGTCAGGTCAATTATGTTTTGTTTGTTTGTGCAGTCCGTTGATTTGTTCACATTCTTTGCCTGAGTTAAATTTTGTTTCTTTGACCTCTTTTATGAGCTCAGTATTCATTTTGTTGTAAATACAACTCTTTGGGTTAAAATAAAAAACCCTATTTTTCTTATAATTCCTGTGACTCCAACTGCCTTTGAATTCGGTCCATCACAGAGTTCAAAGTTAAACTTTATGGCCTAAAACCATGTGCAGAAAAAAATAAACACTGCACATCACTCCGGACACACCATCCTCACTGTGAAATCAAGCCGTATGAATCTTTTGTTTAGCAGTGACAGCAAATAGAGAATGCATGGACTCGCCACACTTCACATATTTTCATTTGTAAAAAAACCTTGAAATCTATCTACTCTTTTGATTTACCTTCACAACTATGCACTTCTTTATGTTGGTCTGTCACTTGTAATCCCAATATTTTACATTAAATTAGTGGTTGTAAAGTGCCAGTTCTTGGTGAGTCAATACATTTGGAAGGTTCTGTATATGTTCTACTTCAAGATAAGACACTAAAAATAATGACAACTGCAACTCAAATGACGGGTGTTCAGTTATTTCAAAAGTAAATAACCTCAGTTATTTACCTCAATTATTTACCAGTATTTGTAAAAATGCTGGGGTACCTAAACATTCTCAGCACAGTCACTGTTTTGCTTAAGAGGGCAGCACAGCCCAAGCAGCAGAAGGTCCAGTGAGACAAGACAGAGTGAGATGCATGTATTAAAAGCAACTACTCTTCTCAATTGTAATCTTATGTTTCATTGCAACACCTTGGCAAGGATAATAAAAGCCTCTGTGCACCTTCACATGATTTCCTCCACCTATTACATTCAGGAAAGCAGCATCACAAAGCATTGGGGAGAGTAAACAGGGAAACATGAGCAAATATCACTCTTTATTGATCAGCCTGTTGCTATAAATACAACTAATATTAGTATAGGATCTCCTAGCCTGATACAGGGTGGTTTTGCTGTAACTACTACTCCTATATGGACTTATCTTTTTAGGAGTCACATTGCAAACTCAGGCTTAAAATTACTCAAATTCATTATTTAGTTGCTTTAAAGAAGCTAGCACTGTCAGGGCTGGAGTTTCTGTTGTAAGTTTTTGTCTGTGCTTTTTGACTCCTAGTAGTCGCTAGTGCTCAGCAGTGGTGGAGACAGGTGTTTTCCATCTCGGTGATTGAGTCCTGGAGTACTTAAGCAGGAAGCAGCCAGCATCTCGTCGCTCGAGTATTAGCCTCTGTGGTAGCTACTCAGCCAGCCTCGTATTAATTATGTTTATGTGTACTTTGCCTTCGACAACGTTTAACTTGTTCTTTGTTCTTCTTAGTGAACTGAACCGGCGACTACCTGGAGGTTACCCAGGCTGGCCCCAGTGGCTTCGTTTCGCACTAGCCTCGCTCCTAGGATCTCCCAAGGAAGGATCTTCCACACACACCTACCCAACGCCGAACTCTGGAACTTCCCAGGCTTGCTGCTTCCGGACCCGGATTCTCCAGAGACCATTCAACCTAACCTGTCCACCCTCCACCTCTCCGCTGATGCTTCGCCTGCATTCCAAGCTCTGACCCAAGTAACAAAGAAATCATCGGACTTACCATTGACTCCATATTCACTCCTTCTCCAGTTTGAATCCCTCTCCTCCTGGCGGATTGCCTACTCCCTCCTAGTAAGAGACATTTCACATTTAAGTTCCGGTTTCATTTACTGTGCCACTTACCTGTCGTTTTTCCTTACAGTTGTTCCAGCACACCATACTGATCCATTCTCCTTAAATAAACCTTTTTTCAAACTTGTACCCGTTTCCCTTGAGCGTGATTCTGCATGTGGGTCAGAGCCACTATGACAAGCACTAGCCTCTGAGTTAGCTTCATATCTGTAGGCCGCACCATCTATTGAGATAGCTACTGTGGTGGGTTCTTTAGACTTAAGAGATGGTATCATGAATTTGAAGCAGGGAGAAATATTCATGGTAAACAAGTAACAATTCATTAAATGTAATGCCTATCAAAAATATACAATAAAATAAAATGTAATTTCTCTTTCCTGGAGAAAATCGATCAAAGATGCAAACGAAAACCTCACTGCTCTTCCTGAAACCGAGGTTCGACTATCCGACGCACCTTCCTTGCATCAATACATCACTGAAATATTACCTGTCTGACAACATGAAGTATGCTAAAAGATCTCAAAAACATTACATCATGCCCCATCAATCTGGAAAGAGTTAACAAAGCCTTTGTGGGGCTTTGGAAACTACAGTGAGAACTATTATCCACAAATGGAGAAAAAATAGAAAGGGGATGAACCTTCCCAGGAGTGTCTAGCCAACCAAACTATTCCAAAACCCATCACAGGTCACAAAAAAACAAGAACAGAAGATTATTTAATATTTAGATGTTTGTAAAGATGGGCTTACTTTCATTCTATGTACTAATGATTGAAATTGTTCCTAAGACTGTATGTGTGCTGCTCTCTTAGCCAGAACCCACTTGTAAAAGAGAAATTTGAGCTCAGTGAGTCAAAACCTTCAGGGTTTTAGAACAACCTTTCAGTGTTACTGAAATAAAACAATCCTGCAAAGAAGATTGGCCCATAATTCCTAAACAGTGATATACAAGACGAAAACCATTCTGTTAGTATGAACAACTAGTCTTATCAAAATCTGTGAAATTTATATATTGTGTCCCAGCTAAAGGACCTGAAAGGCAACAGAAAGTAACACACTAAGAATTAAAGTAGGTTTGGCTGTCAGTCAGCTGTATAGACATCAAAGCACAGCTTTTTAAATAGATGCACATAGAAAACAATTGTTTACTTTACACTATATACATCTTAAAAGTTATTCAGTTTTGATAAAACTAGAAATGCTTCTACTTATACATGTATGTGTCACGTGAACTTTTGCAAGGTTGCTTTTTTCCACGGTGATATTTTAATAATGTATTTCTCTATTTTCTGAATTGAACTACACATCTCACTGCCTGCCTATTGTCACCTGCCCTGCACAATATCAAAAAAAGCTTTGCTTGAAATCTCCACGCCAGCTTATTGTGGCCTCAGGTTGACTCAACCTTAAGTTCACCCCTCTTTACACAGCGTGATTTCCTCGCCACACTAATCTCTCGGGTGCATTTTACTGCACACGGCTCGTTGTTTGTCTCGGGCTTCAACTTCCAACCCCGGGGCAGGTAGCAGTAATGGGCTATACAGGAAACAACATTGAAGCAGCGCCCTGCAGTGTGGATCCTAATGAGAACAGGAACAAACACACACACACACACGCACACACAGACAGAGGCAAGCATATTTTTTTCTTGGAGGAATTAGGTTCTTAAAAATGGTACTGGTGCAGCAACGTGCCTTACACTTGATTCTCTGGGCTTTTATGTAAAGTAGTACTCTCAACCTCCTAAATGTACAGTGCCTTGCAAAAATATTCATTCTGCAAGTCTTTTGTCTCTACCAGCTTTGCACATCAAGAGACAAAACCTCTTGTCCATTTTTCTTTGCAAAAGAGCTCAAGCTCAGTGCATCCTTGAAGAGAAAGTTTTGGCTTGCTGCAGATTCTCAGTTAGGTTTACAAATTCCCACAGCATGATGATGCCACCATCCTATTTCACTGTGGGTGTGGTGTGTATAGGGTAATGTGCAGTAATTTTCACATCTGCAAGTTTTCAAGTGTTGCCACAGATTTTCAGTTAAATCCAGGTCTGTATATTGAATGAGGTTGTGCTTTTGAGGGAAGGATGGCACTCCATCCCAGGCTCAAGTCTTTTGTGGCCTCTACCAGGTTTCCTTCTAGAATTACCCTGTAATTAACTTAATCTTCCCATCATCTCTGACCAGCATCCCCACAGCATGATGCAGCTACCAGAGTGAAATGGGATGTTAATTGTTAGTTCTCAAAAATCCACTCTGTTTTGCATGTCGGGCAATAGATTCGGTTTTGGTCTCATCAAGGCAGATTGCCTTCTTCCACATGGTTGCTGTGTTTCCTTCAGAGTTTATTGCAAACTTTAAACAGGAATTCTCACAACTTTCTTTCAACAATGGCTTTTCCCTCCACTCTTCTAAAAAGGCAGGGTTTGTAGAATGGCCGACTTATAATTGTCCTGTTGATAGTCTCCCACCTGAGCTGTGGATCTCTGCAGCTCCTACAGAATTGCCATGAGCCTCTTAGCTGGTTCCGGGCTGAGTTAAAATTTCGACCTGAGGTCTTCTGCATAGAGTTTTTTGGGTTCTTTCCAGCTACTCAAACTTCCTCTAACAGTGCAAAATTATGCATGCTAGATTAATTGGTTTCTCTAAATTGTTTGCATGGATGGTTGTTTTTTCTGTGTGCCTCTGTGTTGCTCAGTGATGGACTGCCCTGGGTGTGCCCGCCTGTTGCCCAGCTACTGCTGGTAATAGGCATCAGCCCACTCACAACCCCGCATTGATAAGTGGGCATATGATGGATGGATGGATAGATAGATCAATGGATGGATGGATGGATTGACATTGTTCTGTGAGATTTGGATCTCTATACCTCCTTCAGAGTTATTATGGGTCTCCGTGTCCGAATCTCTGATTAAATTACATTCAGGCAGACACAATTTTCTAGTTATCCAACTAAATGTAATTGTTTGCAATGAATTTTATTTAGCAGTATCAGAGTTTATGGGTGGAACACAAGTGCACATAAAGTCCAAGTAAAATACATTGAACTTTGTTGTTGTAAAATGACAAAATGTGAACACACTCAGTAAATATAACACATGGGTGGATTTTTGTCTAGACTGAGATAATATCCATGTATACTTCAATAGATTATAACTACCGTTTAATCCATTGAAGATGCAGTTGCTCCTAGCACATTTTTGTTGGCTCAGGGATTGTTTTACAGATTTCAAACACTTTGCATATTTCAGGTAGGTACTTGTAAACAAATGTAAGTGGTTCTATATGCTTTTACAGACTTTAGTAAGTGTGCACATGTGGGCACGGAGGCGACTCAGAGCGTGTGTTTGTGGATGTGTTTCAGTGTGTGTGTGGGTATGTATGCCTGCACAAGCAATTCTCACCGGACTCTGTCATTGCATGCTTTCATGGCTTCATAAGCTCCTGAAGAAACCCACAGTTTTTCCAGTCAGCGTTTTCCAGCACCCACACTCGCACAAACACGTCCATGCCAACATGCTTTGTTTTAAGTCTCCTCCACTGACAGCTTTGTCAGTGGAGGAGTTCCTTGCAAAAGTATTCATACCCCTTACTTTTCCAGATTCTGTCACATTACAACTACAAAGAGAGCTTTACAATGCTCCATCAGAAAATTGATTGAGTATTGCAACTGAGCAATTGCCTTTGTAACCTAAACAAATTGAGCAATGAAAAAAACGACCAAGAAACCAATGGTAACTCTGGAGGAGCACCAGAGATCCACTGCTCAGGTGGGAGAACCTGTTGTCAGTACAACTAATGATTATGCAATCAACAAATTTGGCCTTCATGGAAGACTTAAAAGATGAAAACCATTGCTATAAGAAAGCGCTGTTTAGAGTTTGTAGGGAACACATCAACCATGTTAAAAATTTGCTTTTGCAACATGAAACAAACGTTGAACGTTCTGGCCTAAAAGCATAATGCTGTGGTGGTGACAGCATCATGTTGAGGGTATGGTTTTTTCAACAGGAAGAGGGAAACTGGTTAGAGTTGATGGGAAGATGTATTATAGAGCCAGGTACAGCACAATTCTTGAAAAAAACCTGTTAGAGACTGCAAAAGACTTGAGGCTGGGGTAGATGTTAACCTTTCAGCGGGCCAACAACATTAAACATATAGCCAGAGGAGCAATGGCAATGATTTAAATCAAAGCATGTTCATGTGTTAGATTGGCCTAGTCAAAGTCCAGACCTCAATTCAATTGTGAATTTGTGGCAAGAATTGAAAATGTATGTTCATCTTAATCTCTCTATCCATTCTGAAAGAGCTTTAACTGTTTAGCTACTACAGACATATTCGGTTTTATAGTTTTATCGGGTGCGAAAGGCAGTTCTGCAAAATATAGATGCAAGGGGCTGAATAGAAATGCACACCACACTTTTCAGATTATTTGTGTGAAAATGTTGAGAATAATGCATATTCTTTACAGTAATGCACTACTTTGTAGTACTCTTTTACATAAATCCCCACCAGAAAATACACAAAAGTTTGTGATTGTAACAGAATTCAAGAGGTGTGCGTGACTTTACATGTTGTTCTGTTTTGTTTCTCCCACCTCTGGCCTGATGTGCGCTTCACTATCTAACCAACATCAGCAAAAGGACTTGCCATGTTTTTTTTTTTTTTCTTAAGCATTTTTGTGTTTCCATCATAGCCATGACAGTGAGCTACACTAAATTAAAATGCCCTAATGTGGTGTCACAGTGAGGGGAAATGATCTAAAGAAGATCAATGGGTCTAGTTCTCCTTAAAGTACATCCTTTCTTGTATTATGATCCAAGATGCCTCTGACGGAATTTGTTTAAAGGACATACACAATGTTTAAGGTTACAACAGCAGCATTTCCATGTTTGTTCATAGCACAGCATCAGCATTTTCCATCACAAAGCCATGACACCGGGACATGCTGTCAATACACGCAGGAAAGAAAGGTTTTAGCAGAGTTCATGTAAATACTTTATCACAACAGGACTGTGGAAAAGATATAAAAAGGCTGTTTCGGGGCCATTTTCTTGAAAAGGAAGATAATTTAGAAGCAGATCAAATTCACAACAGACTCATCTTTTTTGTTTTCTTCAGTGATCAGGTGCCTAAATTTAATTTATGTGAATAATTACCATTAATCACATTCAATTATGCATTTAATCCTAATATGACTAATAATGCAATTTAATTAAGACAGCCTTGACAATTTACAATTTACCAAAGTAGGCCACTTTTATTTTGCAAGAAAAAAATTAGCTTTTTCTTTAAATGTGTGAAAACTCTGCTGAGGATTCTTCACAGAGGTTCCTATCCAGTGATAGATGGTACCATGTAAATACAGGTGACAGAGAGGGTAATAACACTCTTATATGTTATTATCATAAATATTGATGTGGTATAACCTATATACATTTCAGCATTGCAAAGGTCACATCATATCATGCTATCAAATCCACCATGAAACTGATCACCATCACCTCATCACATGCCGAACACATCATTATGTGTGGTACGGCCCCCAATGCAACATGCTGTATTTTGATCTTCCACGGGGGCTCGTTTCATTCCGTCACCAGCGGGCAGACGGTTAATGCAATGAGCGGTGATTGGTTGAAATGTAAAATGTGACCTTTGCAAAGGAGAAGCAGCACCATTAACTAAAGGTCAGAGCAGACAACACATCTAACACTGGCCACCGCTCCGCCGGCACCGACATGTAACCATTCAGAACAACAAAGCTGCCACCGGTCATCCAGCAAGTGGATCCATCTTATTGTTTCGTCCATGTGCTTCCTCCCAATGAGGGAACCTGGCAGTGCTAAAGGCCTATAATCCACAAGCAACATATTGTGTAGTTAAATGAAATGTTGTTATTGTAACTATTTAAAACAATGTTTATGTTTGACATGCAGCTGATGTTAGAAAATCAGCCGATCTACAGTGCTCTGAAAAGGTAGTTGCAGCCGTACACATTTCTTTTTTTTTTGGTTTTTGTTGCAATTAACATCAATTCAGTTCAATTCAGTTTTATTTATATAGCGCCAATTCACAACACATGTTGTCTCAAGTCACTTCACAACAGTTAGGTACATACATTCCAATTAATCCTAACCACTGAACAGTGCAGTCAGAGTTAATTATTTATTCAAATTGGATAAAAAGTTTTTCTGTCTAAGGAAACCCAGCAGATTACATCCAGTCAGTGACTTGCAGCATTCACTCCTCCCGGATGAGCATGTAGAGACAGTGGACAGTCACTGGCGTTGACTTTGCAGCAATCCCTCATAGTGAGCATGCATGTAATGACAGCGGAGAGGAAAAACTCCCTTTTAACAGGAAGAAACCTCCAGCAGAACCAGGCTCCGTGTGAGCGGCCATCTGCCACGACCGACTGGGGGTTAGAGAGAACAGAGCAGAGACACAAAGAGAACAAAGAAGCACTGATCCAGGAGTCCTTTCAATGGGAAGGAAAAGTAAATGTTAATGGATATAGCTCCTTTATTTGTTTCACCTAGAAAGAAAGAACAGATAAACTCTGAGCCAGTTTTCAAGGTTAGAGTCTGAAAGAGAGCACATATAATTAGTTACAGTAAAGCTCAGTCAATTGCCATGTCTAGGAGAGAGAAAGGGTTAAAGACTAAAAGACAGAGCCATGTGGATCATCGGTAGAGGGTGAGCATTAAGTTGTTGCCAGCAGAAGCTCTGACAATTCCCTCTCCAGAAAGGTGTCACAGGTAGACACAGAGTCAGGCCAGGTGCAGCTTCTAGGAAGAGAAAAGAGAGAACAAAGTTAAAAGCTGAAATAACAGCAAATAATGCAAAATTGGAGAGTAGTTTGAGAATGTAGCGAAGAGGGTGAAAGTGGTCATTATGTCCTCCAGGAACCATAAGCCTATAGCAGCATAACTACACAGGTAGTTTCAGTTCAGATTATTTAGTTAAACGGCGCTTATTTACAACTAGGGTCGTCTCAAGGCACCCCACAAAGGGTCCCACAATTGGTCATTGTTATACTAAAAACCACAAGGATCGGGATACCTCCCTCTGTCAGACTGATTATAACCATTGGAAAAGAGAAGGGGTCATACAGGTAGCAGAAATGGAGGGTGTGTTTGCACCTCAACCATAACTAAGCCAATTTAGGCTAAACCTGACTCCCCCTTACTCCAACCAACAGGGAGGGAGGAAGGCTCCCTCCCTGATTACCTAAGCCACTCTAACTATAAGCTTTATGAAAAAGGAAAGTTTTAAGCCTAGCCTTAAAAGTAGACCGGGTGTCTGCCTCACAGACCAAAACCGGGAGCTGGTTCCACAGGAGAGGAGCCTGATAACTAAAGGATCTGCCTCCCATTCTACTTCTAGAGACTCAAAGAACCACCAGTAAACCTGCAGTCTGAGAAAAAAGTGCCCTGTTAGGAACATATGGAACAATCAGATCTCTGATGTATGATGGAGCTAGATCATTAAGGGCTTTATATGTGAGGAGGATAATTTTAAATTATATTCTGGATTTAACAGGGAGCCAATGAAGGGAAGCTAAAATAGGAGAAATATGATCTCTCTTTTTAATTTTCATCAGAACTCTTGCTGCAGCATTCTGAATCAGCTGAAGGCTTTTAACTGCATTTTGTGGACATCCTGATAGTAAAGAATTACAATAGTCCAGCCTTGAGGTAACAAATGCATGGACTAGTTTTTCAGCATCACTCCTGGATAGGATATTTCTAATTTTGGCAATGTTCCGGAGGTGAAAGAAGGAAATCCTAGAAACCTGTTTAATATGGGATTTAAATGACATGTCCTGGTCAAAAATAACACCAAGGTTTTTTACTTTATTACCGGAGGTCAATTTAATGCCATCCAGGTTAAGTGATTGACTAAGCAGTTTCTTTTTTAAAGACTCCGGTCCAAAGACAACAACTTCTGTTTTGTCTGAATTTAGAAGCAAAAGATTTAAAGTCATCCAAGTTTTTATATCTTCAAGACATGCTTGTAGTCTGTCTAACTGGTTGGGTTCATCAGGATTTATGGATAAATAAAGCTGAGTATCATCAGCGTAACAGTGAAAATTTATGCTATGCTGCCTGATAATTTGACCTATTGGAAGCATATATATAGTAAAGAGAATTGGCCCAAGTACTGAACCCTGTGGTACTCCACAATTAACCCTGGAGTTTAAAGATGATTTATCATTTACATGAACAAGCTGGAATCTGTCAGACAGATAAGATTTAAACCAACCTATCGCTGTTCCCCTGATCCCTACAGCATATTCCAGCCTTTTTAAGAGAATATTATGGTCGACAGTATCAAATGCAGCACTGAGATCTAAGAGGACAAGTACAGACACAAGTCCATTATCTGAGGCCATAAGAATATCATTAGTGACTTTCAGCAGAGCTGTTTCAGTGCTATGATGAGCTCTGAAGCCTGACTGAAACTCTTCAAACAAATCATTGCTGTGTAAATGCTCACACATTTGATTAGCAACTATTTTCTCAAGAATTTTAGATAAGAATGGAAGATTGGATATAGGTCTGTAATTTTTCAAGTCATCTCGATCAAGCGAAGGTTTTTTAAGTACAGGTTTAATTTCAGCTAACTTAAAAGCCTGTGGTACATATCCATTTACTAAAGATAGATTAATCATATCTAAAATGGGGCTGGTAATCAGAGGGAACACTTCCTTAAATAATTTGGTTGGGATTGGGTATAACACAAGTTAAAGGTTTAGATGAAACTAATATTTCTGATAACTCAGGAAACTCCACAGGATCAAAACAGTCCAAACACAAATCAGGTTCTGCAGTTATTTCCAATGTTGTCTCACTTGCTGAGGATGAAGTAATCATCTTCGGGAGTATGTCAAAGATTTTATTTTTACTAGAATCAATTTTATTTAAGAAGAATCCCATAAAGTCATGACTGCTAAGAGCTAAGGGAATGGATGGCTCAACAGAGCTATGACTCTGTGTAAGTTTAGCAACTGTACTAAAGAGAAACCTAGGATTATTCTTGTTCTCTTCTATTAATGATAGAAATAAGCTGTTCTGGCTTGGCGAAATGTCTTTTTATACAACAGTAGGCTATTTTTCCAGATTAAATAGGAATCCTCTAGGTGAGTAGAACACTATTTTCTCTCCAATTTTCTGCTTTAAAGTATGCAGCTCTGAATTAAACCAAGGAGCCTGCCTCCAATGAATGATTAGCTTCTTTTTCAAGGGGTTGCATTGTCTAATGCATCACGCAATGATGAAGAAACACTATGAACAAAATAATCAATTTGTGAAGGGGCAGAAACAGAATTATTGCCCTCCACTGTGCTTTTCAGTGATAATGAGGAAATTAAAAGTGGAACAGATTCTTTAAAGGTTGTTACAGCATCGTCTGATAATGATCTACTATAATGAAATGTTCTTTCAGGTGTGGAGCACTTGGTTAAATTAAACTCAAAGGTTATTAAGAAATGGTCAGACAGGACAGGTTTATGAGAAAATATTGTTATGTCTTTACACTCAATGCTATATGTCAGCACAAGGTCCAGAGAATGAAGACAAAGGTGGGTAGATTTGTTAATGTTTTGAGCAAAGCCAATTGAGTCTAAGATAGCATTAAACGCTATATTTAGGCTATCACTTTCAGTGTCACCCCTCCTTGAACCGCCACCTTAAAGTGGTGGAGGGGTTTGAGTGCTCAAATGATCCTAGAGGCTATGTTGTCTGGGGCTTAAATGCCCCTGGTAGGGTCTCCCATGGCAAACAGGCTCTAGGTGACGGGTCAGACAAAGAGCGGTTCGAGAATCCCTCATGACGACTACAGAATCGAGGCATGTGACGTCGCCCGGTACGGCGGAGCCGGGGTCCCACCCTGGAGCCAGGCCTGGGGTCGGGACTTGTCGGAGAGCGCCTGGTGGCCGGGTTGCTCCTCGCGGGACCCGGCCGGGCCAAGCCCGAACGAGAGATGCGAGACCATCCCCCAGTGGGCCCACCACCTGCAGGAGGAACCGTGAGGGACCGGTGCAAAGAGGATTGGGCGGCAGACGAAGGTGGAGACCTTGGCGGCCCGATCCCCGGATGCTTAGGCTGGCTCTAGGGACGTGGAATGTCACCTCGCTGGGGGGGAAGGAGCCTGAGCTGGTGCGGGAGGTCGAGAGATATCGACTAGAAATAGTCGGGCTCGCCTCCACGCACAGCGTCGGCTCTGGAACCCATCTCCTCGAGAGGAGCTGGACTCTCTTCTACTCTGGAGTGGCCCGCGGGGAGAGGTGGCGGGCCACTCTCTTTCTTGGCGTCCCTGTCGGGGGTGCTGGATAGTGCCCCTCCTGGGGACTCCCCAATGGCCTCCCCAATCTGAATCCAAGCGGTGTTTTGTTATTGGACTTCTGTGCTAGTCACGGATTGTCCATAATGAACACCATGTAGAAATATAAGGGTGTCCATCAGTGCACTTGGCACCAGGATACCCTAGGCAGGAGGTCAATGATCGACTTTGTTGTCGTATCATCAGACCTTTCGGCCGCATGTTTTGGACACTCGGGTGAAGAGATGGGCTGAGCTGTCCACGGATCACCACCTGGTGGTGAGTTGGATCCGCTGGAGGAGGAGAAAGCCGGACAGACTTGGCAAGCCCAAGCGCATAGTGAGGGTCTGCTGGGAGCGTCTGGCGGACCCCTTGGCCAAGGATGTATTCAACTCTCACCTCCGGGAGAGCTTTGACCAGATTCCGAGGGATGTTGGAGACATAGAGTCCGAATGGACCACGTTCTCCACATCTATTGTCAATGCTGCTGCCTGTAGCTGCGGCCATAAGGTCTGCGGTGCCTGTCACGGCGGCAATCCCCGAACCCGGTGGTGGACACTGGCAGTAAGGGACGCTGTCAAGCTGAAGAAGGAGTCCTATCAGCTGTGGTTGGCTTGTGGGACTCCTGAGGCGGCTGACGGGTACCATGGGGCCAAGCGTGCCACAGCCCGGGCAGTGGCAGAGGCAAAAACTCGGACCTGGGAGGAGTTCGGTGAGGCCATGGAGAAGGACTACTGGTTGGCCCTGAAGCGATTCTGGCAAACCGTCCGGCGCCTCAGGGGGGGGAAGCAGTGCTTCGCCAATACTGTTTACAGTGGGGGTGGGGAGCTGCTGACCTCGACTGGGGACATTATCGGCCGGTGGAAGGAGTACTTCGAGGATCTCCTCAATCCTGCCATCACGCATTCCCTGGTGGAAACAGAGGCTGGGGACTCGGGGTTGGACTCTTTCATCATCCAGGCTGAAGTCACCGAGGTGGTTAAAAAGCTCCGCGGTGGCAAGGCTTCGGGGTTGGATGAAATCCGCCCTGAGTACCTCAAATCTTTGGATGTTGTGGGACTGTCGTGGTTGACACGCCTCTTCAACATTGCGTGGCGGACGGGGACAGTCCCTTTGGATTGTCAGACTGGGGTGGTGGTCCCCCTACGTAAGAAGGGTGACCAGAGGGTGTGTTCCAACTACAGGGGGATTACACTCCTCAGTCTCCCTGGTAAGGCCTACGCCAGTGGTTTTCGTCCCGGCCGTGGGACACTGGACCAGCTCTATACCCTCTACAGGGTACTCGAGGGTTCATGGGAGTTTGCCCAACCGGTCCACATGTGTTTTGTGGACCTGGAGAAAGCATTCGACTGTGTCCCTCGTAATGCCCTGTGGGGGGTGCTCCAGGAGTATGGAATTGGTGGCTCTTTACTAGGGGCCATCCGGTCTCTGTACAAGCGGAGCAGGAGTTTGGTTTGCATTGCTGGCAAAGTCGGACCTGTTCCCGGTGCATGTTGGACTCCGGCAGGGCTGCCCTTTGTCACCGGTCCTGTTCATAACTTTTATTGTCAGGATTTCTAGGCGCAGCCAAGGGCCGGAGGAGGTCTGGTTTGGGGACCAGAGGATTTCGTCTCTTCTTTTTGCAGATGACGTGGTCCTGCTGGCCCCATCTAGCCAAGACCTTCAGCATGCACTGGGGCAGTTCGCAGCCGAGTGTGAAGCGGCTGGGATGAAGATCAGCTCCTCCAAGTCCGAGGCCATGGTTCTCGACCGGAAAAGGGTGGCTTGTCCTCTTCAGGTTGGAGGAGAGTTCCTGCCTCAAGTGGAGGAGTTTAAGTATCTCGGGGTCTTGTTCAGGAGTGAGGGAAGAATGGAGCGGGAGATCGACAGACGGTGCGGCTGCCACAGTAATGGGGGCACTGTGCCGGTCCGTTGTGGTGAAAAGCGAAGCTCTCGATTTACCGGTCAGTCTACGTTCCTACCCTCACCTATGGCCATGAACTTTGGGTCATGACCGAAAGAACGAGATCCCGGATACAAGTGGCTGAAATGAGCTTCCTCCGTAGGGTGGCCGGGCACTCCCTTAGAGTTAGGGTGAGGAGCTCGGCCATCCGGGAGGGGCTCGGAGTAGAGCCACTGCTCCTCCACATCGAGAGGAGCCAGTTGAGGTGGCTTGGGCACTTATACCGGATGCCTCCTGGACGCCTTCCTCGGGAGGTGTTCCAGGCACGTCCCACCGGGAGGAGGCCCATGGGACGGCCCACGACACGCTGGAGGGACTATGTCTCTCGGCTGGCCTGGGAACGCCTTGGGCTCCCCCCGGAGGAGCTGGAAGAGGTGTCTGGGGAGAGGGACGTCTGGGCATCTCTGCTGAGTCTGCTGCCCCCGCGACCCAGTCCCGGATAAAGCGGAAGACGACAAGTACGAGTACGAGTACTTTCAGTGTCAACATGAATGTAAAAATCCCCCACTATAATAACTTTATCTGTATTTAACCCTAAATCAGATAAAAGGTCTGAAAACTGATCTAAAAACTGAGAGTAAGGGCCTGGTGGATGGTACAAAACAACAAACAGAAGTGGTTTTAGTGGTTTGCAATTTGGATGAGGAAAACTAAGGATTAAATATTCAAAAGAGTTGTAGCTATTGATTGGTCTGGGACTAATCAATAAATCGGACTGAAAGATGGTTGCTACTCCTCCTCCTCGCCCGGTATTTTGAGGAATGTGAAAATTTAAATAATTAGTAGGAGTTGACTCATTTATAGTAACATAATCCTCTTGCTGCAGCCAGGTTTCTGTGAGGCAAAATAAATCAATCTGATTGTCACAAATTAGGTCACTAACTAGCAATGTCTTTGAAGAGAGAGATCTTATGTTCAGTGGGCCACATTTAATTGTTTTCGTTTTCTTTTTAGTCTGAGTTGTGTTTATTTATGAGATTTTCCTGATTTCCTCCTTTTAGATTATTTTTTAATCTATTCAATTTCGGCCGTGGGCGAGACACTGTCTTAATAGGGTAATGGGTGGGTAGCAATACAGAAGCTGCAGAGAGGAGTGTTAAACTACGACCCTGCTTCCTGGTCTGAACCCTGGGTTGTCAGAGTTTTGGAGAACTAATAACATCATTATTATTTTTTTATACCAGACAAAGATCAGACCTGAGTAAATTCAGCTTTACAAGTAATGTCAGCTTTCCTTCAGTTTCACCCAATTAATCCATAAATGAATCGATTCAACAGACCTTTTTTAACAACATGAAGTAGGCCAAAATTTCTGAAAAAGCAACACACCATGCCCTGACCTAAATAAATTCCAGAACACGTGAAAAACCTATACGATTGACATATATCACTCTGCGAGGAGTAACAAAGTCATTTTTCAGGCTTTGGGACTCCAGTAAACCACAGTGAAAGCCACTAAGAACAAAAGAATGGAACACTGGTGGAACTCTCCAGGAGTGGCTGACATACCAAAACTATATCAACAGCGCATTGACAACTCATCCAGATCACAAAAAAACCCAGAACAACATCTAAAGCACTGCAGACCTCACTGCCCTCATAGTTATAGTCAATTTTCAGGTGTCAACAATTGGAAGAAGCAAAATAGCATTCCAACTCCAAAAGCACTGCTGAAAATATAGAACACAGCAGTCCATTTCAAACTTACCAGATATATCTTAATAATCCTCAAGACTTCTAAGAAAATATTCCGTGGGCCAACAAGCCTAAGTCAAACTGTTAGAAAGGTGCATGTCCCCTCACATTCGCTGTAAAACTCACACAGCATTTCAGAGAAAGAACATTATTCATGGTGGTGGTAGGGTGATTGTCTGATTTTGGACTCAGACAACTTGCTATAAGTGATCAAACCATGAATTCTGCTCTGTACCAGGAAGTTCTGCACAGCAATTTGTGGAAAGAAGTGCTGTAGTGAGAGTTGATGGGAAGAGGGATGGAGCTAACTAAAGGCTTGAATTTCTGTTAGAGGGCGCATGAGACATGGGACTGGGCCAGATATTCATCTTCCAGCAAGACAACAATCGTAAACATACAGCAAGAGCAACACTAGAATGATTTAGATCAAAGCATATTTATGTGTTAGAACGGCCCATTTGGGAATCTGTGGAAAGATTTTTAAATTGTAGTTTACTGACACTGTCCACCCATTCTGACTTACCTTAAGCTATTCTGCATTGAAGGGTGACCACAACTGCTTTGTGTTGATCTATGAATAAAATACTAATGAAATCTGTTGATGTTTGTAGTTGTAACGTGACAAAATGTGGCAAAGTCGAAGGGATAAAATACTTTTAAAAGGCACTTTTAGCTTTGTCTATTAAGACATCATACATTCAAACACGTAGAACACACACCACACTAAAATGTTTAATCAGTTTATAATTTACAGAGGTATTGATATATTTATTGACTAATTCAATTCAATTCAAAAATACTTTATTAATCCCAAAGGGAAATTAAATGCTGTTATAGCTCATATTATGAAGGTTTCCTCAAAGAGTCATTGTAGATGCTGATGGCTGTGGGCAGGAAGGATCTCCTGTAGCGCTCTGTCTTACAGCAGATCTGAAGAAGCCTCTGACTGAAGACACTCTGTTGTTGTAGGACAGTCTCATGAAGAGGATGCTCAGGGTTCTCCATAATGTTCTTCATTTTATGAAGAATCCGTCTTTCCACAATGATCTCCAGAGGTTCCAGAGGAGTCCCCAGAACAGAGCCAGCCTTCTTTATCAGCTTGATGAGCTTTTTTAAGTCCCTGGCTCTGATGCTGCTTCCCCAGCAGATTATGGCAGAAGAGATCACACTTTCCACAACAGACTTATAGAAGATATGCAGCATCTTGCTGCAAACTCCAAAGGACCTAAGCTTCCTCAAGAAGTACAGTCTGCTCTGTCCCTTCTTGTATATGGCTTCACAGTTGCATCTCCACTCTAGTCTGTTGTCCAGGTGAACACCGAGGTATTTATACTCCTCCACCACCTCCACTTCTTCTCCCATGATAGAAATAGTTTTTGACTTATTCCTGTTTCTCTTAAAATCTACAATCATCTCCTTTGTTTAAGTCACGTTCAAAATGAGATGATTGTTTCCACACCATGCCACAAAGCGGTCCACCACCTTCCTGTACTCAGCTTTTTGTCCATCTCTGATCCACCCCATGACTGCTGACAGTCGTGGGGTGGATGATCTAACCTGCAGCTGACATGATCTGGACCTGCAGCCTTATTCCTATTCAGTCTCTCCAGTTGTCTCTTCACCTGACTTCTTGAGACACACAGGTGGAAGGGGGAAGCAAAGGAAGCATCAGCATCTTCTGATACGGATGAAGGCAAACATGTAGAAGCAGAAGGGTCTAGGGCTGAGGTGGAAGATTAAAAATGTGAGGTGTTACTGGACAGCTGTGGGTCCTGTGGGTCAAAGGAAGATGGAATGTCTGTTTGGCTGTGAGCAGGAGAGGGGGATGCGAAGCTTGTTTCTGAACTGAACCTATTGAAGAATGTGTTCAGTTCATTGGCTCTGTCCAGACTTCCCTTGGTCTGATCAACCTTCTGCTTGAAGCCTGTGATTTTCTTCATCCCTGACCACACATCTCTGATATTGTTTTGCTGGAGCTTGCTCTCCAGCTTCTTCTTGTACACCTTCTTGCTGCCTCTTATCTTGACTTTAAGTTGCTTCTGTATAATAATCCTCAATAATTATCTGTCTCCCTCTCTGAAGGCTCTTTTTTTCTTGTTAAGCAGGTCCTTCAGGTCACTGGTGATCCAAGGTTTGTTATTGGGGAAGCATCTCACAGTTCTGGTGGGGATGATGTTATCCACACAGAAGTTTATATAGTACACACTCAGTCATGGCATTGATGTCTTCTCCATGTGGCTGGCACAGTGCGTCCCAGTCTGTAGCCTCAAAGCAACCTTGCAGAGCTTCTTCAGCTTCCTGTGACCATTTTCTCACAGTCCTCTTTATTACAGGTTGCCTCTGAACAAGGGGCTTATATTTGGAGCAGAGAAAAACAAGATTGTCATCTGATTTGCCTAGAGGAGGTCTTGCTGTAGAGATGTATGAGTCCTTGACATTTGCATAAAACAAATCCAATGTTTTGTTTTCTCTGGTAGAGCAGCTGACAAACTGTTGAAACGTTGGAAGTGTAGCAGAGCATGAAGCATGGTTAAAATCACCAGACATTGCAACAAAAGCATTGGGGTTTTATGTCTGTAGCTTAGCAACAACTGAGCTGATGGCATCACATGCAGTGTCGGCAACAGCGGAAGGTGGAACGTAAACTGTTCCCAAAATAACACTGGTGAACTCTCTGGGTAAATAATATGGATGAAAACTTACTGCCAACAGTTCAATATCTGGACTGCAGAGATGACACTTCACAGTAACATGTCCTGGATTACACCATCTGTTGTTCACAAGTACTGCCAGTCCACCTCCTTTACATTTACCGCTCCTCCTTAAATCTCTGTCTGCTCGTATGGTTAAAAAGCCCGGCAGAGAGACGCTGGAGTCGGGGATATGATCCTGCAGCCATGTCTCAGTAAAACACATGATACTGCATGCTCGGTACTCTGGCTGGGTCCTTTGTAGGGCTTGGAGTTCATCCAATTTGTTTCCCAATGATCTCACATTGCCCATCATAATTGACGGAAGAGATGGTTTGAACTTCCTCCTTCTCTCTCTTCTCTTAGCTCCTGCTCTGCATCCACGGCGTCTCCTTTTCAACTTATCAGGGATTTGGGGTTGTAGCTGAAGTATTATTTGAGCTTTTGAGATATTAATCAGCTGCTCCCGGTGGTAAGAAACAACCCCGTTGCCATGGCAATGCATCATAACAAATGTCCAAAAATAGAAAGTATTAAGAAAAATCCTCCAAGCTGCACAGCATCCGACACTGGAGTGGACAGTCATCCAAAAAAAATCAACTGTATCCACCACAAAAGGAATAGTTCCCAAAAAAGAATAAATCAGAATCAAAAGAAAAGTAACAGAGCTACTCCAACCTGCTGCCACCTTGAGCGGCGCAATTCTAGAAATAATACATACTAATACATTTTGTATTGTTTGTGGCTGTTAACAAGCTAGCTTACTGCTTTTGGTTAACTTTATTTGCTAGGGCTTGATTACTTAAAAAAAATAATTAAAAATGAAATGTTAATTTTGTCAGTCAGTCAGTCATTTTCTACCGCTTATTCCATAGTGGGTCGCGGGGGAGCTGGTGCCTATCTCCAGCAGTCCATGGGCGAGAGGCAGTGTACACCCTGGACAGGTCGCCAGTCTATCGCAGGGCAACACACAAACAACCATGCACACACTCATTCATACACCTAAGGGCAATTTAGAGTTACCAATTAACCTAACAGGCATGTCTTTGGACTGTGGGAGGAAGCCGGAGTACCCGGTGAGAACCCACGCATGCACGGGAAGAACATGCAAACTCCATGCAGAAAGACTCCAGGCTGGGAATCAAACCTGGGACCTTCTTGCTGCAAGGCAACAGTGCTACCAACTGCGCCACCGTGCAGCCCATGTTAATTTTGACCAATT
This sequence comes from Girardinichthys multiradiatus, assembly GCF_021462225.1. Lineage (NCBI taxonomy): Eukaryota > Metazoa > Chordata > Actinopteri > Cyprinodontiformes > Goodeidae > Girardinichthys > Girardinichthys multiradiatus. Next base: position 12,059,906 of record NC_061813.1, on the reverse strand, counting down.
AATATACTAAATCACCCAATTTTCGTATATTAAAATTGCAAAATCTGCATGAATTATACACAAATGAGTTTTCAGCATTTCTGACAGTAAGAGGAGCCCTCTGAAGTGTCTGTAGAGTTTTCTGTCTGGGTGGATTTTGACCCGAAGGCCCTGTTAACACTCATGACATTGGCATGCCCAGACTGCTGTGGATAATGGAGCAAAGGGACGACCTTTATGATGAATTAATAATTGATAGAGTAATTGGGTTGGCCTCTTACTGAGGCTGAAGGAGCTGACGGTTTTGCCTTGTGCCGCTCAAAGAGAGCCATTATTCTGCACTGTGTGGCCAGCAAAGGGCAAACAGCAGATCAAATATTCACCATGGAGAACACACACACAATTATCCTCGACTTAATGGGGCTGACTTCACAAAACGTCTTTGCTAATGCAGCCGACTGAAGCTGACCACAGTTACTGGGGGTCACCTTGGAGGAGTTGGTCAACACCAGAGCTAATATGGCCGATAGAAGCGACAGTGGTGGAAATGATCTTCATCCAGCTCTGTCAACAGAATATCATCGATATGATTAAATACAAAAGGGTTGGGGAGGGAAAATTTACACAGCAATTAGTCTAGATAGTACTCGGTCCACAATTGCCTTATGAGAGACCTGCTTTTAAAGAGTGGAACCATTAACATCCAATAGCATTTACTCCTCTATCTGTCCTCCCCTCTGTTGGTCTTTCTTTGATGTGGAAATAAATGTGCCCTGCCATGTCTGCTTAAATGCCGTCTCAGCCTGCATATCAATTTTTGACAGCGTGGCTTTGCCGTCCATTAAGGCATAATTACATTAAAGATCTTCTATCTATTATTTGAATCTTAGCTGTGCATGCAATTCGTGGCGAGGTCAAACTCCAATCGAAGTCTGCCGTTTAGTGACTCTGAGTGCTTCGTAGGTTTTTCTAATTGGCCTTTTGAGTACTAATGGCATGTCACGACTGATGAGCCCTCCAGTTTTGAGGTCCAACATAGGCTTTTTGCCCATCACAGGCAGACATTAAAGAGAGCGGATGGGGGAAAGAGCTTGCTGACTGTGGGCAGATTCCTCGTCATTACTGACTCATTTGTATTCTCTTAAAAAAAAAAAAAAATCTATCTATTTTATCTATTTGGTGTGAGGATGGAAAGTTGTGGGAAAAGTCACATGGGTAAAGCTAAACAGAGAGGTGAGTTCAGAGGGTTCTTTCAAGCATCAAGGGTGAGGTGCCCTGCCTGACTTATGGAAAACACACTTAATATTAACAAATTTCAGCTAGCAGACATGCTCTCTGAATACAGCACGAATAACAAATCATTCCCACTTGTGTTGACTGCGGTGTGCTCTACGTCTGCCCACCCATCATATATTACAGTGCTTTGTTAAACTATTCATGCCCTTTATATATTTTTAACATTAAAATTCAATGTATTTTCTTGGAACTTAACCTGATAGACCAATACACAATGCATAATTGTGCTGTAGAAGGAAAGTGATTACTGGTTTAAATTGTTTTTGTACTGACCCCCTTTTACTTCAAGCCACTAAATAAAATCCATCTAGTTGTAGAACATTGGTGAACAAACATCATCATGAAGACCAAGGAACACAATAGACACATCAGGGACAAACTTTTGGAGATGTTTAAAACAGTGAGGTTATTAAAAACAATATCCCAAACTTTGACCATCGCACAAAAAAAAACATTTCCATCCACAATCCAAAAATGTAAAGAGGATGGCACATCTGCAAACCTAAACTTACAGGCCAGGTAAGGAAAGCAGCCCAGAAGCCCAATGCCTACAGTACAGGAGGGAGAATCTGTCAGTAAGACAACTATTTTGCTGCAAACCATGTAGAGAACACAGAGCAATCATGCACCCATTTATACATTATTACGCAGATTGTAGGCAACTTTAAGTTCAGTGCCTTGCACATCGACACGTGACAGTAGGAAGCTGGAATTGAACCCAGAAACTTCGGCTCACAAGACGACTATGACCGAGTCACAGTCAGCTCCTAATAGTGGTGGTGGTACCACTATTATGTTGGGGCAAGATGGATGGAGCTAAATACAGGGCAATCATGGAAGAAAATGTGTTAGATACTGCTAAAGACTTAAGAGTGGGGTAAAGATTCACCTTCCTGACAACAACTCTCAATATACAACTAGAGCTACAATAGAATGGTTTAGATATAAGCATGTTCATGTGGTACAATGGCCCAAAGTCTACACTTTAAACAAATTCAGAATATGTGGCAAGACTTAAATTTGACTGATCTGACTGAGCTTGAGCTATTTTTCGAAGAGAAAAGGATAAAACATTTCAGTCTCTATATGTGCAAAACGCAAGACATAGCCCAAAAGACCTGCAACTATCGATCCTGTGAAACTTGGTTTTATGCAGCATTAGCATTCCCTGTAGATCCACTCTGTAGAATTTGACTGCACTGGATTTTATTTAGGGACATAAAATAGGGCGAATACTTGCATGCTTTTTTTGTTTTTTTAACATTTGAAAACCATATAGCATTTTCTTTTCACTTTACAATTGTGAAGGAATTTGTGTTGTACTATTACATAAAATCCAAACAATATATACCTATGTTTGTGGTTCTAACGTGAAAAACTCTGAACAAGTTCAAGAGAATAAATACTTTTAAGACACTGTATTTGTTTTGGTATTTTTTCCAGCTGTGAGAGTACTAACCACCTTACCTCCCGAGATATCAAGACAAAGAGGAATTTTGACTGTTTGCTGGTGAATAAGAGGTGATTATACCCAAATCTTTTGCTTTATTATTTAAATATTTATCAAATACGTGATAAAATAACAACCCCTCCCTTATTTCTTCCTTACCTAAACCTGGAATAACAGCCAAAAATGATTATTTTAACAAAAGCATATCCAAAGAGACTTGCAGCACAGACGTGCTCTTTGAAGTGCACTTCCTGCAGCTTCAAGCGATGGAGGTGGAACCCATCACTTCCTGAATATTCTCAACAACATGACAAGCAGTTTAAACACAGATGAGCAGCGACGAGTCCACCATTTACAAAGAAAGATGTTTTGTTGTCTCAGTCCCACCGCTTCCCTCCATCCTCCTCCTTCTCCTCCCTCATTGGGACAGCAGTTGAAAAGCGTGTGGATTGATGTGCACAGCAGGTGCTGGCAAACAAGAATGAAACACACCAAAACAGCTCCTCTCTCACCTCTGTCTGCGCTGACAAGGGATCAAACGCAAGAATGCTGACACGTAAAAAAGCGCGGTGAGGCGAGGCTTGATGACGAGATCAAGTGGAATTTTTGAACGTCCTGGGATGGGTGTCAAGTGTCTCATGCTGGATGCCTGGTAGCGGTACTGACTAATTAGTTATTCCAGACCATTTCAGAGACAACGCTCTGGGCAGGTGGGCTGTGAGGAGCCGCCTGGATCCCCACTGAAAGGCATCTGCTTGTCACACAAATTTGATTGGATGGTGTTTCATTGCTGAACTCTGGTTTGGATGAAATGTTGTTTAATGGTAACCAAAGCTGGCCTGTGTGTGCGATGTGGGCACAAATATCAGAGCTAAAGCAAAGGGTCGTCTAATATGTGGCAGCGGAGCAATAAAGAGGATTTGTGCTTGGCGACGCAAGCAAAGGGCTTCAGCTTTACTATTACTTGACAGGCAATCACCTTCATGCAACATTTCATAGTCTGGTTTGCAGCTCTGTGGAAAACAGATACGTGAGAGATTAAAAAGCAAAATTATTAAAAGAAACCAGGAAACAATTGACTAATCCGGTGCAAACCCAGATATTGGGTCTTATTGACTTACTGTCATTGTAATCCATATCTTATCCATCTGCTCCAGTGCTGTAAAACACCAAAATTGTATTAGTTGTTTGTCTCCTGTGAGGGTTTTAGCTGACAGTAGCCTGAAGGGCTCCGTGGAGTCATTTGGAAGAGTACCTGTAAAGCCATGCTCTGTGAATCCTAATTCCACTGTTGTGTGCTTGTGGTGAAAGCTCAATAGCTTTCTTGCCTGGGTTAACACAGAAGCACTTCACAGTAAGCACTGCAGGAGTGTATAGCCTTCACACTGACATGGAGTAAAGTCTTCGGAGGCCCATCTTAATCTTTTTTTTGTGTGTGTGCGGCTACTGAATTGTGCTTTACAGCACTTTTTTTTTGTTAAATAATTCACAAGAAGCAAAACACTTTTCCAGAGAAAGTCATAGAAGCATTATCTTCTCTGGCTAGTGGTATAACCAATATCTTGGGGTGTTATGGAATCTGCAATCAGTGTAGTGCACACCTGGGAACTTGACATCCTTGGTCAGCCCTGGTTCCTTTAGATGTCCTGGACTACTCTGTGGTGGTCAGTAGAAATCCCCAAATTTAACATGCACACAGAGTGTCTATTGTAAATCCAGGTTCTTTTATTTAAAAAAAAAAAAAAAAGAAATTATGTTATTATTTTGTTATTACCATGATCAGACTAAACCAACAAGAGCTTGCTCATTTAGTTTCTACGTTCGACAGCAGCCAATAAAAAACATACTTAGAGTTTATTACCAAAAATATATATTGGAATAATTGAGGTCAGCCAGTGATCTTTGGGAAACATTAATTGCTGTGTGATGAGTTCATTGATTGTGTTCTCAAACATGTCTAATTCTCTGGTAGTCCTAATGCCAGAACAAACCTATGAAAATGCTCCCATTTCGTGTTTTCACAAATACAATAAAGGTTTCTCAAACCTCAAACTGTGCACAATTATTCACTTCAGATTTGATCACTTTAAGTAATTTAGATGTTTAACTACAAAGGATCAAATACAGCTTAAACCCGTTAAAAACCTCTAAAAAGAATTATTGATTCTACCAAGAACCCACAATGCTGCCACACAAATGAAGGGGTGGAGGCTTGTTCCATCCTTTTATAACAGTGTATTTAGCACTAGACAAGCAGTTCTCAGGGGAATTTACAGCAGCATCACAAAATAAACCCCTTCTATTTTCAAAAAAATAAAAACAAAAAAATAACCCACCTTGACAGTATCTGATTGGCAATAAATGTTTTAACATACGTCATCCAGGAATCCGTTGCATGTTTGTTCTATTTCTAACTTCAATGCTAACTGTCTTTTGCTGGAACCGAGCAATCTGTTCGGTCCCAGCACACTTAGGCAAGATGTGTCCAATGTGTATTAAAGACGCCATTTGACTTGTGTAAATATTTAAGACGCACTGCAGTTCTCTATTGCATTCGCCTTTAGATGACTCTGCTTTACAACAGAGCAGCTCAATGACTACTTCATTCTCACTTCAAAATAAGACCCTTAGCACAGATGAAACAGGAAGTCAGACTTATAGTCCTCAACTTCACATTCTGAGCCCACAGTAATAGTTAACTTCACCAGACAGACACATGTTGACGGCAATATTGAATACTGCTTTGTAAGACAGATTTTGATAAAAAATGTTGTGCAATTTTAATATTGCAAGATCTCATGTCCCAGATCTTGTTACAACCATATCTGGTAGTATTATTTGACTTCCTGAGCCTCTGGATGTCTCTGTTTACATCATTCTTGTTCATAATAAACTGCCCAACCGAGAGTCAGGTGAAGCCGGTAATTTGTGAACCCCCAGTGAAAGAACCTATAATAACCTCTGAGGGCTAAAATACACAGAGGTCATTTTCTGTCAGCCACCTCCAAAGACCCACTCTGTATTCAGTGCTTACCAGATTCGTCGGATCGTCCTGCCAACCCTGCTCTGAGGTTTTAATAAAAACCTGCTGAGCTCCCTGTTCCACCATGACCCAAGCAGGAATAATCGTCAGGGTAACAAGGCTGTCTATGGCCTTGACAGTGACCCCGTCTCAGCCAAGAAACCTTGCAGATTCCACCTCATGTGCTTACTTTCATCAAGCTCTCAGCAGAAGGTTCCTGACTGTTGCTGCTTGTGCTCTGCAGGGTTGAACGGAGAGAGCAGTGATAGGTAGGCTACCCTAATCTTGGCTTTGTCACTAAATATCAAGAAGACAGCAGGGATAACAGGGTGTGACAATGCAGGATAAAGCACACCATAGGGTTGTTCATTGCACGACTGCTCCACTTCCCCTGTTTTACTTTGACTCTCTCTCTCCTTCTCTGTTCCTGTCTCAGTTCTCTCAGTCTTGCTCGCAACCCTTTCTTGTTACACTGTGTTATCCACGGTGTGATCCCTGTTCTTACTTTTAATATCTTTCTCTCTGCCAGGTGAGTCGCAGAAAATGAAATGCTGTGAGCAAGCTGAAGACTGTGTGTGTGTGTGGCTGTGTGTGTGTGTGTGGATGTGCCTCCCTGGGCTGTAGTCTGAACTGCCCGACTGATGAGTCAATACAGGCAGCAGAATCTGTAGCTTTTAGCAGAAAACCAATATGCTGTCTTATCGACTTGTCTAAAGATAAAACAACGCTATATTTTGGTGGCTTGAGCATCTTAAAAGCTGTAAATAGAGTCAGGTCCAGGGGGAGACAGGAATGGCATAAACAGAAAAGCGAGATGTTACAGTGCTTTTTCTTAGCACATGTAGGCCAAGGATTTCTGATGATTTATGGACTAGAAGAAGGCAGTTTTATGGGGAGCAGTGTCACTGTAAGTATGCCTCAGAAACTGTCCTTAAAACAGAACTCAAACCTTTCATTGTTCGATTGTTTTACTACTCCATTTTATGCAAGTGTTTTTCTTGCAAGTTGGCTGTATAAGCCCATTTCAGGTATATTTTTTCCTTATCAAAATGCCCTGCTTTTTCAGGCTTCAGATAATTTTGAAGTACAAAGGTACACCATAATTTTATGGCAGAGAGAGCCTAAAGCAGTAAGGCTTTAAATATGGATCGATGGATGGACAAGGAAAATGCAATTTGCAAGTTTGTGAAACAAGTGACTGATGGACTAACAGATGGGCGAATTTACCTTTAGAACAATCAGATGTAGATTAGTGGAAATAAAACCTTGCTTCCATACTTGTCCACACCTTGAAAATACTTAAATCAAACTCAAGAGTTTTCCAGACTGCATACGTATCTTAATATGTAAAAAAAACAACTTCAGGTTAGACACATTCAGAAAAGCATTTATTGGTTAGCAGCAGCCCTAAGCCTCAAAAAAGGAATTCATTTGTTTATTTAAAAGGAGAGAGAGAAAAACAGCATGTGGAGAGATGATCATCGAACTGTCCAGAAACATATGGAGAAAGACCCTGAGAGACCTGCAGAATGAAGATAAAGCTGTTTTCCAGCTGCATTGAAGACTCGTATTATCGGGTTAGCTAGACAAATGAACTGCACCTCTGGCAAGTGGCATGTAGGGCTCAGCTTATAAATAAAAAGTTAAGAGGGATCTTCTTTGTTGTGAGTCATTATAGATTGGCTCAATCAGCAACCCCTCACCCAACCCACCAGCTATCAATCTCCCCACCTCTACATAAATGCCAGGAGCCGATAATTAATGATAGATTGGTGGTTAATGAAGGCGGCATAAGGGATGCTTGGCAATCAGATGGCACATTGGAGTCTTTGGAGCTTCGACAGCCAAAGGTACATCAATTGTGCCCTGGAGACAAGTGCGCCATAACTGCCGGCTGGTTAAAGCAATGACAGCTGTGGGTGAGATTCATGAAGAAGGAGGAACAAGGTGTCCGGGCATCCCTCGGTCACCGGTTGTGACACACAGCAGAAGGTGGCCCAGTGAGCCAGGAGCATCCTTGTGACAAGACAGACAGCCGTTTAACCTCAAGACCTCCTGAGGCACATCAAAGAGGGATGCAGGGAAGGGCTGATGGGGACCACAGAGACGAACAGTCCTGACAAAATATTTAATTCTGACTTAAAAGGTTATTTCACAATAACACGCAGTCCCTCTTGCCTCTTTTTTTTGTCCCCTTCTCCTCCACAGCATTCAATTTATTTCCTTCAGGCACACGCTTCAGTGGGTACTGTAGTCGTCTCTCACTACAACTGCTGGTTTATTATGTTTCCATGGCAACTTGCCGCATCCACTTGTGTTTTATTCCAGCCTGTTGGGACCCCACAGGGTACAGCTTTAAGCCGGAACACCAGGAAGCAATGGGTTTAGAGGGGAGGGGAGAACAACCTGCAGCAGCACAGAGGAGAGGGATTGTTAGAGAATTGCTTGCTGCCCTCCGCTCCATTTAACCCGCTATGATGCAGTGGAGCTGAAGCACTGTGTTTTTATGCCACTGTGTCGCCTTGCATCAGGCCAAATATAAGAATGTATTGACAAAACCACTAGGACTATAACTACCGGCAAGAAGAAAGTAATCTTTGTTTCATTATAAAATAAATGCCAATAAACTATTTTTGAATTTTACATTGTTTTAAATGACACTGTGCTTTGCTGTGTCAGGTTGAAGGTTTTCGCTACGGTACATGTATGGCTCCAGGCATGGCAAAGTCAGTCTTTAGTTAGGACAAAGAAGTACTCAAAACCCACCTAACAGAGTGCAATTAAGTTTGTGCAATTATCCGTATTCTCCAGAAGACAAACTAACAAAAACCTTTCTGTACTTGGAATTCAGTGTTTTGTACAAACATCTTCAAATGGCACCTGCTTACAGGTAATGCCCAAAATAATTCGTTCTTCTGGCAGACCTTGGTCTAGTCTTTTAATTTTGCCATCATGGTTCTTCTCACTGGAAGTAATAGTAGAGTGGCCCAGTAAGAGTCCTGGATCTATTGAAAAATCTGTGGAGGGAATTTAAAATTAGGATGATGGCGAGCAGGCCATCTGACCTCAAAGACTTTGAGCTCATAAACAAAATCATCAAAAAATATCTGTGGAAACAATCAAATATCTGGTCAACAATTGTAATAAGGGTTTCATTGCTTTAATGCCAATAAAAGCTTTCCCACTCATTATTGACAAGGGTTTAACTAGGTTTTGACATACCCATTAAAAACTGCAAATAAAAATATTGCTATTATTCCTGCAAACTGAGATTCCTTTAGGACAAACCTTCTGTGTTTAAGGCATAATACACATTTCCCCTCGAGGATAAAAGCCAGGTGTCTGCCTCTGTGGGCAGGTAATGACTTTAAGAAAATGTAAAACTGCTTCCTGGCTTTACAATAAAAACTAAATGTGCATGGAAAGACAAGCTAAAATCAACTAAACATCCAAACTTATACTGTACCTTGCAAAAGTATTCATGCCTCTTGAACCTTTTAAATTCTATCATGTTAGAACTACAAACTTCAATGTGTTAGAATTTTATGATAGACCAAGAGGAGAGGAGAGGCCTCTGACTGTTGTTTTGGCCTTACAGCCAGGCAGCGGTGCGGACTGCCTGGCCTTCTTGGCGTCCCTGTCAGGGGTGCTGGACAGTGCCCCTCTCAGTAACTTCGTAATTCTGCTTAGTCTGGTGCCCCATCAACCCAGTCCCGGATCAGCGGTAGACAAAGATGACGACGAAACTCATATATTTTAAAGTTTGGATCATTATGGCTTCGAGGTAATGAAAAGCCAAAATTCAGTCTCTCAGAAAATTAGAATATTTATAAGTTCAATTAAAAGGAATATTTTACACAGAAATGTCAGGCTTATGAAAAGGATGTTAATTTCTATGCACTTAATACTTGGTTGGGCCTCCTTTTGCATGAATTACTGCACCAATGCGGAATGGCATGGAGGTGATCAGTCTGCGGCTTTGGTAAAGTGTGATAGAAGCCCGGGTTGCCTTAATTGCGGCCTTCAGGTCATCTGCATTGTTGGCTCTGGTGTCTCTCATCTTCCTCTATGGTGTTCAGGTCAGGCCAGTTATCTGGCCAATTGAGCATAGCAACACCCGAATTTAGAACTGTCAATGTTTTAATGCACTCCAACCAGCTTTCCTGTCCTTGAACAAAAGCATCCGGGCGCGTCGGTGGCGCAGGGTTAAAATGTGCGCCCCATGTTCAGAGACTTCAGTCCTCGATGCAACTTTTTACGGTCTCTGGTTCAGAAAACATTTTCTGTATGTCTTCCTCCTCCTGAGCAGACACTTTACTGGATACAGTTGTTTTGTTGTTTGTTTGCACAAATAGCAAATTAGCCAATCACACAGCAGCAACTGAACGCATTTACTGGCTTAAACTGAGCATCAGACCAGTGGAGAACGTGGATTTAGGTGACTTTAAATGGAACATGATTGATATTTCCAGGATGCTGGTCTGATTGATGATGTACTGAAAGACAAATGCACAACCATCCATCTGGTTTACAAAGTCTGTGGAATAAGAATGCATCTGGTTGTCAGAGGTACAAAGAACCAAGGTATGAAGAATACAATCCCTGAACACACAACATGTCAAACACTAAAGCAGATAGACGACAGCAGCAGATGACAACTGCTGTCAACTCAGAACACGAAAATTCAAATTAAAACAGGCTCATCGTAATTGGACAATATCAGCAAAAACAGTATATCACTGTGAGCAGCTTACAAAACCTAAAACTGTCTGTCTCAACTTTATAGGTAGCTCAATCAAACTGACTGCCAATTTGTGCAATTTGTTTCTTAATGTCCTCTTGGCACTCTGCTCTCTTGATCAAATGATGAACAAAAGAAAGAAGCTGCACTGCACGGCTCTAGCAAGAAACTGATTCTAATGCTAAAAACTGATTTTAATGCAAATACAAATCATATTTCTAACTCAGTTCAGTGGACTTCCATTAATCTAGAGACACTGTAGGCCCATCCCCACTAAAGCCTGCAACCGTAGAGTGACTGCAGCAGGGCTAATATCTGCTGCCGCAGATTCAATCTTGCATTTTCATTTCATTACTTAATAATCAGCTCAACTCTTTGGGACCTTTTGAGAGCAAAAAGATGTAATCTACCACATAATAACTTAATGATGTCAATTTTATTTTACTATCCCAAATGTCATATGCATTCTAAGAACCTTGTTAAGATTTTTACTATAGACATAATTAATAATTTTATTTGCAAAATGAGAAATTGTCTTATCTTTAAATTATTCGTCAATGTATTACACCAGATTTAGGATTTCACCTCTAATTTGATGCAGTTCTTTAAACACATCTTCCCACATTATAGTCTTCATTAAGTGCCAATTCTATCAAAGACTGCAGTTTGTCATTAACATAGACTTCACACTATCAACACCCTTTTGATAATTATTGCCCTTGTACTGTGTGCTCAGGCCATACAGAAAGGAGGGGATTTTTACTCAAACAGCACACGATTTAAGTCATTTCATTGACAAATTGCCGTTAAATGCAGTCTGACCACACGCAACTGCAGTGAGTGGACTGAGTGAAAGGTCAAGTTCAGTGGAAAATGGCACTAAAAGGCGATTAAATGCTTTACAATAAAAACTAAATGTGCATGGAAAGACAAGCTAAAATCAACTAAACATCCAAACTTATAATGTACCTTTCAAAAGTATTCATGCCTCTTGAACTTTTTAAATTCTATCATGTTAGAACTACAATCTTCAATGTGTTAGAATTTTATGTGATAGACCAAGAGGAGAGGAGAGGCCTCTGACTGTTGTTTTGGCCTTACAGCCAGGCAGCGGTGCGGACTGCCTGGCCTTCTTGGCGTCCCTGTTGGGGTTGCTGGACAGTGCCCCTCTCAGTAACTTCGTAATTCTGCTTAGTCTGGTGCCCCATCAACCCAGTCCCGGATCAGCGGTAGACAAAGATGATGACGAAACTCATATATTTTTAAGTTTGGATCATTATGGCTTAGAGGTAATGAAAAGCCAAAATTCAATCTCTCAGAAAATTAGAATATTTATAAGTTCAATTAAAAGGAATATTTTACACAGAAATGTCAGGCTTATGAAAAGGATGTTAATTTCTATGCACTTAATACTTGGTTGGGCCTCCTTTTGCATGAATTACTGCACCAATGCGGAATGGCATGGAGGTGATCAGTCTGCGGCTTTGGTAAAGTGTGATAGAAGCCCGGGTTGCCTTAATTGCGGCCTTCAGGTCATCTGCATTGTTGGCTCTGGTGTCTCTCATCTTCCTCTATGGTGTTCAGGTCAGGCCAGTTATCTGGCCAATTGAGCATAGCAACACCCGAATTTAGAACTGTCAATGTTTTAATGCACTCCAACCAGCTTTCCTGTCCTTGAAGAAAAGCATCCGGGCGCGTCGGTGGATATTTCACTATCCCAAATTTCCTCTGCATTCTAAGAACCTTGTTAAGATTTTACTATAGACATAATTCATAATTTTATTTGCAAAATGAGAAATTGTCTTATCTTTAAATTACTCGTCAAGGTATTACACCAGATTTAGGATTTCACCTCTAATTTGATGCAGTTCTTTAAACACATCTTCCCACATTATAGTCTTCATTAAGTGCCAATTCTATCAAAGACTGCAGTTTGTCATTAACATAGACTTCACACTATCAACACCCTTTTGATAATTATTGCCCTTGTACTGTGTGCTCAGGCCATACAGAAAGGAGGGGATTTTTACTCAAACTGCACACGCTTTAAGTCATTTCATTGACAAATTGCCATTAAATGCAGTCTGACCACACGCAACTGCAGTGAGTGGACTGAGTGAAAGGTCATGTTCAGTGGAAAATGGCACTAAAAGGCAATTAGATGAGCCCCTAACTGCCCTGGTTAAATAATATTGATGGCTATCGCTCACAGTGTGGTGAAAAGCTGATGACAACAGCAGCAAAGCAAGATGGTTTTTTAGAAATACAGACAGACGGATTTGGCTCGTTTAGCGGCCATGCTTATGAAAATGTTTAATCTGCACGCAGAAAGGATAATTGGAGACAATGAATATGTCCCCCGCTAATTGTTTGTGCTTTGGACAGCATGAAACCATTAACAAACACTACTCAGAGCCATCAATTTGTCTTCTTCATGACAGGAGTAATAAATACGACCTCAGTGCTTTGCTAAAGTCATTGAATAAAAATGTTTTGGGGGTGGGGGGGATTGAAGAATACATCAAACCCTACTGGAATAACACTACCTTGCAAAAACATTTATACTTATTAAGCTACCACGTTTTGTCAGGTTACAATCACAAAGCTCAATGTATTTTAACGGGGTTTGATGTGATAGAGCAAAAAAAAGCAGCACATAATTGTGAAGAGTAAGAAAAAAGTTAACATGCTTTTTAAGATTCTTGACACATTAAAAGTTAAAAAGCATAATGGGCTGTTGGGCCCAGCCATGGAGGTAACAAGGACTGAACTACACATGGAGAACAGAAGAGACTGGAAAAAAATCTGAATCCCAGAATACACAACATTAACCAATTTTCACGACAGTTCCCAGGAAGGAAGAGTTTCACAGAAAATCATAGAGCTACAAAACTCTGCTCACAGCAGCATATCTTCCTCTTTACCCGCATCTCTCCACAGGCTGCATTAGGAAGGATATGCTTATGAAAGTCGTGATTTCGCTGGCCGAGCGAGCCCCGGCATCTTCCTACTGCTTGCCATCCAAAATGATAATTATTGTTCACCAGTGTTCTCTAACAAACCACCACATTCATACTGAGATTAAATGACTCACAGATGGATTATACTAATTATGGGACTTCTGTAAAAATGTTACTGGATTTTATATAGGGTGTCAGAGTAAAGGAAGATGCATACAAATGCACCCCACATTTTCCATTTAATTTGTAAAAGAATTTAAGAATTATGTGTCATTTTAGGATGCATGGTTGCTGCTAGCACTTGGAGTAAGAAGGTTCTGGGTTCAAATTTTGGCTTAGGGTCTGCACAGACCCTATATGCGTGTATTGTCTCCGGTTACTCCTCCCACATTCAACAGAATATGCATATATGTTACACCAGTCAATCTCTAATGCCCCTTTTCCACTGGCTCGATTTGGCCTGACTAGGCTCCACTTGGCTCACTTCGTGAGCATTTCCATTACTGTTATTTCAGTACCGGTACCTACTTTTTTGGTACCTCCTTCTTAGCAGGGCTAAGCGAGGCTGAGTCGGTACTGTAAACAAATGGCTGTTCACTGATTGGCCGTAGGCGCAGCCAGCCATAAGAGTCAACCTATTTTCAAACGTGCATTCAAGCAAGTGAGAGAAACATATGATGGAGTCCACACAGTTATCTGGAAAAGTCACCCCTTGGAGCAATGACGAGGTGCAAGCTTTTCTGGTGATCATTAGATTTCAGTTTATATATTCTTGGAATTGAAGAAGAACCCCAATCAAGCTCACAAATACGACACATGATGCTTTAAAGCCGCGACTCCAGGAGGTGTACCCTTCAGCAGAGCAAAAGCAGGTCTATGGAAATGCAACACAACAGCAGAGCCGTGAGGAGCCGTGTGGAGCTGTTCCGGGCTGGCCAAATCGAGCCAGTAGAAAAGGGGCATAAGTTGCCCTTAGGAGTCACTGTGTGTGCATGGTTGTTTGTCCTGTGTAACTCTGTATTGGCCTGTGATGGACCATTACCCAGAAAGGGCACCAGCCCCCTGAAAACCCTGCAAGATAAGTGGGTATAGATAATGGATAGATGTCTCATTTTCCTTCCACCTCACAGTCATGCACCACTTGGTGTTATTAAACGTAATTCTAGTGAAATACTTAGATGTTTATGGTTGTAACCTGACAAAATGTGAAAAGGTTTCAAGGGTGTGAATACTTTTGCAGAGCACTGTATGAATTTCTTTCAGCTTTTACTATGTTTGACTGTGGATTTAAATTTTAAAGATCTCTGCAAGGCTCTGAGTTCTTTAAGCTAGCTCCGATTTAAGGGGGAATGCCACTGGGGGTCAGATAGTAGATCATGAATGGTTCCACTGTGTCTAGCTCTAGAGCGGGACCTGTGCGCACACATATATACACACAGGCACCCACTACACACTCCACTGGTTCAATCTTTTCATTGCCTTGGTGTCACTATGGAAACCCCCTCCTCACCTCCTCCTCATTTTACCGTCACTCCTACAAACTGTCCCCTCCTCAGTAAGCCTCTGGGCTGTAAGGGACCGATACTGAAGCCTGTCTGAAGGAACAGATTGTCGGGCAGGCTGATCGGAAGGAGAAGTGGGGGCAGAGGGCTTTAAAAGGCTTGGACATGTGCGTTCACCCCATCCTTCCACACCTGAGTGAAGGTGTGAGTTTGAGAGGGTGCAGAACTAAACCAGGCTGAACAGCTTACTCAGCCGGGAAGGCATCCTAGTGGAGGCACCTTTGAGAGAACAGCCTGTGATTAAGCAGCAGTTTATCACGGTGTAAATACCACATGTATCACATTCGCTGCCTCCCAACAAGCTCGGGACAAAGGGTTCATTCTGTTAGCCTGGTGATCTCACTGCCAAGCTATCTCATGCTCTCTGTTAGTGCCACGGCCTTGGTAGGATGTTGGATAGAAGAGACTAAATAGAGCATTGCCGGTTCGTATTTCTTTTTTTTACTTTTTCACTTCCCCTGTAATAAAAATCAAGAGATGGAATTTCCTTTGTTACACTACCTGATAAGTGATCTCTGTTTTTGCCATTGCTTTTCAGCCTTGCTGAGAGGGGGGTGCAGATGCAGGAGATATATGTCACTGACACAAGATTGAAGGAAAGGATGATACAACAAAAAAGGAATTTTCAAAGGTATTAAATATAAGCCATCCATACATCCATTTTCTATACCCGCTTTTTCTTTACAGGGTTGCGGGGGAGCTGGTGCCCATCTCCAGTAGTCTACGGGCGAGAGGCAGGGCATATCTTAGACAGGACGTCGGTCCACCGCATGTTAACACAGAGACACACAGGACAAATAACCAAACTCATTCTTACCTAAGGTCAATTTAGAGAAACCAATTAACCTAACAGTCATGTTTTTGGACTGTGGAAGGAAACTGGAGTACCCGGAGAGAACCCACACATGCATGGGGAAAACATGCAAAGTCCATGCAGAAAGAGCCCCGGCCAGGAGTCAAACCCAGGACCATCTCACGCAAGGCAACAGTGCTACCAACTGTGCCGTCGTGCAGCCCTTAATGTAAAGTAAATTCACAGTTCAGTTATGTTTTTGTCTTTATAGTTCATGGTTAGGGCTTGTTTTTGTCTAAAGTTGCTTGCGAATCGTGAAGTTTCGAACGTGAAGTTGCTTCTTTGGGCTTGACTTTCTTTCCGAGTGAAACTCCTTGGTTAACTTCCAGCTCCCCACAATAAAGCAAAACACAAGTGGTAGGTAGTTTGTCCTTTCCATGCCCCCCCGTGAGTTGCAGTAAGTGGTGAAAATAACAATGGTGTATTGTAGTTTAGGTAACTGTTGTTTTTCAATTTTTTTCATCTTTGCCAGGCTTTATGATATTTTTTACGTTTGTGATTTCTGACTGGAAAGACCGGAAATTGGCTCATGTGTGACTTTTCTTTTAAACAGAGTTTAAAGATAGTTTTTTTATTGACTGTGTGTACTGTCATTTTGCTCTTTCGTATCCAAAATGCACTTTTCTTTTGATCCGAGTTTAAAAGAATAAGTTATTCAAAGAATTTAAGTTGTTCAAAACTTTGATGATAGCAATAGCAAAATGTTGCTATTGCTTATGCATAATGCCATAATAATTGTATACATTTATACTGTTTACAAATGGCCTCTGTCTTACACTGTGGGCTTGTTGGGCCCATTGGGCTTGTTTCATAGAGCTGGTTGCTTGTTTCTCTCGCTAGATCTGGCAACATTGCCGAGCATACTGGTATCAGGATGAGCAGAGCAACGCCCATTTTTTGGAATTTAATTAGGTGTCTTTTCGCTAAATGTACATAATTTCAACTTAGAAATATTGATTGAACTCTACCCTAATAAAATCTGCGCAAACTGTTACAACAATTTTATTGGTTAAATTCTAGCACTGTGTTTTTCAGTGTAAGAATGATAAGGAGTGATAGGAACAACCCCAGATCCACAAGAGAGGGAGTGAAGGAAGTACAGAATGAGATGATGGGGAGGGTTAGATAAAGGAGGGAAAGGAAGGACAAAGAGGGAGACAGGATGATAGCAGTGGGGGTGTGATAAAGACAGAGAGGGGAGGTAAGAAGTCCCTCCTCCATCTGATGTTGAGCAGGGGTAGTAGCAGAGCACACATTCCATTAGGCAGTAAATATTGACTCAGCAGTGAACAACTGGTTTCTATTGCATAGCAAACAAAGCTATTGTGTGCCTGGCAGCCCTGAAAGGTCTCTGTTTGCACATCACGCTCATGGCTGATAAGTACGCAGTCTTGTTCACTGTGGGGGTCTTATATGTCTTTTTCCTCTGAGTGTTTCTCTTTTTTAACCTCTCCTCTTTCTCTCCCTCCCTCTCTCTCTGAATTTCTACATCTGTCTCCAACTGCTGGCCCCCAGCCACTGGGCCAACAACCTTGACTGTAATCCTTCCACACACGGTGTTTTCAAGTAGCTGAGTGTGCGACTGAATTAATCACGGGCGTTCCCTTCTCAAACAATGGGGCCAGACATGGAACGCAGAAATAACTGCTGGCCCAACAGTCATCCGCTCCCAGCTCATCAACATTTATGAAATCAGGACCATCATGAGATGCTTGGCGAGACAAATGAGTGCAGCAATATTTACCTGGATGACTGTACCTGGGGCTGGGCTGTTTGTCTGCAGTTTACCCTGGGCATTTCCATACTGACCTCTGAACCCATGTAGCTCTCAGATGGATTTGTGAAATATAGGAGTGGTCTTGGACTTCTCACCTAGATGGGACCATAAATGGGTGTCCACGCCCATTTATACCTTTGTATTGTTGGACATGGCAGACTGCTACTTATTGCATCATGTTGGCTGACTCATGCTTTTAAAGGATTGGGCAAGGTTAGCTTGGTACTATTGTGTTGTGATCCAGGTGTGTCCAGCATAAACTTAGCAAGAGAGGGTTTTTACTGCAGCCTGCAAGAGATAGGAATAAACTGTAGTAGAAGTAAACTGAATTGTAGGTAGAAGCGGAAGCAAGATAATAAAATTAGCTAAACAATTTTTGGACATAAGTGTACTTACATTTTTTGCTAAATTGTGATTAGGGTGGCTTTTTTTGATTACTTTAAACTTATAGAAGTTGTCTGTAATGAAACATTCATATAACCCTGTCAAAATACTGGTTATCTGCACTGCGTCAGAAAATACAATTTACAGATTTGATTAAGTAATGCTCCAGCATCAACCTTTGCAATTTAGGTAAGCCAGACAGCCACATCCACATCACTGCCATGGGAATGATGTAAGGGCTGGTCAAATATTGCAGCAATGACCCAATAATAACATTACTTAATTTCATTATACAGGGCTTTGCAGATGCCCTGTCTGCACTGATGAATATTCACTCACCTCGGCATGCTGAACACTGAGCTCCAACTGATGGAAGTGCAATCTCCTTCATTCCAAAATACTGTATTTCCATGGACATCTTTTTTATGCCTATTTAAGTTCCTTGTCTTTAATTAGGCAAAATAGATGTTGAAATTTGGACATTCTTCTGTCCAATTTTAACCTAAATAATAAAAACACTGAAAGGCCATATGATGACCTTTGACCTTTAAAGTAGTGTTGTGCGATTAATTAAATTTATTGTACAATATCAATTTTGTCTCTAACAAATCAGAGTCATCATAAAACAAGCAAAAAAGTAGACGGCACAATTTCGTATCTGGTGTGGCGAAGGAGAGGATAATGAATTTAAAAAAGCAATAAATAAATAAGATATAAAAATAATCATAGTTAGAATATCTTCCAATAATTAGCACCACTACTTTCAGCCATATTTAGTTATCCTTTCATAAGCATTAATATTATCATCTTTTCTATGTCTTTTTTTGTGAAAATTAGCTTGCAGTGTTTTGTTTCGGTTTATAATTATTTGAGTATCTTGGGACCATAGAGCACTGGGTTTGATAAGGTGGTCTTGAGTACAAAAAAAAAACCAAAACAAGTTCATGATGTCATAGCAAAAGTTACATGCCTCATCCTATCTCAGTAGTACAATGTAAATGTTACACGCTTCGTCCCAATATACCCGCCCTATACAAAACAGCTGGGCATTAAACACGCCAAATCTGTTCCTCACATTTAGTCATTTGTTTTTCTTTATGG
The DNA here is from genome assembly GCF_021462225.1 of Girardinichthys multiradiatus. NCBI lineage: Eukaryota > Metazoa > Chordata > Actinopteri > Cyprinodontiformes > Goodeidae > Girardinichthys > Girardinichthys multiradiatus. The sequence goes on along the minus strand of NC_061813.1, from coordinate 12,040,781 downwards.
GAAAATCAGAAATGGTGTGACGTGAGCTTTATTCAAGTACTCCCCAGCATTATAATTTGTAGCTTTGTAGAGTCTCTTACTGGTATTGGAAACAGAAGAGTGCAGTATCATGCATGCTTCCTCTTTAGGAGTAAGCAAATACCCAGTTCTTAATTTAAAAAGAAATTCAACGACATCTGAAGTAAAAAGTAAGTGCCCTCCGTAATGGTGCCGCAGGCTAAGTCCGTGTCTTTGATCCAGGCTCCAAGGCTGTGTCAGGAAGGGCATCCGGCATAAAAACTCTGCCAAGTCTATGTACAAGTTGTAATGACTTGCTGTGGCGACCCCTGAATAAGCTGAAAAGGACTTACTATTGAAAGTACATTTGCACAAAAGTGATTACATTTCTGTTGGGAACTGGTCACAAAATGTGAAAATATATTTGTATTGAGTCCTTATTTTAATTTTTTGTAATTTAACCTCAGATTTGTTGAAATTTTGCATTTACACTTCTGTTTGGTGTTCATTGCATTCCAGGTGGATGCTGCAAAGTACAAATATACCTCCACTGAGATAATACAGTGTCATCAACTATTACAAAGTGTACTTGGTTCCTTGTCAAAAATGTTCCATTCTTTCCCAAACTGAGAGCATGCTAACCGCCCTCTTTTGCAGTTTCAAACTGCACTGGGTTCAAACCACAGCACTGGAAAAACAAAAAAACCTCTTAAATTTGAAATATATTTCCTCATGAAACTGAAAGGCATCAGAGCAACCTGTAAATAACCATACTGAAAATTAGGGGTGCAGGAAACAGAAATTCACTGACTCTCCATACAGTTGAACAGTACTGATAGAAACGTTAAGGACTCAAGTGAGGGCGTTGCCTTTCTTGGGCGTAGGTAGAAATGTTGCAGACAGGGGATGTGGCAACTAGGTATGATTTGTCATAAGTCCCAGAAAGCCAGGAACAGTCTGTAAATAGGTGTGCCATTCATGATGAAACTGATAAATGCTTCATGTGGGATTGTTCAAAGGTGTAGGGACAAAATCAACTATTGTGCTCAAGTTTTGCATTATCCACTCGGTGGAAGTCAGGCAAACTAAGAAATCCCTTTCAAATGAATTGTCATAGATTTCTGTGCACAGAGAAAACAAGTCTCTGCAATAGAAGCACATAAAGCAACAGTTTAGGAGGCTCATATGGTTGTAAATTACTTAAGTTATAATCTGTTTACTGCCTTCACTGAATAATTGTTGATGATAGCTTTTATCGTGAAACCCTCGACAGAGCGTTACTCTTTTTGAAGGTTTCCTACCTGAATTAATGACTATACTGGTCACTATGCTAAGCACCACTAAGCACAGATGTTGAACTGTCAATATGTCCCACTGCATAACTACATGCGGCATGTGTGTTAACATGATTCAGCTCACTTGAATGTAAAGGACTGCAATGTAAATTTACAGCTAAATGTTATGATTTGTGGGTGTTTTTGGGTTTTGTTGGTCTTATTTCACAGTTGAAGTTTTGAATCATGCTTCTGTTTATTTCTCTGGTCATGTTTTTGTTCATGTTTTGTGAAGTTTGGTTTTTGGATCTGGTTATGCTTTCATTTAATGTTTTTGTAGTTATGTTTCTATTAGTTTGTATTCTTGAATTCCTGTTTTGCCCAGTCACGTTTGTTCTCTCCTGTCAATTAAGTTTATTTGGTTCACCGGCACCTAGTTAATCTGTCTCCTTGCTTCACCTGGTTCACACTCCATATATACACCTCTGCTCTGTTTATTCCTTGCGGAAGCATTTTTCAAATGCTCATGTCTAGTTCTCTCGATCATGCTCACGTCTTGTTTTTCTCGATCAAGTCATGCCTGTCTTGCTTGCCTCATCTGCCTGTTTTGATCCTGCCTCATCTGGAGTGAGTTTTTGTTAATTAAATAATTTTTTCACTTACTGTCATGCTGCCTGCTAGTCTGCCCGCCCGTTGCTCAAGTCCTGACACTAAACATGAGAAACCTGTCCAACAGTCCCTTGTAATTTTGTATGCTCCAAAAAACACAACCTCATGTATCCTTACACACACACACACACACACACACACACACACACACACACACACACACACACATACACGCACACATTCCTTGTTTAAGACTGACTGTTCGCCTGCCAAAGAGACACCTACTTTAAAAACCCCTACAAGGTCCTGTGTGGTCGGTAGGTGTAAGGCGGTGCATTATAATTACACTACTTTTGTCACTGTGTGATATTCCAACAGATGTTCAGAAAGGAAGTGCTCCGGAAGGTGCAGCACTGTTTATCACAATCTGCCGCAAGTCCTCTAATACCAGGCACAGATTGAAGACTTTAATACTGCTCCTCCACAGTAAAGAGAAACGGCAGTAAAAATGAAAGCCAACCCATCAAAGCACAATATGTCCAGGCGACAGCTTTGCAGAATGTTCCGCCACTTCCTCTCCCACCCTCCCCTCCTCTCCCTTATATGTCTTAGTCTTACTCCTCTCTTCTGCCCATCTATTTCCCTCCTGTGTCACCACCTCTCTCTGCTCTTTCCCTGCCATTGAACCACCACCGTCAGCAGTCTGTGAGTAGATGATATCCTTAATAAGCTGGATTCACTGTGACCTTTCATTTGTTAAGATGGAAGATGACCAGAGCAATGTTGTGAGACATTCTAAAATCAAATATTTGCTTCATAAATGCCAGGACCCCTTCTGAATAAAGTAGGGCTAAATTTCGTGTAATTCAGCCAAAAAGATTCTGGTAACTTCGATGCTAGACATCCAGAGACCAAGACTGTTGAAAAGGCCATGAGAGTGGACATTAAAGCAATCTCCACCATCTTTAAATTATTAACTGACCGTATTCAGGGTACTTAGTAAAAATATGAAACAATGACAGACAAGATGTGACTAATTTGTAAGCACAATTAGAAAACTGCCACTGGCTAACCCTTGGCTGCTTACGTTGCTAAAGTTTATCTGTGCCTTGGAGCTTTCAATATGATCTATGATAAACACTTATTTCCCTGTTTTGTTTTATGTCAACAGTTTTTGATCATCTGTTGTTCAAAATTAAAACAGTCTAATCAAACCTGAACTTGATAATTTTACAGGAAAGGTTAAACAAGACCTGCAATAATAAAAAATTACCATCAAAACAAGCCCTGACATCAGTCTAATTTAGTTCCTGAGCCCTTGGTGTGTATCTGAGTGCGTTAAGCTTGACAGCCTGTATCTATGTTATAGACACTTATATTGAAGCACAAAAGGAAGTGGCTTTTAGGTTGTTGCCCTCTTGTGTTAACAGAGTGCATCAATCTCGTCAGGCTAGCTGACATGTGGTTACATAGGCTTGAAAGAAGTAATTTAAGTAAAATGAAATGATAACAGAGTGACAGAGAAGATACGTACAGAGCAAGAACAACTTCTAAGCTCTGTGAGAACACAGTGACTGGGGTATAGAAGAAAATTACACCCCTATTATTTTTTATTAAAAAACCCACACCAACTACATTTGATAAGCAACCAAGGTTTAAGAACACGACGCCTAGCGTTCCCTTTCAAACCTGTTCTATTGAGAATGGTAAACTCCCAATAAAAAAAAAATATCCAAGGCTTGAAACCAGTTATCTGTTCTGTCTCATTACAATTCAGCAGAATGTGTCTAATGTTTGATAAAGATGCCAATTGATGTTTGTTAATCTATAAAATGTGCATTGCCCTTACTTTTACAATGAACATGAATTAGTTTTCAGATTTAGAGAAAGATTGTTATATTTGTGAAAACACAAAACAAGAGTATTGTCAGTGGTTTCCTTTTGGGTAAGTTCCACCTTTGCATTAGACAAGGGTGCATTGGTTTGCACTGCTGCCTAGCCTAGGTAGACCCTGGGTTCGAATCCTGGACCAGGTCCTTTCTGCATGGTGTTTACAAGTTCTCTCCATGCATATGTGGGTTCTCTTTGGGTACTCTGGCGTCCTCCCGCAGTCAAAAGTATGAATGTCAGGTTACTTAGTAAGTGTGTGTACATGGTTATTTCTCCTGTGTGTCTTTGTCTTTTCCTATGGTGGACTAGCAACCTATTCAGGCTTCTTGCCCAGTGACCACTGGAGAAAGGCATCAGCCCAACTGAAACCCTACATGGATAAGCAGGTGTAGATGATGGATGGAATCAGGTAAGCAAAAAAGAAAAAAAAACACAATAATTGCTTTAATCATACATGGACGTGGTTATTCTAAACTGATCAGAAGAGTGGTAAACTGTAATATAATGACAACACGTGCAGCACCAAAAGCTAATGCAGTATAATGTTCGTATCTCTAAATACTTTTTTGTTTTTTTTTAACACTAATATGCTTCACCATTATCATTTTTATGTAGTTTAGCTGCTGAAGAGGATTTCAGGAATTGTTGATTAATGACCCCAACTTTGGAAACAGCAGCATTAGAAACTGTTTGTTTTTTATAAAACATTTATTCTATTTGTGATAAAAAAAATAATTAAGATTTTTACTTACCTCAAAATACTACCAAACTCTCATGTTCTTTTGTTTTTGCTGATATGTCTTGGGCCATTTTTTACTTTTAAATCACGAGCAGCGGAGCATCATTTGAATAATGTTTCAGTCAGCTTCTTCGCTCCTCCACCCCCTACAAGCCCTACATCACTCTCCCATCGGTTCATCTTCATGTCCCCCTGGGAGGAATCTGTTACGATTTACTGCATGCATTCATAAACCACACTTATGTCACCCACATGCGCACGTATGCATTCCCACATCAGTCAGATCACCATAATGCCAAGCAAGTTGAGGGAAAGTAAAATATTTTACTGGGGTGGATTTCAAAGGGAACATCGATTGAATTCCCCATTGTTTCCCTCTGAGATATGTGTCCTAATATAGTGCATGTGGAATGAAAATGGATGGTCTTGCATGGAAAAAGATTATTTCAAAGGCCACTGCTGCTATTTTGTCTGAATATCAATGTTACTCTCAGATTTTGATGCCATACAGCACAACCGCATGGGTTTGATATCAGAGAACAAAGGTTATAGCTCAAGGCGAGGTTTGATACGAGCCTATAATCCCATGTGCATGCAAAGGGACATCTATCTGCAAGAAGTGCTGCTGCTACTCTCGGGTTTTTGCACAGCTTGAAGTATTCCCCCTTATGTTTCATCTGTTTTAGCATGTTACAGAAAAAGACTCCTCTTATTTATTAGCCAGAGGAACACAAGCTGAATTGGTGCTGCTGGTTCCCTGAGCCCGGATGTCTGGGTAAAAATAACAACAGTTCATTCTGAATGTAGTTGCATGAGATCAAATCCTAATTAAATAGAAAAGAAATGTTAATGCAAGCGGGATACTTGTGTTCTTTTTGTTCACTTCTATGTTCCCTTAGTATTTGTTAATTTAACAGGCATATATAAGAATGAATAGCTCGACAAAATCCCAGATGGTGGATAAACTCAACGCTCACAGAGTGCTGTAAAACTAAACAAGCATAAACTTTAATATGCTTTTAAAATAGGACTGGCCAATGTTGTTAAGTGACAATTTACATTAAACTGAGCTCTATAAATTATTTATTATGGTTCATTCACATTTACACAGTGCTAAATAAATGTGTTACATAACACTTTACACTCCAAGGCACATCTGGTGTGAGAAAATTATTTGTGTTTTCAGGTTCTTGCTGCTTTTTTTCACAGACTCTTTACATGTTAGGTTTGAGATCCAAGATGATTTGTTCTGCCTGTCAGATTTGCACTTAGCATTAACACCAATGTTAAGCTATTTGCAAAGGTTACCTCATATTGGGCATCCTTTTATGTTTTTGCCTCTATTGGGATAAAGTATTTAATTTCACGCCTAATATTTTAAGTGCTTTATTACCAATGGAAAGTTAGATGAACTGAATAAAATATGCAACTGTGCTCCTGGGTTCGAATACCGGTCTTTTTGCATGAAATTTGCATGTTCTCCCTGTGCATGTGTGGGTTCTTTTTGGGTACTCTGGCTTCCTCCCAGAGTCCAAAAATATGAGTGTAAGATTAACTGGTTGCTCTTAGGTGTAAGTCTGTGTGCCTGGTTGTTTATCTTGTGTGTTTCTGTGTTAAGCTGTGGTGGACCGGCAACCTGTCCAGGTGCCTATCTCCAGCGGGAAGTGGAGATAGGCACTTTGACAGGCCCCCAGTAGTCCTGCAAGGATAAGTGGGTATATCAAATGGATGGATGGAGGAAAAAAAGTATTTCTAGAAAATCTCTTTGAAATTAAATCAGTAATTAACAGATCATATTAACTGATTAAACTTTATGATTTGCATTATTAAGTCATGAAGTTAAATAACATGTGTTGATGAGACTCCAATAAATAACAATTATCAGCAGGAGGTTGGTTAGTTATTTTGGTCTGATCAGGGACCAAAATCTGTCATGTTTTACAGGACTGTTTAAGAGTCCATACAGGGATCAGGTCAGATACATATTAAAAGAATTAAACTGGAGATTTGAACTTGTTTATGACTTTACCTCTGTAATTCATGAAAATACTTAACTCCAAAGGATCTTAAATTGATACCCAATGGTTTTTGTACGATGGAGAAAATGGTTTGTTCAAAATAGATAGTTGTATTGTTCATTTTCTTCTTATGGGAACAAATACAGGGGTTGGACAATGAAACTGAAACACCTGGTTTTAGACCACAATAATTTATTAGTATGGTGTAGGGCCTCCTTTTGCGACCAATACAGCGTCAATTCGTCTTGGGAATGACATATACAAGTCCTGCACAGTGGTCAGAGGGATTTTAAGCCATTCTTCTTGCAGGATAGTGGCCAGGTCACTACGTGATCCTGGTGGAGGAAAACGTTTCCTGATTCGCTCCTCCAAAACACCCCAAAGTGGCTCAATAATATTTAGATCTGGTGACTGTGCAGGCCATGGGAGATGTTCAACTTCACTTTCATGTTCATCAAACCAATCTTTCACCAGTCTTTCTGTGTGTATTGGTGCATTGTCATCCTGATACATGGCACCGCCTTCAGGATACAATATTTGAACCATTGGATGCACATGGTCCTCAAAAATGGTTCGGTAGTCCTTGGCAGTGACGCGCCCATCTAGCACAATATTGGGCCAAGGGAATGCCATGATATGGCAGCCCAAACCATCACTGATCCACCCCCATGCTTCACTCTGGGCATGCAACAGTCTGGGTGGTACGCTTCTTTGGGGCTTCTCCACACCGTAACTCTCCCGGATGTGGGGAAAACAGTAAAGGTGGACTCATCAGAGAACAATACATGTTTCACATTGTCCACAGTCCAAGATTTGCACTCCTTGCACCATTGAAACCGACGTTTGGCATTGGCATGAGTGACCAAAGGTTTGGCTATAGCAGCCCGGCCGTGTATATTGACCCTGTGGAGCTCCCGACGGACAGTTCTGGTGGAAACAGGAGAGTGGAGGTGCACAATTAATTCTGCCGTGATTTGGGCAGCCGTGGTTTTATGTTTTTTGGATACAATCCGGGTTAGCACCCGAACATCCCTTTCAGACAGCTTCCTCTTGCATCCACAGTTAATCCTGTTGGATGTGGTTCGTCCTTCTTGGTGCTATGCTGACATTACCCTGGATACCGTGGCTCTTAATACATCACAAAGACTTGCTGTCTTGGTCACAGATGCGCCAGCAAGATGTGCACCAACAATTTGTCCTCTTTTGAACTCTGGTATGTCACCCATAATGTTGTGTGCATTTCAATATTTTGAGCAAAACTGTGCTCTTACCCTGCTAATTGAACCTTCACACTCTGCTCTTACTGGTGCAATGTGCAATCAATGAAGACTGGCTACTAGGCTGGTCCAATTTAGCCATGAAACCTCCCACACTAAAATGACAGGTGTTTCAGTTTTATTGTCCAACCCCTGTAGTTCATGTATACATTAAATAAATGCTCACTTTTCTGACATCAATCATTTTTATAGTCTAACATTAAAAAAAGACACAGACCTGTTACCTTCACCACCCAATCTCAGTTAGGCAGCAGACTATACATAGATATTTTACAAATTCTGGCAAGGTTGCATTTACCAACCCTTTATTTGGCCTTTCAAAGTTAAAGTCTTCACTGCTGACTTCTCCAAACAGTGAGCTATGTGTTCCAGGTTCCAGGTGCAAAACAAACGTAAAAAGTCTTGTCACAAACCACCTCTGTTAGGTTTTGAGCTTGAGTTCTGTCGGTTCTCTCAGCACTGCCATGTTCTTCAGTTGTTATTTCTGTTCATTTCAGGTTGACTAGATAACCATTCATTTTTGTGTTTAGATTCTTAGATTCCTGTGTTAGATATTTTATATTTCCTTGTGGATCTGTTCCTTCGTGTTTATGTTAGTTTCTTTGCTTTGTTGGATGTTTTGTTATTCCCCTGAACTCATTGCTCCTCTGTGTTAATCAACCTCCTCCATCAGTTACCTTGCATTCCCGGTCACCAGCTGTCTCATAGTCCTCCTGTTTAGTACCCTGGGTTCATTGGTCCATTCTCCTCTGTTGTGACTATGAATCTGAATATCAGTCAGTCATTTTCTACCGCTTATTCCATAGTGGGTCGCGGGGGAGCTGGTGCCTATCTCCAGCAGTCTATGGGCAAGAGGCAGGGTACACCCTGGACAAGTCGCCAGTCCATCGCAGGGCAACACACAAACAACCATGCACACACTCATTCATACACCTAAGGGCAATTTAGAGTGACCAATTAACCTAACAGGCATGTCTTTGGACTGTGGGAGGAAGCCGGAGTACCCGGTGAGAACCCACGCATGTACGGGGAGAACATGCAAACTCCATGCAGAAAGACCCCCGGTTGGGAATCAAACCCAGGACCTTCTTGCTGCAAGGCAACAGTGCTACCAACTGCGCCACCGTGCATAATTCTGAATATATTATTTAATATTTAATATTAATACTTTAATATTTTATCAAATAATATTTCGGTCTGTTAAGGGCTGTCCTGTGAATACCAGCCCAGTTAAGGCGGTGGTAATAGGACAAAATCGAAAAGAGTGAGCCAAGCTCTGACATTATTGAACAGCAAAACTCTGCACACACATGGAATGAATTCACACTATTTCTTAAAATACAAGAATTTTTAAACAAAAATAAGTCAAGTCAAACATATTTCAATCAACAAACCCTTTACTATCCTAAAACAATCCAACTAAACCACTAAGCAGAATTAAAGAATAGGGAAGAATAATGGGTTATGTACAATATAAACAAGTTGATTAAAGATGATTGAAACCATGACCGAAAGAGTGATGCAACATTACCATACAATGGTTATGTTTGAGAACCAAGGATTATCTTGAAAAATCTGGAAATGGAGTTAAGTTAGTCTTGGAACCAACTTAGGCAATAATCATTATACCTTTAGACAACCATTCACAATGCAAGATCAGATAAAATATTATTTTAATAAAATAATGTTTTAAAGAATGATCTGCTGAATAAAACCAACATTCTGGATGACTATTTCTCAACGGTGTCTCATTAGCTGCCTTTATTTATTAAAATAATATTTAAAGAAATATTATTGAGGAAATAGCAAAATATTTAGGGAGGTATTTTGGAAAAGAACCAAATCTTTCTGAAGAAATGGGCTTAAGTATGCAAGCACGTGTCCTTACCTGTCAGCAGTGAAAGCTAACAAAGAAGCTGATAGCTTAGCACCAGAATCAAACACACACCTTTAAAATACCGTCAATAAAAGGGTTAAAATGCATAAGCGCGGACGGTGCGTTATGATCAATCTTCTGTGTTTAAAATCACCGTTCAAGTAAAGTTTGTCTTAACTTTAAAAACGCACAAACACAGAACACAAAGTTGAGCACGTGTGCTGCAGATAGCCTGCTAGCACTAAGATAGCTTATTTCAACAGAAACAAAACCACACTTCATAAAATGATAAACGTTTAGATCATTTCATCCTAAATCTCTCTCTCTGCCCAAACCTAATCTCATGAACCGTGCTGAGGAAACGTTGTCCGGGGCAATGAAGTTTGAAGAAACATCCACTTTGAACGAAGGTTAGCTTCATCTCGCTCGCTGTCAGGCCGACCAAGCTGCACATTACCACGGTGATGCGGTCTCTGTTGTCCTCCTCGAGACCAGGAAACTCCTCCTTGAGACCGGGAAACTGCTCCACTCGGCTTCATAAAGACAGGTTCTCTGCAGGGAATTCTCTGGAACAGTTTGCTTCTGCAGGCCTCAGAGAGAAAATCAGGCAATGCTTATACCTTAATTGTTCTCGTTCTTGAATGAATACCAGATACACAAACAGTGATTCACTTGTACTTAACTCAGTGCATATGATCGATGATCGTATGACACCCTTGGATCCAGTTGAAGAGTTTATGTCTGTTTGCCAGCAAAAAGATATTAGCGCGCTGGGCCTCTCTGTCCCGGTCGTCAATGTCATGGAAGAGAGCGACTTGTGGGAGAAAAGGGGGTTTTATTCGGGCAGTGGCATCATGGGAAGTCCACTGTTACAGTTCGCTTGGCTGTGCCGGAAGTAGGTTAAATGCACTTTATTTTGAAAGTTCCAGAAAAGCTTGTATCGGATTTTAAAGTTGCAACCCATGGCTGTGGGTCCCAACACCTCCTTACCTAAGTACTTGTTTTCTCTGGTTTTCTTTTTTCACTAGTAGATTGTACTGTTTAACTTCTTCTCCGTGTTCTGTGCCCTGCCTGCCTGTAAGGTTTCTTGTATTAATTAATTAAAAGAACTTATCAACTCACCATGCAATTCAAAGCTCCTGATCTGCTTGTTGGTCCTGCAAACATTTAGCGTTTCCTGACACTTCTTATATTGCTCAATTAAGCAAATCAGCATAGATGCTTCTGAAAATCCAGATTTGTAATAGTGCGAGAAATGTATGTTTATGTGTCCATTTATTTACTAATGAAAACTCTGGAAATCACTTCTTTAAATATCAATTATTTATCAGCTAGAGGTGATCAGTTGGAAGTTAGAAGTGCTAAAAATGGCTTAAAGGACTGAAACTTTAATGTCATTCAAAATTCAGGTGTGTGCCACAGGTCAGCAAGGTCCCTTCGTCTTGTCATGTTCAAACTCCTCTGCGACTTCTAATGAGCTCCTTTCGTTTCTTTGTGTCTCCATTTTTTTAACTTTCACTCTTTACCCCAGACTATTTCTTTGAGGAATCCTGACAGGATTACATTCATGCCTTTATGATGTGAAACTCATTAGATAGGGTTTTGTTGTACTGCCACTGTCGCTTGTTGTTTGTGATAATATCCACTTTAAGTGTGAAACAGATGCATTGTACAACTGTTATAAATCAAATCATGTAAGGTGTTGGAAAACAAAAATGAGCAGGAAGGTAAGTTTATGTTGCTGGCAGAAATCTACAGACAGAGGCCATTATCGGGATATTGCCTAGTTAGAGGAAAAGGTCATAAAAGTTTCCAGGTATGGAATCAAATCATTTGAGAAGACGTGACAGGGTTTTTAGTGTCTGTTAACGGAAAGTACCTGCACAGACTGCTGCTCCTTGCCTCATTCACTTCTTCACTTTACTTGCTTGTTATAATCTCAGCACATGGATGAGTGATGGTTTGAGAGACAATCTTCAAACTCACATATAATAAAGTTGCGTTTCCCGAAGGGGATGCTGAATTCTGCCGGTACCTGGTATTAAACTAAAGTTTCCCTCCTTCACTGAAACTTGATTGGATTTAACGATCATTTTATATTCATGCTAATATCATCCATAGACAGTAATAACATAACTACACTTTAAAAGATGACAAAGTGTGAAGTCTTTTTTTCTCCATCCAGTAAAGCAGAAATGTTAGATCAGTGGCAAATGTCAGTAAATACAGAACAAATAAAGGAAATATATCTACTGTGCAGATAGAGATGTTCAGAGTCAGGCAAGACCTTAAAAAGATCAAAGAACCTTATAAGACACTTTATATCTGAAATGTAACTTTCATGCTGCAACATATGTAAAATCCTCTATCTGTTCACAGACAGCCGCCATAGGTGGTGTAAGATCTAAGTAAAGCTCCTATTCCCTTCTAGCCTGTTATGTAATATGTAGACAGGTTGCTTTAAATAGCAGCTATGTGGTTGCAGCTCTACCTAACGCATATATAGACACCATTATTTCATGACTGTAACACTTTCTGCAGAGTGCCATGAAAATAAAAGACTCCACCTGTGTGTAATTTATTGTCAGTATTAATGCAGCTGTTCTGTGAAGGTCTCAAAGGTTTGTTAGAAAGCATTAGAAAACAAACAGCATCATGAAGGCCGAGGAGTAGACAGGTCAAACTGGTATCTGTGGCGGAAAACTAGAGCTTCACATTCCCCTCAACACACCATCCCCACAGTGAAAATTTGCAGAAGCTGCCCCTCTAAAGAGGGGCAATCACAAAAGCAGCCAAGAGGCCCATGGGAACTCTAGAAGAGCTGAAGAGATTCACAGTTCAGGTAGGAGAATTTATTGACAGGACAACTATTAGTTGAATACTATACAGTCTCCTGTCAGAAATGTATAGAGGGGTAGTATAAAGATATTGTTTAAGGAAAACCATTGGAAGTCTCATTTACAGTTTTGCCACAATCCATGTAGCAAACACTATGTCTGGTTAAAAAGTAACCCCCTGAGCACACCATCACACCTGATAAATCTGGAGGTGGCAGCATCATGCTATGTCTTTATTCAGCAGGGAAAGGAATGCTACTCGGAGTTCATGCTAGAGCTGTACAGGTTATTTAAAATTAGAATTGACTTTGGCTCCAAATTATCCTGTTCTGTAAGTTAGAGCAAGTAAAGATGGCAGAAAGAGGAGAACTTTTCGGCTTGAAGAGGCAAAACGACCAGCACCAAGTGACAACAGCGACAGCAGCAGCATTTAGCAACCAAAACAGGTAGTCTGTTATTTGTGGGAACATTTAGAGAGAGAGGCGCAGATCAAAGTAAGTGAGTTCTTTAATATTTTCTTTTGTCATTTTTTCTAGTTTTTCGCAGAATGTTGAAATTAAACAGAAATGTAATATTATTATAAATATTATTATACTTATTAATTATAATATATAATATTTTTATTAAAATAGGGGATGATGAATTAAAAGGTATTAGGGAAAATTCCATGCTTCATGTCAACTCAGTGTTCCCCAAATACATGCATTTTCTTTCAATTGTTAAATTAGTCATGATCTCAATTTTGACCAAACTAAGCATGATTGTAATTTGTTCCATCATTAACTAAATCCCTTTATCAAAACAAATAAGGTAAAAACAAATCTATGTTTCTTGGTCTGAGAAAACAAGCAAAAACCCAGAAAACCTTATTTGATTTCATACAGGACATTTTTCAGCATTCTCTGACAGAGAAGGGAACAGAACCACGTCTGTACATGCACACATGCAGGAATAATTCAGAAATACCAGTCTAATAATCCCCAGTCAAACTATCATGCATGTTTTTGGATTGTGAGAGGAACCAGATAAATCATGCTTTCAAAAAGACAGGCCTTAGCCCAGTTTTAAACTTGCAACCTTCTACCTGGCTGCCATCTTCAGCACCAGTCTACTGTGTAGCCTGTTTGCCATAATAACAGACTTTAATAAATTGAGTTCAAATTACATCTCACATATGATCATTTACAACTTGTGGATCATATTCTTGTCGTTAATACGACAGATTAAATGTCACTCTGAATAAGCATGACATTTACACTTAAATGGAGGTAAAAACCCATCATTTTCAGTTGCCACTTTACTACCAAGTGGTAAACATGGGAAAATTACACCTCATTACCTTCTCTTCCACACAGTGACCCTTCCTTTCAGCTAAATGCCCACAGCTTCCAAAGTCAAGCATATCCGTATACAATGATGGGTTGTCATCAATGTTCATGAATCATTCTTGAAAAGATGATAAAGTAAGAAGATGCAGCAATAATATGATAGTTGTGCAAATGCTACCTCCAAAGGCCTATTGATTCTTGCTCAATGTTGGAAAGGAAACAGCATTTTAAAGGCGTTGCATCTTGCATCTAAACTTTCCCCCACATTTCTGACAGCAGCTGTGGTCAGCAATTTAAGCACTGAAAGAATTTAAAATCCACTCTTTCTCTGTGTGTAAACCAGCACGGTAAAGGAGGATGGAGCACGATTGCTATTCAAAGCCTTTAAATGAATTTAAAAACAGTTACTTTAGTGCATTTGCAATTCAATCACCACGTCTTGGATTAATGCAGAAAATGCCATTTGCATTCTTGCTCTGAGCCGAGCCAAGCTGAGCGGTGCACACTGATGCACACTGAGGATCACAGGAGCAGCTAATTTATGTGTACGTCTGCAAAATTATCATTCATGATCACCTGTACGGCTCCTTCATGTAGGAGCTTTAAGAAAAACTCACTTCAACATATGTATGGTCTGCAGTTTACTGTGCAGTGTACTGAGCAGCGGGGTGCACTGGTTTGATGCCGCTGTGAGCCCTCCTGCTGTTTGACACATCCTTCATAGATTGTAGCATGTTTTCATGATGCAACATGCATGGCAGCTTGGAGACTCGCAGTGCCTTGTCTGCTCCAAGTAACAGAACCGGCATAAGCCGTAATATTTTGTGACTAGAATTCTGATCATTAAAAAAATCTCTTTCCAGACTTGTTTTATCTGCTCTTCCTCATTTTCTCTTTCTTTCTCTCTCCACTTCTCTCAGCACCGGCCCCTCTGTCTGTGTTAGTCGCAGAATAATGAGCTTCTCATCCTCCTGCGGTGAGCTGCTCTCACTCCCGTTACCCGAGACCTCTTTTGATATGGGTTCAGCTTATATCAGTTACATCACTTATTGTTGGGATCCCTTGAATTTTCATCTTCTCATTAAAACCAATCATTATTGGAAACTTTAACTTCATTTTGCTCCTTTGAAAAGAGTCAGACAGGCTATTTTTACCTGTGGTGCAGGAGAGCCTTTTTCAGGCAAAAACTCTGATCAGAAAAACATAAGATTCCTGCAGATCAAAGACAGCGCCAGTGTATTTCATACCAATTGCACTCCTGATTTCAATGATCCATGTGGTATGTTATCATATGAAGTCAGCTTTGGTAAATGGGAAACAAGAAAATCTACATTTGGAGAATATCTCCTTTTAAGAACTGAAGCCATAACTTAATAACCATGTGTCCAACTGCCCTCCAGCACCCCCTCCATAGTAACAGAAACTAAATTAGCACTGCAGTGAAAAGCAGGTATGATGTCTGGTATGCGGGCTACAATATCCTGTTTGGTCTCAGCTTCTAGCTATGCCTTCATATGCTGTTGGTAAACAGATAAACTCTCCTCTCAAACTTATTCTGATGACTTTTGTGGGATAGTAGCTTTTGTGTCTCTGCAATCTGCTGATTCATATCTTCTTCATAATTTTTCTAAAGCAAAGAAGAAGCAGGAGCGAATGTGTGTGAAACAGGTGCCTTGCAAGATTATTCATATCAGCCCTCTGCTTTAGTAGAACCATAAATATACCCTTTTTTTGTCCATTGTTCTTTGCAAGCTAGCTTAAGCTCTGTCAGACTGGATGAAGATTGTCTTTTTGAATAGCATTGCTTGCTACAGATTCTTAATATGATTTAGGTCCTGATTGAGTCATTCTGACAGATGAACATACTTTGAACTCTCTGTTGTAGCTCTGGCTGTATGTTCAGGGTCATTTTTCTGCTGGAAGGTAAACCTCCACCCCAGTCTTGAGTTTTTCCCACCTCCAGCAGTTTTTCTCCAAGGACTGAACTGTATTTAGCTCATACTATCTTCCCATACAAATCAATTTCATTGTGCCTGCAGAAAAGCACCCCCACAACATTATGCTTCCACCACCTTGCTTCATGATGTGCTCCAGGTCATATAAAGTCTTTTTCAGCTACACAGTGTTTTACATGTAGGCAATAAACTTTAATATTGTTCTCCTCTGACCAAAGTTCCACATTTGCTTTGACACTTACTTGCTCTTAAAGTCTAAATTTGTGGAGTTGTCCTGTTGACAGATTCTCCCACCTGAGCTGTAAATCTCTGCAGATCCTTTATAAGAGTTTTGGTTAACATTAGTAGCTCCGTTGGACTCTTTTAGCAGAACAGCTGCAGCTGAGTTTCCAGTCAAACAGCTCACTGCATCCTTGTGGAATAAAAGAAAATCGAGGGCTCAGAATCTGAGTGAAGGTACCACTACAGGCTAAGATGGCAAAGATTGCACAACTTGCACTGTGTGTAATGACTAAGTAATTTTCCAGCAATGAAATAACATCCTATCTAAAAACATTTTTGCTTCTGAGACAATGTTAAATCATGATAAAGCAGTCTCACCTCAAAGCTCTTAACACAAGACAAATAATCATATTTTTAGAGTTGTGATTTGCATTATACACCAAATTTTTCTCATGGCAGTTTTTACTTTTCTAATTAGTGAGTTTTGGTCATTTAACATGAACATTTCGCAGATCAGTCAGGCGCACGTCTAATACCTCCTATGTTACTCCCAGGTTGTGTTACTCCAGATGGGCCGGTTCTCACTGAGAGCCAGCGGGCTGCTAGAGGCGCTGGAAAAGTAGAATCATTTTTGACCAAGAGCTAAAGATCCGCTTGGAAGTAAAAACAAAAAATAAAATAAAACACCTGAGGGAGGAGAAGGCTGTCTGCAAGTGAGGGAAACGTATTCAAACAAATGTTTGGTTTGGCATCTGTCAGCAGTCTGGAAAAGTTCACAACAAGATATATATATTCCTACTGATCATTACCCAAAAGCTACTTTGTCAGCATTCTGGTCGTTTCTGTAAACCAAATATGTTGGTTAAGTTCCAGAGAGTTTGTAAAGGTTGGACAACTGCTTGGAATACAAAAGCAAAGATATTACAGAGTAAAACAAACCCTATATATTGCGGCACACAGTAAAGGAGTGAACAATATGAATGCAGGGATTAACAGATGTCAAATATTTCAGACTAAATAAATAAAACAGAAATCTATCTTTAATAGGTGTTAATCTCTTTCTGCTACTTTTGTAAGAACATAATATATGACATGTCTTGAGACTTGACTTGTACATGCCCTCGGAGACTTGAGACTTCACTTGAACTTGCCTCTCAAAGAAGGGAGACTTGAACTGGACTTGAGGTGAAGAACTTGAAACTTGACTTTGACTTGGCCCTCAAACACTTAATACTTGACTTGGACTTGTATATTACGGATGTGACTTGATCTGGACTTGGAGCAAAATACTTGTATCTGGCCTTGGTCTTATCCCTCAAAGACTTGAGAAATGACTTATGCCCCTTTTCCATGGGCTCTACTTTGGCCGGCTCCACTCCACCCTGCCAGTTTTGGAACTGTTTTCATTACTGGCTTTTCCGGCCCAGTACTGGCTTTCTTGACACCTGCTCGCCAGCAGGTCCCATCGAGGCTGAGCAGGGCCAAAATGTGACGTGAACAGACTGTTGTTCACTGATTGGCTATGAGGGCAATCTGCTGTATGTCAGCGGCATGAGAAAGTGTTCACTGAGGTAGCGCAGAGAATAACAAGCCACAGATTTTACCACACATTGCTGGAAAACGCTAAAGAAATTCAAGAGAGCGAACAAAAGTACTAAGGACCACAATGGCCCGAGTGGGGCAAACCAGTAGCCGTGGCAATGGTTTAAAATCACTGTTGGGGGACATGGTGTGTGACGTTGAGTGTTTATTTTACTTTGCATGTTTGTACTTGAAACCCAAGCGGAATGGAGCCATACGGTGCTGGAACTGTGAATGGAAAAGAGACATGCTCCTCAAAGACTTCAGACTTAACCTAGACTTGTGCCTGCTAAGTATAAGACTGGACTTGAAAAAATTGACTTGTTAACATCTCTACCATGAGCCCACACTAATGTCAAACATTTCCTTAAATGTGACAAGTGATAATTCACATGTTTAGGTGCATATTCACCACTTTCATAGCTCTTGTTGCTCAGGTTAAGTTAACTATGTTCCCAAGCAATAAACGGTCCTGTATTAGCTATCTTCCTTTAGGGTAGAACAAAAGACCAGATCTTGACAAAGACTTACAAGAGATCAATTGTCACAGAAAGTAAAGTTTAACAAACATATAGACATGTCTCGGGGGAGGAAGGCCACAAGGTTTAGGTTGAACATAACCTTATCAGCAAAAGAATAACATTTCTGGGAAGTCTAATGATGGTTGCCAGATGTCTTGGTGGTTCAGGCTGTGAAGATGATAACAGGGAGATGTTTGGATAAGTATGTTGAGATATAAATGTTCCCCGCTCTCTGCTCTGTTTGCAGAGATGTAGACCAGACAGTCCGTGGTTCCTCAGTGGAATCAAATAAAAGTACACAGCTGAGTAATCTTGGCTTCTGCTGCTTGACATTTGAAAGTATGTGTTGGGTTGGACATGAAAGGCAAGTAGAGAGTTTAGTATTGAATGATGTAAATAAAAACAAACAGTATTTATTTTAGATAAAGTCATGTTGCAAAATAATTGCAAACAATCTTCACCCTTTAAGAAGGAGAGGAAAACATTAGGTGCCATTCCAACAGTGATGAATTAGGCATCTCCATTGAGCTTCCAAAATAAAGGAGTGAAATAACATGGGCGTGTGAGGAACTCTGTATGAATGAATTGTTTTGGCTGTGATCCAGAGTGTTCCTCTGGCGGAGCCAGTTAAAACACAGATATTGGGATGGCTCATTGTTATGTGTGTGTATGTGTGTGTGTGGGATCTGCCCCAGAGCTTGGATTTGTTCTCACAGTACAAAAGCAGGGAAATTAAATAGTAAAACAAGCTGGAATGGGAGTGAAGATGTGTCATCCTGCTTGGGTTGAAGCGATGTGATGGTGGGGTTACACAGGGTTGTCGACACGTCCTTGGGGAAATGAGTTGAAATTTAATAAGGGCCTTCACAAGTTCAGGCAAGTATTGTAATCTGCCCTGACTACAAAATACAGTTGAATAAACCCCCCTCCAAATACTCCCCTTTAAATCTTTTTTGTCATGAGAATATCTTGTTTACTACTGAGGCTGCTTGGTTGAGGAACAATGGGCTGAAGCATGCAGTTGTCTGTTATTCTGTTAATAAATTATGCAGAATTCATCAGTTGCAAAGTGTCGCTCCTTCTTTCACTTTCTATCAAGTTGTCGATAAACTATCCTTATGTCCCCAGCTTTTTCAAAATCCTATTCGGGTTCACTGTTTCTGTGCAGCTTTAATTAAAAAGTCCTGTTCACATAAGGCTTCATGATCCAATCAGCATCAGTGGCAGCAGCAGAACCTCTTGAGTTTTCTGCTTCCAGCTGCTAAACTGAAAACAGCTCACAAAACCCAGGTTGAATGTGTCGGTTTGATTTCTTTGAGGAATGTTCTTGAAATGTCTTAAAATGAAAGATAATCTGTGGCAATTTTATTTTTACCTGTTGCTATTTTCTAAGTTGTGAAATGGAGTGTAATTTATTGGGGTTCATGGGATAGACCAACAAAAAGTAATGTATAACTATGAATTGTAGGTAAAAAAGGATGTGTGGTCCTACAGAAGCATAAGATAGTTGTTAGTGAGGTCCAAGGATCACAGTAGACAGGTAGGGGAGAAAGTTGTGGAGAAGTTTAAAGCAGGGTTAGGTCATAAAACAATATCCAAGGTAAACAGTTTCCAGCAGAAAACTGTGAGGAAATATGTCAACTTCAATGAACCTTCACAGAGTAACATACATGGCGAGAGTTCTGGTGGACGGTTTTCGTTAAACCCATTCTGAAAATACATCTTGGCAGTGGAGATGCCTGCTGGAGACTTTATAGTAGCTGATGGAGACATACACTACTTACAAAAAGGGATATTTGGCTTCCAGGTGAAATTTCATGGTGAACCTAATATGCACTATAACCCTTACATGTGAACTTAATGTGACCCTCTCTAAGGTATTGAATGTACATGTCCGAAACCGTTTACATCAGCGTTGCAAGGGTAACTCACCACACCACCAGGCACATCATCATCTTGCATGAGCCAGGGAGCATTTATGCTGGATGAGGAACCAGTGGGCCTCAGTGCTGTTCTCTGATGTCAAGGAGAGCGCTGTACATCAGCCCCTGTTGTCACCAGATGAGTCGTTGGTTGTGGTGGTGTTACAGTGTGGACAGGTATGTCTACTCAATACAGAACTGCCCTAGACTTTGTGAATAGTACAGTGACAAGCCCATACTACCTGAATAATATCATTAATCCAGTCATTGTGCCCCTGCATGAACAACACAAGCACATCATTGGGGAACGGCTGCTGGAGACTGGGGTACCTCGAATGAAGTGGCCAGCACTTACTCCAGACCTGATCCTACAGGTTTTTCTGAGTCACCGTCTAGAGGCTCGTAACTTTTTACACCAGAACCTCAATAGCCAGAGGGCCATGCCTCAGCAGACAATAAGTCGACTTGTAAACAGGATGAGATGTCATTGTCAAGCTGTAACTGAAGCTCAAGGGCACATGACACGTTATTGAGACTTTGACATTTTTTGTTGTGGTATACCCAGCACTGTTTGCTTTTGTTTCAAGAAATAGTTTGAGATTATTAAATCACCATTGTTGTTTCTCATTAAATGCTCTACCTAATATCACTGTAGTGTGACCCTTTATGGTTTCCAGAAACATTTTGAAAGTAGTGTTTCTGATAAACACATTGTAAATGTATTTATGAAAAATGCTCCTTTTTCATTACCTCAACTATATATATGATTTTGAGTTGTTTATTACCTGCAAAAGCAAAAAAATAAATAAAAATAAAAGTAAACAAATACAAAAAAATAACCTATCAGCATCTTCTGGAGCATGGATCATGTAATCTAGGAGACACAGCATAGACGAGGAAGAAATGGAGTAAAATTCAGCATTTAAAAAAAAATTTGATTGGATGAGACCAAAATGGAACTTTTGACATGCAAATGGTTATGTGTGGTGGAAGATAAGCACTTTGGCATCAAATTAAACACACTATCCCCACAGTGACGCATGGTGATGGAAGCATTATGCTGTGGGAATGCTGGTCATACATGATATTACAATGAATGAAGCAAAATATAGCACAATTGTGCAAGACAATTTGTAGGAGGCTGCAGAGGAGTAGAAACTCGAGTGGGGAGTGAGAATGGGTGGGTGTACATCTTTTAGCACAATTGAATCATTCAAATTGTAGCATTTGTTTGTGTTGAAGTGGTCCAGTCAGAATTAAATCTGTGGCAAGACTTGGGCAAAAGGTTGATGAAATATGCTCTCAATTCAATCATATAGTACTTGAGCAAAAAATTACATTGTTCAATGTGCAAAGCTGGTAGAGACATTCCCCAACAGAACTATAGCTATAACTGCAGCTTAACATGGTTTTAGAAGTCAGTGGACTAAATTCAGAGTTAAAAACGTAGTATAGTTTTCCTTCAACTTACAAAAAGGTGTTTCTGTGTGTTGGGCTTTCACATAAAATCCCAATAAAATACTTTGAAGTTTATGGTTGTAACAGGAAAAAAATGTGAAACACAGCAATCCAGAATGCCTTGCACCAACTAAAAATATTATTAGTTAAATAAACTACAACTCTGATTTAGTTTAATTGGCAAACTCTGTTTGGAGACCACAATTTACTCCCCAGAAAACACTTAAGCAAGCTTGTGTTAGACAAAGTTATATTAAGGAGAAAAATTACATCGATGATTTTCAAATATTTATAAAAATAGCTGAAACACCAATAATGATTTGGCCTTTTCAGCTGGATTAATTTAGTGCTGGTTTTAAATGTTCTTAAACCTCAAACATCAGCTTGACCGAGCTAGTTTGTAGTAAAATACCAGCATTCAAGATACTAATGTACTGTGTGTTCCAGCATCGCTGTATCACCCTACCCCACCCTGTAGCTGTTTTACAATGAGCCCTCCAGAGATAAGCCTTTCTTTGATGTGTTGTGTCTCAACACAGATGACATGACCGTGTGGGATGCCCCACTGGCTGACTCCTCATCCCTAACATTTCCTGGACATAAACAAGGAAGATGCTGAGTAGAGGAAACAGGCTTCCACTGTGCTTTGTATCTTTGTAATCCCATATGGCATGCTTATATATTGAATTGGCTCACCATTCACTGGGTCTGAAAGGGCTCAACAACTGATGCAAACGGTCACGGAGATAGTTTGTTAAGAGCTTATAACCAGAAGCTACTCTTGAATGTAAATCTAGGTAAACTGACACAGATATTCAAATACACACAATGTGGGGAAAGATGTGTGCAGAAGATGTCATCCTCTTCATAAAAATAAATATTAAAATCAAGTTGTAGCAAAATAGGTTGCAAAGGTGTTTGAAGTCTAAGGAAAGAAAGGTGAAATTAGAGAAGTTATATCCAAAGTCACAAGGCTTAATTTTGTTCCAAGTCAGACTTTAATGTTTTTGGGGTTTTTTTAAGACAAAAGGAAGAAAAAACCCAAACTAAAGCTCCAGATTTCTTAGTGACAGAAACTTGTATTGACGTCTGGTCCAGAAAATTGGTCTTGGGATTTGGTCATTAATGTGTGAGGCTGCCTCTACAGTGGAAGAACACCACCTAGCAGTCCTACATGAGCTATTAGATGATGGATTGATAGTACCAAATCTAGAAACCCATTATATTAGCATTATATTATAGAGGACTGGACTGCAATGGAGAAAACTTAGCTTTATTTGGCAGGTTTTCTGCGTACAAACAAGGATTTTGGCTTATTTCCACTTGCTCTCAATGAAGACTTTCTTTTCAGAAGTATAAAAGGGAAGTGAAAATATTTCTGCAAATACAGTATGTAGATATAGTGTTTTTACAAAAAATGACAGCCTTGGTTGAATTGTACAAATATGCATGGTATCAATCTGGGCACTCTGTAAGAAATTGTCTCTGTGGCAGCTGTTTTTTGCAAATAAGGCTTTGTTATCTGAATGTAAAAGTCTAAACTGTTTGTTTAAAGGATGGGTGGGATCTGCAGAGATGTTAGCTGCCCTTTTTTCTAACCCTATACCTGTTTAGGTCCTGGATGGAGGAAAGGCTTTAATGGTCCACTCTGCAGACCTAATTGTTTGTTGTAGTTTGGATATGTCCTGTTTTGTGGATGAGCCAAACCACAAACACAGTGATGGATACGCACATAGCAGACTGAATAATGGCAGTGTAGAAAATGACCAGCAGCTCCTGTGGAAGGTTGTACTTCTTGAGTTGCCACAGGAAGTATAGTCTCTGTTTGGGCTTTCTTACAAACATTGCCCTTGTGTGAAGACCATCTCAGGTCCTGAGAAAGGGTGGTTTCTAGGAACCGGAAGTAGTCACCTGTAGACATTGTTGTTAAGGATGGTGAGCGGAGAGAGTGTGGGAGTGCTCCCTAGAAGTACACCATAATCTCCACTGTACTGGTTTAGCACCAGGTGGTTCTGACCTCACCAGTTGACCACCTGATCCACCTACTGTCTGTATGTAGACTTGTCACTGTCCTGGATCAGTCCAATAACAGTGGTGTAATCTGCAAAGTTTAGGAGTTTCAGAGACAGGTCCGCTGAGGTGCTGTCATTTGTGTGGAGGGAGATGAGGCCTGGAGACAGAACACACCCCTGGGGGGCTCTGGTGCTAATTGTTCTTTTGCAGGGGAAGATGCTCCCCAGCCTCACCTGCTGCTGCTGGTGAGTCAGGAAGCTGGTGATCCACTGAAAGGTGAAGCCTAACACTTTGAGCTGGGTAAGCTTTTGGTGGAGTATGTCTGGGTTGATGGTGTTGAAGGCTGAGCTGAAGTAAAAGAAAAAAAGGATTCTGGCCTACGTCTCTGGGTGGTCGAGGTGGTCCCAGATGGACTGCATTGTCTGCTGACCTGCTTGCCTGGTAAGCAAACATGGGGTCCAGCAGGGGGTCGTTGATGTCCTTCAGATGCTTTAATGGAATGGCCTTTCTTACATTTCTTACATTTCTTACATTTCTTACATTCGTTCGTTCGACGTCTTCCGCTTATCCAGTGCCGGGTCGCGGGGGCAGCAGACTCAGCAGAGACGCCCAGACGTCCCTCTCTCCAGACACCTCCTCCAGCTCCTCCAGGGGGAGCCCAAGGCGTTCCCAGGCCAGCCGAGAGACATAGTCCCTCCAGCGTGTCCTGGGCCGTCCCCTGGGCCTCCTCCCGGTGGGACGTGCCTGGAACACCTCCCGAGGAAGGCGTCCAGGAGGCATCCGGTATAGATGCCCGAGCCACCTCAACTGGCTCCTCTCGATGTGGAGGAGCAGCGGCTCTACTACGAGCTCCTCCCGGATGGCCGAGCTCCTCACCCTATCTCTAAGGGAGTGCCACCCTACAGGAGGAAGCTCATTTCAGCCGCTTGTATCCGTGATCTCGTTCTTTCGGTCATGACCCAAAGTTCATGGCCATAGGTGAGGGTAGGAACGTAGACCGACCAGTAAATTGAGAGCTTTGCTTTTCGCCTCAGCTCTCTCTTCACCACAATGGACCAGCACAGCCCCCCCATTACTGTGGCAGCCGCACCGATCCGTCTGTCGATCTCCCGCTCCATTCTTCCCTCACTCGTGAACAAGACCCCGAGATACTTAAACTCCTCCACTTGAGGCAGGAACTCCCCTCCGACCTGAAGAGGACAAGCCACCCTTTTCCGGTCGAGTACCATGGCCTCGGACTTGGAGGAGCTGATCCTCATCCCAGCCGCTTCACACTCGGCTGCGAACCGCCACAGCGCATGCTGTAGGTCTTGGCTAGAGGGGGCCAGCAGGACCACGTCATCCGCAAAAAGAAGAGACGAAATCTACTGGTCCCCAAACCAGACCCCCTCCGGCCCTTGGCTGCGTCTAGAAGTCCTGTCCATAAAAGTTATGATCAGGACCGGTGACAAAGGGCAGCCCTGCCGGAGTCCAACATGCACTGGGAACAGGTCCGACTTAGTGCCGGCAATGCGGACCAAACTCTTGCTCCGCTCGTACAGGGACCGGATGGCCCCTAATAAAGGGCCCCCGATTCCATACTCCTGGAGCACCCCCCACAGGGCATCACGAGGGACACAGTCGAATGCCTTCTCCAGGTCCACAAAACACATGTGAACCGGTTGGGCAAACTCCCATGAACCCTCGAGCACCCTGTAGAGGGTATAGAGCTGGTCCAGTGTTCCACGGCTGGGACGAAAACCACACTGTTCCTCCTGAAGCCGAGGTTCGACTATCGGTCGGACTCTCGTCTCCAATACCCTGGCGTGGGCCTTACCAGGGAGGCTGAGGAGTGTGATCCCCCTGTAGTTGGAACACACCCTCCGGTCCCCCTTCTTATAAAGGGGGACCACCACCCCAGTCTGCCAGTCCAGAGGCACTGTCCCCGACCGCCACGCAATGTTGAAGAGGCGTGTCAACCATGACAGCCCTACAACATCCAGACACTTGAGGTACTCAGGGCGGATATCATCCACCCCCGAAGCCTTGCCACCGCGGAGCTTTTTAACCACCTCGGTGACTTCAGCCTGGGTGATGAAAGAGTCCAACCCCGAGTCCCCAGCCTCTGTTTCCACCACGGAATGCGTGATGGCAGGATTGAGGAGATCCTCGAAGTACTCCTTCCACCGCCCGATAATGTCCTCAGTCGAGGTCAGCAGTCTCCTGCCCCCACTATAAACAGTGTTGGCAAAGCACTGCTTCCCCCTCCTGAGGCGCCGGATGGTTTGCCAGAATCGCTTCGAGGCCAACCGGTAGTCCTTCTCCATGGCCTCACCGAACTCTTCCCAGGCCCGAGTTTTTGCCTCTGCCACAGCCCGGGCCGCAGCACGCTTGGCCTCACGGTACCCGTCAGCCGCCTCAGGAGTCCCACAAGCCAACCACAGCCGATAGGACTCCTTCTTCAGCTTAACAGCATCCCTTACTGCCGGTGTCCACCACCGGGTTCTGGGATTGCCGCCACGACAGGCACCGCAGACCTTACGGCCGCAGCTATGGGCAGCAGCATCAACAATAGATGCAGAGAACATGGTCCACTCGGACTCTATGTCTCCAACATCCCCCGGGATCTGGTCGAAGCTCTCCCGGAGGTGGGAGTTGAATACATCCCTGGCCGAGGGCTCCGCCAGGCGTTCCCAGCAGACCCTCACTATGCGCTTGGGCCTGCCAAGTCTGTCTGGCTTTCTCCTCCTCCAGCGGATCCAACTCACCACCAGGTGATGATCAGTGGACAGCTCAGCCCCTCTCTTCACCCGAGTGTCCAAAACATGCGGCCGAAGGTCTGATGATACGACAACAAAGTCGATCATCGACCTCCTGCCTAGGGTGTCCTGGTGCCAAGTGCACTGATGGACACCCTTATGTTTGAACATGGTGTTCGTTATGGACAATCCGTGACTAGCACAGAAGTCCAATAACAAAACACCACTCGGATTCAGATCGGGGAGGCCATTCCTCCCGATCACGCCTCTCCAGGTGTCACTGTCGTTCCCCACGTGGGCGTTGAAGTCCCCCAGCAGAATAATGGAGTCCCCGGGAGGGGCACTATCCAGCACCCCCGACAGGGACGCCAAGAAGGCAGGGTACTCTGCACTACCACTCGGCCCGTAGGCTGAAATGATAGTCAGAGACCTCTCCCCAACCCGAAGGCGCAGGGATACAACCCTCTCATCCACTGGGGTAAACCCCAACACGAGACGGCTGAGCTGGGGGGCAACAAGCAAACCCACACCAGCCCGCCGCCTCTCCCCGTGGGCCACTCCAGAGTAGAAGAGAGTCCAACCCCTCTCAAGGAGATGGGTTCCAGAGCCCACGCTATGCGTGGAGGCGAGCCCGATTATTTCTAGTCGATATCTCTCGACCTCCCGCACAAGCTCAAGCTCCTTCCCCCCCAGCGAGGTGACATTCCACGTCCGTAGAGCCAGCCTAAGCATCCGGGGATCGGGCTGCTGAGGTCTCCACCTTCGTCCGCCACCCAATCCTCTTTGCACCGGTCCCTCACGGTTCCCCCTGCAGGTGGTGGGCCCACTGGGGGATGGCCTCGCGTCTCTCGTTCGGGCTTGGCCCGGCCGGGTCCCGCGAGGAGCAACCCAGCCACCAGGCGCTCTCCGACGCGTCCCGTCCCCAGGCCTGGCTCCAGGGTGGGACCCCGGCTCCGCCGTACCGGGCGACGTCACGTGCCTCGATATTTTGTTCTTCATGAGGGGTTCTTGAACCATTCTTTGTCTGACCCATCACCTAGAGCCTGTTTGCCATGGGAGACCCTACCAGGGGCATTTAGGCCCCAGACAACATAGCCTCTAGGATCATTTGAGCACTCAAACCCCTCCACCACGTTAAGGTGACGGTTCAAGGAGGGGTGGACGGTTTGTAAAAGTGTAATTTCCACTGGCTTGAAAATAACCTGTTTTATCTGAAGGCTGATGGTTAAAGTGTTTTACTCTTTTATTTTCTTATATCTTTGGGATACACAGAGGTAGAATCACATCTCCCAGCCTTTTCAGAGCCGCTAGTTTTCCATGTTACGGTGAATACTTCCCAGCATGCACAGATTTAGTCTTTGCATATTGCAGCAGCTCTCAGGCAATACTCTGACAAAAACCCTTCCTTCCCCTCATCCTCCTCCCCCCCTTCTTGTTCTGCTTGTCCTCAGATAACTGCCTCTAGCAGACAATGTCCTGTTGGCACTTGGCACCCAGGGGAACCAAACTGCGTTATTCCCTACCTAACGCTCCTCACAGATGCGAACCTACACCAAACCGAGCTCGGATGGAAGTGTTCGGATGGAAGTGTGCATGTAATGTGTAAATGCCCACACAGCAGCGGTGCAGCATGCAGTGTTTTGTATGTGTGCCACTACATGCAGGCTGTGCTAGTGCTGAATTATTATTGTGTGCCTGTGAGCTGGTGTTGTCTGTCAATCTTCCCCCCGGTCCCAGTCTGCTCTGGCTGATTTTATAGAAGCAACAGACAGCGTGGGCACACACAAAGACTCACAGAAACACACACAAGCTCAGAGCAGCCATGATCCCAGGCTGATAGAGACAGACACAGACGTGGTGAAGTTGAGAAAAAAGCCTGAGGTTGTCTGCAGACCACAGGGAATACGCCCCCGAGTCATGAAAAATACCGGAGTAAAAGCCAAAAACTCTGCTAAACCCCCTCCTCTATGCTAATTCTGCAGTTTAGTTCCTGTCTGACTGTCTATCACTCATCTCCTCAACTGCCGTAATCATTCCCATTTTTAAACTTTGCATTCGTCTACCAACCTGATTTGGTTTTGTTTTGTTTTTTGTTGTGAAGCACATTCATCCGGTTGCTCCCTTTTGTTCAACATTGCCATCAGTCTTGCATGAAGAAAATCTATGCATCAGCATTGTAATTTTGTAATCAGCACATCGAGGAATACAAATCAGATCTCAGAACGGAAGCACAGCTGTAATGCATGTGATCCATCAGAAGGAACGAGTTGTAAACAAATGATAAACGTGCTTTATTGAGGTGATTAATTGTCTGATTAACAGATTGATCCATCCGGAGTTTCTGTCCCGCTGAAACATGTCGGTGGACTTGTGATTGCAGCTGTAAAGCCATATTTCATGTTTGCTCTGTAAAATCGATTTAAATACACCGACTGTTTAGGAATAAGCACTGCATGACTGATGCATTTTTATTTTCTATCCAGTGGCATTACAATATATGTCTGATTGTAACATTTCATTTTGTTTATGGCCTTTCTTTATTTTACTGCTCTGTATTCTTGGTTATTAGATTTTTATAAAGGATTGTAGAACTCCTTGTTGCCAGCCTACTCCCATCCACATCCACCGAATAACACAAAAGTATGGTGAGATATAATACATCACAAATAAGCATGCCAAATAGAGACAGTTAGTAAATTGATAATACACCACTGGCCACTTTATTAGGCACACTTGTTGAATTGTTTACAAACCTAAATGTTGAATCAACCAATCACTTTGCAGGAGCTTCACATAATTAGGCACCTTGAAATGGTGAAGTTGAAGCTGAGCATCAGGGTGAGAAAGAAAAGCTCTTGAAGTCACTTTGTTGGTGTCATGTTAGACTCGGGAGGTGCCGATTCACTGGATTTTTGTGTACAATTGTCCCTCAAGTTTACAAGGAACGATCTAAAATAGAGAAAATATCAAGTGAGCGGCAGTTGTGTGGATGAAAATCCTTTGTTAACGTCATAGGAGAATTGGCCAACTAGTGGAAAGTGACAAAAATCCAACAGTGAGTTAAATAACCATTCTTTACAATCAGAGCATGCAGAATACCATCTCTGAGCGCATAACAGGTTGTTCCTTGAAGCAGATAGGAAACAGCAGCAGAAGACCACACTGGGCACCACTCCTGTCAGTAAACTAAGGGTTTAATATGCACAGGCTCAGCGAAGTTAGTTAATAACAAATAAGAAAAATATCACCTGGTCTTATAGATCTAGATTTTAGCTGCGAATGATGGTATGGTCAGACTTTGGTTTAAATAACATGAAATTATTGCTCCATCATGCCTTGGGACAGAGGTTCAAGCTAGTGGTGATGGTATTATTGTGTTGGGGATCATTTTGTGGCACACTTTGGGTCCCTTTGCACAAAATGAGCATTGTTTATTCACCGCAGCCTACCTGAGTATTGTTTCTGACCATGTCCATCCCACTATGACCACAGTCCATTCATCTTCTCATGGCTACTGCCAGCAAGACAATGCACTATGTCACAAAGCCCAGATAATCTCAAACTGGTTTATTGTATATGAAAACGAGGACACTGTTCTTCTATGGCTTCCAGAGTCATAAGATCTAAATCCAACAGAGCACCACCAGATGTGGTAGATTGGGAGATTAACATAATAGAGATGCTGCCAACAAATCTGCAGCAAGTGTTTGCTCTTATTGTGATACTTTGTTTAAAAGCCTTGTTGGAAAACCCATGCCAAAAAGAATTTGGTACTAGCTTCATTTGGGTAATATAACCCTTCTGCAGCTAAACCGTCAGACATGCTAGTGGTTGGGGCTGTAGTGCGGAGCTGCTTTCAAAGCACCTGACTTTAAAACCATTGATTTATGGTCATTGATCGACAGTCATATCAGCTCCTGTAGATATATGATGGTCATTTTGTGCAGCGGGGCACAGAGAATAATCATACTGATTGCTCTTTCACTCTAAGAGGCGTTTGTTCTCTCTCCTGCGTAACTAGCGGCAGTGGGGCTAAACATGAGCCAGAGTGATTGACCCCCCCCCCCCCCAAGCAGTCAAAATATCGGGCCCACGCTGAATGGCCCAGCTATGCCTATCGCAATAAAAGATTGATGAGCCTCTTCAGGTGGATACAAAGCTAAGTGTCTTGTTTATTAATGTGCTGTGATTGGATCCATTAGCTGCCTGTGTAAACTAATCGCCTCATAATGTGTGTTGTCATTTCAGCCTAACTGCTCATAATGTATTCTTCCCCCGTCTTTGCAAATGCAGTTATTTTCTAATAGACTCGTAGAAATAATGTTGTGTCAGGAGTAAGGATTTTTTTTTCCTTTTCATTCGGTCCACTGAGCAATGAGCATGTTTCGCATTCACATTGATTACTGACTTTGCTATATGCTCCGGCCTGCTGTAATCTCTTATGAGCAGTTGTATGCATACTGAGGGAAGAGTACAGCCAGCTTGGTGCAAATCGAGATGCTCAATTTTTAAGCTAATTCTACCTAGTGGAGTGAAGACTTCCTGACATAGGTCTTTAGCTTGAAAAGAAATTAGGTCAAATCTCAGCTGCATCCTGTGCTGTGATTGCAGATGACATTTCTCTCCTGGTTGACATGACATCCGGAAACACTTCAGCATAGCAGCAACACTAAGGATAAAGATTATTGACTCATAATAACATTTCTAATAGTACTGCTTTCACAAAAGGATGATGTAGAAAAACTAATTCAAAACTGCCTGACAACCATAACTGTATAATAACCACCTTGGCTGATATGCTGCTCGCCATCCAGCGGGATTAATTTCTTCAAAGCATAATGTATCTCCTTTATTCTGGATCTGAGATCTAGAGTTGGTGATCTCAAGGTGCGCTGTCAGACTTTGAAGTGCAAAAGAGTCAGAGTGGGATAGAAGATAGAAGCTTCACAGCCCAGGTTTCTCCCCGCTGAGGCACTCTGACCTCAAGTGAATGACAAGAATGTGAGCAAATTGAAAATAATTTTTGTCGGGCACACTGCAGCTCTGTGTACACACCGGAAAATAAACTTTGTGTAACTACCTGTCAGAATTGATTTGCAATGCCAGCAAGTTTTAAAATGGTATCTTTGGCTTTTTAAATGGGCAGTCCTTCCTTACCCTTACACTGCAGAGATATAAAGCTTTGCCAGGCATTCTTATTTCTCATTTTGTGTATGGACCAGCACCAAATAGTGCAGAATTGTGAAGTGGAAAGCAAATGAAACAACACACACGCTGTCATGTTTGGTTCTGAACGAGGAGACTCTAAAGCAGCACGCAGACACAGGAAAGGTTTAAACAGGTTTATTGAAATGATGTTTTTGGGCAATGTCAGGACTCCGTAGACATCTGGCTTCAGGGATCGGTTCACTATGAGAGAGAATGGTTATTGTCAAGAAGATGGTTCTGAATCTTGATGGTATGAATGCAGGGCTTACTTTTTACTTCCTTAAACAGCATAATAAACCAGCACTCAGCTCCATGGCCTGACACACGCAGAACAAAACGTATCTAATTGTACTTTTAAAGATACAAAGGTTTGTCACCTCAAAAGTACTTCTATTGTACTCTCCACATTAGAATAAATGTACTTATTTGTACCGCTGTAGTTTGTACCTTGTAAAGACCATAAATGTACCTTTGGTGATAGCCCAGTAAACTATTAGAAAAGTAAAAAGAAAGGAATCTGTTTTTATTGACTTTTACAGTGTACAACAGCCCCACCCCCAAAACACCACACAAACACATAACATACAACATGACGTATTATTTTCATTTTAACATTTACAGTTTTCCATTTCATTGAAAACTTCAACACAATGCTGAACTGTGACATCCACAGTCTAATTTGGCTGGAAGTCCATTCCATCTCCTGCTTTCAGTAAAGACCATTTTACATCAATCATTAACTCTGTACACATAAAAGTGGCTGTCATACGATAGAGGGATCAGCATTTTACCAAAAATAATCCATATGGTATTAATGTTGATGTATTGTATTTGCCAAAATTGTGGCACTGCCTCTGAATGCAGGACATCTGTGATGAATACATCTCTGTATTCATCCCCACAGTGACACTTCACCATGTGTCACTGTGGGGGGTGGTCAGTTGAGAGTGATGTGTTGTGTTGGTTTTCTATCACAGTAGGTCAAAAAGTTCAATTTGTTCTCATCTGACCAGACTACACTCTTCCACTTGTTAACTCATTGACATTCTTGAACAAGATCTTCTCTTTCATAAGGGCCAGATTTGTGGCTTGTTATGTTATATCAAAAGCTTCTTGCAGCTCACCTGTGTTTCTTTGTAGCTCCTCCTGAGTTACTATGGGCCTTTTGCCTGCCTCTCTAAAATGCTCTCCTTTCCCAGCCTGTCAGTTTTGGATGAACGGCCATGTTTTGGTAGCTATGCGGTCATGCTATACTCTTTCCATTTTCAGATGGTGGATTAAACAGCTCCCTGTGAAATATTTAAATTGTGAAATATTGTCTTATAACTGGACCCTGCTGTAAACGTCTCTAAAATTGTATCTCTGACCTGTATGATGTGTCCCTAGGTCTTTATTAGACCCTTTGTTAACTAATCATATGATTTCCAAAGGTTATTGGTCAAACTGGATTTTATTATGGAGTTTCAAGGCAAAGACAACTAAATACAAATGTGTGTCACACCTTTTTATACAGAAAGAAAAAGAAAACTATGTTATGTTTTGACTTCCACTTTGCAGTTATGCACAACATTGTGTTAGCTTATTACATAGTTATTACATAGTTTGTGGTTGTGACAAAAGTCCCAGATCCATACATAGGCTTGCAACGCACTACAATTAACACCACCACAGCAGAAGACATTTGAATTAAAGAATTACAAAACTACAGAGCGTTACTATTTTCAGCCTCTCCCTGATGCTCCCTGCATCACATACAATGTGACAGGTGTTCTTTGCTTTCGTTTTTTTTTTCTGCAGCATATTCACCAGACACACAAACACACACAGAGACACACACACACACACACACACACACACACACACACACACACACACACACACACACACACACACAAACACACACACACACACAAACACACGGCAGGCCTCCTCTATAAATAAAACTGTAGCTTGGTCTTTTTTGCAGCAGATCCTCGCCAAAGCGGGTGCCAGTCACAGGAGGACTCCACTTCATAAGAAACAGCTCAACAAACACCACACACGCAGGAAATGAGTGAACAATAGCGAGAAATTGTGTCACTCTGCTTTTCTTAGCAGCGCACTCACCACATGCTGCGGTGCAACACTAGCTGTTAGTGAGTCGGATCTAATGGATGGGTCTGCACATTCGATAAGTAGCCCTTTGAGATCTTCTGTGTTTAAGGGGGTAGAGTAATGGCTGTACTGTAAACAACCTGGTTGGGAGCCAAATTCACAAATTAAGCTTTAACTGCATTTAATGAGGACACAGACTTCAGATCCTTCTCTTTGATTTTATTCAAACTATATGAGCTGTGTCGGCTGTTTTTATTTATCAAGTGTTTCTGGGAACCAAAGAATGAACTTAGGTGATCTAACAGGCTGCAACTCTGGAAAATCACATGCAAACACTCCTCAATCTGCACCAAAAGAATAACAGAGCACCTTCACACATTTCCCTTTGCTCGTTCTATTGTCCTGATTATAAACACACCTGCAGTTCCTTCCTTCCAGCAGCAAAGTTCCCACAAAACCAATCAGGCAGCCTGAAAGCCATAGCCACAATGATGTAATTACTCACCCTGCTTCCCAGGACATACAGAAAGGAAACCGAAGGGGCGGTAGGCTGGGGGGCCCATAGCTGTGGCTGAACAGCAAAGCCAGTTTCAGTGCTCTTTAAAAAGGGCTTTGGTGTAAAGCAATTCTGGATTAACCTGATACATGATACCTCCAGAGCGCTCATCACAAAGAAACAAAAGCATGTAGGATGTCTGAAACAACTCTGTTTTTTTTGTGGGGTTTTTTTGGTTTTAAACAAATACAACAAGATTGAATTGCTTAACTTGATGAGTCTAAAGTAGATTTAGGCAAAAAGAGGTATTTAAAATGATAAACCCTGATGGGAGTTCATTGAACAATGTGATGAAATGTAATATATGGATATTTGATGCATGAAAATTTGTAGGACTAAAGAAACCTAAAGCTATACACATGGTGGATGTTAAAAGTTTACATTCCCATGTTCAAATGGCAGCTTTTTTATTATGCTGAAAATAACAAACCTTGATAAGCCATTTCAAAAATGTCTCCAACTTAAATATGGCCTATGTGCTGTACAATTCAATTGAAAATAAACAAGTAATAGCCCTGTTGCACAAATATGCTCACCCTAAAACTAATAGTTTGTGTAAGTACTATCACAATGGCGGCAGAGCACCGGATGTAGGATGTGTGACACCATGTGGGAACTATTTACACTTCACAACAAAGAAATGCACTATATCTGTACTTTGTCCTTGTTCTTGGTCTGATTGTATTTTCTAAAGATTTCATAAAAAGATTAAATAAAAAAAAGTACAATTTACCATAAAAAAATTTGCCAAAGGGGTAAAATAAAGGATAGTCCATGAAAATAGTATGAGAAAATAAAGAAATCCTTCACATTAGAAAAGCAATTTCAACGGCTGCCTATCCAATGCTATCGCCAGCCTCTTCAATGCTAACGCAAGTGAGTACTCTCCTTCTGATTTGCCAGTGCCGGCCTATCAGTAGTCAGATCAGTAGCTAGCTTCAGAGTGCAATAAAGAAGTAGCCACCGCTGGGTGCACAATAGCCTTAATTTTGAAACTGATACTGCGCCATACGATTAGGGTCTGGTGTGGAGGAAAAAACTGGAATACGATGGACCCTTTGTCGTGTTCAAGAAACCAGCTTGAGATTATATGAATGTTGTGACATGGTGCATTATTCTGCCATAACCCCCATAAGAGCAACGGGTACATTGAGAGGTAAACATGGTCAGCAGCAATACTCTGTGGTAGGTTGTGGTGTTTACTAAGGGACCCAAAGTGTTCCAAGAAAGTATCCTACATTACACCACCATCACCAGCCTTAACAACTGACACAGCTGATTGCCGTTTACACCAGTTCTGACCAAGCCATTTGAAGGCAAAAGCTGAAATCAAGGCACACTGGACTGAGCAATGTTTTTTCAGTCAATTATTATCAAATTTTGGTGATGCCTGTTCAAATTCAGGCCTCAAGGTGCATCTTTTTATTTATCACGTATCAATAGTCTCCTTTAACAAACATTAGACGCTGGATGTTTGTGCTAATGCTAGTGTTCCTAAACACAGCAGTTTTGAAAAGGATTGCTGCATGCCAAGTGTTGCCTTTCTATCATCTTGAAACAGTTTGCCCAATTGCCTCTGACTTCTCAGAAATCTTTTTTTCCCCCATTCTAATGCACAGTTTGAACATTAGCAATTCATTTTTACAACATTTAGGTTCCAGAATTCATTGGGTTGTTGTCATTGGATTGGTTGATTCAAGTTTTGCGTTAAGCAATTGTACAGGTATAAAGTGTACAATTGAGTATATTTTTCTGTCTATATTGACCTTTCTGTGAACCAAGTAAAGTAATTTTCAATAAATTAGAATATGTGTTCCAGTGAGGATTGCTTGTCAGATTAAGAGTATTGTTTGAAAATAACAACCTTTAAGGATTTCTAACACATATCTTTCAAAAAGCCCACATTTTTGTATTAAAAGATAAATTTTTATTGGTCTAATGCAAAATTTGTTTTTTCATTAGCTGTAAGCAGAAAATCCTCATAATAAACAGAAAACTGAAAACACCAGTTTGTGTGCAGGTAATCTATATAACATGTTTCACTTAGTGAGCTAAGTTACTGAAATAAATGAACTTTTCAACAATATTCTAGTTTCGTGAATGGGTCCTGTAGGTCACAATTTTTAGCCCAATGTTTGGTCAAAGCTACCAAACAAGTCCTAGCATGAAACCAGCTTTTTCGTTAAATCAATATGGGGTTTTTTATGTGCAAAGCTGTAGGAGCTACAGAGAGTTTTTTATGTTTGTAATGTAAGCAGTTGGCCATGTTCTGTACAGCTCATGCGTAGCTCCACACCTCAGTGTTTGTTTGCATTCACCTCACATGACCCCACTGTGACATGCCCCTGTGATTTTACATTAATTGTCACACCACAACCTTTCTCTGTAACTCAAATTAGCAAGTTATTGACTCCATCCACAACATCTGCTGAGGTTATTATTTCCTTCCTAGAGGTGTTCTGCCATGTGAAATGCCGTGTAACCAACACCATTAAAATTGGGCCTGTTTGTAGTTGTCCTTGTTGCCACAAAGGCACTTCTTGAAAGAGAAAAGCTTTCTCAAGAGGATGCAGATGAAGACGAACTGTTATATTGCTTCTGAACCTGGAGTGGTGTTTAGTGCTTTTCAGCAACGACCTTCTCTGAGCTTGTTATGCAGTCTGAAGTGCCTGATATATATATATATATATATAATTCAATTCAATTCAATTCAGTTTATTTATATAGCACCAATTCACAACACATGTCTCAAGGCCCTTTCAAAAAAGTCAGGTTCATACATTCCAATTAATCCTAATCATTGAACAGTGCAGTCAGATTCAGTTATTTATTCAAATTGGATAAAACGTTTTTCTATCTGAGGAAAACCAGCAGATTGCATCCAGTCAGACTTGTAGCATTCACTCCTCCTGGATGAGCATGTAGAGACAGTGGACAGTCACTGGCGTTGCCTTTGCAGCAATCCCTCATACTGAGCATGCATGTAGCGACAGTGGAGAGGAAAAACTCCCTTTTAACAGGAAGAAACCTCCAGCAGAACCAGGCTCAGTGTGAGCGGCCATCTGCCAAGACCGACTGGGGGTTTGAGAGAACAGAGCAGAGACACAAAGAGAACAAAGAAGCGCTGATCCAGGAGTCCTTTCTATGGGAAGGAAAAGTAAATGTTAATGGATATAGCTCCTTTAGTTGTTTCATCTAGAAAGAAAGAACACATAAACTTTGAGCCAGTTTTCAAGGTTAGAGTCTGAAAGAGAGCACATATAATTAGTTACAGTAAAGCTCAGTCAATTTCCATCTCTAGGAGAGAGAAAGGGTTAAACACTGAAAGACAGGGCCAGGCCATGTGGATCATCGGTAGTAGGTGAGCATTAAGTTGTTGCCAGCAGAAGCTTGGACAATGTCCCTCTCCAGAAAGGTGTCACAGGTAGACACAGAGTCAGGCCAGGTTTAGCTTCTAGGAAGAGAAAAGAGAGATAACATAAAGTTAAAAGCTGAAATAACAGCAAATAATGCAAAATTGGAGAGTAGTGTGAGAATGTAGCGAAGAGTGTGAAAGTGGTCATTATGTCCTCCAGCAGCCTAAGCCTATAGCAGCATAACTACAGAGATAGCTCAGGATAACCTAAGCCTCTCTAACTATAAGCTTTATCAAAAAGGAAAGTTTTAAGCCTAGCCTTAAAAGTAGACAGGGTGTCTGCCTCACGGACTAAAACTGGGAGCTGGTTCCACAGGAGAGGAG
Organism: Girardinichthys multiradiatus; assembly: GCF_021462225.1. Lineage (NCBI taxonomy): Eukaryota > Metazoa > Chordata > Actinopteri > Cyprinodontiformes > Goodeidae > Girardinichthys > Girardinichthys multiradiatus. The sequence goes on along the minus strand of NC_061813.1, from coordinate 12,002,929 downwards.
CCTGATAACTAAAGGATCTGCCTCCCATTCTACTTCTAGAGACTCTAGGAACCACCAGTAAACCTGCAGTCTGAGAACGAAGTGCTCTGTTAGGAATATATGGAACAATCAGATCTTTGATGTATTATGAAGTTAAATCATTAAGGGCTTTATATGTGAGGAGGAGAATTTTAAATTCTATTCTGGATTTAACAGGGAGCCAATGAAGAGAAGCTAAAGTAGGATAAATATGATCTCTCTTTTTAATTTTCATCACTGAATCTTCAGCTGGGGTCTTCTACCTGCTCAGGGAAAGGATTTGAAGAGTACTTTAAAAGTAGAGAGATACTTCAAAAAGGCAGATGCTGGAGTAGCACTAAACATCCTGTGTTAGTCAAATTGCTCCAAATTAACCCCTGAAAGCCCACATTAATTTATCATGACTCACACACAACAACAACAAACCAGATATAACACATATTTTCACACCTTTTTATTTTTCCTGCATGAATAAGTAATTCTCAGACTAGTGCGGCATGCAGCCTGCTGGGCAGCTGTACCCTATCTCTTTTTGGTACTGGTTGGTGGTGAATGATGGAGAGGACGTTGTTGGGGGTGGCCACAGTCATAAAAGTGTAGGTTTTTGAACCCATGCCATATTCTCTGAAGCTGAAAAATAGCCCCATCAGTTTCTCATTTTATATGGATATGCACGGATGCGGCAGCAGCTTTAGTCTCTACTCAGTGTGGTGCCTTGCTATAGGCACTTTGTGTTTGGTTCTGTGTTTTTCTTTTCCTTTTGATTTTACAGTTACAGAGGAGGCTGTCAAGTAAGAACAAGGAAGCTAACGCTCATCTGTACTGTTCTGAGACCATTTTTTCAAGCATTAAATAAAAAGGCTTTTTAAATGACAAATACCTTTTAAAACCAGAGACTATAGGGATGTCTGGTTCATGGCTTTCGTTGCAGATACCGATCTGAGACATTTAAGAATAGGGATTTGCCAATACCTAGTCCGATACTTTTTAAAACAAATGCTATGTTTATGCTTAAAAACTCAACAGCCTTAACTAACAACACATTATCAGCAGTAAATGGTCTACCTGACTGTTGTGAAGTGACGTGAGACAACATGTGTTGTGAATTGGCGCTATATAAATAAAACTGAATTGAATTGAATTGAATTACATAGTATAGTTATTGCACCTAGTTTAAAAATGGCTTATCAGAGGCAACAATGTTCTTTTTTTTTCACCGTTTCTGGGAGGCAGACTTAAGTTTCTGAAATTATATCAGACTTGACACTTCAGAAATCATCTTTGATAAATGTCTTGTTCCTGGTGATAATGCTTTTATGCAGAGCAGGTTGAAGTTCTAGGCTAATGGGATAAATTCAGATGCAATAGAACACCAACATGTATTGAGAGATTAGTTGTTGATACCACTGTCTCTGCAACCAGCAGTTTATGCTGTTTTTCTGTTTGTTTGTACTTTTAAATTTTAACAAACAGAACATCATCTGCATACAAAAATATTCTATATACTGAATCTGCAATATTCATACTATGGATATTGGAATTCATACAGATCAATACAGCGTTGGGTTCAATGGCCAGGGCGTTTGAAATTTTGATCTTTGCTCTGTGGCTGTAAGTGGCTATCAAACTGCTGGTGTTCTCTGATTGACTGTGTTTGAGTTAGCGGTATTATCCTCTGTGTGTGTGTGTGTGTGTGTGTGTGTGTGTGTGTGGAGGCTTTGGTTGGAGAGGGGGATGTCCTTGGGGAGTCATCAAATCCAAATTCCCCTCAAAAGACACAAACAGGAAATAAGAAACAAAATAGGCAATTAATAGTGCATTTCTAATCAAAGGCTTGACATAAAAAGGAGTCTAAAATAATTTAAAGTAAGTAAAATGGAATCCCCTTGTACCCAGCACACTTTTTTCCTTATATTTGAGAGCTGTTTGTTTGGTTGCCTATTAGTGCCTAATTGAAAGAGTCCTGGGATAAGCTGTTAAAGAATGTAAGTTCTGTCCAAGCTGTGGCACAGCTCCGATTAGGGGAATGAAAGGAGAGCATAGGAGAATAGATATGCATCCGTAGACATTATTTCTCTCTTTCTTCATCACTTTTCTCTTTTTACAAGAACACTATGGTAAAGCTCCTTCAAACTGTATGCATTAATTTGAGCGGGGAGCAGAGGAAAATGTTTGCTGTTGAGCTGTTTTTTTCCTTCTTCCTGCTGAACAAATCTCCTCCCAGCACCGATACGTCTTTTGTTCCATTCCCCCGATAGCTTGTTCGGTTGCTTCCCGTTTGACGTTCATTTGTAGCAACTTCAAAAACATGCTGGCACTGAATATACAGACAGATGTTAGCAATGAAATATTTATCCCATAAATTGTAACCTGGATTCCTAACTTGCCTTGTGAGCTTAGCCAACATGTCTATTATTCATGACGAATGGGGCTTTTCCTTTTATTTTTCAGTTCTGTTGATTTGTAAAATAGCTACAGGAGAAAATTTTTTTTTGATTTTGGTTTATTTCTTTTTGAGTGTTTTTGTGGTAGGCGGTCACCGACAATGAGCGATGGGGGCCAGAAACAGCAAGCTTAGGTCTGTTCTCACCCGATGAATCTTCATCAGAAATCCATCTTTATCCGCCCTCCAATGGTGATGACTGGCCATTTAAAGACACTCAGGCTGTCTGTTGAGACAGAGCCAGGAGCATTTGAGCCAGAGCTGTGATCCAGGTTCCTCCCACCGCTTTGACACATAAATAAAAGAGAATAATAATGTTTGGGGCCGGCCTGCACAGCATGCTAATACGACTTAAAGCGCCCTTTAACCAATGCACCATATCAAAAGGTGAAAAATATGCTCCTTAGAGGCATCTTAGAGACTGTGAAAAGCTGTAATCCTACACAACTGAGGCTGCTGCCTTATTTTATCTGCGGCTAAATACAACCATTACACTCTTAATGTCCTCATCTGAAGTAAGCGCACAGGGCAAATACATCAAAATCAATCTGTTTTTAACTGTAAAATCTCCAGGTAGAAGCTGTGTTTGGCACATAAATGCAGCATGGGCCATTTAGAACACAGCAAGCTGAAGACTTTTGCGCCGGTAAGCTTTGACTGAACCAGCAACGGTGGGAAATTCAGAGGCGAAGATTAATTGGCATGCAAGCAGAGTAACTGTCCACAGTCTGCCGATCACAGGGCAAGCCAAGCATGACAAGCATAGCCTATCTTCTACTTTTCATTAGGCCACGGACGGGGGGCCAGCCTCAAGCTTTATGCTAAACAGGGTTGATACGGCTGTCTCAGTCTCCCATAGACCTTTACACCCTCAAAACAAAACAACAGGATATGTACCAACAAAAGCAAACAATACTAGAGAAAGGCAGTTGTAAAAAAAGAAGGTTCTCGCATGAAGTCTGTCATGCAAAGAAAAACAGAATGAATAGTTGGCAGACACATAAGGAGGAAGTGCTGCATCAAAACCTGACTTGATCAATGATTCTGGAGGCTTGCCTGTTCACTTTTCAAAATGTACATTTCATTTGTTGTTATCCATTAACTGGGGTGTCTTGGCAGTCATGATTTGTGCATGCAACAGTGGTAAACCAATTAAGATATAAACCAGACTGTTGTTTTTAGCCGTCTGTTGCATCCATGACTTGAAAACTAACAACAAATAAACAAGTTGGGAATACCTGAAGAGTCTCTGTGTGTGTGTGTGTGTGTGTGTGTGTGTGTGTGTGTGTGTGTGTGTGTGTGTGTGTGTGTGTGTGTGTGTCCGCGCGCACACACACACGCAGGAAGTCGTATCACGATGGGGATCAAAGTATCTTGTAAATTGGATAACACTGATAGAAATTGCATCACAAATTTGTTTAAATGGCTCACCTTTCCTTTTTTCCTCTCTTATGCTTTCCTTGCCCAGTGTGTCAGTTTATGTCTTGTTATGTTTGCAGATCTCCACAAATCTTGGAATGTTGTTTTACAACCTAGACTTGCTTTAAACTTTTCCACAGCTTTATCCCTGACCTGTCTGGTCAGTCCTTTGGAACAGAACAGTTATATTTATTCAAGCCTAAAGAAGACATGGCTGGTGCATGTTGGCAAGGAAGGGTTTGGGTTTAAATCTCAACCTAGGGTCTTCATGCACGGAGTCCAAAAACATGCGTGTTAGGTTGATTGCTCACTCTAAATTGCCCATGTTGTTCATGGTTGTTTATACTGCATCTCGAAGCTGGACTGGTGACCTGTCCAGGCTCTACTACGCTTGTAACTTAATGGAGATAGGCACCAGTCCTCCTGCAAAGACGTACAGGTATGGACAATAGATGGTTGGGTACCTAATGCCTTTAGAAGGCAAATGGTTGCACTGGATTTTTTTATTGGCATTATAATAACGAGGGCTGCATATATAAATGCATTCTGTACTTTTCAGATTTTTATATGTAAAGATTTTTAAAAACTAGGTGTCCTTTTTTCTTCCACTTCACAATTTTTGACTATATTGTTTTTCTCTCGCTATTTATCTCAGGACAAAACACTGATGTTTGTGGTTTTAAAGTGACAAAATCTGAAAATGTTCATGAGGTGAGAATACCTTTATGAGTCACCTTATCCTTATGTATTAAACTGATCCTTCCTAAAGTAAAATATCTAACAATTCAAGATGTTAACAAAATATACACATAGGTTTGCTATAAAAAGGCCAGTTTTGGACCATTTCTGAACTCTCACTGGCAAAACCAGAAGCACACTGTGACAAATGTTGCACATTATGCCTGCATTTATGTCCTCACGAAGAACCCCTTACATTATGCACAATTATGCAAAGACATATTCAATTGTGTTTTACTTAATGGACACTAACAACTTGATGGACCTGCAAAAACAAAGACAAAGACCTCTTAAGAACTTGAATACGGGCACAAGTAGCCCTCCCAACCTCAGTGACAGGTCTTATTTCTCTTTATCTAGGAAGTAACCAGAGGTTCACTGAGAGTCAAAACAAGAATATCCCATAATGTTGTGGATATGAGTGATCATTACAGTCTTAACCATCACTACGACAAATGACCTTTAGCAATTAAATCACAAAATAATCCTGATCAACACAGAAACATTTCTAAAGGCTCTCACAGGTCAAGAGTAACATCAGCAGAAGGGCAGAGAGGTTTTTAATGTTTAGTGTCATGTTGGCATCCATCTCTTTTTTAATAATATAAAATGATGCTTCAGGTTTTGAGTTGAGAGTGGGTCTTGAGAGTGATTTAAAAAAATACCATGAGCAACTTCTTGATGGTGGATTGTATTGCTTACCAAAACTGTAGAGCTGTAATTATATGTTGAGCTCATGAGAACAACACAAGAGGAGATAAGTAATGTTATTTTGGAGAACTAAAAATCAAATTCCCAATTTATTTCAGTGCAGATAGTGGAGGTTTGATAGACCAGAGGTCCCCAACGACCAGACCATAGGACAGTACATGTCTGTGGATCAACTGGTACATGGCTGCAGAGAAAAACTAAATTTGATTGGTAATATCAAGACTGTTGACGATCACATTGTAGAAGAACTTCTATTTTGAAAAACCTGAAGCACCAGTCTGGTACTGTTAGTAAACTTGACCCATGGAAAGTTACGCAAGAGCTCAAGCATGCAAAGGTCATGGAGCAAGGGTACAAGCAGGTGGCTCTTCACATACAGTTAGGTGTTTATTCACCTCTGTTGAGACTACTGAACCAAATTTAGAAATACTCTTTTTGTGTGTAGAGATAATATAATGGTTTCATAAATCTCAAACAGTGTTTCAAAGAATCCCTGTTGAGTGTAGGATTTTCTAGTTCAGGGTTGGTCAGTCAAAGTATATATGATTTTGAGCTAGAGATAAAAATGGGTCAGAGATCAAATGCAACTTAACATCTATAGGGCAGCTCTGAAGCAGATGTCAGTGCCAGCGTCTTAGTGGCTTATGGTTACCCAGTCTTGATATTTTCCCAATTGTTCTTGTCTTGTGTCTTTTATATGTGTTTTGTTCCAACAACTCAAGCTGCCTTACCATCTTAAGGCAGATCTACTCTACAAAAGGAAGAAATTGGGACATTGCTGCCTCAGCATCATTTGCGGCTAGCAGTTAGCCAGCCATGGCATTCTTACAGTGCTTACAAATCATTTGTAGTTTGTCTGTGTCTTGGTCACAGTTTCTTTTTTTCTACCAAGCCCCCAAAAATGCTACCAGATATACGAGTTAAAAGGGCTAGAGGCTTCTTCAAAGCCCTTGTAAGTGTTATTAGTCAGCCTTGCAAGAAGTCTTTACTAGTTGCCAACACAACAGGGCAACTCAAGAACTTCATCCTTTTTCACTTCAAAATAAGAGCATCAAACCAAGACACAGCAGGTCATCAGAGCTTAAAGTACACACCTTCAAATCCAAGGCTGGGGATAATAACTGAAATCTTCTTCACCAAGAAAAGTCATAGGCTTCTGAAAAGCAGCTGGATAAGGCACAAAAAGACAGACTTCCCCTAAACCAGATAGCTTGGCAACTTATTGTCATGGCCATGCCCAACAAATTAGCATCATTGGGCACTGAGCGAAAGAGCAGGGCTTCTACCAAGGCCACAACAGGTTGTTGTCCTCTCCGTTTTTCACTTATCTGACATAATAAAGGTGGAGACCCATTTCCTAGAGGGCGGGTGGAAACTCCTGGCTCCTCCCAGTTTCACAGATGACAAAAAGCCTCCACATTCTGCTGGAGTGTATTCTTTAGCTAACCATGGGAAGCTTTATTCACAGTCAGCAAGTGTTAATAATGTGCCAAACAATTATGTCACAGTCTTTGGCCTCCAATGTGAGAAAGTTAGCCCTCCCTCCCCGGCTGCATTACAGTATGCAAATGGGAAAAGGCTAAAGTCTGAGAACTGGATCTTATGGAGTGGGGCCAGACTACTGCTCTGTAGTAAACAGAATGACATCTATGAGCTTTTATGGGACAGCGATGTGAATTAGAGCAGCATTCCATGGGAAATTATTTGGGAATAAAGGAAGAACATTTTCTGTTGTCCAGGGTAGCTTTTAGGAGTTTGTTGGCACCCATAACAAATTTCTAGTTTTCTACCACAGCAGAGTGTAAAACATGGTAGTTATGTAGCTTTTCACTACATGTGTCTTCAGCCCTTTCATACAGCTTAGTGGAGATACAATATGAGAACAGCACTAAATGGTGTTGAGTGACAGAAGAAAAAACATTAGGAAGTTGCAACTGCAGGTTTACTGTGGGAAATGTTCTCTTTAACAATTCCTATTAACTTTAGTGAGCGTACATTAACTCACCCACCAAAAATACCCTGGAACAAGCAGGACCTTGGAGTGTCTGAGGACTAATTTTGTATGATTAATTCCTTTTTTTTCCCCATCCCACAATCTTGCATCTCTGCATCATAAATTACTGCCAATACCTCCATCAACAAAGGTTGCTGAGAGAATGTAAAAGCTGAAATGGGGTCAGTGTGTCCTCAATGCTCTATAAATTGTGCTCTCGGTGCATGTTTAATCACATGAAGCACAAGGCTAGTGGACGAAACCTGGCCTGACCTTCTGATAATTAAAAATGAAAGTAACCTGTTGCCCATCTGCTGCAGTTATTGGATTTGATGCGGGGCACACACTCACTAATAGTGCCACAGGCATGTGAATCTGCCATCTTAATGCCGGTTGGAGTTTCTTTGTGCTGGATAAATCCAGTTGTCAGTGTGCATCCAGTGCCTTGCCAAATGATTTTCACCCATTAGGGTTTTCTACATGTTATCACATTTAAACAACAAACTTCAATATATTTTATTAGGGTTTGTGAATGAATGTAAAGTGCAAGGAATGAAAAAGATGCAGAGTTTCCAATTTCTTTTTACAAACAAAAATCTGAAAAGTGTGGCATGCTTTTCTATTCATCCCTGTATACTCCGATACCCCTAAATAAATTACAGGGGGGAAATCTGTAGCCAAGACAGCAATTAGTTGTGTATTACATAAATCTGTTTTTTCTTGAAGAGTGGAAAGAAGGAAACCATCATCATTAAAAATAAAGGAATACGTCTGGTTAAACCACAAGCCATGTAGGCACAACAACAAACATTTGGAAGAAGATGCTTTAATTAGATGAAACCAAACTTTAACATCTTAGCTGATCTGCAAGATGTTCAGTTGTCCGCATCACGGTTCCATGCTCTGAAAGCACCATCACGAAATACCGTGGCCTTGGCAGCAGTTTCTAGCAGTTTAAAAAGAATTCCCTCCATCTATAAAAATAGCACAATTAGGCTGTTTTCATGTCTCCCATTTTCCATGAAGGAAAAAAAACTGCATCAAAATCCCCAAAATAGGAGAAGTAAGGATTCCACAAAACCGCTGATTCATGTCTGTTTCCTGCGTCAGCCTTCTTCTAAGCTGGCTGTGGTAAAGGGTTCATGCTTCCCAGAGGTTATGGAACCTTTTAACATTCCAAGCCGACGACTCAAAAGTTATGCATGGACATGCATGAGAGCTCGTTCACAGTCGGGAGCCTTTTTTTGTATATTACTACATGACCCCTTAACCCGGAGAATTAACTGGCAAAACAAAACAATCGCTTCAATAATTGGAGGACAGATGTCTTTTCCCTTAGGGAGCAGCAATTAGTCTTTAAATATCCCAGATAATATGTCAGCTGAAAATAGAAAGTGCTTGCCCTTTCTCCCTGATCACAGTGTCATTTTTTTTCCCAGTGTTACTGTGGAGAACTATTTGCACGTATAACCCGCAGTAAGAGCAAGTCTGTCTAAGATTACTGTATTACTGCTGTAATGCAGCAGCATGAATTGGGAGATTTAAAACTGCAATATACATTTTGTCTATCATGACAAATATAGAGCTTAGGCCCTGCAAACAGAGGGGCAACTTTCACACTCTCAATGCACTGTTTTATTCCTCGTTCTTTGCATAAGCCTATAGTAATTCCTATACTCCTTGTGCATTTTTTTTAAGTTGAAAATTAATTAGTGTGACCAAAAATTAATTAAGGTCTAGTGCACATAATGTTCGGTGTACACAGCAAAAAATTAATTCCTGAGATGTAGGTGGAGAGAAGAGGATTAATACAGTACATGATTGTTCTGGTTCGCTTGTAGCCTTGGGTTTTAATTGGATACAATAAAGTGAAATGTAAAATATCAAAGTGTAAAAGCTACTGATTGACTTGCAGTGGCCACATTTACATATTTGTGATAAAGAATAGAGCGCTTAGTGATTTGTAAAAGGTAATTCTTGTACAGCCGCTAGTGATGAATACACAGTTTTAGGATGTCTTGGCTACCTGCGTACTTTTGAATCAACAAAACAAAGCAGTTCAAATTTACTAGCAAGAGTGGAACGATGCATCCAGCTCATGAGACGAGACAATATTGGGTTAGGGGTTACAATTGGGTTCACCAGAATATAGGAAGCTCACAGAATAAAGGTTTTATAAATCACAAAGTATGTTTTAGAGAAACTATCATCAGTGATAACTAAATCAGACTATGTCTGACTACTAATTCCTAATATGATGCTAGTCTAATTCAATGATGGTCCTAATAAGATAAAATAATATAGACTTTACTGATCTCACAATGGAGAAATTAACTGGTTACAGCAGCTCGTAGCAACACACAAGTAGGGTGCATATAGTTAGAAAAATGTGCAATCAAAGAAGAACAAGGTAAATGTGCAAAAGCAAGAAGTAATAATAGAATAAAACAAAATAAAATAACGTACAATACATAGGGGAGGTGAGTGTGCTAAACTGAAAATGATTACAGGTATTTGCAAACACAGAGGTTATTACCGTAGTAACAATAAATAAAAAATAGATATACAATACAACTGAACAGTCAGACAGCGATGAGAATGAAGGAGCTGTGGTAGTGCGCCAGCTTGCACTGAGGGTGTCTCAGTCGGCCACTAAAGGAGCTCCTCTATACAGTATGGTGCAGTGGGTGAGAGGTTGTGTCCATGATGGATGTGAGCTTGGCTAACATCTTCCTCTCACCCACTACCTCCACAGAGTCAAGTGGGCAGCCCAGGACAGTGCTGGCCCTCCTAACCAGGTTGTTCAGTCTCTTCCTATCCCGCTCTGTGCTGCCTGTGGCCCTGCAGATGACAGCCTAGAGGATGGCAGAGACTACCACAGAGTCATGAAAAGTCCTGCACACTCTGAAGGACCTCAGTCTCCTCAGAAGATGGATGTAACTCTGGGAACCACACAGGAGGTCTTCCACAGAACAGGGACCTTCTCCAGACTGAGGCTCAGGTTGTACATGTGGCTAAGAACCTCACAGAGCTGGTCTGCACAGGTCTTTAGTAGTCTTGGACTGATGCCATCTGGTCCTGCAGCTATCCTCTGCTTTAGGTGCCTGAGCTCTTTCCTCTCCTGGTCTGATGTGAGTGAGAGGGGGCAGTGAGGGGGGCCTGAGGTGGACTGCTGTTGGTGGGGGGCAGAGGGGGGCTGGTGCTAAGTACAGTCCGAATTGGGTGGGCTGGAGGCATGGGTGTGGAGGGACTGGCTGTAGGCTATAGGCTGAAGGTAGTCGGGGGAAGGGAGGGCATCGTCATAGGGAAAGGGCACTGTGACGCTATACCACACAGTCAAGCTTTCTTAAACATAGAAGATCTTTGTTCAGTGTAGAGGTTTCAGTTCAGGTTTGATTAGTATCTTAGAGTTTGAACCTATAGATGATCAAATGTAGGCCAGACACAATAAAAACTGTAAAATAGCCCTTTAGTTTAGGACCGAAAGGAAGTTCCATTGTAGATGGCAACTTAAGCATTTTAAGCAGCCATGGTATTCCCACAGTTCCTACAAATCATTCATATTTTATCATTCAATGCTGTCAGCCAGCCTGACAGGCATGTCGCTGTTTTCTGTTGTTTTCTTAACAGGGCAACAGTTTTATTGCTCTGCAAAATTATTTGTGCTGGCTGTATTAGTCCAAACAGTTTTCATGCTGTTTATTTTTCAAAATTCCACACATTCCAGATTTAAATTTCCAGCACTGTAATTTTGGGAGTGGTGTTCTGTTAAAATGTTATAGGAATTTAAAATCTTACCTGCAGTATATAAGTCTATATATATATATATATATATATATATATATATATAAGTGTTTTCATTTACACATCTTAAAGGCTGATAAAATAGCATGATGATCAGATTACTGGTTAGCTTCAACCTCCATGGCCAACTAATCCCCCTATTAGGACTTAATACATTTCAAAATAGTCTTTGAAATCATATAATAATAAAACATTGTTTTTAGTTTAACTCTATTTGTTACTTATTTATTTTCTAAAGAACTAAACCCACCATTCAGGCAGTGTTAGAACTTCCAGTTTTATTTGAAAGCCTTCCGTTTTCATCCTATTAGAATTCACTCTGCCCTGTTGTTAGGCAGACAAAGGGGCTGTATCAGCTTGATGAATGATTTCATAGCAATTCCATAGTTTGCTTTGCAATGCTAACTCTATGTGAGGTCCATCAGGAATGACATTAAATTCAGCCAACCATAACATTCCTCTGTGGGTGGGATCTGTAATTATAAAGTTCTGACAACTTCTGTCCACTGTAGGGCCCTCCAATCAGAGTTCTACGTCTGTGTTTTAACAGCAGATAGTGGAGTTTACTCAGGAGATTAGTGGCTGCTAGCTGCTATGTTCTAAGACATTAACTACTGTACAGAGGATGTTTTAGCTGATAGCTTACTCTGATTTTCTTAAGTTCTAATACAAGATTTGATTGTATGGCTTTAAGATTCCTGACAACAGAACTCAATTTAAGGGCAGAAAAACTGGATTTTGAGAGGTTGAATTGATTTTAAATGTTCATTCTTAACTTATATAGCCTAAAGAAACCAGTTTTAATACTAAACTGAGTTTTATATTTGATAGACTGCTGTTTTAACCAGTGGTCACTTCTTGCCCATAGTGACATGTTCCTAAAGTGATTTGATTGTGCACTTTGTATGACATTTGGTTGACTGACGGATATGTATTTTGCATCAGACTAAATGATTCCTGAGTGTGATTGCCTGAATAAAATTCAGAAAATTGACCACAATCATTAGATATTTCAACTTTTGTAACCTATTGGAGCTTTCAGTTTTCTTTTCCCTTTATAGTTTTGAAATAAGATATCAGAGAAGAGGCTCAGAGGACCTTGGTTACTGTTTTCTACTATTAAAATGCTGCCTTCTACTAAAATGTGATCTAACCCCTTTAAACAAAACATTACTAAAAAAGCCCTGAACTATCCGTTTACAACAAGGGATAACAGGACAACACTGTACATTTGCAGCTGCTACAAACTTGTTAGCCAAGTTTAGCTCTGCCTTTTTACCAGAGCTATAACTTATAGCCCTATTAGAAAGCGATTTAAGCCACAGGGAAAGTGCACCTGAATGTTGCAGTCTTTCAGAAGTACTTTTGTCAGTAGAGGCATGCAGAGTGCTGTGTGCTGTCCTCGGTGCTGAAACATGTATGAAAACATCCCAATCCATCTCATTTTCCCCTTCTGAGCAAGCTTTTCAGACAACCAGCAATACTCTCCAAAGACCTTGCCATGATTTTCTGGTGTTCCTAGCTTTGCAGGGTTTTGCTATTGCGCTCATTCAGTGTATTATTATTTAATATGTTTGTTACTGTGCTTCATCTTCTGTTAGATCCTTCAGTTACAGGAAAAGATGAGAAACATTGGAAAACTATGAAATATACAATTCCAATTAGAAAGTTACATAAACAAATTATTGGCCTTAATGTCATATTCATTTTTGGCCTTTAATTAGATTTTAAAATCGCTCTTTTTCCAGGATCAAATTATGATACAACACAAAACATGAATGATTTGAAAAACAAGAAGTTTGAAGTCAATACAGACTTCTCTAATCCACAACAGGTCAAAATTATACATAATGGCTCAAATAAACACATATACCCGGCTACTATGGGGTAAAAATGTCACTGAATAAGATGTAGACTAAAACTATTAATTTAGAGGATCAGTAAATAATAAATGCCATTCTTTGGTATGTTCAGCAACAACCTATGAACTGCCTGGAACGCCAGGGTCCACGCTGAGGTAAATTTAAAATCAGCATAAACTGAGAATGCTGACCTAGAAAAAAAAGGCCATCATTAAGCATGACTGAAATTTGCATCTTCAAACTTGTGGCTCTAATACATGCTTTTAGAAATCATTTAAGTTGTTTAATTTTACTATTGGTCCACCCCTAAAAAGAATGGCAAAAAATAACTGAGTCCAAACTTTATTTGACATCCATGCTGAAAATGATAACATATGTATAAGGGTTAGGAAACTAGCAAAAGATGTGACTATGCACATAAATTCAATGCATTTGCAAAAAAAGCTTTTGAAACTTATTTAAAACGTTCTTTAGTATATTGTAGAACCATGTGAAAGAGCTATGTAAAAAGCAGCTTTCGTTACAAAGCTAAAGCTTTAGTCTTGACTGTAAACCAACACATGCAATAGGAAGGATGGACTAAAAAGTTATGAGAGCTGATTTTCTGCATTTCTAAGACAGTTGAAGTGGAGGGTTTATGAATTCCTAAAGCAATTCGACCTCATCGTTTTGCACAATGATCGCAGTGTGAGCAAAGCATGCAATGCATAAGTTGAAAGCAGAACCATTCTCAAAGTGTGAAATTAAAATGCATGTTGTCACAAGGCTATCAGAGTTTCTCTGCTTCTGTCTTCTTTTTTCTGCCACGTATAACACGCAGTCAGGAAGCAGTTGTCATGGTGATTAATGCAAATGCACTCTGTTAACCTGTGCAAGAGAAGACTTTTTCAAAGCATCATAGACCTTGGCTTCAACTAATAAGTGTCTCTGTGACTACGTATTGTACACAATGGCGGCAGAAATTGAAAATCATACCAGCTTTTATGAGGCTTGACATCTCGTTTAGCTGCTGAAAATGAAACACCCGCTCTTCAAATTGAGGATTGGTGGCAAGGTTTGGCAACAATGCTCTGTATGCATCACTCTTTCTGAAGCAAGAAGCTTCATAATAACAAAGAAGTTATTTTGGTAAAGACACTGATACCTTACATGAGCAAGCATAGCAACGAATGATAACCGGTGTCACGGCAATACCATAACAACTGGAATCATGGAATCATTAGTGTACATAAACCGGCAAAGTATTGCATCCATAGTTGTAAAAGCAGTGAGACCTACCAAGAATGCCTTAATGAGAGTGAGAAAGGGCAGAGAAAAAAAGGATTCTTACACTAGGGACCATTATATGGGAATGTGTGAGGATTTGCCTGTCCTCACTTCTTCTTGACCACTCGACCTCCGGCTCCAATGGCTAACAGTGTATTTCGGCCCACCCCCACATCCCCTTGAGTACGCTGCTGCTGTCTGCTGGACTGACACAAACCAGACACTCAGAGACTGAATCTAATTACAGACACAATTATGATTGTGACCCAGTTCAACCCGGATTTGTATTGAAATGGACTCATTTACCTTGTGTCCTAGAGACGCATCTTCTGAGAGCTCGATGTTGAGCCCAGAGACTCGTCTCCTGCTCAGGTTTTCTGTCTCTCAATTATAGGAGTCACGAGTGTTGCCAAGCAGTTCTGCACTCAAATGCTTTGCATACTTTCCAATGATGTTTTTTATGATGATTATGATTTTACTTTTTTCCTCAATCCAATTGGTGCAATTTACATCTGATTTGGATCACAATGAAAGTGTTTGGCTGTCAAAAGAATCATCTTGTGGTGTTTTGATTTTATTAAATGAGCATCTTTTTAGGGTTTGGTTATAAAAATATACATGTTTTGAACATTTCAATAACAAAAATACATTTTATTTATAGGCACCTTTTAAGAGTCTCAAGATAACCTTACATTATGAACAACACATAAGAGCATCATTATTAAAATTCCCAATCAAGATAATAAGTATCATAAAACTACTGGTTAAAACAATATATATATATATATATATATATATATATATATATATATATATATATATATATATATATATACAGTACAGACCAAAGGTTTGGACACACCTTCTCATTCAAAGAGTTTTCTTTATTTTCTTGACTATGAATATTGTAGATTCACACTGAAGGCATCAAAACTATAAATGAACACATGTGGAATTATATACTGAACAAAAAAGTGTGAAACAACTGAAAATATGTCTTATATTCTAGGTTCTTCAAAGTAGCCACCTTTTGCTTTGATTACTGCTCCACACACTCTTGGCATTCTGTTGGTGAGCTTCAAGAGGTAGTCACCTGAAATGGTTTTCACTTCACAGGTGTGTCCTGTCAGGTTTAATAAGTGGGATTTCAAGCCTTATAAATGGGGTTGAAACGATTAGTTGTGTTGTGCAGGAGGTGGATACAGTACACAGCTGATAGTCCTACTGAATAGACTGTTAGAATTTGTATTATGGCAAGAAAAAAGCAGCTACATAAAGAAAAATGAGTGGCCATCATTACTATAAGAAATGAAGGTCAGTCAGTCTGAACAATTGGGAAAACTTTGAAAGTGTCCCCAAGTGAAGTCGCAAAAACCATCAAGCACTACAAAGAAACTGGCTCACATGAGGACCGCCCCAGGAAAGGAACACCAAGAGTCACCTCTGCTGTGGACGATAAGTTCATCCGAGTCACCAGCCTCAGAAATCGCAGGTTAACAGCAGCTCAGATTAGAGAACAGGTCAATGCCACACAGAGTTCTAGCAGCAGACACATCTCTAGAACAACTGTTAAGAGGAGACTGTGTGAATCAGGCCTTCATGGTAAAATAGCTGCTAGGAAACCACTGCTGAGGACAGGCAACAAGGAGAAGAGTCTTGTTTGGGCTAAAGAACACAAGGAATGGACATTAGACCAGTGGAAATCTGTGCTTTGGTCTGATAAGTCCAAGTTTGAGATCTTTGGTTCCAACCACTGTGTCTTTGTGCGGCGCAGAAGAGGTGAACGGATGGACTCTACATGCCTGGTTCCCACCGTGAAGCATGGAGGAGGAGGTGTGATGGTGTGGGGGTGCTTTGCTGGTGACACTGTTGGGGATTTATTCAAAATTGAAGGCATACTGAACCAGCATGGCTACCACAGCATCTTGCAGTGGCATGCTATTCCATCCGGTTTGCATTTAGTTGGACCATCATTTATTTTTCAACAGGACAATGACCCCAAACACACCTCCAGGCTGTGTAAGGGCTATTTGACCAAGAAGGAGAGTGATGGGGTGCTGCGCCAGATGACCTGGCCTCCACAGTCACTGGACCTTAACCCAATCGAGATGGTTTGGGGTGAGCTGGACCGCAGAGTGAAGGCAAAAGGGCCAACAAGTGCTAAGCATTTCTGGGAACTCCTTCAAGACTGTTGGTTAACCATTTCAGGTGTCTACCTCTTGAAGCTCACCAACAGAATGCCAAGAGTGTGCGGAGCAGTAATCAAAGCAAAAGGAGTCTACTTTGAAGAACCTAGAATATAAGACATATTTTCAGTTGTTTCACACTTTTTTGTTCAGTATATAATTCCACATGTGTTCATTCATAGTGTTGATGCCTTCAGTGTGAAGCTACAATATTCATAGTCATGAAAATAAAGAAAACTTTGAATGAGAAGGTGTGTCCAAACTTTTGGTCTGTACTGTATACATATATATATATATATATATATATATATATATATATATATATATATATATATATATATAATGTGGTGAAAGTGCAGTGGTGGTAGTTAGGATTAAGTGATCAAGTGGGATAGGCAAGTGTAAATAGTTGGGTTTTGAGTCCTAAATGTGGTTAGTGATGAAACTGCATGTAGGTCCAGAGACAGTGCATCTTGAACTGACAGCCTGAGCAAAGATAGCTTTTATGAGAGAACAGCCCATGGTATCTCTGGAGGAGCTGCAGAGACCCGCATCTCAGGTGGGAAAATCAGTTTACAGAACAGTAATCATGCACTGCATGTACAGGGGTTGGACAATGAAACTGAAACACCTGTCATTTTAGTGTGGGAGGTTTCATGGCTAAATTGGACCAGCCTGGTAGCCAGTCTTCATTGATTGCACATTGCACCAGCAAGAGCAGAGTGTGAAGGTTCAATTAGCAGGGTAAGAGCACAGTTTTGCTCAAAATATTGAAATGCACACAACATTATGGGTGACATATCAGAGTTCAAAAGAGAACAAATTGTTGGTGCACGTCTTGCTGGCGCATCTGTGACCAAGACAGCAAGTCTTTGTAATGTATCAAGAGCCACGGTATCCAGGGTAATGTCAGCATACCACCAAGAAAGACGAACCACATCCAAACAGGATTAACTGTGGACGCAAGAGGAAGCTGTCTGAAAGGGATGTTTGGGTGCTAACCCGGATTGTATCCAAAAAACATAAAACCACGGCTGCCCAAATCACGGCAGAATTAAATGTGCACCTCAACTCTCCTGTTTCCACCAGAACTGTCCGTCGGGAGCTCCACAGGGTCAATATACACGGCCGGGCTGCTATAGCCAAACCTTTGGTCACTCATGCCAATGCCAAACGTTGGTTTCAATGGTGCAAAGACCGCAAATCTTGGGCTGTGGACAATGTCAAACATGTATTGTTCTCTGATAAGTCCACCTTTACTGTTTTCCCCACATCCGGGAGAGTTACGGTGTGGAGAAGCCCCAAAGAAGCGTACCACCCAGACTGTTGCATGTCCAGAGTGAAACATGGTGGTGGATCAGTGATGGTTTGGGCTGCCATATCATGGCATTTCCTTGGCCCAATACTTGTGCTAGATGGGCGCGTCACTGCCAAGGACTACCGAACCATTCTTGAGGACCATGTGCATCCAATGGTTCAAACATTGTATCCTGAAGGTGGTGCCGTGTATCAGGATGACAATGCACCAATGAACACAGCAAGACTGGTGAAAGATTAGTTTGATGAACATGAAAATGAAGTTGAACATCTCCCATGACCTGCACAGTCACCAGATCTAAATATTACTGAGCCACTTTGGGGTGTTTTGGAGGAGCGAGTCAGGAAACCTTTTCCTCCACCAGTATCACGTAGTGACCTGGCCACTATCCTGTAAGAAGAATGGCTTAAAGTCCCTCTGACCACTGTGCAGGACTTGTATCTGTCATTCCCAAGACGAATTGATGCTGTATTGGCCGCAAAAGGACGCTCTACACCATACTAATAAATTATTGTAGTCTAAAACCAGGTGTTTCAGTTTCATTGTCCAACCCCTGTATATGACCTTTAGAAAAAAGTGTCATGAAGAAAACCATTGTTGTAAGAAACCTGTAAGAAATACAGTTTATAGTTTGCTGCAAGCCATGTAGGGCACAGCAAACCTGTGGAAGAAGGTACTCTGGTCAGATAAGACCAAGATTTAACTTTCTGACCTACTTGCAAAAGGCAGCATGTAGCAGAAAACTTAGCCAGCACATCAGTCTGAAAACACTAATCCCACTACAAAACATACTGGTGGCAGCTTAATGCTGTGGGCATGGTTTTATTCAGCAGGGAGAGGGAATCTGGTCAGACTTGATACAGTACACTACAGGGGAATCCTGGAAGTAAAAGCTGTGCTGTCCTTAGCATTTTTAGTGCTGATATTGTAAGTCAGTACATTGTATGTGTGGTAAACCTCTCTTTTGAGCTGTTGAAAATCAGTCAGCTCTATAGTATATAATATAGTCTATATCTTTTGGGCAGCGCTGCCCCCTGTTACACTGTGGCTTATCTACCTTTCATTTTCATGCTGTTTGATTATATGAGGCCATGGAAAAAATCCTCTCTGGCACCACCTTACCATGCATTTGACACTGTTGCATAGACAGTTTGATTGCCAGCTAAGCCAGACTGCCGCAGATTCTTTTAGACATGTTAAATAATTTGGCCATATGAGTGCCCCAACTCTGACGTCATGCTTAACAAATATATGCTCCACTGCTGCAGAAACAACACAATCGAGGCAGATTTCACAGCCATGGCTTAAAAATAACATCACATAATTGCACACTATGCTATGGAGACACTTTAATCACCTCGGGATGCTGTATGATTGAAACCTAAACTGACTAATGGAATCACTTACTTTCTGAGTAATTTCACAAATTGTTTTCTGAACACTTAGGGGGACATATGGAGCATTATAATTGTAGTTCCAAATGGTCAGTTGAACCTTTAATATCAAAAATAGTATTAATAAGGCCATGATGTCACGGAAAGAAATGTACCCCGTCATGGCACAACAGAAGACTAATAATTCCACAACATTGATCCCAGAATACACAAACTATTCAGGTAAGGATGGCATCGAAAGGGACTCACACACTGTGAATACGGTATAGAGTTTGATGTTCTGCAAAATCCTCTTTATTTTTTTTTTTACATGTAGACCTGTGTAATACATATTTTTCAATATGCCAACATATGTGAAAAATCCCTTTGACAGCAACTTAACATTGATCTCATCTCTGAACACAATTGTTAAAATCTTTGTTCGCTGAACACATTTTTCCCCACATATGACAGTTTTTGAGTTTGAATACAACACTGGACAACACTTAACTACAGCCATATGCAATAAGTAGAATATGTCAGATTAAAAGCACCTTTTGAAATGGGCTTTTAGCAGGTATTTCACATACTTTTCATTGAGCCCACATTTCTGTAATGAAAGTGTTTTTTATTGTTTGATATATCATTCTCATATTAAATGTTGTGTTTTCATTAGCTGTAAGTAGAAAATCATAATATGTAACAATAAAAAGTTTAAAAAACATCCGTCTGTATGTAATTATTAATTGATGCATTTTATGATGCATTTCACTTAGTGAATTAAGTTGCTGAAATAAATAAACTTTTCAATAATATTTTATTATATTCAACGGGTGTGTAGTATTAGTATTAAGATTAACACTTGCAACTTTGTTTTTGTTATGACAGGTTATATTATTTATAGTATGCAGAGTGTTCATTACCTATCAATTAAATTTTTATTGGAAGGAGCTTTGCCCATTAACCCCCAACAATTTTATTGTATTTCTTCAGGTGCAAAATGTTGATGAAATAACTGTCTCAATATGGTAGTTTGCTCATTTAGATTTCCTCCATAGGACTGTGATCTAAATTTATGTTGTCAGCAGCACAGAGGTTGCTCAACAGTGGCAAGAGATTGGTGTAAGCACATCTGCAAGACCAAGACTTTTGAACAATGACCTTGTGATGGGAAAGGGAGTAAAGAATCTATTTCTGTTCAGGGAAATAATCAAGAACTGACTGAAATTCTGCAGGAAATGCAAGGATGGACATCAAAAATATGCTGGAAAGTTTTTCACTTTGATGACTCATACTCAGTTGGGTGGGACATCTGGAAAACCATTTCTCTGAAGCAGAAACGTTGAGCCCTTTCACGATCCTGTGGCAACAGTAAAGCCTTATGACTAAGAGTTACCCTTAACTAAGGGTATAAAACCAGGATATTCTAGCCGCAAGCACCCATGCTAACTACTGCACTACCCTGTGCCAAACGTATATAATGTTTCAGCATAGCAATTATAGGCTAAAACACAATTAGAGAAACATTTCAGAACTTGTCCTTCAGTAGATCACAGAAAGATGTTAAAAATCTTTATACAAGACTGCTTCCTCCAGTAGGATTATTAAATGAGAAACAGCTCACTGCCTCAGTTGGAGTTAAATATTTCTTGCCAGCTGGAATATGTTTGTTCTGCAGTACATTTCTAAAGGGATGCCCTAACCTGTCTGTTTCATTTAAATTAGGGTTGCATTTTTTGTTATTTTGTCCAACATATTATGAATCGTGAGAATAATAGGACAAAGACACTACAGGTCCTTCTCAAAATATTAGCATATTGTGATAAAGTTCATTATTTTCCATAATGTAATGATGAAAATTTGACATTCATATATTTTAGATTCATTGCACACTAACTGAAATATTTCAGGTCTTTTATTGTCTTAATATGGATGATTGTGGCATACAGCTCATGAAAACCCAAAATTCCTATCTCACAAAATTAGCATTTCATTAAAAGGGTCTCTAAACGAGCTATGAACCTAATCATCTGAATCAACGAGTTAAGTCTAAAGACCTGCAAAAGATTCCTGAGGTCTTTAAAACTCCCAGCCTGGTTCATCACTCAAAACCCCAATCATGGGTAAGACTGCCGACCTGACTGCTGTCCAGAAGGCCACTATTGACGTGTGCAGGAAATGGGCTACAGGTGCTGCATTCCCCAGGTCAAGCCACTTTTGAACCAGAAACAGCGGCAGAAGTGCCTGACCTGGGCTACAGAGAAGCAGCACTGGACTGTTGTGGTCCAAAGTACTTTTTTTCGGATGAAAGCAAATTCTGCATGTCATTCGGAAATCAAGGTGCCAGAGTCTGGAGGAAGACTGGGGAGGAGGAAATGCCAAAATGCCAGAAGTCCAGTGTCAAGTACCCACAGTCAGTGATGGTCTGGGGTGCCGTGTCAGCTGCTGGTGTTGATCCACTGTGTTTTATCAAGGGCAGGGTCAATGCAGCTAGCTATCAGGAGATTTTGGAGCATTTCATGCTTCCATCTGCTGAAAAGCTTTATGGAGATGAAGATTTCATTTTTCAGCACGACCTGGCACCTGCTCACAGTGCCAAAACCACTGGTAAATGGTTTACTGACCATGGTATCACTGTGCTCAATTGGCCTGCCAACTCTCCTGACCTGAACCCCATAGAGAATCTGTGGGATATTGTGAAGAGAACATTGAGAGACTCAAGACCCAACACTCTGGATGAGCTAAAGGCCACTATCGAAGCATCCTGGGCCTCCATAAGACCTCAGCAGTGCCACAGGCTGATTGCCTCCATGCCACGCCGCATTGAAGCAGTCATTTCTGCAAAAGGATTCCCGGCCAAGTATTGAGTGCATAACTGTACATGATTATTTGAAGGTTGACGTTTTTTGTATTAAAAACACTTTTCTTTTTTTGGTCGGATGAAATATGCTAATTTTGTGAATTTTGGGTTTTCATGAGCTGTATGCCAAAATCATCCGTATTAAGACAATAAAAGACCTGAAATATTTCAGTTAGTGTGCAATGAATCTAAAATATATGAATGTTAAATTTTCATCATTACATTATGGAAAATAATGAACTTTATCACAATATGCTAATATTTTGAGAAGGACCTGTATATGGATATGAGAATGCATTAAAACCACATTGTAAACCACATACTGACTGCCAGCTTACTGTCATCCAAGCTGCAGCAGAGTGTTGCCAAAGTCTGCAGACAGAAGGCATTTTACAGGCCAAAAAACTGACAGATTGTGATTTTGCTACTTAAATGATTCTGGCAAACTCTAAAGCCCCCTGAATGTTCTGCTCAGTATTGTTCTGCATTTTGGCTGTAGCAGGCTGAAAGTGCTGAGGGCAACAAGTATGTATGATAACTGGTAATCACTCCAGTCATGACAAGTCAGTGATACCAGGTTGTATTGTACTGAAGAGGTTCAGCAGCCTATGTGCTCAGAGATGCAGTTGAGTGCCATAAGTGCCATGTGTCAGCCATTAACAAATAGCAATGATGAAAGCAAACAAAATGTTGTCAAACAATTCCCGTTCAATGAAATTTATAGACATTTAAAGTGAATTGAAAACAAGAGTCCAAAAGGCAAAACCTGTAATTGTTCCAGACAGAGGGTTGGAGAATACAACTATTTCCTGTAGCCAAGGTTTTGCAAGCACAAACGTTGTGCTAAACTCATCAAATCAACAGTAGTAATACTCAGCTCCCCAACACAATTTTTAATGCACACTGAGAGTTGAACAAACTTTGTTTAGGATAAACTTGGACAGAGCTTAACGGCTAAAAATGATCTTTCTGGACTAAAAAAAAAGACTGGCTGACCTGACATTGCTATAAAAACTACGGTCTATAGTTTTTTTTAGCACTCAGTATAGCTGCAGTAAAATGTTGAGCTAAAATGTGCTAGTGTTGCAAGCACATCTGTGGTTTAGAACTATTTTAAAACAGAAGACTAAAACAGTTTGATTGCCACTTGCAAATGTATTTCTCGAGATAGCAGTGGACCAGCTGTACGGCTGAAAATGAGTTCCTCCAGATAACTCTGTAAGCAAGTGAGGTGAGTCAAGACACTTTAGAGGAAACCAAAGAGAAGAGATACGTTTTTAACAGATAGCAATAAGGCGAAAAGGATAAACTCACTGGTGTGGTGGAGAACATCGGTTTTTGATGCTTTATTAACCGAGCTGCCAAAAATGTTCCCCGTCACCTGCTGCTGTGTATGTGATATCTGATGTGACTGCTGTTGGCTTCACTACAGATATTTAAAGTTCAGAGGTTTGCCCAATGTCAGTGCTTAACCTCACGACACACTGTGTAGATTCCTCAGTAATGAAAAATGGGCTCGTTTCAAAGGTAAACAATCTTAACTGGGACAGCCCTAATGAAAAACATCAACACTGGCTTTCAAATAGTTGTTAAGCGTAGCCCAATCTATGGGGTCAAAGGATCAATAAGCAAAATGCCATCATGCTTACCAAAGACAGTGATCTGAAATAAAATTATTATCAGGTGTTTTAGTTTAGAGTCTTGTCTCAGAGTAATGAGTGGAACTTGAAGAAGACACTGTTTAGAATTGTACAAGTCACTATTCAAAAATCTGAAGACAAAGACGAACCAAATAAAATTTGTGGATACATGTGAGTCTACTAAAGAAAGTTTCTCAAATAAATAGTTTCAGCATAAATCATCAAAGAAGAAAAACTGATATTAAATCTTTGCCTGGCAGGTTGGCAAGGCCCAGTGAACAGTATGAAAATATGACAAAATGTTTTAAAAGTTACTGTTTTAAAAAACACAAAAATGTTCCACATTCCTGCTTTACAACTTTGCATAAAAAAAAATATATTTAATTTCAATTACTTAATTTTAAAAAGGGTAAACAATGCTACGTTGCATTAGATTCACAGAATGGTTCTTTATGAGTGATGCCATTGAAACCACAGATTAAACCAGTGGAGCTTTTATTCAGGTTAAAACAGTGAACAGAATTTCAAAATCTTTTGCTTCTTTAAAGATGGGAAGCTCTTTCATTCATTTATTTAATATTATGCCAAACTTAGGAGAAGTAGGAACATTTAATCTGCGCTTAAAGGCTGAAGCCTCTAAACATCTTAGTGTTTGTGCTCCCTAAATACAAAACAAAACAACACAAAAACAGAAGCAATGAAAAACAAACAAATTTAGCTTTGTGGTGGGCAATGTTCTTAGATCTTTTCTCATGTCTTCTGCTATTTCCAACATGCTAATTAGGTGTGGAATCTAATTTTCTTTGGTGGTTCAGTTAAGGAAATATGCATTATTTAAGGAGGAGGCGATCTAAGGAGGGGGATTAGTATTGGACTGGAAATGGAACAAAAGCATAAAGATGAGGTTTTTCAGACATGAATGACAGTGAAGACTGTAATGAGAATGATGGTGTAAGCAAGGCAGATATCACCAGGGCAGGTGATGATCATGATAATGGCAAAGTGTTGGCAACTGACTTTTCGGAGCCAAAAACACGAAGGAGGGTCACTGACCTTGGATTTTAGTCCTATTCCCTCTACAAGCCAAATCCTAATAGAGTCCATTAACAGAAGGGGAGGGAGAGAAAGCCCTGACTCTGGAGTAAAGTCTGCATATGTGATGACTTGCAGTCTGGCCAGCTGAATGAAGCAGGCTCAGAGCCTGATAACCTCCTCTTTCCTTATTATTTCCCCTCATTTAACTCACTCTGTGCCTCCATTGCAGTCCATTTTCATGTGTGTGGGTGTGGGTGTGTGTGTGTGTGTGTGTGTGTGTGTGTGTATACGAGACTGAGACAAGGAAATCTTTCATTCCTGCAAGCACGTCTGTTATTTCACAGCAATTTTGGATAATGATTTATTTTACAATCCACAATTGGAAGGCCTTCCGTTTGAAAGAAAACGATAAAATAGTAATCCCATTGCAATTATGTTGTTAAAGATAGTCACATTCATTGGAATACACTGATACAAGAGGCAAGGACCTAACAACACTCTGGAATGATTCTGACAAACATGTTCTGTTAGCAAGGTTAGCAGCTCTGTAAAGTACATGCAAGACCTCTAAATCCACATATTTACATACTGTAATATGTTATTCCTCAGTTGCTGCTGAGAGCTGATGTTCTGCCAAATATCTCTAGTGTTTCTTACCATTTCTGTTGACATGTAATATGTTAATTTTATTTATTGTGAAATGAAGAACCCAAGATTTTTACTAAAATAAAACCTCAGTTGCACAATTTTGAAAGCTAGAAAAAATAGAAGTGCAGATGTGCTGACAAGAAAACATGTCACCTAGTCTCTTGGATAGAAATTCACTGATCAGAGAATTTTAGCCATATTTTGTCAATAATTCTTGGGATCAGAAGCAGTGATGACCTCATGCTGCGTGAGAGAGCAGTTGCTGTAAACAGGGTTTTATTATGTTAAAACAGGGACAAAATGATTATGAAGTGATATTTTATACCATTTTTAAAATCCTATGGTAGTGATTAACGACGTTAGCAATGCTCATGGTAAATATTAGCCTCTGTGTCTACTCCTTAGAAAATATAGAGCCTTATCACAACTGTGAAATTTTCATAAAGGTGCTAACTTTCCTAAATGGATGAAAACTCAGAAGGATAAAACAGAACCAATTTGCTGTAATGTGTTCGGTCTTCCAGTAATCTACTGAAATCAGCGCCAGGTCAGTTCTTGTACTCCAATGAAACTTCTCCAAGATGGGTACGAATTGCCAAACTGAGCCAGCTACTTTTTGATACCAAAAACAGTAAGGCACAAATGAACGGCTCTTTCTCCAAATTCCTTTTTTCTTTTTTAAACCGTGTCCTCATTGATCAATGAAAAAGCCCACTTCGAGTTTTCTTCTTGCGGAAACAACTTCCACACTGAAGAGCGTTGATGTCTTACAGTTATGGTGAATTCACTGAACAGGAAAGAAATTAGAATTTTTGAGTCTCCATCCATCTCGGTTACCCTACATTGCTGGTGAAACTGAAAATAAGCTGTTTTCGGTGACATGCTCTGAATTGTGCGTATTCTGGGACATATTTTTTACTGATGGTATTATTGTTTGCTATTGTTTGCTATGTACAGTGCAATGTGTAATTTATGTAATGCAAATGTCCCCTTGTGAGACAATAATTTTCAAGATCATGTTTTAGTTGGTGTATTTATCTTATGGCTTATTACCACAGAAGTCATTTTAAGGCTGCACTGTGACAGGGCTCTACTATACTCAGATATCAGCACAGGCTAAGACTGAAAAAGAAGCGGCACAAAATCTGCTTTAAACCATGGTTTTTTAGCTTAGAGTACTAAAATTATTGGGAAGTTATAACCAAGACTGTATAAAAAGAATAATGAACAAATGTTAGTCTGTTAGCGCAAATATTTATTCACTGATTGGAAGGATAGTTTTAGTTTTCAGTAATTCTATTTTCTATAATTGTCATAAGTGGTCTTGTGATGAGTTATTTTTTTGGCTTTTATAATCTTTCTAATGCATTTTGTGTGAGTTCACACTTTGTAGGAGAACATGCAGAAACAAAAGTAGCCTCGTAAATGTACAACTTCAGCCTTTTTTGTTTCACAAATCTAGTTGTGTACCAAAAGATAAATTCAGATTTTAAGGATTAAATTAGGATACAAATATAGCCATATTATTGAAGCACCTAGTAGATGGGGTGATTTACCAAGCTGAGAACAGGGTTTAGAGAAATACTTAATAACCCTGGGGAGGGCATAGCTTTTGAAACATATGGTTCAGCCCACCCTAATGAATTTTGCACAGTTCTTTCAAGTATCAACTTTGGGCTGTTTCTCTGCAGAGACGTGTCCCCTGTGGTTAATGCTTTGGGGTTTTTAAACATGCATTCTTGAAAAAATTACTCTTAGTTGTAAAATCAGTGCTCTGGAGTGAAAACTAAAAACTACAAACAGCAATTACTTTCGGCTGATGCTCACACATTATGTTATCTCATGACAAAAGCATATTTCCAAGCCCTCACATTGTCATGGAGCTCAGCTCCGCAGCCCCCATGAGAGGTTAAGATGAGATGTGTGACATCTACAAATGATGGATTGTTCCCAGCAATCCTTTGGGGTTGAGTCTGTGTTACAATAGCAATGTGGGAACGCTTAGGCTGGATGGGAGTACTGGATACATCAAAGGAAGAATGCTATCTTAGCGCCAGATTTATGAGAAACTTTATCCAAGACGGACCACTTCAGTGGATGTTTTACTTGTATAGTGAGCAGAGCCGGCTGGAGGTATTAGCAAACAAAGGCCCCCAATACGATCAGCGTGGACCCTAAGAATGCTGGCCTTTTTTTTTTTACATAGAACATCAGCTCTCACAATATCGAAATGCCATTACATTTGCTGTGAAAGTGAAGTCTGTTTTGCGAAGTGCTCTCTAGTTACTATGTGACTGTCTGGTGAATTACATGTATGCTACAATTAGGATTCTTGGATGTAAATGTGAGTGATTTAAGCCTGGAGCCCTGTATGTTTGGCACTCTTATTTTGAAGTATAAAAGGAAGTAGTTCTTAAGACGTTGATGGAGTCGGCTAATAAAGACGTTGGGCTTGCTGACTAAAGAGAACATTAACAGAGACAGACAAAGACACTAACGTTTTGTAGGCACTGTGAAAATAATGATGACACCACTACGTAGTTTACGTTTGGCTTCCTATTTCACCATTTTCCTGAATTTTACATTGGAT
Source organism: Girardinichthys multiradiatus (assembly GCF_021462225.1). Lineage (NCBI taxonomy): Eukaryota > Metazoa > Chordata > Actinopteri > Cyprinodontiformes > Goodeidae > Girardinichthys > Girardinichthys multiradiatus. The sequence goes on along the minus strand of NC_061813.1, from coordinate 11,975,025 downwards.
CCTTTGTTAATCTATAAATAAGCCTATTAGTTAAGAGTAATTCATTTTTTTTATAGTTTATCACCCAAAATATTCACAAAACACTCCAGTTACTAGGAAAATGGTCAATTCTGGACTTTAACTGTAAGTTCCTGGTATATTCCTAAATTTGTCTGTTCCTTAAAAGCAAATCAATTTTTATATTCTCTGAAACGGTCACAAACACTTACTTTAAAAAAGCAAATATATTGTTACTGTAAATTCTCTTGGACATTTAGACTTTTTCATGAAATACTACAAAATTTATTATATGTTTTTATTTACTTTCATTTTAGATGTATTCTCATTACCTTCCACAGTGGAATCTATAAAACCAAAATGGAAAAATGTAGGTCATTTTAGTTCATTACAACATTGAAGTTGACATCTGCTTCATAGCTTCTCCTGTGAAACTAAAAGACTATTTCAGAGTGTTTTAATGATTTTAATGTCTGGACTATATTTGATCACTCAAGATAGCTCAAGATCTAAAAAACTTAGGCTGACCAAACCTGAACTGGCTTATTCTACACTGAATGGGGGATTTAATAAAACTAGAATCTCAATGCTTTTTGGTTTTCTCAACAGGACCACAATAGAAATAGAGAAGAAAGCCTGGACTAGAGTAGTCTGTACTAATTATATTCTTCAAAACACAGTTTGTAAATGTGATTCTTCTGTTTTTGAAAACAGAAAATTGAAGTCCTTGTTTCGTTGTATACCATGTTTGTTTATTGAGAATGAGCATTTTGTTGAATTTAGTTTCAGAATGGCTTCTATTTCGTAAAAAAATTAAAACTTGTTTCGGGTTTAAAATTATTGGTCAATGTATTGATTATTCTTCATAGTTTGACAGTTTGAGCATGTTGACACAGTCACCTCCCATTAACTGTAAGAGAAGGCTAATACAACCCCATACAAGCTTGGGTCAGGCCTGGTGAAGGACACAAGTCAAGTTTTGGGTAAAGAGTTTGAAAACAAGCATAAGAGAGACAGGTTTTTTATAAGCAGCTTGAGCAGCTCATTTTGGTTCGCCTTTGATCGGCTGCTCTTTAGCCAATGCATTAGATGTGATATTGACAAATTAAGCGAGGCAGCAGTTTGGGAAGATCAAGGAGCTGCGGCGTTCCAGGCCAAACAACAACTCTTCAACACTTAAGCAGGGAGGCGTAATTACCAACTGGAGGAAAAGCTTCGTTTAGAAAACCACAGGGCTTTCACTGGAAGTCAGAGGTGCTAATACGTTGCCTGCCCATGCGAGGTCAGTGGCAAACAGCAGAGAAGTAAAAAACATGTTTTTTTTCCCTTCACCTAATACTGATGTTAGTTAGGATCTAAAAGCAGCCTCTTTGGTTTATCAACGGTTGTTTTGTATCATTATCCCCATCAAGTAGAGTAATTAGCTAACAAATGTATAAAGGCGGCTCTCGAATTAAAATGCCATGGGCGCTGAGAGATGGGGATAAATTATTTATGCTGCTTTGATTAGCGCTAGATTACTTGAAGAAATGAGCAGTCAGACGTTTTTTGTTTTTTTTACGTTAAAGCCGCTGCAGCAAAATATTGTGCTGAGGAAACTTTTCTGGGGTGGAGGGGTGGGGGTGGGGGTGCCAAAGTTCAGTCAGTCAAGAAAATTAAATATGATTAGGCTTGCTTGCTAAACAATTAGCAGCCCTTCGAACCGTTTCACATTTTGTCACATAACAAACAAAAAACTTCAATGTAATTTTATGACATTATAGTGTAGACCAACACAAAATACTGAAAAAAAAACTTTACTTTGTGTAGGTTAATACATTGCTTTTAAATTTTTTCTTTTTACTAATAAATATCTGAAAAGAGTAGCATGCATTCGTGTTTTTTCAAAAGCATATTATATTCTGTTTTTAGTCACAATTCAGTGATCTGTAGTCATTTATGTTTTAGTCAAGTAAAACATGACGTTATGCAGGAATTTATTTTTTAGAGCCTCTTACATCTTTAGGGAAAATATTAGCTGAAATATTTGTCCGAGGATTGAATGGACAGAGACTTACTTTTTATATGAAACAACTTTAGATTTAATCTCACTGGCTAGTTTTCCAACTTGTCCTATCAATCCATCTGTCTACAAATAAATCTGATTAGATTTTGTCTACCTCTAAAACTGCCATCTAATTTGTATTCATTATTGAACATGTTTTTGTCTTAGTTTAGTCATTCTAAACACGTTTTTATTTAGTTTTCTTTTAATTGGAAGGGCAACCTCAGCTGAATCAATTTTTTTACAACACATTTAACACATATGTATTCCTTTGAGTCAGATACCCTTAAATGAAACTGTGATCAAGTCCTTTATAAAGTACAGTCCAACTGTATGCAATTTCATCTCAACATTAATCCAAGGGTTCTGTGAAGGTGTAAGCGATTTCTTAGAGAATATTAGTGAACATCTTTAACACTAAAGAACACATCAGACAGGTCAGGTATAAAATTGTGGAGAAGCTTAAAGCAGCATTTGGTTAGAAAACCTTATCTCAAGCTTTGAACATCTCACAGAGTTCTGTTCAATCCATCATCTGAAAATGGAAACACTATGGCACAAGTGCCAACATACCAAGACATGGGCATCAACCTAAACAGATAGTTCCCACAATAACAGCAGTAACTGAAGAACGAGCTAAGAGGGCCATGGTAACTCTGGAGGAGCTGTGGAGATCCACACTTTGGGAAGGACAGGACATTGTAAGTCCTTCACTCCACAATTCTGGCTTTTACAAAAGGTAGACAAGGAGAAAACCTTAAAATAACATGTTTGTAATTTACAGCAATCCATGAAAGGAGACAGCACGTGTTAAAATAGTGTTCTGTTCAGAGGAGACTTAAATTTACATGTGTGGCCTACATGCAAAAGGCTATGTAGGGTTGAAAATACACACTGCACATCAGCCTGAATACACCATCGCCATTGTGAAACATGGTGAAGGTGGCATCATGCTGTGTGAGTGCTTCTTTAAAACAGTGACAGGGATGTTGGTCAGAATTGATGGGAAGATTGGTGGAGCTGAACAGGGCAATCCTGGAAGAAAACCTGTTAGAGGCAACCAAACTGGGATGGAGGATCATCTTCCATGAGGGCAATGAGCCTAAACATACAGCCAGAGCTGCTGTGGAATATCTCAGGTCACATCTTAGGTCACATGTTAGCATGCTCGAGTCTAAATCTAAAGCCAACCGAGAATCTGTGGTAAGGCTCAAACACTGATGTTTACAGATGCTTTCCTTTTGATCTGATTGAGCTTGAATTATTTTGCAAAGATACAGTATCAGACTCTGGATGTGCAAAGCTAGTACCCTAAAAGATTTGTAACAAAAGGTGGATCTACAACTTATTGCAGGAGGCCAGATATCAGTTTCCTTCAATTTCACAGATATTAACTCTGTGTTGGTCTCGTGCATAAAATGACAATAAAACACTTGAGCATTTGCAGTTGTATAGGCGAAAAAATAGAAAAAGTAAAAGGATATGACGATTTTTGCAAGGCACTATTTCATTGTATCTAATCTAGCCTGAGTACTGCAGAGCAGGATGCAAGGCAGCCATTTCCCTCAAACTGTGCAAAACAAGCACTTACAGTAATAAAAGCCCAACTGAGGAGATTTAACAGATGAAACAAAGGAATCAAGCCAAAGTCAGATAAGAATTTCTTATTATTCCAATAAAAAATACATTCATACAGAAATATAACAATTTTGCAAAACAATTTCAAATAAAAATTTCATAAAGCATAAACATAACAATTTTACAAAAGTCTTTTTCAGTTTTTTATACAAAGATTCAGTTCAGAACAAAGAGCTGTGTGTGTGTGAACGAGAGAGAGAGTATGTGTTTTCTGTGTGAGATAGAAGAGCTGGGTGAGTGGGATGGAAGAGATGATGAAGTGTAATTAGATGCGAGCAAAATGAAAAAAATATATACAAGATGCTAAATCAAGGCTCAATTGTCACTTGAACAGTATAGGCTGCTGTTTGCACAGAACGGATGCTGCTGCAGCTCTTTGCCCACAAGAGGCATCAGCAGCAACTCCCAAATCTACTGCAGCAAGCAGTTTTAAGTTTGGACTCATCCCGTCTCCTGCGCCCGAGAAATCTGAAATCCATACGTCCAGAGCGTGCCGCGGTTTGCAACTTGCTGCAACATTGGATTCCTACATTGAGGTCGCCGACCTGGGGTGAGAGGGACAGATCGTTTCATCCTGAAGCATTAATAATTAAAATCCCTGCCATTTTTTTCAGACCTTTTGCTTCAGCATCCCCCCCCTTAATCTTTAATAATGTTTTTCCGCTTGCCTAATTTCCTTGTGCACGTTGAGGGCTTGACGTGGACCCAGTCACCCCTTCTCTTGCTCACTGCTGTGGTTTCCATATTACTGTTGCAGCTTGGCTAAAACAACGTGCTCCAGACAGGTCAATAACCAACCTACACAGTCAGCAGTCTGTGACAGATTCCATGCCAACAAAGCCTTTAGCAATTCATTACAGAGAGGCAGTACAAGGCGAGGCCTGTCCGACTGCAGCCTGTTAATTACAATAAATCTTTAGCTTTTTCTTCAGTCCCACTTGCAGGGATGCAGGGACAGGGGAAGGGGGCTGGAGAAGGGGGGCGATGGTGGGGACTAGCCATAAACCGGCTACCAGGATCAAGGTACATTACAGTTTTAAAAACGCTAAGATTTTCCTTTAGGGAGGAAAATGGCAATGCACTCCCCCCTCCCCCAGCTGTTGCTGAGCACTGACTGTTGCTTCTACACTTTATATCCCCGTTTACAGGACAGACAAAGTTGGTTTGCAATACTTTTTTGTTTGAAATATTTGTTAATACAATGACACCATGGTATGTTTTCTCATTGTCATACCATTAGCATCATCTCACAGGGGACACAGTGAAAATGGAGCAGCACTGTGGTATTTCTTTTTTGTTTTGTTTTGTGTTAGTCACTTTGTAACTTTGTGCTGTGTGAGATGGACTCGAGTACATACTACACAGTAGGTGACACCTTTAATAAATGAACTTAAGTGCTTTTAACGTACAGAATTGTCTTATATACATGTTCCAACTTAATTTAAATGTGGTCAGCAACACCTAAACTGCTGCTCATAAAAAACAAAACAAGAATTAAGGCAATCCACTGATGGTAGGTACTTTGTGAGAATTCAACAGCACAATAAACCACCAGAAAAATGTAACTATCACAACAGTTTTGTAATTGAGCCTTGATCAAGCCTGTAAAGATCACCCAGACAACAAGCGTGGGGGTGGTGGGTTTCACTTGCATAAGGCACCATTAAGGTCAACAGTGCATTATTAGGTAGAAAGAAAGTGTACGCACACAAACATTAAAAAAATGTATGCAAAAATTAGGTTTTTGAGGCATCAGATGGATATGAACAGCAATGAAATCTCCAGGCAGATGGAAAACCAGAATGAAGACGGAATTAGAAGGAAAATACATCAAAGTAGAGATGCACCAATCAATCAGTCAGATGCCGGGATAGGCTGATTTTCCCTGATCAGCTCTGAACTGTGATCGGCTTGTTAAGATATGGAAAAAAGTAATATTTCTTTCATTTTCCGTCTACAATGCATCAACCAACAGCATGTACTGTGACACTTTTTTTTGTTTAATTAAAAGAAACAAATCAGGTAATGGTTGAAAACATACACTTAGGTGCATAAAAGGGGGACAATTTATTTCTTCAATTTCTGATTCAAAACATATTTTTTGAAAAAGCAAACACAAAAATGTTTAAAATCGGAATTGGCAGGTCAGATCTGATCGGTGCATCTCAACTTAAAAGCCCAAATGAGGAATCATCGAGGCCTTTTATGTACAATATTGTAACATCTAACCGTTTGCGATTTTAGCTGCACTTTTCTTGAAACTGTTTGCAGTCCTGATTACAGTGGAAACTGGAAACGGAACAATCCCTAGAACCATGCAAAACCTGTCTATGATACTGAAGTTAATAGTATAGTTGTGTTATACCTCTAAGCACACAGCTTATACAATTGGGACTACAAATGGGCTTTGTAGCTTGTAGAAAAATAAGAAACCAGGCTACATAACACATTGCACATTTAGTAGCTGCACCAAAAAAAAAAAAGAAAAAAAAAAGGAAAAACCATCAAAAGCTTCTGTCACTCACGGAGGGGTTGTTTTTTAGTCCACGGGTCACAGACCAGAAGGCTTCATGTCTGTTTCTGGTCAAACCCAAGGCCTGACATACTTCAGAAGAAGCAATTCCCCCTTCCCGCCGCATCATTTTCAGAGTCTGGGTGCCAGACAGACAAGGCAGGCATGACCTGGCCTCATCCTCACACTGCCACCTGGGAAACAAGAAATGTATCCCTCGCCTCTGCCACAGAAACTCATTCAGTCCACAGCAACGTTGGCACCAGCCCCTCACCAATCCCCCCCACCTCATTCTGCTCCTCTTTTTCCTCTTCCCCACGGGGATAGGGGGGCCAGTCAGCCAATCTCAGACATTCACAGTGCACACATGCTTACCTCAGACAGGCTTGTTAAGTACCAGTGTATCTGCTGTCCGGGAGATGTCCCCAAAACATCATGCACCATACATACAATTCATTCACTCGCCTATTTTTTTTTTGTGTTTTAGAATTTTTTGTCCTTTTCTGCATTTTAAGTCCTCAGTCGAAAACATTTTCTCCCCCACGTCCGCGATTTCGTCCTTTTGTTGCAACAGACAACCATCAGAGCGTCCTTCTCTAAAAGAGAGGTCCCGGAGGCACTGGGTTATTTCAGTACGGTGCAAAACGGCATGCTTTGGCTGGAACACTCCCCCCCCCCCCCCCCCCCCCCCTCCCTTCCCCCTCTCCCTCTGCTCTCTGGGACAGTTCAACCAAGAGACCCGTTGGGAGATGGCGTGCGTTTGGATTTTTTTCCCTCTCTCCACCAAAAACAAAAAGAAAAAAAAACAACAGGAGAGAAAAGTATTTCCTCTTCGCTGCATTGCCCGGTTGATGCTGGCCCTGCGTTAGACGTGCCTCTTCATGTGAAGAGCCAGATGGTCAGATCTGGAGAAACATCTGAGGACAGAGAGAGCAGAGAAGGAGGTCAATCACTAATGAAGGAAGTGATTTAAGAAGGTGCATCGATCATACTTACTAAAATCTAAGAGAAGAATAAGATTGAAAGAAAGTCAACTTTCTGTTTCACTTTGAACTTCATCATTTTGTCAACTAGCAACCTCAAACCTCAATGGGTTTAATGTGACAGACCAAGAGTAACGCGGTGCAGAATTGTGAAGTGTGGAGAAAAGGATACATGGTTTTCAGTATTTATTTTTACAACTGAAGATCTGAAATGTATGGATGTGCCTTTGTATTCAGCCTCCTTTACCCAGTACAAGCAAACCACCTGTTGCTGCAAGTCCTTTGGGTCTGTCTAGCAGTTCTGCACATCGAGAGATACATTGTTACATAGTCTTCTTTGTAAAATAGCTCAAGCTCAGTCATTGGACATGAAATTTCAAGGCTTGCCACAAATTCTTAAGAAGATTCAGATATTCCCACAGGATGATGCTGCCACCACCATGTTTCACTGTGGTGTGCACTGGGTGATCGCAGCATTTGTGTAAACATTATGTTTTAATACTTGCCACAGATTCCAACTTAGGTTTAAACCAGACTTTCACTAAACCGTGACATAGTACAGCGATGCGCAGTGTTACTTGTCCACCACACACGACACATGTAAATGTAGGCCAAAAGTTTATTTTTTGTCTCATCTGACCAGAGCACCTTGTTCCACATATTTACTGTGTTTTGCTGGATATTCATGATGCCTTTTGTTCTACTGTTCTCTAAAATAAACCTCTGAGTCTCATAGAACATTTATTAAGTAGGAGACTTCTAAAGGTAACTGGATTTTATTTAAGGGTATTGGAGTAAATGGGGTCGAATACAAATATACACTTTTCAGATATTTATGTGTAAAAAACTTGTAAAACAATCTTTTTCCTTCCACATTACAATAAAATCCCCCGAAATATACTGAGGTTTGTGGTTTTATTGTAAGAAAATAGGAAAAACAGTTGAGGGTATAAATATGTTTACAGGAATCCAGAATTGGACTATGCATTAGATTTAGATTTATTATCTTAGTCTTGTTCATGTACCAGCTTATTTTTGCTGCCTCGCTGAGATGCAGCAATGCTTTAAATCTTTAAAGATCTGCATCGCTACCTGGATGACGCAGAAAGCTGCAGATACAGCAACCTTATCATGAGCTTACCTGTCACAGTGATTGCATTTGAATGGCTTGGCCCCTGTGTGCTTCCTGAAGTGTCTGGTCAACTCATCGCTCCGTGCAAAACGCCACTCACAGCCTTCCCAGGAACATCTGTACGGTTTCTCACCTGTGGAGCAGACACAGGAGACGTTAAAGGGGCCCTACAGCAGACGGCCCCCATTCTTCTCCCCGTTCCTCTCCCAGCAAGGCTGTAGCCATTGTTATTTAAATACATTCAAATCAGCCGGCCTTAGGGGGGAGCTGGGCGGGATGACTTAATACAGGTGCCAACATTCCACCCGAAACTGAAATTCCACAGAGCCTGGTGCCTCAGTTCAGATTTCGATGCAACCTCCAGCATGCTGAGAATGCCGACTGCATCGCTATGCAGCAGAATGTATTGGGGGTGAGATGAGTGAGGAAAGAAATAAACAAGTACACAGGCATGTTCACACTACTAAATAAAAAGAAAAGACATTTAAATGACCATTCAGAACCTAGAGGCCCCTTTGCTCCCCCTGCCCACTCACCCCTTTCCCATGGTGAAACTCAATCTGTCTGCAAGTCTTTTTATCTCCCATGTGCCACCCCCTCCCTCCCTCCCTCCCTCCCTCCCTGCCATTCGCTTACTCACTGGCTCCGTCAGTCACATTCCAAATAGATTAGGTCACAGTTTAGGTATCCAGCCATGCAGAGCTAATGCTAGCAGTGCTCCAGCTGAGGACCTCATGCAATGTGGACCTTTAATTACATTACACAATCGGTGGACAATGCCACTGGGGGGGGGGTGAACTGAATTAGCAGCACTTCCGGCAATTACTGGGGTTTTTTCTTTGGTTTAAAACAGATGAACTGGTTTTCCTTGAATGGAGCAGCCTCTCCTGCTCCTCCTCTGTTTACGCACAGATCACATGTGCCCCCCCCCTCTGCTCCCACTGAAACTCACCTGTGTGAGTGCGCTGGTGTGCCTTCAGATGCGAGCTCTTCGTGTAAACCTTGCGACACCCGTTGAAGTGACACCTGTGTACCCGCCTCCGGGCATCCGGGGATGTGTCCCCACAGAGGGATCCAGTCTTTTCTGCAGCCTTTGCAGTCGCGCCCCCAACTCCGCCACCGGTTCTGATTTTGACCGGCAGGTTCAGCCCGGCGTGCGTGGCCACCCAGCCATTTACGGTGGCGGCATTGCCAACGGTGGCCTCCGGGGACGATGGCGGAGTGCTGATGACCGAGGGACTAAAAGGTCCGGAGCCAACCAAGACGGCCCCCAAGGGGTTGGAGGTAAAGCTGTGCGTGGGGGAGAGCTCCTCGAAACTGTCCGAAGCCTCACTGCTTGCATCAGAGTTCACGCTGTTGCTGTCCAAAATCTGGTTGTCCTGATTGTCCTCCTCGTGGGTCGGGGCCAGGTTTGGGTCGGACTCTGCCTTGGCCTTGTCCCCGCAGGCCAGGATCAGCTTGCTCCAGAGGTCTTCCTGTCCGCCGAACTTCAACTCGGATGTGGAGACGTAGGGCTCACTCTGAAGGTAGCGCTCCAACTCCAAGCAAGTCTGCCAGAAAACAAAGAAAAAAAAAATTATTGCAACAGCCTCCTTGAAGAGAGGAGGTTTACTCACTGCAGCAAAATGTCTCTGTGAGGGAAATCCTCTTAAATCATGCATGTGCACATCCCCAACATGCTTTTTGGTGGTGTAATGCTAAAGGCTTACAGCTGGAAGTGCAAACCAGGCAATCCCAGAAACTCCTGCACTTTTAGGGATCAGGCTTGGAGCTTCAGGAACTTGCACGTAAACAGTATGGATTAGATTCATGAGCATTATTTCTAACAGCAATTTAGAGGACCAATGGGATGCTTTCCTGAAGCACATCTTGTCTTCAGTGAGGATGTGGCAGGAGGGTTTGATATCTCTGCAGACCTGAACGATTAATAGGGAAAATAATTTGGCACATCTTGTTTTACACCCATTCCTCATCTTTATCTCCCTAAATCATCGTCAAACCCAACATGACATGGAGCGAGCCAGTGGAAGTTTCCAGCAGCAAATGTGCATTGTCATTTCAGCGCTCCACGACGGATGACTCACTGAGCAAATTTTAGAGTCCTTTTAAGGAAGACGCTCAACTTCCCCCTGCAGTGTCAAAGGACCATTTAGCGGCTTGTCCTCCAGCGCACCGCTGACATACAATCACATCCACCCCTCAGCAACCAGCAAGTCCAGTAAAACACACACCGCAGCTTCCAGTTTACTCAAGACATATGCGAGGCAAGTAGGCGTTCATTTGATGGTGCTGGAAGAAAAAGCTGATGCTTTTGAGGCTTCTGCAGCCTCAAAACTTGCTGTTCACCCAGCTGCCTCCTCCAAGTTACAAAGTTAAAATTGATTACAATTTAGAGCATATATTTTTAATTATCTAGTTAATAACTCGTTCACTCACTCAATTGTATGTGGAGATGTACCGATCAGGGTTCTCCTGGTCTCACCTGCCAAATTCCAATTTTGACAGATATCAATTTTTCTCTAAGTGCTTTTCTCCAATGACTATAACCCATAAAAGAGGAAAACAATGTATTGCAGGATCTCTGACAGTTGCATTAGGGTTAAATCCAGCACACAACTAAGGAATTACAGGATTATCTTCTTTTATAGATGAAATAAAACAAGTGTATGCAAGTCCAAGCTGTTGGCTCTTGCAATTAAAGGCCAGAAATGGCGGAAGTTCTGATACTTAGAAAAAATTAAACATCTGTATCAATGTCTATAACGTTGTTGCCTTAAAGAAGTAAAACATTTTCTATTGTATCACTAGTACAGGTCACACTTCTTTTAAAATCATCCCAGAGAAAATGACCTGAGTTTTCTCTGCTTGTATGTAGCATAGAGTAGCATAGCACTCCCCCTTCCCCACATGTTGCTGTACACTGCTGGTCAGCTGGTTGGACGAACCCAGCTATACTTAAAGCTTTTTCCCCTCATTTACAAGATGATGTAAGGAAATATTTCTGAATGCAAAAGACAAAAAAAAAAAAAAAAAATCCTAGCAAGCCATATGTTGGAAACTAAAACAGCGCCACCTATCAGCCCTTTCAAGGTAACTAAACTATTGAAGTTGACAAGCTCCATTACTCTACAAATAATTATTTGAAATAAGCAAATAAACCCGAAACTACCACTAAAGTTAGCAAGGGTTTGTTCTATGAAAGAAAGAACACGTCAAATAAATGATACAGACAAGTGTTGTCAACTTAACAATCAATAATAATGCTTTTGTTGTCATTAAAAATGAGACAGATCATGTTAGGCTTTTATTTTACATTTTTGGCATACGGTGGTATATTTAATCAAAGTTATCATTCAGCGACGACATCATAATAAAACTTCTGAAATGATTGTGGTTTTTGTTTTGCCACTTCACGATGCCCTCCCCGCCCCCCCCCCCCCCCGAATCGAAAACTTTCTGGAAGCGCCCCTGCAACCTCCACTAAATATCTCCAAGCCGTGCTGTCGTCTCTACTCATGCGCGAAGGAATTGACATCTCACAGCGTCACGTTGTGGACTTCATTCAAATCTCAGGGTGAACGCAGGTAAGTGTGGTGGAGCAGGAAAACGCTGTCAAACCGAGCGCATGGGGTTTCGTCAGATTATCTGTCATCTCGTGAAGGAGTTCAAACTGCACTTCCTCCCGCATCATCCGCGGTTATTTCTCATAAAAAAGGAGCGAAAGGATGCTCCCCAAATGCTAAAAACAAACAAGAAAGCTTCAAATATTTACAAAAAAAAAAAAAAAAAGACACACCAACGCGCTACTGTTGCTGAATGAGACGCTCTCTTCCATTCATTCTGAACGCAGCACAGCCAAAGTGAACTGTGTGAAGCTGTCACTGTCAAAGCGAGCCGCTGCAGCAGCGTGCCAACAGAACTTCATACCGAAACTGAGAATGAAACAACAGCGGGCACCGCCGTGTTCACCGCCGTTACAGAGAGCTTTTATATGAAGTTCTGATGCGCCTGGACTCGGAGGGGGTGTGTGATCTGACTGGGGCGTGAAATCTGCTCAGTTCCGCTTAGCTCAACCAGCTGTGAGTGGATAAAATAAGTTATAATCACCTGCTGCCAGTACTCCTCCAGGGATGGTAAGGCTGAAAAATAGCCCGTGTCGTGAACTATTTGAAGTTCTTGAAAAATACTACACATCGGTAAAACATCCATTTTTCTTCCCCGAATTTGTTTGTCTGGAGGAAAAAAAGGCAATCTATACACGTGCGTTTTAAATATTTAGTCTGTGAAAGGAATAATAAGCGATCCCCTCTGCGATTAAACGAATGCTTGTTTTTAGCAGCAGTCCGTCCGTCAGTGCTCCACTTCCTTTTCCCCTCTCCTTCGCGGCGCTCAGCTCAGAATATTTGCAAACAGCGCACTTGACTGGCTGCTGGACAACTGCGCTCTGCAAACTTCCCCTATTCAAACCTGGACCCCAGCCGCCCCGCCTCCTGCCGGCTGCCGCGCCGCAGCCAATCAGCGTCGAGAAACGTACGCGAGGGCGAATGATATCACAGTTAGCCAATCGGCGCACTCCTACGAATAACTTCTATTCCCCTCCCGTTTCGATTGGCTGCCTTCATTGTCATTTGCTGGCGTCTGATTGGTTGGTTATTTTTGGCGTGTATAAAAGAGGGTGATGAGCTCTCTTTCCCCGTAGTCTTGACTGTCGGCTGGGAGTTTCGCCACAGGCAGCGTATGTGAGCCGAAATAGCCTGATGTGGAAAAAGTAACTGCAACTTTGACACGGGTAACAGTTGCAACAGCGCTGCTCAGAAGGGTTGTGTTTGAGCTGTAGCTGTGGTGAAGAGAATGTGTTGACACCAAACTCAAGAAAGACTCGGTGACTAAGAGTGGACAGGCTATTATGTTATCAACACACATGAGCTAAGAGGAAGCCTTTATCCTCCCTCTCCAATGTTGTCACAAACGTCGACCTTAGAAGAGTATTTCTGCTTTACCTTTACCCAAAAAGGCTCAAAAGATCAAAATGTGCGCTCTCCCCAACAGTGAAGTTATAATATATTAGTTAGAAAAGGTTATTTTTCTAACCTAATTTGCACTTAAAAGAGCAAAGTGAAGAATTAATATTCAAGAGCAGTTCCTCGACGTTAAGAAGTTTGTTTTACCCCAGTTTAGATATTATGATGGAGGAAAAAGTCTGTACATAAATTAACTTAGAATTATTCCCAAGATCATTTTAGACAAGAATAAGCAGTTCACACTGCAGCGGTAGTTTCAAATAATTCATGAAACAGTAGTTTTAAACCTTTTTGTTGCACAGCCACGTGAAAACATTTTAGTGAATTGTGCTGGATTTTATTTATACTACTTTGTTAGCTCACAATAGTCAACAATGTGGTATTTTCATTTAGGGATGAGATTCTTAGAGCACGATTTAAAAGTATTACTATTTATGCAAAACATTACAACAAGTGTATGTTCTAGATGCTTTTTTTTTCAAACAGAAAAGCAACAATTAATCTTACAGCTGTTAAATTAAAACGATATTGATTGTCTCATTTATAAAAATACTAACTGTGATCAGTATGATGGGTCATGCTCCTTTAGTTTCTAAAGTATGACTGTGGAAATACTTCCCAACAGACAAAATGGTCTTTCTTGTAAGCAAGGGAAAAGCTTATTAGCCTTCTTTCATCCAGCTGACAGGCAGTATAAAGTCATGAACAGGCAGCACTGCACTACTTTATGTTTCAAACAGCTGGAGAAAAAAAAATTTGATAAACCTTAAGGGTTTAGTAAGATCTTGCGATATTAAAACTTCACAATGTTTGTTAGGAAAGTGAAGTTTGTCTTGCTGTTGCAACCATCCAGCTGTCATCATGTGGTTTTGTTTGGCGAATAAGTCTAAGTTATTATTATGAGCCTTACATTGGTATGTGAGGGCTTTAAGCTTTACACCATGTATCTGTGTTTAGGACTCTTATTTTAAAGTATAAAAGTATAGAAGTAGTTAATGAGTTGCTAGTGAGTCAGGTAATAAAGACATAGTCATTGAGTTGGCTGACAAGACTCAGTTACAAAAAGTCTCGAAGAGGCTGTGGCGCTGTAGAATAATAAAAAAAAACGGTGATAAAATGACAGAAAAGATATGAAGAATTTGTTAGCCCTGTGACAATTCCAGGACTGACTAACTGTTAGCTGCTAACAACCAATCTAGCTATTTCTAAGGGCTATTTTGCAGATTTTTCCTGCACTGCAATTGATCATCTCTTACACAAAATATAAAATATTTAGTCTGGTCAAACCTGAACTGGATAGTAACAAAGCACAAACACTGAGAGTTTCAGTCTATCTTTTTAAATTAGCAAACCTTTAGAATTTGATTAGCATAAAGGCGACTGTGGCTCAGTAGAGGCGACTGTGGCTTAGTAGGAAGAGTAGTTGTCTTGCAATCAGAAGTTCGATTCCAGCTTCCTCCTGCCATATGTCGATGTGCCCCTGGGCAAGGCACTAAACCTCAAGTTGCCTACTGATTTGCATATTGGTGTATGAATGTGGGAGTGTTAGTGAGTGTGATTGGGTGAATGTGGCTCTTGTGTAAAGCTTTGAGTGGCCTGTATGACGGGAAAGGTGCTATATAAGTTCAGTCCAGTTATATCTATAAATAACTCAAACGTGAGTAGTCAAACTTGGACAGGAATATTGTACGCTGATTACAAATATTTTAAAACAGTCTGGGATTCATTAACTTTTTTATTTTTAAAAAAAGAAAAAAGGATTTTCTCTTTTCCCAAAAATATTGCTAAACACTTGTCTAAATTTACCCAATAGTGTGTGTCATTTTCTCTTGAGAGCTGGATGTATTGTTATGTCCCTAATATACCTTAAAACCTAACTGGGACATGCCTAATTTTAGTTAGACGTAAGGAAGCCTGTTGCTTACCCAGTTGTGTCATTTAGCTCTGCTGTATAGATGTTTTTACATGTTTATCACTAATTTCAAGAACACTGAGTAATGTTTTTATTATTTGGGCTGTGAACATGATAATAGACCTTGCGGTGAAAAAAGAAATCTGTTATTGTTTTCACTCCTACAACTTCACTAACAGTCTGCCTCTGTCATTGTATTTAGATTATTAGGTTTAAACAGATAGAGGTTGACATATAAAAGGGAGAAAACAGACAAGAAAAACAGGTCTAGTGTTCATCGGGGATATCTAAATCTATGAGTATTTGTGCTTATGGGAGCACTGAATATGAATGCATGAAAAGATTAAATTAAATAAATAAGCATTAACACTGTTTAAACATGTCTCTGATTATAAAAACAAAAGTAGCAACATTTACATCATAGGTATATTGCAACACCCAGAATTCCTTTACTGTTTTGTGATCACCCAGCTGCATTCTCCCACGAGCGACTCTTCATTCCTGTAGCATTCCAAGCACATATTTGTCTTTGGCTCTACGTCACCCAATCTCATTCTTATCATTTCCTCTTTGCAGAAATACTCGTGTGCCATGGCAGCATCTCTTCCGGCAGCTATTTCATAAGCACAGAGGCACTCCACAGCCTGGCACACCATTCCCTCATGAGATAAACAACGCTTCGAAACAGGAGCACCATTGTGTTATGACTAGTAGTGTTTCTCTGTTGCCTGGCTGAGCAGACAACTGAGCGCTCTTTGTTCTGCTTCCAGTTGCAAGGTCATATTGGTCACCGTTAGCATCTGATTTGATCATATGGCAATGGGATGTCTTTTAAAGCCTGTAGTTACCCTTAGCAGCCCTGGAAAGAAATTTCACATTGCTTTTATGTTACAGATGGGGCCATCCATTATGTCCATCCAGGACCAGTTGGTGCTTTCTTTGGGGTGTAAAATGTCCACATAGAAGAGTGGTTAAAATGTCTTTTGTCGCTATGTGAAATGTCATCACACAATAACATGCCCCTATTATTCATCCTTTTTCCAGAGCTTCTAGAGCTTACACTGTATGGGTTTGATGAATAACAGACTGACTGGTCCAGTCCCAATGGAGCATTAGTGGGCAGCTTCACAATAATCACTTCCTTCAGAAGAACTCTCAGATGAAGCATCTAGAGAATGCACGTGGCCCTGCATGGCAGCTTTTATCTTGGAAGGCCAGGTCCCCAGCTTTATCATCGTTATGTAATTCCAGCTCGGCCAGTAGTTACAGAAAAGAACAATTACAGCATGACCCATTTGAATGCATCACTGTCAAACGAATCAGTGAGTTCTAAAGGGGTTTTTCTGGGTAGCAAGGAAACACTTTTCTTGTGTGTGTTTAATATGGGCTTTGGAAGACGGATGAGGATGCTCCCCAGTGTCATACTACAAAATATGTCACATTTTGTGGATTAAAGATGATTAGTTAATTATTCAAAGTGTTTATATTTCAAAGAAAAGCGCTATAGGTATGTTGCCTTGGACAAAGTTTAACTGAAAACATGTACAGTGGAGATAAAAAGTCTATACACACTTTCAAAATTTGACTGATAAATTATTTCTAAACTTGGTTCACCTTTTATGTACCTAATATCATTTACAATTCTGCAAAGCAAACAAATCTGTCTGAGGGAAAAACATGGCAAGTAACAAAATGCAATAACTGTTTAATAATGTGGTAATTTGTTGAACCACCTTTTGATTATATTCCAAAATTTTGTTTTCGTGGCATACTTGGTAGTATATCACCATTCATACAGGGATATACACAATGCTTCAGAAGAAAATAAAAGAAGAAACATAAGATCATCAAAAACATAAAAAAACAGCAAAATACATTAAAACCACAAAGCATCACATAAAAAGAAAGAAGCATTAAAATGACATATTTCAGCAAATAAAAAGCTAAAACATCACACAAATTAACTGATTTATTAAACTGCCTTTAAGGGTAAGTTTAAGGAAACAATGTTTCCTGTATTCATGACTTGAAGAAACATACAGTTTTTGCATTTCTCATGCTTTCAGGAAGCTGGGTCCAAAGCTGAGGAGCATAGAAACTAAATGCTGCTACTTCTTGTTTAGTTCTGATCCTGGAAGCAGACTGAAGAGCTCTCAGATGGCCTAAGGGGTGCACATTGTTCTCCATTGTTGCTACAATAATACTTTCAAAAGTATTTATTTGATTTTTATAGATTTTTTTAAAGAGTAGACTTTACAGAATACCATATCACATATAAAACGTTGGACAAGTACAAGCGCATTTAGTAGCTAATTTACAGTAAAGTAATTTCTTGCTAGTGTCTTGCTAACTGTAGTATTAAAGCAGCATTACCTCTTTAAAAGTGATGAACGGAGATTACTTCTAGTTTCCATGACCGTTGGTGTTTTTCACAGCAGGATATATTTCCAAAGAGTTCCAAATTTTTCTTTCTTGTACATGAGGGAAACGTGTAGAAGCATACTTTCAGCCAGCTGAACGGCAGTGCTCAGTAACAGGTGGGGGCGGGGTCACTCTGGCACTGTCTTTCGAGCCTTATTAAAAGCACTTTAAACCGTAAAAATGTTATGATGGAAAGTTGTAGCTATTTTGCTTCCAAAAGATAAATGTCACACAATAAATTCTTTAATGTGAGACTATGGCAGTTATGAAAGACCAAATATTATTCAAAGGCAAGTTGAATTGCCTCTGCTTCAGTCAGGACACAGTGGTATTTTGCCACCACACCTTTTTTGGCATGCTAATATTGTTAGCTAGTGTTAGCTAAACGTTAAATGCTGTTTTTGGTGTGTCAAATGGTACTATTATATCATGATGTAAATTAGTTATGAAGTTATCATAGGGTGCTGTGATAGTAACAGTCCTCCCTTTATTGTTAAACAGCTGTTATTAAACTAGTAGAGGAAGACGTAGTATTGAATTAATGTAACATTAGAGGTTACTGATATAAAAAGTTCTTTGTAGTTTGTAGTGGGGGGTCAAGCTCTGAATGCCACCGAGTCCTTTATTATTTTTATCAATTAAAAAGACCTTCATTAAAAGGATAGGGACAGTTACAGAAAAGAAACATTTTACACAGACATTCATTTTATGTTCATTTACTTTACTTCAGTGTCAAAAGGAGGACACACATACAAATGTATGTGCCTGTGATGTTTAAGCAAACATGGCTCTCTCTGAAATGAATTCATTATTTGCCTGCTTACTATCAGAAGACCAGTTAGTAATGAGGTACAGAGATATTGATAGAGATGCATTGCTCTTTGCCGGGGCCACTGAAAATTTGTCCAAGCTTAAATAAAATGAGAATAAAAATAATTGATTCAAAATCAATACACATACATCATTCACTCCTTTGTTAAAAGGAGAAATGGAAGGAAAGAGACAGAGAAGGGGTGGGCTATTCTCGAAAATCAATGTTCATTCGAATCATAAATCAGAATTGAGTCAGCGCTTGTGGGGAGGGGAGATAATCATTGGGCTGGTTTTGGATTACATACTGCATGTGGCGGAGACTTGTCTGGCTGGCCTGAAGATGCCTAGCCTCTGATCATCACCTCCTACCCTCCACCACTTCCCCCGACACACTCACCTCTACACAAAAACATCATTGCAAAATCCTCTCATTGAAATGCATTGATGGTTTAGTGCAAAACTGGCCTTCCACGCGGCTGTCAGGCCACGTCTGGGGACAGATCAACATGTGTGCACAATGGGTCGCGCCGTGTCAGAGCCATCAGGCCGTTGGTGAGGAGCCTCCGCTTCCCAACAGATCCTGACCTTGAGGATGAGGAGTGGGCCGCCAAGAGTGTGTTTATGTGTGTGTTTTGGTTGAGCGGACATGCATGGACCGCAGCAATCAGTCAGGATGCTCTTGTGAAGCTTGGTGATGGAAGGTTGTGAATTGGTTTGTGCTCTCGCATTCAGAGCAGGCCAATATATCAGTTTGCTGATATACTGGGGTAAGGAAATCAATATTGTCCACCTCCAGTATGATAGAGGTTCTTTACTGATCACACTTGCACTCAAACACAGTAAAACTGATTCATCTTGGTTTTAGATCGACAAGCCAGGTAGGTCTTCTTAGGCTTTTGAATGTTTCAGACTCAGCTGGTGTTTATTTTCACTATTAAAAAGGGATAGTCCATTTTAATTATATGTAAATCCCCACTGACCTTTGAAATTTGCTGAGGTTGGCTAAGTGACTAATTTGCATTAATAATCCCAACATAATTAAAAACACATATTTTGTAAACACTTGCATAGTTCTTACAACATGTAAAACACCTATCTCAGCATTCTACTTCTTTTGGTGTAATGATAAAAAGAAAATGTGTACTTTTTGATAAAATCTAAAAACTGTATTAGATGGGCTGGATGGTGGCGCAATTGGTAGCACTGTTGCCTTGCATCAAGAAGCTCCTAGGGTCAAATCCCAGCCAGGGGTCTCTGCATGGAGTTTGCTTCTTCCTGCGCAGGCATCAGGATACTCCCGCATTCTCCCACAGTGCAAAAACATTAATGTAAAGTTAAATGGTCTCTCTAAATAGCCCTTAGGTGTGAGTGATTGTGTGCATGGTTGTGTGTCTCTGTGTTGCCCTGATGGACAGGCGACCTCTACAGTGTGTACACCACCTCTTGCCCATTGACAACGGGGCATGAAAAAGGCTATTTTACATTTAGTTTGCACCTTTCTATTTGCTGTTTGCTTTGACTAGGCTGCCAGGCACATAACATAATCTAACCTGAAAAAACACAGACAATTTTTGTTGTCTCCAAAGCTTTAAGAACTGCAAAAAGTCCCATCAATCCTTTTAAAGGAAATAGGGAAACAAATTATAAAATATGTAGATTTGCAATGTAAAATGACCATGTCCTGCTACAGTGAAGCAACTGGTCATTTACATTTAAATAGAAGCATAGAAATAAATGATAGTTTATTGGATGTGTATAAATTTCTCTCCTTCAATTTGATTAATCGTACATTTTAGCTACCATGGGGTTAGCCCACGTTTTCCTGTTCGTTTTCCTGTCATCCCTTTTTACATTGGGATATTACTACATACTGGATACTAGTGTTAGTGTGGTGGATGGCTGATACTAATAATAGGTACCCACAGCTTTTAAAAAATGCATAATTTATATTATAGATGCAAGACAATTTCTAAGAAGATGATATTGGGGACCGCTGGAGATAGGAATTCTGTTTTTTACTCCCCAAGACTATTGCTAATGCAAGTTAGCAGGAAATGTTCTTTTAATAGTTTTGTTAAGCCTCTAGTAGTATTTTAAATGACATTTCCAAGAACAAGATATAAGTGTATTAAAAACTTATTTTTGTCTGTAGTTTGCCTACTACACTGTACCAAAAGAAATATAATTCAGTTTTATCAGAGCTAGTACTATTGCAAGCTAACAGGAACAGTTTTAAGTTTATCTTAGTTGGAGTGTAGGACACAACATTTCCAAGAAGATAATCATGTACCTCAATATGTTTCTGAAATTAGCTAATTATGTCATATGAAAGCAATTGGAATTCAGTTTTAGCCACTTTTTTTGTAAGCATACCTACATAATATAAAATGATTTATATATATATATATATATATATATATATATATATATATATATATATATATATATATATATATATATATATATAACTTGACTTTAGTAAAGCCATCATTGATCCAATCTTTTTTTTTCTCAGGCTTATACATGCTGTAACAGGTGTATATATGTCACCTTTAAATCTTTAATCCTTAAATGCTAAAAAACAAGAATCTAAACACATATCTTTTTAAAAAGTGCTGCAGGCTAAAACACAGTGAGTGCTTGTGAGCGAGGGACCTTGTGTATACTGGTCGTGTTTTGACAACAGACAATTACGTGTGACCATGGAGGCTGCGTCACAAAGCCTTGAGGTTATCACTCAAGTGAATAGCTACAGTTTCAGTGATTCTGAGACACTCTCGCTCTGCCCCCGGGAGCCTCTGATCTCGAGTGAAACAAATAGTCTCCAGCAACATTTGTTGAAAAACAAACCCAAACACCCCCTCCCATGAACCGGTCTTCTTTCACATCCACTAATAGATGTTTCATTGGCCAAAGATTTCAGGTGGTGCTTTGTTTGGACGTTGCCACCATGCAAGGAGAGATTTTAGTAGATCTTAAAAAGCACTGGGAAATTGGTGGGACAGTTCAATGGTCATTGTTTCGCATGGGGTGGTGCATTCAGGGGCTGCAAACTGTTTTTCCCTCCACTAATGCTAACTCATGCCAACTCTGCATTGAAGGCTGCTACTAATATAGAGGGCGGAGGAATGTTAAGCATTTGTTTTTTTTCCTGCCAACTTCTGTGGGAATCTGCACTCTCTGGCTATTTCTGTAGTGGCATTTGTTGAGGCCAGGGCATAAACACAGGTCCAACCGGCTGATTAGGATTAGGAGCTAGGATGCATTTGTTGTACACTTTTAGGTGTGGGTGAGAAAAGAGCAGGGAGGGAATTTGTAGAAGAGGGAGGTGGTTACAATCAGGTTACCCTGACCGTGAAAACAGTGTACTGAATGTGATATTCTCAGACTCTTGTACAGAATCACCCAGTTGTGGAGAGCATGTAGATGGATTCCTCCTGCATGAATTGACGCAACGCTGTCTGAGTTATAGTTTCAGAGCTGGTCGGACAGAAAATCAGCTGTAATCTGTTGGCCCTCACTGTCACAGGGATGTGATTGTTGTCTCACTTGGCATGGATTCAATTATGTGTTCTCAGCATCATAGAAAAACGTGTTTATATCATACTGCTGGAAGCACTTACTTCTGTGTTGACATGCAGATATTCTAAACTGCCCACATGAGCAACAATATGCCCTTAAGGCTTCTTATATATAAATATATATGTTGCTGTAAGATAAGCCTGCAACCATGCCACATGTTTGAAACATAAAACTAGTTTATTATCAGAAATGGTGTTTAAGACCAGGTATTCCCTTCACACTGTAAAGCACTGAAGAGAAACCCTGATTAAAAAACAGTCTGTTTTTTTAACCAGAAAGTAAACCTGTCCTGGATCTCCAGGGTATTAATCTGTTAGTTTTCTTCCTGTTCTGTCGCTTCTATTTGCTCCGGCAGATCCATTAGCACTTAACTGTTTGCTTAAATGTACTTCTACCCCTTTCTAAATCTAATCCCAGCCATTTAGTCTGTATACTCAAACTAACATGGTGTCTTTCCTCTCTCTTCCCTGAAGAAGGCCTAAAAAAGTCTTGCTTAAAGTTTGCCATAAGCAATGTCTGGGACACAACAAACATCAGGAAAAGGTGCTCTGGCCAGGAGAGAGTTATTGATGGGAAAATGGATGCAGCTGTTCATTTCTTAATAGTCTAGTCAAAATTCAGTCATAAATTGGCCAGACTTTAAAGTTAATGTTCACAGATAACCCTTCGCTAAATCTGACTGAGTAAGAGCTATTTTGCAAAAAAGAAGGGACAGAAATTTAAATGTACAAAGCCAGTGGAGACTTTTATCTATAATTGCAACGAAAGGTGAATCTATAAAGCATGAATACAAATGTACACCGCATTTATTAGATTTCTGTTTGGAAAATATTAAAAAAATGTATTTGATATTCCTTCAGCTTCACAGTTATGTACTACATTGTGTTGGTCTATCACATAAAATACCAGCAAAACACAAATACGTTTGTGATTGTAGTGCGACAAAATATGAAAAAGGCATTGAAACATTTTAGAAATATTTGTTTTGTATTGATTAGTCTGATAAAAACAAGAAGAAGAAAAACTGGGCTTGGGCCTGTTTTCAATGTTTTCCCATGTGATCTCAGTGCTGTCTGAGTTCATGTCTATGAGCCACTGACCTGAGAGCCAAGTTTTTACTTTTGCTCTCACTCTACTGTGACTAATGACTCCTCTCCTTGCTTATCATACCAACCCCACCTCTGATCTAACACTTATGGCAGCAGATTTGGGTCACAGATCAGTTTCAGTCAAAGGTATGACACTTTTTGTTGTAGCTCTTGCCAAGAAAACAACCACAAAAACAGATTCAGAAATGAAAAACTAGAAAAATACTTTTGTTTTCACAGGGTCCGCTGTATAAAGTTTTTAATGATGTGAAACACTTTTGAAAGAAACTTTGAGCAGTAGCAGCACTGCGGAATAAGTAACCTAAGCCTTTGGTCATCACATTTAGATTCTGCTTCCTTGCCACACAGGATAAGTGTCATGTAGTGAAGTTCATGGCACAATAAAGAATGAACTTTGCAAAATCCTTATCCTTACTGTGAGGTGCTGCTTTATCATAATTGTGGTTTTGTCAGGAAAGTTGATCAGCAGCAGCTAATGTAGAGTGTGAACTTTAGTTGTCCGTGCTGTATAGGAAACACATCAGCTCCGTTGCACCTTTTGCTAAGGTCGTGACTTTTAAAGGTTGACTCCAAACACCAGTTTTGTTGACTCAGCGCCTGTCTGTACATTAGGACACAGATAGTGGATGAGCTAACTGCCTGTTGTTGCCAGAGTAACAAATCCTGCCCACCATGACCTCACTTATTGGTGAATGCTGGTGAACTTTGGACGACTATGTCATTTATTTGATGTGTGTGTCATCGGCATTTCCTTTCACAAGTTCCTCCCCCTGGCCGGCCTCTCTCTGTCCCCAGACCGCACGTGTTTTCCGTCTCTATCCAAAGGATATCCTATCCCGAAACCCCTTGTTTCCCTTTGTAACGTTTTATGCTTTTACTTTTGTTGAGTTCTATTGTGAGTTTTCTTTCGCATAACCATTAACGCAACAGCCCATTTTCCCAAGCTTACATAATGGATATTATCTGAGAGCAAACACTTGAGTGAACACTTTGATTTATCCTGACCTCCAGAGTCCAACAATACCAAAGCTAATTGGTCAAAAAACCTATAATCAAATCCAGTTCTGCATTTATCTCTGCTGTCTCTGGCAGATTCAATAAATAAGCATTAAGGTTGTTGTTTGTACATCAACATCATCTGGTTGCTGCAGCAATCCGATGATAATCATCATTGCTGGAGAAAGCCCTTCTCTCTGTCTTGCTCCCTCCTTCTGCTCAGCAGATACCTTTGCCCATCTGAAAGTGACTCATTCATATCTCATGACTGCTTTCCAATGAAAAGTGTTGTTCCGAGCGGCAGCTTCCGGGAAGGAGGCAACGCGGTGAATTATACCATCACACCACAGCAGGCTCCAGGGAGTAGGGCTGACATAAACAAATATACAGAGGACCAACTGTACATACTAATGGCCTTAATTACTTGTCAAACAGACACGGATGCAGTGCTGCCGCTGACTTGCTTCTCTCTGAACCTGCGGGTACTAAATATTCTTAAAAGACAGAGACAACAAATAAATCTGCTGGTGTTTTTATCCATGACACCATAAGAAGTAGACAGGAATCCACACATCGGAGTGTCCTTGGATAATGTGCTGAAGCCCACATTCCTCTAAATGTGTGTGTGTTACAGCTACAACTTTGTTTCTTTAGATGGTTTCTTTACAGGCCCCATGTTGTTAGCTAACTGGGGCAATAAGGAAGAATAGTTAGCTATTATTAATAAGTAATTTCTATTAGTAAATATTACGCTTTGGTTTAAGCAGATTTTTACATTTCTGCTCATAAGTTTACATCCTTACATCATAGGCATAAATGTCATGTACATCTTTGGCTTTTAACAGATGGAAGGGCTCATATATATAAACACATTTATCTCAATCTATGGACCCTTTAGAGGTTCTTTAAAATCCTAACATACTGGTCACTAAGGGCAAAAAAACGTCTTTAAAAATAATATATAAATTTACATACAAAATTTTAGTCCCAGCTCAGCCAAAAACTATTCATATCAATATTATTAACATTTTTGGAGATGCCATTTGAAGGGCCATTTATCCATTTTTTTGTGGGATATGTATGTATAAGTCTAAAATTCTTACCTGGCAGTTTTAAGGTAATCTTTTACGTTTACCTACAAGATTGGAAGCAATATTGATCTTTTGGAGTGGCCCAACCAGAACCCTGACTAAGCCTCCAACCTCAAAGTCTTGGAGCTCATCACCAAAGATAAATTGTCAAAATACCAGTGGAAAAGTTATGCACCGATTATTTAGAATGGTGTAAATAATTTTGGACAGGACATTAAATATATATATATATAAAATCAAAAACCCACATAAATTGTTATTTTCAAAATGTATACTTTTTTCCAAGCTTTTGTTGTCTTTTGAGAATGTCTTCTCATTTCCTATCAGTAACAAATGACACGAGTAAGTGGGAAATTATTTTTAATTTAAGGCTGCCAGATGTATGCATAATTTTGGGCTTGCCTGTATAAACTTATCAAGGTAGATTAGTGTGCAAGAACTGTACGGTATGTACTGTGTTCCAGATCACTGATAGCAGATTTCTCAACCTGCTGTCACAAAAGAACAGAGGAGCTGTGTTTTTTACAAGTGAAACATTTTTTTTCTTCCCCATCCCCCAAATTGACAGTAACTATTGCATGACTAACTGATGAAAGATGTGAAACTGTTCCGTAATGCTGATGATGTTGATTACTATGCAGAAATCTCTTTACTTTGTCAAAGAAGTAGAGGAAGACGATCTAGGAAGACAAGGAAATTGTTCATGGTTACGGGTCACAACTCTGTCATGTGACAATGATCCTGCTCTCCAGTAAGCAGCAGGCTTGCAATATGTTACCTTAAGTAGTATACTCTGGCTCTTGAGTGAAAATGTTCTGACAACCCATAGTTCAAGAGCTGTTTATGACATTCCCCATGTTGTAATCATAAGCTCATAATTTCCTTTTAAACGAAGCATTGAGCTTCTTATGCTCAGAGATTTCATTCTTGTTGCAGAATTGAAGGGAAGAGATGGCAAAAGGTCATCCAGAAGGAGAATCTGTAAAGATTAGATGGCAAGCTTAAACCAGTCTTAATTAGGCATATAGATTCTAACACTGTTATGCAAAATAATTTGTTCCCCCTGAGCCTTTTTACTTTTCTAACTTTACAAGCCCAAATTACATGTATTTTGTTAGGATTTTATGTGACAGATCAACACAATGTAGTGCATTAAGTGCAGTGAAAATGGGAAGAAAATCAGGTTTTCAAAAATTGTGCGATGCATTTGTGTTTGTTCCTTCTGATTCAGGAACAGGAAGATTTTACTGCAGTTACAGCTGCAAGTCTTTTAGGATACGTCCCAAGGAGTTTTGCAACCTACAGACTGCATCCCCACAGCATAATGCTGACACTGATTTTTATATGGGCTATCAGACAAGATCACCTTCATTCACACAGTGTTAATTTTGACAGCAAATGTATTCAAGTTTGCATTATATGCAAAGATGAACACTTTTTGTGTTTTACAGTTGTCCTACCTTTCCAGATCACTAAAAATTCTGATAGGATTTGATTTCCCTCTGAAATTGTTTTCATTGTTTTTGTTGTTCTGTATGAGTTTTTACTTTGCTTTTGTCTTGTTTTGTAAAGGGAAAAAAAGACCACTTCACCTTTTTCTGTTGTGTCCCCTACAGAGCTTGCAGTAAACTTCAAAGGAGACTCCTTATAGCTTTATTTCAACAATAGCTTTCTTCTTGCCTCTGTTCCATAAAGATCAGATTTATGGAATATACAACTAACAGTTGATGTGTCGAAAGATTCCTTCACCAGTGCTGTGGATCTCTGCAGCTCCTTTAAAGTTACCATGAGCCTCCTGGCTGCCTCTTGGATTACTGTTCACACCAGGTAAACGTTCTCAAGTCAATTAACTGCCCTGAACTTTATTTAGGGGTGTTAAACCAACAGAATACTAATGCAACGTATGACTCTCCAATATTTACAAATGTTAAAACCTTGTATCATTTTCCTTCCACTTCACAATTATGTGCTAGTTTGTGTTAGTCAATCACAAGTTCCCAATAAAACACATTTAGGTGTGTGGTTGTAATCTGACAAAATGTAAACAAATTTAATAGGTATAATTACTTGTATGTACATTGTTGTATGTGTGCCAATATGTTTTAAACATCTGAAAAATGCTGCAGTGCTGCGACAGCCACATTGAGAGACATCATTATCAACCTGCTGTCATTCCCTTGGCTTCATAGCTCCTTGCATCTTTGAGATATGCACAAGGTGTCCTACAGCATTGTCATGTGACAGCTGTTGCAACATCAAATGCAGTCGGCAAACATAGTTCTGAAGTGTTCACCACATCCTCATAAAATGGCTAGAAGGGTGATGGGGGAGAATCACAGGACCTACAGACAACAGACTTAAGTTTAGGACTGCCTTGGGACAAGCATTTATGCACTTTTTCTTCATTTTTTCAGGATCCTTTTTCTTGGAGTTTAACTCACATTTGCCTCCTGCTTAGTTAGGTTCAGTTTAGGCAGGAAAAGTATAGATAAATATTGCCACACAAACGTATTCATACAGAACATTAAAAAGTTTGTCATGGTTCAACCACAAACTTCATTTATGTTTATTTTGGTATTCATTCCCCTTTACTCTGATACCCTTAAAATAAAATCCAGTGCAGGCCTTGTAAACGTAATTTAATCTCATTATAAATCGAGCTGTGTTGTTTGTTGAGGTTTGTTAGAGAACATTATAAAACAAACACCATCATGAAGACCAAGTAACACACCAGACAGGCCAGGATTAAAGTTATGGAGACGTTTCAAGCTGGGTTAAGAAAGATTTTCACTCCACATACACACCATCCCTATGGTGGAACACTGTGAAGGAAGTATTATGCTGTGGGGATAGTTTAATTCAGCAGGGACGTGGAAGCTGGTCAGAAAATTGCCTTAAAAGACTCAAAAGACCTGCAGCAATGACTTCAGTAACAGCTGGTTCTAATATTGAGTGAAATGGTCTTAATACAAAGGCAAATTTCTGATTTTTATTTGCCAAACATTGTGAAATGGTGAAGGCCATTTGGCTTTTTTACTTTACATTTATGCTCTACTGTGTGTTTCAGATAAAATCCCAATACAATGCACAGAAGCTTGTGGTTGTACCACAAGATAATGTGAAAAGGGTCAAGTGGCATAATTGTTTTTAAAACCACTGTAAAACAAAACAAAAAGCTGATTTAAAACGATATCGAAGTACAGTGCAAAGAGCAGTTTGCATATTTCCAACTTCTCACCTTTGACTACAATGCTACTGCTAATGTCCGTGTTATTCAAGAGCACCACAGGCAGTTTTCTAAAACTGAGAACACATCTTAATAGTCACTGACATTTATCCTGCTGCTCCTAACAAGCTCCAAGCGCAGCATCTTGACATTAATAATAATAAATGTAAGAACTTGTCTGTGATCACCAGACCAGTGTCAGACAGTCGTGCAGCAGGACAGAAATTGTGAGGCCCGCCACACTGCAGCAGCAAGGTGACATGAGAAGACAGACAGACTCGCTGGCAGACTAAAGCAGACAGGTAAACAGAGAGACAAACAGGGCTGGGGCAATGCCCCCGAGAGCAATGACACGAGCCAGCGCCTTTCAGCTGCAACATGCCGGCCAAGGCTGAGCAGGCAGGAGAGGAGCGGGTGGCTTTGAAATGACTGAATACAGACACGGTGCAACCACCTCAAATACACAGCCTGTAATGACTGGAGACATTGCTGCCTTCCCGAGGGAGGAAAACAAGAGGTGTGGGGGGGCTCAGCAACACCTCTCCCCCAACAATCCCTAATAGCTTGGGCTCAATAAACAACAGCAGTGGCAACAACAACCCAAATAAGCCCTGACAGCTCGTAGGGTACCTGAACAAGCTCCTAATTGATCATCCTGGGTTGGAGACCTCTGTCTCCTTGCTTCCATCCAACACGTGCTTTTCTCATGCATGCCATCCTCACGTATTTGCATCGTGGCTATTCTTGGTGCTGGTGTTTGTTATACTGATGGTATTCAAGGCTCATTTGCTTCAGCTTTAAACATGATCCAGAAAATGCATTCATAGGCTGCACATACGTTCTACCGTGCCCGGTAAACATATTCAAATCCTCTGAATTTTTTTACATATAGTCCCATTTTAACTTTGCGACAGTGACACTATTGCTGTGTTTGTTTTACCTGAGCTGAGAATGAGGTAACATCCAACATGGGAGATTTCCAGCGGCATTTTGGAAAACAGTGGAATTTGCTATTGCTGTGGTGACTAACTACTACTAGCAATACAAGCTGATAAAGTATTTATCTTTATTTTAGGTGTTAAAACACAAAAGGAACATGTTCACAAATACATATTTTATTTCACAGTTTAACTCCGTGTTGCTTGCAGAAATGCAACGTTCACAGTCAACACCGAGACTTCAGTTGGTGTTCTTGTTGTATTTCTGACCGGGAATCCCCACAGCATAAAGGTGCCATCACATTGTTCCACAGGGAGAATCCTATATTTAGGGTGATGTGTATTATTAAGGTTTAATCAATGCATAACATCAGATGTTGACTAATGCTTTGTTACCGTCTCTTCCTTCACATGTTTGCTGCTTTCTCTGCATGGCTTGTCGTAAACTGCAAAAGGACCTTCTAAGACTTTCTTTCAACAGTGGCCTTTTTCTTGATGCTCTTCCATTAAGTTCAAAATTGCCAATTCCCAGTCAGCTGACTCTCTCTACTGAGCTGTGGAACCGTACAGCTCCTCCAGAGTTGCCAATGAGCCTCCTGGTGTCATACCCACAGTGGCTGTGTGCAGGTGCTTGTGTTATGTGCTGTTTTTCTCTCCGTCTACTGTGTGTGACTGGCAGGTGCAGCTGCAACAGGTGTTTCTCATGTAGCCCAATCACCAGGGCTTCTTAAGCAGCAGGAACCTGGAGGGAGGCGTTGGCCCGTTGTCTCTGCCAGCGTAGCAATTTAGTTTATTTTCCTGCTTTGCAGATCTGATCATTCTGTGACAATGTCCTGGATTCCAAGCTCATGTTCTCTTCATGCTCTGGCAAGTTTTGTTAAAGACTCCCTGCTGCTCCAGCCATGTGTCTCCATTCCTTTCCTACTGCCATTCTTGCAGCTCTGAGATCACCTCGTGGAAACACCAAACCATTGTTCACTTGCCTGTCTACCCTCCAACACCACATGCTCAGCTGAGGCACTGCCGCTTAAGAATCAGAGAGAACATGAGCACTGTAAATCTCTGTGCTACTCCTCCTGCCAAACTCAACCTCTGTGGAGTAGACTTACAACTTCCAACAAGCCATCATCCACCAACAACAGTAAGCTACCTCAATCATATCCTGCACTACTCTCCATAATGTCTTCTGAACAACAGTAACCTCTCTCCTCTCCTCCCATAATTGTTGCCATACTAGAGTCAATAAAACCAACAATATGCTGCTTCCCTGACTATGACTCTTCTTGCACGGTCTCAAAGTTTAGGTGGATGGCCATATGTTGGTAGGTTTGCATGGTGCAATACTTTAATTGTAAAGTTTAGGATATTGTTTTACGACTTAACTCTTCTTCGAACTTCTCCACAACTTTATCCCTAATCTGTCGTCTGTGCTCCTTGGTCTTCATTATGCATTTGTTCACTAATGTTCTCCAAAATACCTCTGAGATGAAATAACACACAGGTCGGCACTTGGTTACATTGTTTTCAGATTTTTATCAGTTAAATATAGAATATGACATTTTTATCCTCCTTCATAATTACCCACTACTGTTTGCCTATCAGATAATATACAGATTTAATACAATGAATTTTGGGCTTATGACAAAATGTGGAAAAGTTCAAGGTTTATGAATACTTCTGCCAAGCAGTGTATGTTGGTAGATATGAAGCTGTCACACAAGACTTATTTCTGGAGTCCAGTTCTTAACTACCGGTCAATGCCGACATGCAGCCAAAGCATGTCCTATGTTAGCCTGAAGCCAGCCAACCTATTGTGAGAATTAATTAACAGCCCTGGCAGATTTTAGCACAGTTATTTGGGACTTTCTGGATGTAGGTGTGATATGTGGGTCAGCGAAGAGCGACGTGGCTGGGCGTCATGTCATCTCATGCTATCAGCCAGCGACAGAGCAGCCTCAGTAAGCGCGTTGATCCCGTTCGAGCCTGCTGACCGGCGCAGTTAACATTCCCTGCCTTTTCAGCCGCCTAATCCGGGAATTTGACAATGCGGCCGGTCTTCCAAAGCAGGGATCAAATTCTCTTGGTTGACGCTGCATTAGCTCTGCCAGCACATACAGCCCAGGCCCCCACCCACAAAGCAGCAGAAATTCTCACACCCTCACACCCTTGCACCATTCACTCAGCAGCTGAAGCCACACGCAACGCTGAGTAACAGAAGGATGCTCCTTTTCTCCTCTTGTCTCTTATCATCCCTGCCAGGTTTTTTTTTCTCCTGCAAAGCTTTTATGTGTTTTTCAAGTCCTCACCCAGCTAACCTTTGGAAATGAATTTAAACAAGTCAAGATGTCAGGTCTTTAACTTTCATTATGGGTCCTGACATTGAGAAAAAGGTGTAGAGTGAGTTTGCACAGTGGCAGCAGGAACAAATCTTTGAAGAATAAAGATGGGAGGAGTAGACACATCCAGAAATGCAATTAGGCTACACAGCAGTTTGAGAGCAATGCAATTAGAGAGTGTCATTTTCAAGTTTTATTTTCCAGCTTTGTATCTTCCCTGCTCCTAGCTTTGCACTTCAGGCTATCACAAGGTCAGATAAAACAGATATCCAGTGCCTGTGTCGGAACCTGTCGGCCGCGTGTGGTAATTACTGGTGTCCTTTATATTTGATGTGAAATAGGGATGGTAACCTTTAGTGTTTGCCTGTTAGAACAGCCCCCATGCCCTCAATTGCTGCCACCTCTATCCCCTCCGCTCCTGGGAGTCTGAATGGAAAACAGGAGGCACACTTTGGAGGGAAATGTGAAGTGTGTTCGAGTGCCAGCTGGTGCCCAGGGATTGGTTAAACATCTATTGGCCAAATGGCGCCCTGTCATTACTGTGAAGCAAGATGACACTGTTTGATGGGACCTGCTGTCCGGGGGAGGATGGGAAAAAGGGCGAAGGGCATAAGGATGCATGCCACGGTCCTATTTATAACTCTGGCACTCTGCCGCCGGAGCTATAGCTCCAATGGCAGTATGTCAAAGTATATTCAAGGATTCAAAGATTTTTCTTGTCATACCAGCTCACATTTACATGTTAAGGTATGAAATCCGGACTCAGGTCCCGGTTAAGATGCCTCATACTTAAGTAAATGAAAACTAATTAATATAAATTACTGTATATTAATGCATTCACTGTAATCAAGGAGCATAGAGCCAAATCTGGAATAATTCACGATGTCTTGCAAAAGTGTTCATACCCCTTGCACCCACACTTTTTCTTTGAAAAATAAAGTTATGTATAATTGTGAAGTGTAGAGAAAGTGGCACATGGTTTTCAAATGTATTTGCCAATAAAAACATGAAATGTTGCTTGAAATTGAATAGTTACTATATACAACCACCTTTCACTACAGTCATAGCTGCAAATTGTTTACATTTACAGAATGCAAGATTAAATGAAATGGTACTATTAACATTTTTTGATATCTTTTAACAAATTTTCAATGGGATTTAGGTTTGAAGATTTTCAATGTGCACTTGATCTCTGCTCTGTATGTTTAGTGTTATCTTGATTTTCTATTTATGTTTAGTTTCTATGTTGCTAAAATGTTTCAAGCTGGTGGCTGGTGGTGTCAATTTTTTATATCTTTGCAATATCACAATCCATACCCATTAAAAGGAAAGAAGTTGTGTCCATTTTGGAAAAACATATAGACGATAAAGTTTTTTGTCCGAAAAAAGACCACAAATCCAAAGAAATCTACAAAAATATGTCACAGATGCAGGGTAGAATGAAAACAGAAAGCAAGAGTAATGACATTTATGAAGAATTTAATTAAAAAGGGTTTGATATTTTAAGCCTTCAGAAAGCAGCCAGTTTTAAATGATCTAATGCAGTTTTTAATTTAAAGTCAAGTAGAGTCAAATTTATATAGCGCTTTTCAGCAACAAGGCACTCAAGGCGCAGTACATAAGGAAAAACATTACAATTATACAGAAAATCAAACAACAGAGATAATTTAAAAAAAATAAAGAGAATAGAATGATGGATAAGAAAAAGAAAGGGAAATTGGACTGAAAACTTAACTAATAATGATTAGATAACACATTCAAAGGCCACTCTAAACAAATACGTTTTTAATCTTTATTTAAAGCCACTTAGGGTTTCAGCGCTTTTACAGTTTTCTGGGAGTTTATTCCAGATTAGAGGAGCATAAGAACTAAAAGCTGCTTCTCCATGTTTGGTTCTGGGTATGCAGAGTAGATTTGAGCCAGAAGACCTGAGAGGTCTGGGTGGTTGATACACTGACAACAAGTCTGTAATGTATTTTGGTGCTAAGCCATTCAGTGATTTATAGACTAACAGAAGTATTTTAAAGTCTATTCTCTGAGCTACAGGGAGCCAGTGTAGGGACTTTAGAACCGGGGTGATGTTCTCCACTTTCTTAGTTCTAGTGAGGATACGGGCAGCAGCGTTCTGGATCCACTGCAGCTGTCTGATCGACTTTTAAGGCAGACCTGTGAAGACACCGTTGCAGTAATCAATTCTACTAAAGATGAATGCATGAACTAGTTTTTCAAGGTCCTGCTGAGACATTAGTCCTTTAATCCTGGAGATGTTCTTTAGGTGATAGAAGGCTGACCTTGTTACTACCTTTATGTGTCTCTGAAGGTTCAGGTCTGAGTTCATCACTACACCCAGGTTTCGAGCCTGACTGGTGGTTTCTAGCTGTATTAACTGAAGCTGTGTGCTAACTTTTAAACGCTCTTCCTTTGGTCCAAAGATTAATACTTCAGTTTTGTTTTGAAATTGAATTGAAAATGTCACTTTAAGATGGGGAAAAACCTTGATTATCCATTGTTTTTTTCTCTTCCAAACATTAAATTATGCTTCATTTGGTGATCTTCAAAAGTGGAAAGTCCTCAGTTTTCTGGTCTGGCTGTTTGCTAATAATTGCACATTCTCATCAGAATTCATAAATCTCAATTAACTTCAAAAATAAATTAGCTAATAATGTGCGGGTATTTCGTTCAGTTTAAAAAAAAATCTGATTTATTAATCTTTTTTTATGTTTTTCTTTCCAGCTGCAATATGAAATTTCAAAGTTCTATTTGACAAAAGTTGACCAAAAAGCTGTTTCATTGTTACAAATTAGCCCATAGAGTAACAGTGAATGAGATATGCATTTAAAAGAAGGAATGGACTCACAGGGTAGTTTTGTATCACAGGAAATATAAAACAACAATATTTGGAAGTAGTGCTGTATTTAAACAGAGCTGGCAGTTGTTATGTATCTGAAAACATTTGCATGAATGCTTAAATGTTTTAATAATCTGAGTAACGGTCAGAGAAAAACGTGAGTCCCAGCAAATAAAGTTGGCATGCTTAAAGAGATAAAAGGTAAAGGGAAATTATACTAAGAATTCAGTTTGACGTTCACTCAGACATCATGACCAACTAAAAATGGCTCTAACTCTTAGAGTTATTCCTGAAGTCCTGTACATTACTGAGAAAGGGCCATTGTTGAATGCTGTGCCAACAGCTTAGTTGTTGCCAGGCAACAAAAATAACATCTCAATGTTTTTAAGGTGGTCGTTAAAATATCAACCATGCCCCTGGGTGTTACACTTACACTTACCAGGAGTTTGTCCACTAAACTATTTCATTTAGTCAAGCTAAATGTTTAGCCCTGTTTAGCTAAATAATTACTAAATGTTTTATTGAGAATGTTTGAGCAATTACTTTTGAAATAAAGAAAAACATGTAAATCCCTTAGTTTTGAGGGTTTGTTGTAGAACTGCTTTGTTTTGTTCTAGACTGGAATAATAGGAATGGGGGGAATACAAATACAAGCATTAAGGTTAAAAAATTTGAGCCAACAGCTACACTTAATTGGAAGCGCAGTTACCAAAACTGGCAGGATCCATCATCACTCAGTCAACAGTATGTATTAAAAGATGTTATACCAGCTTAACTAAATAATGCATATGGTATTTCCACCCATCTGATACTGTAGCTTCCATTATTCTCTGCAATATTAGCATCACAATTTAGAGACACCATATACACATGACACAGGTACATGACACTGCTTCAGAATTTACACAAGTGTTGCTATGACACTGTACTACAATACCATGCACTTGCTCTGTCTGCACAGAGGAAGATTCACTCACCTCAGCATGCTCAATGCTGCAAAGTGGCACCAACTGACAAATATGACCTACTTTCCTTTTGGTTCAGATAATATTTAATTGACCACTTAAGGCCATTTCTGGACTGTTTATAGAGCAATGAACTTTCTTCCTTGGATGGTAAGGCAATCATCAAGAATGCAAATAATCGAGACAGTGACATCACTTCAAAGCCACTTCTGTCTTTATGCTGTAGATTCCACACCCTTCATCCCAATAAAATAAAACACTATAACTAGTTCATGTTGGAGCTGTGAAATTCAGCTTTTTTAGCTGGTAAACTATGAACATAATTCGATTTATTTTGACCTGGCTGAACTAAATTTGGAATTAATTTTTGTTAAGGACAACACTGCATGTAGCACAATGCATATTCTTTTTTGTGACAAAAACATATTCTGCTTGCACAAATAAACCTGAAGTATAAAGGACATGTTTTGGATTTTGCACAATTTTAAATTGAGTACTATCCGCATTTTAACATCAGTACAGCATTGTGTCAGATCAATAGAAAACAGAAATGTTCTGGAATTCAGCGTAGACAGTCATTGTGAGTAACCATCCCATGAACAAAATCACACCATGAGCACAATTTGAGGTCATGGGATTAAAAAACAATTGGATTCTGTAATGTGAGACAATGAACGAAATAAAGAATAAACACAGGTTTGTATGGCTCTAAACTAAGAATTAAAGGTATGCTGAAATTCTCCTTTGGCAGATGGATAATAAAAACATAAAAAAATGTACAGTCTTTATAGTCAGGATCAAATCTCAGAGCATTATCCAAACACATTTTTGAATGTCAGTGACTGTTTAACCAAAGCCTTGGATTACAAATGCATTTTGCCTACAAAGAAACTGAAATAACACGCATGGGAAAAAGATTCAACAAAAATAGTCAAATCATATTTCTGTTTAAGTAATAGAGGATTCTTCAAAGAATTAGTAACCTGGACTTGTGATTACTTGCTCGTATGAAAGCTTATGCCAGAGGCAGAGCACTGAGACTCCAACATGGCCTCTGGCTGCTAATTAGACTAACAACGGTCCCACCATCAGTCTCTGATGAGCTGCTTTTAATTGGCAAAGCTACAACTGGAAAAAAAAACCTTGTGGACATTAGTATAAAATCCACCTGCAATTGAGAGCCTCTTCAGTCTACTGGCTTTAAAGTCCAATCACACATGGCTGTGTTTAATGTAAGCGCGGTAATAAAGAAGCAATGTGTTCTGCAGGAGAACATCTGTCTTTGCAGCTCTTCTATCATGTCAGAATGTTGTGGAACATTCTCCACATAGTATCCTATAGAAACCCCGTGTGAACACATTCAAGTGCAAATGCATTGTGTTGCAACTTGCAAGGTGTTTGACAAGTGGGCCGGTGTTTTACATCTCTCCCGAGCACCTACATCAAGTGTGTTATGCCAGCCTCCAAACACTCCCCACCCTCCATCTGAATAGCACAGACTTATATAACCTGGCCCCTGCTCTCATCAGTCTATGAAGCTTGTGTTTACGTTCAGTCCGCGCTGTTTTTCTTGGAGGCCCCATTCCAGCTGAAGCAGCAGTGGAAAGGGTGAGGCGCTCGTGCACAAACATGCACAAACACCTGCATATTTGAGATGCCTGGCAGGAATTATCTTCACAGTTCACTGTAAACACACACACACATGCTGATCCCTGTGAACATGCCCAACAAAAGCTGAGGAACTCCTGCCTTATTATCTGCAAACAAAATGGGGCAGGAGGGAAATGCTTTGCTGATGGATGGACACAGGGCTTTGGTAACCTTGCAAAAGTATTCACACCTCTTTACCTGTTACACATTTATTTACAACCATACATCTCAGTGCATTTTATTGGAATTTTATGTGATAGACTAAAATAAGTAGCATGTAGTTGTCAATTGGAAGGAAAATGATAAATGGTTTTTAATTTGATTTACTAAATAAATAAAAATAATAATAATCTAAAAGTGTGGCATGCAATGGTATTCAATGCCCTGAACCAGTTCTTTGTAGAATCACTTTTATCTGCAGCAGTTTCTCTGTATGTCTTTACCAGTTTTGCACATCCAGAAACTGCAATTTTTGGCCATTTTTCTTTGTAAAGTAGCTGAAGCTCAGTTGAACTGGATGAAGAGTGTCTCTGAACAGCAAATCTACAAGTCTCGTCACAAAGTGTCAGCTGATTTTAGATTTGTACTTTGACTATGCCATTCTAACACATGAATATTCTTTTACCTAAACCAGTCCATAGTAACTCCTGGTGTATGTTCAGTGTCATCTATCTGCTGAAAGGTGAACCAAACATTAGTCTCAAACATTTGGAACCTCTAACAGGTTTTCTTCTAGGACTGCCCTGTGTGTAGCTTCATCCATCTCCCAGTCAACTTTGACCAGCTTCCCTGTCCAAGCTGAATAAAAATCATTCCTACAGCATGATGCTGCCACCATCATGTGTAACCATGGGGCATTGTGTGTTCAGTGTGACTTGGTGCGAACGTTCCTCCACACACATAATTTTGTCCTGGTTTGTTAAGTGTTCAACTGTTGTCCTGTTAACTGGTTCTTTCACCTGAGCTGTGAATCTCTGCAGCTCCTCTAGAGTTTCCATGGGCCTCTTTGCTCCATATCTGATTAATGCTTTCCACAATGATAAATCAGGTTAGGTTAGCCCATGACTTGGTAGGTTTGCATTTGTGCCATACTCTTTTTATTTTCAGAAGATGGACTGTACAGAGCTCTGTGAGATATTCAAAGCTAAGGATATTGCTCCATAACCTAATCCTGCTTTGAATTTCTCTAATACTTTATCTCTGAATTGTTGCGATTTTCCTTAGTCTTTATGATGACGCTTGTTCACTAAAGCTCCGAGGGTTGTGGGTTCGATTCTAGCTTCCCCCTACCATATGTTGATGAGCCCCTGGGCAAGGCACTTATTCTCAAAATGCCTACTGACCTGTGTATCGGTGTATGAATGTGTGAGTGTTAGTGAGTACGTCTGGGTGAATGTGGCTCTAGTGTAAAGTGCTTTGAGTGGTCTGTGTGACTGGAAAGGTGCTATATAAGTTCTGTCCATTTACCATTTAAAAGAAATAAACATGCATGCTCAGTATGAGGTATTGCTACAAAGTCACTGCCAGTGGCTGTCCACTTGTGCTACATGCTCATCCAAGAGGAGTAAATGCTACAAGTCACTGACTCGATACAATTTGTTGGGTTTCCTTGCAAAAACATTTTAACCAATTTGAAGAAAAAACTGAATCTGACTGCACTGTTCAATAGTTAGGATTAATTAGAATGTACCTGACTTGAAATCTGTATGACTTTATTGAATTAACTTTGTGAAGTGCCTTGAGACGAGATGTGTTGTGAAATAGCGCTACATAAATAAAATTGAATTGAATTGAATTGAAAAGGGGTTGTATTTGGATGCCACACATTTCAAGATTTTAATTTGTGTATTTGTATCCCTTCCCTCCACTTCACAATTATGCATTACCTTGTGTAATATAAAAAAAATAATAATAATTTGTGTCTATAAAGTGACAAATGTGACTAGGTTGAGTGGGTATGGATGCTTTTGCAGAGAACTCTACCACTCCTTAACATAATTTGTCTGTAAGCATGTTTTAAGCAGGTAAATGTCATCATGCACATGGTGCACTGGGGGAATTACATGATTACTCACTTTACTCATAGGAAATATAGAAGCTGCCTCAGTAAAACTATCACAACTGCAATGGTCTATAATATTGCAATTACAGTTGGTTAGGGAATCCAGCAGTAAAATGATAATGACTTTCCATGGCAGCCATGGCAATAAAGACATTTGCAGCCACATTATCTACACATATTGATATTTTTTGTCATTACTTTTCCAGCTAATTTCAAGTCAGCCATTCTATGGGGCTCCTATTGATTTGGTGTGAAAACAGAAATGGTATGAAGTGATATTGATGTGAAAGGAGCAGTGACTGTGGGACAGTGACTGAGGTCAGCAGCGCCATTTGTGCGTAATCTCTGTCTCCATCCCTTTGTCCATCTGTGGAGGCCATGCTGAATGGCAGCTTTTCTCTCCGTTTGATAAGCTTTCAACCTTAAAGTATCCCCTCCTTCTGCAAACATACCAAACTTGACCCACCATTCACTGAGCTGATGTTATGGAAGGAAGGTGATGCAGCAGGTAACATGCAGGGTTACATACACGGACACATAGTCAGGACCCCTGGTAAAGATCAGATTGCAGCAGTGGATTTTTAGACTAAAACCTTCAACTTGATTACATTTATTCACTGGGGTAAAATCCCATTTAAGGAAATTGGTGGCAGCAAGCAGTGGATGGTTTATCTGTCCGAGATTATCGGAAGATTGGATGTTTCCCACTTTTGATCACTCCGTAACCGAATTAGCCACGAAGACAAAAAAAGAGTTCTTCATGAAAGTCACTGAGTGAGCGAGCATGTCGGAGTTGCAGAGGAAAAGCAAAAGCAAACTTTGCAGGAACTTCACACACAAAGTAGATAAACGTAGCAAAGTATATCATGTGTACACTAACTAAATATTGAGAGGGAAATCATTCAGCAAAACATCTAGCTGGTTTTGTTTTTCTCTGTGTGAGATTTAGAACTCAGCTGCCTCTGGAGACCTGGAGAAATGTGCAGCCATATCATGGTAGAAAGCAAGTAAGAAAAAGGGATTGTGTTATTTTTTTCCTTCCACATTCTTTAGACAAGAGAGAGAATATA
The DNA here is from genome assembly GCF_021462225.1 of Girardinichthys multiradiatus. Classification (NCBI taxonomy): domain Eukaryota; kingdom Metazoa; phylum Chordata; class Actinopteri; order Cyprinodontiformes; family Goodeidae; genus Girardinichthys; species Girardinichthys multiradiatus. Next base: position 11,934,679 of record NC_061813.1, on the reverse strand, counting down.
AACCAACTATCATTGAAAATAAACTGTCACCATACTGAAGCTGCTATTACATTAATTGTTTTAGACATTTAATCCTCCGATTGAATAAGAAGCAACCTCACATAAAGGGTTTAAAATGTTCACAGGGTGTCATCTGTCTCATGGGTAGAGAAGGCGCACCATATGGTGAGGCTACAGTTCTCGAAGCAACTGTCCTGGGTTTGATTCCCAGCCCCGGGCTGTTTACTGTACGTCTTCCCCTTTGCTCTCTATCCTACTTCCTGTCCAGCTACTAAAGAATAAAGGCCACAACTCTGTGATAACCCCCCAACTGGCTGACAACCTCAACTGCTAATTCTGTAGGTTTGAAAACCAGCCATTCAAACTTCACTCCCACACACAATGACTACCTGCACCCCCCCACCAACAACTCTACAACCCCCTCCCCTCTTCCCTCTGATCCCCTGTCGGCACTAAAGGTCACTGAGGAAGATGTAAATAGGGCCTTCAGTGTCAGAAACCAGGAAAGCTCCAGGACCTGATGGTATTTCCTCCTTCTACCTGAAAGCCTGCGCGGACCAACTGGCCGCCCTAAGGCTGAGCTTTTCAAAAGAAATCACACTGCAAGTAGGTTTGGAGGAAAACAAAGGACATATATTTAGAAAAGTATCTCATACCCACTTTTAAGTAAGGTACAGGATCTGTAATGCTGTGGGCCTGCTTGGTCTTCCAAAAGCCCTGAAGCCTTCTTTAGAGTGCATGACATCATGAACTTTTAAAAATTCCTATAACTTTAAGAGAAAAATGAAAATGGGTTGTTCATGGGTCTTTTAGCAGGATAATGATGCAACATAAGTGTTAAAAGCAACACAGAAATAGATGATCATATATAAAAATCAATATTTTTCTATGGTATTCTTATTTCCCAGAACTAAATTCAATAAAAGTAAACCTTTGGGGTAAGTTGAAGAGAAAAAAGCAAGACAAGACCAAGGACTTTGGACAACCTAGAGAGACTTTGCTAAGAGAAATGATCGAAGCCTGTTAACATTTTCCCCACAGATTCAACATATTAAAATTGAAGGATAGATTTTTGTTTTTACTTTTCAGAGTAATATTATGATTATGATGGTGATCTTTGCCAGAGATCCCAACAATTATGACTGCAGTCTGTGAAAAGGGGGAAAGTGTGATAAAATCGACCTAGCAAATTCTGCCCTTGCATAATTTTTTTTAATGGCCCTATTTCAAGAAACCAGGTCAATGCAGTTCTCTCTCTGCCAACCCAAAATACAACCTGTGCTGTTTCCTCCAGGTGAGCATTGTTACCCTAAACCGAGCCATGTCGGGGCATGCCGCTGAGCATTTATCACAAGTTGCTCAATCAGTATGTGGTTATTATTTATGGGGTCTCATTATAGAACCTCATTGTTGATGCTCGCTCCGGGCACCTGCATGCATTTTCATCACCTCCCTATCTTTTCATCAGATGTCATTAGCTTCAGGTTGTGACCGATGTTCCTAAAATCTCACTGCACTGAGATCCTCTTGGAGGCGTTTTCCTTTTTTTTCTCCTTACTTTACTTCAGTAAAGTAAGAGCTTGGAGCGAGGGGAGAAATGATGGCAGCTTTTGGGGGAGTGATTGCCACCTGCCACTTCATTCCACTGCATTTTAATCTGGGGTGTCTGGAAGAAATCTCGTTCTGCAAATGACTTTACCAGAGAGTGTCGGCGTTGTAGAAAAGCAGAATAGATTTGAGGTGCTGATACCTTGTAACAAATCACCTGGATATGAACTATTCACTTTCTAACAGGAATCCATATTCATCTTCCTCTCCAAAAGCTCTCCTGTGGGGATGCAGATGTGAAGCTGCTTTTATATCTCCTCCTTATCCACTTTCCCATCCATGTACCCTAATCAAAAGCCCCACATTTTTAAAGGCCCTACACCATCCTCTTACTCATATTAGATTTCCATTGCTCCACCATTGAGTTTATGGACCATCTTGGGCATTATTAATGACACAGCACCGAGTTACACATATGAATATGGAGATCAGCCACATTGTGCATTCACTTTCCTATATAACAGGATTGATCTAAATCCCTAATGTCTTTTTTGACTGATGGCACCACGCTTTTTCCTCCACACACTTTTCTTAATAATGTGTCTCCCTCTGTGTATTTAAAACCAAAGACCCCCTTAAAATGATAAGCCCACCCCCACACAAACTCCTGCAGTCTCTTCAGTTCAATCTGTGCTACAGATAAAGGGGTCAACTTCATGCTACGACGGACCAAATTGAGACTGTAAAGGGTTTAGTTTTGGTGGTCCCCCTTAAATGTACAGAATTTGTGTTTTATTCAGGCAACTCGAAGGGCACCTTCATGTGTCCTGCGATTTCAGGAGCATGCTGCTATAATCTTGCGATATAGCAATGAGATATGTTGGATGAATTATTACAGTAAAGGGATTTTATCTATTAACCGGCCCATGAAAGTTGGGAGAATCCCAACTGTTGATGCTCCATTCAGGGACCGGTCATCTGTATTGTTGAAGGGCAGATAAATACTGTATTGGTGTATTCAGAGGGTTAGATAATACATAGCCTCAAAGTCGAAATTCACATTAGAAGATAATTAGTATGAGCAATGTTGTGATGGAGCTAGGATCCGAGGGCTGAAAAAAATATTCCAACAGTAAAGGCCCTTAAAAAAGAATCAGAATTTAAAGTTTCAATGTATGTAATAAGGATTTCATGGGATAGACTGACATATAGTTTATAATTATAAAACAAGTGAATGTATACATTCAAACTTTCTGCTGCAACTACAGCTACAAGTATTGTTGTCTCTACCAGCTGTTCACAGCTAGAGACTTAAAGTTTTGTCCATTCTTCTTTGAAAAATGGAGCATTTTTTTTTTCAAATCTTGCAATTGATTCTGAATTGAATATAGGTGTTGACTCCATGTACCAACCGAAGAAAGCAATATCCACACCATGACGCTGCCATAAATGTGTTTCCATGTGTTCAGGTTAATGTGCAGTTGTACTTTCCTGCCACACATTGCATTTGGTATGCAAGCCAAATAGTTTAATTGTGAATAGTGTATTCTTTGAAAAGGACTTTCCACTTCCATAAAGGCCATATTTGTGCAGCTCAACAACAAGATGGCGCCGCAGATGGTCGCCTCGGCGTGTTGGTGCGCATTGTTTTGTTTTGTTTTTTGCTTTAAAACGGTCTTCTGTGATGGTACCCGGAGCTCTCTCACCAGAGAAGAACTCATGAACATCAGGGCTACTACACCAGAGGAGTTATTTCCCACTTTTCTGCCTACTGCTCTGGAATATTTGGACATTCTGGTCAAAGGTGCGCTCACCTTTGTTCACGCGGTGAAACGCCGGAAGAGAGGGAAACGGGCTGGGGTGCTGGTACGTCTTCGCCAGCGTGGACTACGAACACCGTTACCTGGAATATTTCTCTCTAACGTGCGCTCACTTCCCAACAAAATGGAGGAACTACAACTGTTGTTGGGGAAAAACAGGGACTTTTATTCATCGGCAGTTTTGTGCTTCACGGAGACGTGGCTGTGTGGATTAATACCGGACTCTGCGCTGCAGCTGGCAGGATTCCAGCTCTACAGAGCGGACAGAGACACGGAACTCTCCGGCAAAGCGAAAGGTGGAGGAATCTGTTTTTACCTCAACAGTGGTTGGTGCAACGACGTGACAGTGATTCAGCAGCACTGTTCTCCAGACCTGGAAGCCTTCATCATAAACTGTAAGCCTTTCTATTCCCCCCGTGAGTTCGCTTCGTTCATCCTGGTCGGTGTTTACATCCCGCCGCAAGCTAACGTGCAGGTCGCACAGCGCATGCTCGCCGACCAGATACTGAGTGTGGAGCGGACCAACCCGGACTCCTTAGTAATCGTCGCTGGTGACTTTAACAAAGGTAATCTGACCCACGAACTCCCCAAATACAGACAGTTTATAAAATGTCCGACCAGAGAAGACAGCATTCTGGATCACTGTTACACCACCATCAGAGACGCTTATCACGCCGTCCCACGTGCTGCACTGGGCCAATCCGACCACATCATGGTCCACCTGATTCCTGCATACAGGCAGAAACTAAAGCTCTGCAAACCTGTTGTGAGGATGACAAGGAAGTGGAGCAGTGAGGCTGTGGAGAATCTCCAGGCGTGTTTAGGCTGTACAGACTGGAATGTGTTCAGGACTACTACCAACAGTCTGGACGAGTACACAGAGGCTGTGACTTCCTACATCAGCTTCTGTGAGGACAGCTGTGTACCATCATGCACCAGGGTGAGTTACAACAACGACAAACCCTGGTTTACAGCTATACCCAGAAGGTTAAGACTGGATAAGGAAGAGGCCTTCAGGAGTGGGGACAAAGACATATACAGAGAGGCCAAGTACAAGTTTGGCAAGGCAGTGAAAGAGGCCAAACGACTGTACTCTGAGAAGCTCCAAAACCAGTTCTCAGCCAACGACTCTGCGTCTGTCTGGAAAGGGCTCAAGCAAATCACCAACTACAAGCCGAAAGCCCCCCACTCCATCAACGACCGACGCCTCGCCAACGACCTGAACGAGTTCTACTGCCGCTTTGAAAGACAAAGGGACAGTCCTGCAACCATCCTCCACGACGCCCCCCAACAGCTGCAGCCACAATCCACCACCCCCACCTCCCCAACCTCAAGAGGGGCCTTGGCACCTCCAACCCCCACCCTGAAGTTCCCCCCCACCAGCCCCCTACCCACGCCGAGGACGGCTCTTTCCATCCAGGAGAGGGACGTCAACAAACTCTTCAGGAGACAGAACCCCCGGAAAGCTGCTGGTCCGGATTCTGTCTCACCAGCCAGCCTGAAGCACTGCGCTGATCAGCTGTCTCCAGTCTTCACAGACATTTTTAACACCTCACTGGAGACATGTCATGTGCCAGCCTGCTTCAAGTCCTCCACCATCGTCCCTGTTCCCAAGAAGCCAAGGACCACAGGGCTTAATGACTTCAGACCCGTCGCCCTGACCTCTGTGGTGATGAAGTCCTTTGAGCGCCTTGTGCTCTCACACCTAAAAGACATCACCGACCCCCTCCTTGACCCCCTGCAGTTTGCCTACAGAGCCAACAGGTCTGTAGATGATGCAGTCAACCTAGCCCTTCACTTCATCCTCCGGCACCTGGACTCCACAGGAACCTATGCCAGGATCCTGTTTGTGGATTTCAGCTCTGCCTTCAACACCATCGTCCCAGTTCTGCTACAGGAGAAGCTCTCCTAGCTGAGTGTGCCCGACTCCACCTGCAGGTGGATCACTGACTTCCTGTCTGACAGGAAGCAGCGCGTGAGGCTGGGGAAGCACGTCTCTGACTCCCTGACCATCAGCACCGGTTCCCCCCAAGGCTGTGTTCTCTCTCCTCTGCTCTTCTCCCTGTACACCAACAGCTGCACCTCCAGTCACCAGTCTGTCAAGCTTCTGAAGTTTGCGGACGACACCACCCTGATCGGACTCATCTCTGATGGTGACGAGTCCGCATACAGATGGGAGGTGGACCATCTGTTGGACTGGTGCAGCCAGAACAACCTTGAGCTCAACGCTCTAAAGACAGTGGAGATGGTTGTGAACTTCAGGCAGAACCCAGCCCCACCTGCCCCCATCACCCTCTGTGACTCCACAATTGACACTGTGGAATCTTTCCGCTTCCTGGGAACCATCATCTCCCAGGATCTCAAGTGGGAGCCAAACATCAGCTCCCTCATCAAGAAAGCCCAGCAGAGGATGTTCTTCCTGCGGCAGCTGAAGAAATTCAACCTGCCAAAGACTATGATGGTGCACTTCTACACAGCCATCATTGAGTCCATCCTCACCTCCTCCATCACCATCTGGTACGCCGCTGCTACAGCCAAGGATAAGGGCAGGCTGCAGCGTGTCATTCGGTCTGCTGAGAAGGTGATTGGCTGCAGTCTACTGTCGCTCCAGGAACTGTACACCTCCAGGACCCTGAAGCGGGCAGGGAAGATTCTGGCTGATCCCTCCCACCCCGGTCACAGACTCTTTGAGACTCTCCCCTCTGGCAGGAGGCTGCGGTCCATCCGGACCAAAACCTCACGCCACAAGAACAGTTTTTTCCCATCTGCCACCAGCCTGGTTAACAAAGCCCGGAAACCACACTGACACTCTCCCTTTCCCCCACACCCCCCCTTTTTTTGCTGACAGGACACCTGTAACCTGTAACTCTATGCGTTACATTAACGCTCAGCTTGGACTCCTGCTTACTTGCACTGCTTTACTTGCACAATGATCACCTGCACTGTTGTATTGCTCTTGCATCTTATACTGCTCTATATTTACTCTCACTCACTTAAAACTGTGCACTTATATTTATATTTTATTGTAGATATGTTTGTACTGTTTAATTTGTACTGTATTGCACCGACTACGCCAAAACAAATTCCTTGTATGTCCAAAAACGTACTTGGCAATAAAGCTTTTCTGATTCTGATTCTGATTCTGATGACTAATAGTGATTCTGTCCACCAATTCTCTTATCTGACCTGTGAATCTCTGTACCTCCTCCAGAGTTATTGTAGGCCTCTTGATAGTTCTCTGATCAAAGTTGCCTTTTCCTGACCTGTCAGGTTAAGTAATATTTTGGTAGGTTTGTAGTTGTGCAATACTGTTCCTATTTTTGGATGTGTAAGTAAACAGTGCTCTATGAAATGTTCAAAGCTTGGAACTTAGCTTTTCAACCCCAACCCTGGTTCAAACTTCTCCACAACTTAATGCCTGACCTGTCTATTGTGTTCCTTCCTATATGTGATGCTGTTTTTTCTACAACGTCTAAATATGAAGAAATTAGGCATAGTTTGTGAAACATCAAGTTCTGCACTTCTATGGTGTCTGTTTGGCTTCAGATGTGATCCCGTTTCATATAGTGGATGTGTACTACAATGACTACATTACATTTGTCATGACATCTTTGCCTATTTAATTTTTTTTTCCCATTCTTAATTTTTCCCTGAATGAAAGTTGTTTTATATCAACAATCTGCAATTGACCCAAAGTGCTCATGACGTTAGTGACTAATTTCATTAGAAAGCACGACGCACTGTTGTCAGTTAAAGCTGCTTTCAGCAGATGGCATGCTGAGGCGAGTAAATCTTCATTACCACAGGCAGAACATCTGCAAAACGTAGCACTAGATTAAATATGGTTATAATAAAGGGAGGGCTATGACATTTAAGTAGCACTTACATAAATTCTGCAGCATTGTGTGTATGGCATCTCAAAATCCTATTGCCCATGACGCAAATGTTTTTAACAAGTTCAAAAAAGCTGGGTTTAGTTGGGGATCAAAGCCATACTGTACAACATCAGATATGTAGGAAGGAGAAGCTGTTATTTACCTAAGGCAACATATCTTCCTACAACACTGAAATGCAAGGCTGATACAGCACAGTGTGATGCGATATAAGGAATGGAAATTTAGGAGGTCATTCAAGTAAATAAAAAGCTTAATGTGTCAAAAGGGATTTCCCTCTCCCCATTGGGCCATAATTCTAGCATTTACATAAGAAACCACATCAAATAAGATTTTCCTTTCAACAAAGGTTCATGGAGGACATAATTCTCACACTCACTGTTTATGGTGATGACCTGATAATCTCTTTAGCATGATAGAGGCCTTGCACTAGATAATTCACATAATGTTTCCAACATATATTGATGTGTTTATCTTATTGCCTCTTAAGGTACAATTTGGAGCTCAAATGCCCTAAAGGCTGACCAATGAGCACCATTTCATTCAATAAAAATCAACAGAAATATTTTTTGTTGTATTCATAAATGTATAAAATGCAAACATGATATTCAGGGAGCAATATCATTGTGATTCAGGGTTAATTGTGGGTTGTGCAGTGGCATTTTGCAGTCAATAGATACAAAGTTGAACCTCAAGGTGCCTCCAGTGGTAGGAAAAAACAAATATGGCTGCTCCACCACCACTAGGGTCTTGGTAAAAGCATTTTATAGAACTTGATTAGGGTTTGATGGTGTAGGTGTGAGTGCATACATGTAGGTACATACTAGTGAATGTAACTTGATGATGCTATAAATTATGTACACTGTCCACAATTGTTGGAATACATGGTAGAGATGTAAAACCCTTGAAATGAAGTCATTCTTTAATAACAGTTGTTGGGACGCCAGCCATGGGTTACAACATTAAAGGCCTGTAAGAACTTTTCTGGAACTTTCAAAATAAATCACATTAATCTACTTCCAGCTCAGCCAGGAACAGGAACAAGAAGGGTAACAGTGGACTTCCTGTGACATCACTGTTTAAATAAAAACCCTGCGTTCCAACAAACAGAGCTCTTTCCATGCGAATTCCAAATGGGAACCAGATAGGAGAGGCACCAAACGCGTGTATGTCTCCTTGCTGTCAAGCAGACATGACTCTTCAACTTGGATCCAAAAGTAACTATAATCACATGCAACAAAGTTAAGTAATGATTTGCTGTTCGAGTATCCGGCATTCATTCATATAAAGGGTGTAATGAGACAAGCGTGACTTGACTTTTCTTCTGAGGCCTCCAGAAGCTGTCCTAATCGGAGCAGATTTTTGCCACAGCCTGCAAAAATGGTCAGGACCGCATCTGATGCCTTGCTGCGTGCACATTCAGGTAGCTAGAGCTATCCCGCCGCTTCGTGGCCAGTCAGGGAGCTGAACACGACTTTGTCGTACGGTTCGGCTGGGCCAGCTAAAAGCCCTTCCCCACAGCTATGGAGGTTAGATGCAAGCTAACCATTTGTTAATCCACAACTGGATGTTTTTCCTCAATGCCCAGACAACTTCTCCTCAGCACGGTTCACATAAGATTAGTTTATAGTTAAATAATCTAAACAATGTTTGTTTCATGGTGTTTGGTTTTTGTTTGTGTTGTGTTTTTAAAGTTAAGGCAAACTTTATTTAAAAGGTGTTTTTAAACACAGAAGATTGATCATAACGTGCCATCCATGCTTATGCATTTCAAAATTTTTATTAGTGGTATTTTAAAGGTATGTGTTTGATTCTGATGACAAGCTATAAGTTTCTTTTGTTAGCTTTAACCGCTAATGGCTTAGAACACGTGCTTGCTCACTTTCTGAGTCAGCTGAAGATTAAGCGGACTTCCCGTTAGCATACACATTTAAGACCCATTTATCCAAATGGTTTGGTTCTTATTCAAAATAATATTTCCTTAAATATTATTTTAATAAATAAAGGCAGCTAATTAAACTTTAGTCATCCAGAAGGTTTGTTTTTATTTAGCCAATCATTCTTTAAAATATTATTTTATTAAAATAATGTTTTATCCGATCTGACAATGTGAATGGTTGTTCAAAGCTATACCAATTATTGACTAACTTGGTTCCAAGACTAACTTAACTTCATTTCCAGATTCTTCAAGATAATCCTTGGTTCTCAAAGATAAATAACATTGCATGGTAATGTTGCATCACTCTTTCTGTCATGGTTTTCAACCATCTTTGATTCATTTGTTTATATTGTACATAGCCCATTAGTCTTCCTTATTCTTTCATTTTGCCTGGTAGTTTAGTTGGGTTGTTTTGGCATAGTAAAGAGTTTGTTGATTGAAACATGTTTGACTTTGAATTTACTTATTTTTGTTAATGAATTCTTGTATTTTAAGAAATTGTGTGAATCTATTCTGTGTGTGTACATTGGGCTGGTATTCACAGGAAAACCCTTAACAGACCGAATTATTATTTGATAAAATATTAATATTAAATATTAAATAATATATTCATATTCATAATAACATCACAGTGCCACACTAAACTGAGGCCTTTTGTTATGGACACCTCACTCTTTAAGATGTCAGGCTGTATTTACTTTTAAGTAACAATCAAAGACCCCTGTTGCCCCTGGAGTAGCAATATAACAAAGAAAGATTTCATTAGCCTTTAGCCAGTCATCAAGATGAGCACATGTGTGATTATCTCCATAAGTCAGAAAATATCAACAAGACTATAGCTGCTCACCTAAACCTGCCCACACAGTATACAGTCAGAGCAACATGTAAAAAGGTTCAAACACCTGGATCCGTGATGACCAAGGTGAGGACCCAAGTTTATTTTGCCAACATGCACTGAGAAGGATGGAGCACTGGTGATGTTGTAAGAAACTATTATATTTTAACACTGAATAAATGTACTCAAGCTCTTTGGTGTGAGATAACACTATGGCAACAAAAGATTAATTTATTGTATGGCTTTTTACATATGATGGAAATTGTGTGAGCGAACTTGGAAAAGCAACTAGAGCCCTCACACTTTTATTCGGGTCTTGCATTGGTGGCGCAGTAGATCATGATGTTGTAATTCAAATTGGGAGTATCAAATCGAGATGGAGAAGCTTTCACTTCCAAATTCAACCGTAGTTCACAGGGTGAATTGGACCCCAAATAGGGGAGCAGTTGCTCCACCTGCTCCATTCTTTAGGTTCCTAACGATACAGTTATTCTGGAGAACACTGTAGAAGGTTAGCCCTTTTCTCCTTTGGCAACACTGAGGGCTTATCACGCACCAGTCACATACATTTATCTCATATATTGACTGAACAGACATAACAAATGTAAATTCATAATTAGAAAGGAACCAATCAATTTTTTTGATGTAATTATAGCATCCCAACAACACCATCTTCTGGCATGGCATCTAAGGGACACTCAGATTAAACCCGGGACCAGGGCCTTTATTAGGCAGAACATGACAGATAAAATCCAAATGGTGCATTTTTACTGTGGTGTCTACAGGAATGCATGCATGGCAAAGCAGAAATCTATATTCTAGCATGAGCCATCACCATGCTCGGTATGATATTACGTGACAAGACTGCAAACCACAACATCATTCTCTTGGACCATTTACATACTATAGTATGCCCCGTGGGAAATATCAAAGGTACAAGGGGTGGAGAACATACTATTAAACTTTACAGTCATGTTTCTTAATGAGCACACGGAGTCTATGAATTCTCAATTCACCCCACTTTGCTGATCTTGTTGACCCACCCATTAGTTTTAGAAGTGAAAGCTACACCAATACAGCAGAAAACCAGCTTATCATGCACTGTTTTTGAATACCTTTTTATCGTTTTTTATTCACAGTACCTTGCAAAAGTATTAATATATCTTGAACCATTTCAGTGCAGTCCAACTAGGTGTAACTTAGTCTCAGTATAAATCCAGCTGCTTTGTGAAGAACATTCATGAACAAACAGCTTTGAGAAAACCGAGAAACACAGCTGACAGCTCAGAGATAGAGTTCTGGAGAAGACCAAAGCAGGCTTTGAACATGTCACAAAGCACTGACCAATCCATCATCTGAAAATGGAAATAGTGTGGCACAATTGCAAACCTACCAAGACATGGTCATTAATCAGAGAAGCAGCTACTATACAAGGCCCAGGTAGAATAATCTGTTATTAGCCATGAGTTTGCCACAAACCGTATAGGGGACACAGCAAACATATATAAGAAAGTGCTCTGGCCAGATGAGACCAGAACTAGAGTCTTTGTCTGACATGCACTATATGCAATATACAGGGGTTGGACAATGAAACTGAAACACCTGGTTTTAGACCACAATAATTTATTAGTATGGTGTAGGGCCTCCTTTTGCGGCCAATACAGCATCAATTCGTCTTGGGAATGACATATACAAGTCCTGCACAGTGGTCAGAGGGATTTTAAGCCATTCTTCTTGCAGGATAGTGGCCAGGTCACTACGTGATACTGGTGGAGGAAAACATTTCCTGACTCGCACCTCCAAAACACCCACCAAGTGGCTCAATAATATTTAGATCTGGTGACTGTGCAGGCCATGGGAGATGTTCAACTTCACTTTCATGTTCATCAAACCAATCTTTCACCAGTCTTGCTGTGTGTATTGGTGCATTGTCATCCTGATACATGGCACCGCCTTCAGGATACAATGTTTGAACCACTGGATGCACATGGTCCTCAAGAATGGTTCGGTAGTCCTTGGCAGTGACACGCCCATCTAGCACAAGTATTGGGCCAAGGGAATGCTATGATATGGCAGCCCAAACCATCACTGATCCACCCCCATACTTCACACTGGGCATGCAACAGCCTGGGTGGTATGCTTCTTTGGGGCTTCTCCACACCGTAACTCTCTCGGATGTGGGGAAAACAGTAAAGGTGGACTCATCAGAGAACAATACATGTTTCACATTGTCCACAGCCCAAGATTTGCGCTCCTTGCACCATTGAAACCGACGTTTGGCATTGGCATGAGTGACCAAAGGTTTGGCTATAGCAGCCCAGCCGTTTATATTGACCCTGTGGAGCTCCCGACGGACAGTTCTGGTGGAAACAGGAGAGTTGGGGTGCACATTTAATTCTGCCATGATTTGGGCAGCCGTGGCTTTATGTTTTTTGGATACAATCCGGATTGGTACCCGAATATCCCTTTCAGAAAGCTTCCTCTTGCGTCCACAGTTAATCCTGTTGGATGTGGTTTGTCCTTATTGGTGGTATGCTGACATTACCCTGGATACTGTGGCTCTTGATACATCACAAAGACTTGCTGTCTTGGTCACAGATGCGCCAGCAAGAAGGGCACCAACAATTTGCCCTCTTTTGAACTCTGGTATGTCACCCATACTGCTGTGTGCATTTCAATATTTTGAGCAAAACTGTGCTCTTACCCTGCTAATTGAACCTTCACACTCTGCTCTTACTGGTGCAATGTGCAATCAATGAAGACTGGCTACCAGGCTGGTCCAATTTAGCCATGAAACCTCCCACACTAAAATGACAGGTGTTTCAGTTTAATTGTCCAACCCCTGTATGTGAAGGAAAACTAACACTGCATATGACCCTGAACACACCATCAGCACGGAAAGGTGCAGTCAAAATCCAGACCTAAGCCCACAGACGTTCAGTCTACTAGAGCCTCAGCCATTGCAAAGAATGGGTGAATATTTCAGTCTGTCGATGTGCAAAGCTGGTAGAGTCATTCCCCCGAAAGACTTGCATCTATAATTGGAGCAAAAGCTGGTTCTACAAAGTGTTAACTCAGGGGGCTGAATACAAATGCACGGCACATTTTGAAAACCATGTATCATTTTCCTTCCACTTCATGGTTATACACTAGTTTAAAATGTTATTTGGATAAAATTTCAATCAAACAACATTGATTCTTGTGGCCTTCATATTAAATTTTAAGTGTTGTAATACTTTTAAAAGGCTCTGCACTGGGAACTCAACTTCCACTGCAGTACCCAGCCATAATAAGGTTATTTTGCTTTCTAAGTAATATTATGTAACATCTAGGCAATAGCAAGCTCAACAATTTTTAATTTTTTTTCATACTTTCAGTTCATACTTCTATTATTGTCATTTTTTATTGTCCTCAATTTGCCTGAGTCCAGCTTTCTCAGAGGGAAGCAAATTGTTATTTCAATCAAGCATAACGAAGCCAAAGAGTTGTTGTTGTTGTTGTGCAACTGCTGCCTCCACATCTTCCTGACCTGCGCTGGTAATGAGTGTCATCTGCTCATGCTTGTGGAGGGCTCTGCAATATCAGCTGATAGTCATGTTTGTTCAGGGTTGTTATGCAGGGTTGAGAAACAGCTCGGGGTAAACAAGAGGAAACAGAGCGCTTATACATGAGACCGGCCTTTCCAGCAAATGACATCAAATTGCTCTCCTGATTTTTTTCTACCCCCCCACTCTCTATTGGTTTTACAGTAAAGTGATGCTGCATCATCTAAACAACAATTTCTGGGGAAATGCTGGGCCGCAGCATAGAGCAGCAGCTCGGAGCGCTGAGATAAATGTGGACCATTCAGCATGCGAGCAGAGTCTTTCACTCGGGGGCCCTCCACCGTGTTTTTATTTGCGAGCAGCGATTTCATCTCGCAGTTTTCACACTGGTCTGAGAAATCCAATAAAGATGACTGACTACATTTTATCACTCCAGGATTTATCTTTCAGAGAGATTTACAAGTCCAGCCTGATAATATGGAAGAAAAAAAAGCAGAAATATGAAACTATGCAGCTATTGTGTTGGATGAGCTGATGCGTGCTTCTGAAACGTGTAACTCTGTCGTTATTGCCACTGTTGCTGCTGAGAAAATTAAGACCCTGATTTCTATTACCACTGGCATAAATTGCTTCTTGTTTTGCATCATTTTGGCTCTTTCAGCAGGAGCGGCTCCTTGGTCCCTGCATGTCAGGAAGAGCCTGTTTCACCCCTGACCTCTGTCGTCATTCACCCACAGCCCTTGCAGTGAGGACAATCAAGGGATCAAGGCTGGCCGGGAGAAATCCTGTCCCCAGACATAAAAGAGGATGTGAGCTGTGATCTCCCCACTTCTCATTGCTAGGAATTCAATTTCACTCAGCTAACATCTGCCGGAGATAAGTGAAACACAAACAATGTCACTCACACAAACACACACACACAGAGTGATTTCAGGGCTTTTCACTGAACAGACACATGAGCCACTGACACGTGCTCTAACTGCTACCATAACATTTGCAACCAGCAGTTTTCTCTCTTCATTTTTTGTGTTTGAATCAATGAAAATAAGGAAGGAACAGGGTAAAAAAAGGGGGACATCACATATAAACTGGACACTTGTGGTCCTTTTCCTGCCTCTGTTTCAGGATCTTCAGTTTTTACTTACAACTAGTTGTCGAGGCCACATATTCATAAAGTGGTTTGCAAAAACCAACACAGAAAGAGATTAACACTGTTTTGATAAGTATTTGATTATTTATAGAAAAGTCTATGCTCATTGCAGCATTCAACAACATTACTACATGTATACCTGCTATTGTGCAGTTCAGTCCCCCACATGGTTTGTGGCAAAATGACTTCTTGTGGCTTTTTTTTGCCGCTCTTCCATAAAGACCAGATTGGTGGTATGCAAAACTAATAATTATCCTGTCAACAGATTCTCCCAACTCAGCTTTAGATCTTTGCAGCTCCTCCAGAGTAACCAAAGTGCTCTTAGCTGCTACTCTGAATATTGCTGCCCTTAGAGTAAGACCATCTAACCCTCTATAACGCTTCCCCACCAGCTTCTCCCTAAACTGTCTGCTGTGTTCCATGAGCTTCGTGATGTTGTTTGTTTACTAATATTCTGTAGCAAACCTCTGCGACAGAGCAGCTATATTTGTATTTAGATTGTATTACACACAGATAAACTATAGTTTCTGGTTATGCGAATTCTGAAGGCGATTGGTTGCACTGGATTTTACCGATTAGAACCATTTTTCAGTTCCCTTTCTTTTTCCAAGGATATTTCTTTGTGTTGGTCTAAGACATAAAATCCCAAGTACATAAATTGAAGGTTGTGGATACTAATCTGAGTACACGTGCAAAAAAACCAGAGAGGTTTGAATACTTTTGAAGGCATTCTATGCACATCCCCTTAAAGCAAAACAAGACCCTCCAGCCTTGTATGAATGATGGTGGACTGTAATACTTTCATACCACTGTGAGATGGAGGTTTCATTATGCTTGAGATGATGCAGACGGACAAAGTCCTGTCACGGCTCCTTCAAGCTTGACTCACACTGGCTCATATTTTATTGGGCAAACATGTTTACATTGTGGGAGCGATAGGAGATATAGTGGTGCTAACTTGTGCAAGTGTGCAGTCAAACCGTACATCCATGTTATTTTATACACATCTTAACATTTTACAGGGGTCATGTATCAGCTTCTGCTTCGGCAGCCAGCTCAGAAATCAACTTAATGATCTATCGTAGGCTGAGACGAAGATTGCAGTTTTTCTGACCACGGAGAATGTTAACAGTTTTTCCCATTTCCTATTTTCATACTGCTCATTCCTTCCTTGCTGCTTAAGCAGTAGTAGCTGATCAAAATTTCCAAATTAAAGCCATTTAGATCTACATCTCATGAGCCAGAGCAGAGAGATGTTGGCTATTAAATTTTGTTTTTGGAAAATTACACTTCAATGCACATTTATAGTTTACAGTGGAGTATGATCTTGAGAGGTTATAAGCTGTTATTAACTTACATGCAGTAGATCATCTTTCAGAATCTTTATTTTGTTTAAAAGCAAATTAATTGGTACCAGAGGACAAGTGGTCAGAGTGGGGCCAAGAAGACCAGAGTGAATTTCCGCTATGTTAAAACAACCTCAAGAGCAGAGATGTCATTGTTTTTGGAGGGTCACAGTTTGTAACAATGACCTTCTTTGAGTCTTTGAGTCTGTCTAATTTGAGCAATTTAAAACCACTACAACACCCATTGGACAAAAACATCTAAAATATCTGTTAGGAGAAAAAGATTGTCGGTAACAGGTAAAATCATTCCACAACACTTTCACAATGGTCTCTTGTGTGTAGATGTGAGTAGATGTTTTTGGTGGCATAGGGTTGTATACCACAATCAATTATAGTTGTTCTAAATTCTTCAGCAGAAAGTTTTGTCCCCACTCTTGACTAGCCATTAGCTTCAGACTGATTTTATATACAAAGGAAAGATGGTAACTGATTTATCTTTGGCAAGTAAGTTAATAATTAGCTTTAGCTATAAATATTGTAATGTTTGATCTTTGCAAAAATAGCCTTTGTAATGAATGAAATTACTGTTTCATAACCTTACAGCAGAACCTTACTTCAAAAGCATTGAGCTAACATTACCAGGAGTTTTTTAATTCAAAAATGTTGTTAGCTGTTAGCCCATTTGTCTGATTGATAAATTAAGCTAACTTGTTAGGCCTGTTTGTGTGTTTACTGGAATGAAACCATATTAAAGATTTAAAACTGTTTTCTAAAGAGTAACTTTTTGCCGAAACCTGTACCAACTCATGGCCTTCTGAAATGTGAATTTAGCTACACAGTTTTGAAAATCTTGTTTTTCTTTGGGTTATCATTTATTTACAGGGTCCATCATAATGGTAACAAGTTATTAGAGCTGAGAAATAACTTCAACATAATAGAAACGATGAAGAAGATGTGTATAAGTATGCTGAATTGGTACTGATGCTTGATTTTATTTTTCTTAAGTTACAAATACTAAATGTGAATAAATAGCTACTAAATAAGCCACAGTAAAACTACAACTGATGCTAACTTTTGCTGCAGGCTGTTCCACACATTTATCATCTTTCCTCCTGTAAAATCAATTTCAACTCCTCTCCTCTTTAAGAAATGTAAAAAAAGCAATTACTCGTCTTTAGAAAAAAAACAAATACCCAATCCACTCCAACTTTTCTGACCCTTTAATATTTTTGCCAGTTTGAGCTCCTCATCCGCCGTCTAACAACTGGCGTGACTGTTGGACCATTTCACAGCTGTCATCAATAAAACAATGATGTGCTCTACCTTTGTGCAGTTTCCCTGGTGCTCTGCTTTTAGATTTCGGGCTTATTGAAATATGTAAGGAACACATAATGCAATAACCTTATGGTGATAGAATAATATAATTTTCTCTTTACTGCCTCAAAGGAAAACACAGCCCGGTATTACCGCTAAGTATTCTCTCGAGGGGGAAGCTGAACCCCTGAAGGCGGTATTTGTGTTCTTGGTTTGCCGGTCGCATGTGGAAACACCAGAGAGAATCAGCATACACTCAGACTTTGGTTATTTGGTGTGCAGACCTCATTATATTAGCATACCAGGAGGTAAATGACAAATAAATGCAGCACTCATCGCCGTCTCTATTTCTGCTTGACAGCGAATGTTCTGCATGAATGAATATTGATGCGCAGCTTTCCCTGGATGCTTCAGTTGGGAGTTTGTGTTCACCCTCTTTTTTTGGGAAAGGGATGAGGTTACAAAAAAAGGATACAGCAGCGGCAAGGAGACTAGCACACATTGTTAGCTCTGAAAGGGTTTCCTGCTGGTAGTCAATAAACAGGATGCTTGCTGTGTCATCCCAGACGTTTGAAGACAGATGCCGTATGGCATAGAGGAACAGCTTGGATTCTCTTACTTTGAGCCCAAATCTATTTCTGGGATTTATCATCAGGCTTCTATCCTTTTTTTAAAAGGAGGATAAGAAAATAGTAAAGCCCTCCTTCCCTTCTCTCTTTGGCTGCCACCACAAGCACCCACTTCTTCCCTTTAAGGTGCTTCCCCATGCTGATAGCTGGACACACACACCTGCTTTTTGTTCGACACAAAGCTGATTACCCGTTTCAACACAGCTATTCCTAGAAAAAGGTGTTCCCAGGTAACTATGCAAATTCCACGAAGAACACTTCCGACAGTGTTAGATGAATATTTTCAGATTCTTGTAAATGAATGTGTACATACTAGTTGCCAGTCAGATGAGACTATTTACTTTTTTTTCAATTAAGCTGCAGTCATTGGCTAGCGCCTAAAGCTTTGAAGAAAGTGAAAATGTGTATCATGGTATATTAAGGTTTTAAATTCCATCATACTGTTCTGTATAGTCCTATAATCCTTTTTATGAGATACCAGAGAACTGTACCTGCACCTATTGCTGTGCACTGCTGGTCAGCTGGTTAACAGAAATTTGGCAGTTTGTAAATATTCCTGGATACAATAAACATCAAAGTGTGGAAACTAAAGTAACACCACCCATTACTCTTATCAAAGTAAGCTACAAACTACACAGTTAAGCAGCTAGATACCAGAGTATTTCCAAAGTCTTATTTTTCTACATAGATGTACAACTGACACCTTGGTAAACCTGGGTATAAACTGCTGCAGTCACATTCTCAATGCAACCCGGGAGGTCTTAACCTATCCTGTTATCTGCTTTTCAGAGGAACTATAAATTCAGATTTCAGCACAAACAGCTTCATCCAAACTGTTCAAACTTTTGTTTTCTAAAGCCTTTTTCATGGTGCCACTCAAATGAGCTAACTCTTTTTATGGCTGAGCTGCAACCTCTCCTCTCTGTCTGACACTCAGTGGGCAGATTTGAGGCTGGATAATCTTAGTATTAAAATATGTTTTCAGGAGTCCCCTTATGAGAAAAAGGCCAGTAAAAACCAGTAAAAGCTCACCATCTGCCTACCAGGTTTAAGTACTGCCCCCAGATTCTTGTTATATCATAATGGACATTTTGATTGATCTCTGTTTTATTCTTTAATACTCTAAAGGGAAAATCGTAAACAAAACAAATATTCAGCAACATTGCTGAATTGATTCACCCAGAAACTGTAAAGCACAGTTGACTTGCAGCAAAAAGTTAAATGTTGTCAGGCCGTGGTAGGGTTGTGATGTTTGCAACAAATTGGCTCCCTAACATGAAGGATGGAAACTGAGTCATGGTGGCAATTGTAGTTTTTATGTTTCACAGAGTTTCACTCCACTGAGTGAGACAGATATCAGGCACAAGGGACGAGCGCATGTGATTATTATTTAAAATGCTTATATTGAGTGAGGTGCTGGTGGTGCAAGGGGGAGGCTGTTGTGGGTTTGAGTCCTGGCCCGTTGATATTTACTGCATGCCCTTTCCCTCTCTCCTCACTATTTCCTGTCTTGCTTACGTTTGTAAAATGTGAAAAATGAAGGCCACTAGTGCCTAAAAACCAACATTTAAAACGCTTGTCATCTGAGTAATCCACAGTGGTTTCAAGTCAGTGCCTAGTATGCAGCAGCCTAGGGGACAGTGGAAGACGATTCATTTGAAGTCAGTGGCCAATGGGTCAAAAATACAAAATAACGAGTCTGACCCAAAGAAAATGCAGCAGCATCTGAATGGTAGATGCGCTTTTCTGATGACAAATAAAAGGTAAAGCAAACCTTAATAATTTGCCATATATATATTTGATTGAAGTCTGGGTCACCAAAGTATTTGCATCACCACCTAAAAATGTTGATTCTGATCCAGATTCTTCCTTACATATTAATTCACAATGGTGATTATTCCCAGGAAAATTTGTTACCCCAGGCATACTGGCCAGAGCTTGGAA
Source organism: Girardinichthys multiradiatus (assembly GCF_021462225.1). Taxonomy (NCBI): domain Eukaryota; kingdom Metazoa; phylum Chordata; class Actinopteri; order Cyprinodontiformes; family Goodeidae; genus Girardinichthys; species Girardinichthys multiradiatus. Next base: position 11,914,716 of record NC_061813.1, on the reverse strand, counting down.
CAGCTCTTTCAAAGGTGAGTAAAAAAGATTGACAGATAGCTATTTTCAGGTGTAGTGAGATGTTTAAAATGACCTTAGAGGAAGCATAATAGGAAGCAATTTAAAAGAAAAGTTTACAAAGCAGGCCATTCATTCAAGTTCCTACTTAAAGAGAGTTTGAGACATTAGCTGCTCTATTGTACACCATCAATCTTCCAACTTCTGTCTGGTACGAAACATGCTTGATTTTACTTGTTGGCTCTATTTAGCTTAGAATGGTTACTGCACTAGTCACTAACAGAAGATGGATAAAGCTGTCCATGCTGTAACAATTTTCCATTGACTGCTCTTTCACACGTTTTTCCTAATCTAAGGATATAGAATTATTGATCACTCAAGGCTCAAGGCTAGAAAAAAAAAAATTTGAATCCTGTTCTATTCTCTTTCGATATATAGTTCTTAAGGATAAATGGCTTCTGGCAGGTCAGAGCTTCACAAAAACCAGAGATTGAAATTCTCCAAAGAAGCAGCATCAGAAGCTCCCATCACTGGTTCTCTAGGCAGTGGTTTGATGCTGTAACCAGTAGGCATGTGATGGAACCACAAAATGGCATCTTAGGCCAACCACATGGCATCTGTGCCTACCATCAAGAGCACGAAAGGTGCTGGATTCTTTAAAATTAGGTGATTACATGGATTTGAGCAAGAAAGCAAAGAAGCAATTCTTTTGAAACTATAAAACTTCATTCTTTATAGGAAATCACAAATCCTTTATATTTGAAACCATTTCTTCATCTCGACCTCCGTGGAGTTCTTTATTCTCCAATAATGGCCTGCTAAGATGGCCTTTGAGCCCCAGGCTACACCCACATAGCTGTCAGGGTGCAATTTGTAGGACCAGCCAGTGGATAACCCCACTACCTCATCCTCCTCTCAGGAACAGGTTTACATCTTTCCTCTTCTTGTGTACGCGCTCTTTACCATTCTCTACATATCTTTTCTTAGTTCCACTAACCCCTTCACAGTGAAAGAACCATCATCTCCTGAGCCTAATCCCCAGCCAATCCCAACCCCAGCATCATCTCTGTTTCAGTCTCTCACCCTTCTTAGTTTTCCATGCTGACTTCTCAGCAGCAGGAAGCAATACATGCCTTTACCTCACTTCCTGTTGTCACAATAGCTTGGCCTCCTTCTGAGGTTTTAGTAAAGTTTTTTTTTTTTTCCCACACGGTTTTATTGCCTTCTGTTTGTTGGAAAATGCAGTAAAATGTATCTTCTTGCATGTCTCATGGCTCTTAGAGTTCTGTCATGCGGTGTCTGGACACTTAATCTGGGCACACAGACAACCTTGGCCAGGGTTTTCTCCCTGACCCAGGCCACCGTCTCAGCAAGTTCTAAGCATAAATCACACCTACTCCCACCCGTGTTGGAATTTTATCAATTCATTTATAATGTCCTTTGGGAGCTGTCATCTTTACAGCAGCATAAACAAGACAACATGTCAGCTCGACCTCTTTTTAGGATGAGAATACAAACTGTGCACCAAGGGTATAAAAAGGATGTTGGCTACATAAACAACAATTGCTGTATTTTTCTGTCACAACCCATTTCCTTTTGTTTCTTGCTATTACACAGCTTAGGAAATATTCTTATTGTTTATCACTGCAGCAACTCTATTGAGTTAGGTAACTCAAAACAGGATGTTTCGCTGCACAATTACCGCTCACTAGGAATGATGAAGGAACAAACAGGAGCTGAAGTCACAAGGAACAGTGATTTCTGATCGTCACTGGGTGGAGGCAGTCCATTGTTCAGACTCTCTAGTTATTCTTTGCTCAACATACGTCCTGCTCCATCGTTAGACCAGTAAGGACTGGTGTGGTCTGTTTCCTGCTCTTCTTCACAGTTATTCTGATGCATCTATGACTTCATCTTCCAGTCTGTTCTTCTGGAATTCACATTGTGTGTTTAGTATCAACTTGAGGCACCTAGAGTAATTGAAGTTTTTATTGTTATGAGTAGGCCCTTATTTTAAAGTCACAAGCAAATTATGTTTATAGACATTGGAAATATCACAATGTATTGAAATAATCTCACCCTCTTGCAAAAGAAAGGAAATATTTATTGATTTGTTTTAAGACTGTTGCTCTTTTGTTGCTCCTTTGAAAAACTGTTTGGTTGTAATAAGGTGTGTTTCTTACTTTCTTTTTAATGCTGAGCAGCTCTCTTTGCAACAGGTTCCCAAATTAATTAAACTTTTTTCCAGCAAGTTTTGTGTTTATGTTTAATAAACTATTTGCCACACAATCTGTCAGTTAAATTTCCTTTTCAGTCACCTCTTCTGGTAACACTAAAATGTCATGAACAAAGCATAGAAAATTATCTAAAGTGAAGATTCTTCATAGATTTCCAGCATCTGATCAAACAAAGGCAGGTTAAGGCACCACTTAGTGTGTGGGCTTTGGGCAAACTGCATTGCAGAGGAAACGTTTCGGGCTGGTCTGGTGTTTTCTTGTTATCTTTTTGTGTTGTAGAGCAGCTGTAGCAGTCAGCAGACAGCGTGCCCTGTCAGTGTGTCAAACGTAAATATTACAATGGAGCATATTTCAGAATTTGCAGCACCATTAAATGAAGTACCTTTGAACACTAACTTTCATAGCTTCAAATGGCTACTTTATACCATGCCGTTACAGTTTTTTTTCATCAAATAAAATGAGCTTTGTGGCCATGTTGCAATCTCTGTGTTTAGTGTAATTTTGAGGTGTGTGTGTAAAAGAACAGTCACTATAAACTTATACACTACTATTTTAAAGCAATGATTATAAACCTGACCCATTAAACCATCTCATGTATCTTATGTTAGTGACTAGTGTGGTCAGCATGGCTAGCATAACTACAACAGCAGGCCTCATGTGTATTTCCCCGAGTATGGAGATGTTTATCTTTCACTCTGAGAATTCAGAGGTTGGAGACTGAAGAAGACACAACAGAGCAACTTTGCAGGAACACTGTAAAAGTGAGTGCCTTCTTTCTAAGTTGTTAAAATGTAAAGCTACAACAATCAAAACTTCCAAGTCTACCTGGAACACAGTTAAATCAGACAGAGTTAGGTGAATTTGTGTTATTTTGATACCAGAAATACCTTTTTTAGAGGTCAGACATTAGCCTCTCAAAACAGGAACTAAACCCTAAAAGTTCCAATTTTTTTGAAGTTCTGTGGATCTACAGGTCCTTCTCAAAATATTAGCATATTGTGATAAAATTCATTATTTTCCATAATGTCATGATGAAAATTTAACATTCATATATTTTAGATTCATTGCACACTAACTGAAATATTTCAGGTCTTTTATTGTCTTAATACGGATGATTTTGGCATACAGCTCATGAAAACCCAAAATTCCTATCTCTCAAAATTAGCATATTTCATCCGACCAATAAAAGAAAAGCGTTTTTAATACAAAGGACGTCAACCTTCAAATAATCATGTACAGTTATGCACTCAATACTTGGTCGGGAATCCTTTTGCAGAAATGACTGCTTCAATGCGGCGTGGCATGGAGGCAATCAGCCTGTGGCACTGCTGAGGTCTTATGGAGGCCCAGGATGCTTCGATAGCAGCCTTTAGCTCATCCAGAGTGTTGGGTCTTGAATCTCTCAACGTTCTCTTCACAATATCCCACAGATTCTCTATGGGGTTCAGGTCAGGAGAGTTGGCAGGCCAATTGAGCACAGTGATACCATGGTCAGTAAACCATTTACCAGTGGTTTTGGCACTGTGACCAGGTGCCAGGTCGTGCTGAAAAATGAAATCTTCATCTCCATAAAGCTTTTCAGCAGATGGAAGCATGAAGTGCTCCAAAATCTCCTGATAGCTAGCTGCCCTTGATAAAACACAGTGGACCAACACCAGCAGCTGACACGGCACCCCAGACCATCACTGACTGTGGGTACTTGACACTGGCATTTTGGCATTTCCTTCTCCCCAGTCTTCCTCCAGACTCTGTCACCTTGATTTCCGAATGACATGCAGAATTGGCTTTCATCCGAAAAAAGTACTTTGGACCACTGAGAAACAGCCCAGTGCTGCTTCTCTGTAGCCCAGGTCAGGCGCTTCTGCCGCTGTTTCTGGTTCAAAAGTGGCTTGACCTGGGGAATGCGGCACCTGTAGCCCATTTCCTGCACACGCCTGTGCACGGTGGCTTTGGATGTTTCTACTCCAGACTCAGTCCACTGCTTCCGCAGCTCCCGCAAGGTCTGGAATCGGCCCTTCTCCACAATCTTCCTCAGGGTCCGGTCACCTCTTCTCATTGTGCAGCGTTTTCTGCCACACTTTTTCCTTCCCACAGACTTCCCACTGAGGTGCCTTGATGCAGCACACTGGGAACAGCCTATTCGTTCAGAAATTTCTTTCTGTGTCTTACCCTCTTGCTTGAGGGTGTCAATAGTGGCCTTCTGGACAGCAGTCAGGTCGGCAGTCTTACCCATGATTGGGGTTTTGAGTGATGAACCAGGCTGGGAGTTTTAAAGGCCTCAGGAATCTTTTGCAGGTGTTTAGAGTTAACTCGTTGATTCAGATGATTAGGTTCATAGCTCATTTAGAGACCCTTTTAATGATATGCTAATTTTGTGAGATAGGAATTTTGGGTTTTCATGAGCTGTATGCCACAATCATCCGTATTAAGACAATAAAAGACCTGAAATATTTCAGTTAGTGTGCAATGAATCTAAAATATATGAATGTTCAATTTTCATCATTACATTATGGAAAATAATGAACTTTATCACAATATGCTAATATTTTGAGAAGGACCTGTATAAGATAGTTAAGTTTCTTCTAACTGGAGGTAATATTAACATTTTAGAGTGGCCAACAAAAGGCCTGACTGGAATCGAAATTTGTGGAAAGATCTATATATTAGGTTGATGGCAAGGAAGCCATCTAAATTCAGAAAATGGAGCTCATCATCCAAACTAAATCATCAAAGCAATGGTGGAAACATGCAAAAACTTTTGATTGCTGTACAGCCAATCAAAATTGTTGTAATGATTGCTGAAAAGGGAATGAATAATTTTGACATTCCACTTTATAATAAAATATAAATAAAAACCGATTTATCTTTAAAACTAATACTTCTTTTACATTGTTTTATTTTCTTTTTATGGATGCCTGTCTCATTTCCTTTCATAAACAAACTTCCTGGTTGAAAGAAAAAACATTTTAAATCAAAATTTGCTTGTGGTATGAATAAAACAAAAGCATGTGGTTATTTAGACTGAACACTGTGTTGGCCCATGGTGTCACGTTCGCGGTTTGGGTCGGACCAAAGTGCAGACAAGAGCTTAATAGCAGCATGATTAAAGGAAGGCTTTGTCTTTATTTAAAGGTTCCTCCAAAACGTAGCAAAACACTGCAGGTAATTAACAAAGACGAAAATCCACAACTTACAAAGTTGGCTTAGCAGGAACATTGTACATACAGCACATTGACGTGGGTAGTAAACGGAAGGAACCAGCGAGGAACAAAGAAAACCAGAGAGCTTATAAACTGAAGGAAGTGGAGTATGGACCAATGAGACAGGGAGGCAGGAAATCAGGAGAGATAGAGATCAGTTGGTGACCAGGCAGTAGAGAACTGAGGGAATGTGAATAGTTGCTACGGTTACCAAACTGGAAAAACAAAGGGAACATGAGAGGAACTAGACATTAACATAAATCCAGGGGGAAACATGACAACAAAAACAAAACTCTAACTAAAGGACTGAATAAACAAGAATCAGGGAACCAGATCTAAATGAAACTATAAATAACCAAATAAACATAAGAACCTAGAAAAATAATTAACTAAAGTAAACAGAGAAACTAGAGGGAACAAAAGAACACCATAACCAAAGAAACCATAAAGAAACTCTAAGTAGAAAAGTTAAGTTAAGTCATTAAGACTGCGGTTTACTGCAGGTAACAGACTTAATATATAAACTTAAAATTGTGGTGGTTGTCAAAATTTGTCAGAGAAAACAAAATAAAATAATTTAAAAAGAATCTACCTAAAAGTATTGACTCGAATTTTAAAGAGTTTCAAATACCAACTTAATACTTAAATGAAAATATGGGTTAGATATAACATCATTGTTATGGAAACAGTGTTTTGTGTTCCATCCATAATCTCTGGAGGTGATTTTTAGAGCAGGAAGCTGATGAGCTGATGAAGATTGTTGTGAAAAAAGTGTGGCCCAAATCCCAAGGAAAAATAGATGTATCAACCTCCTCAAAAAAACCTCTTCGCCAAAGAATTTTGTTTGTTTTTCTTTCAGAAAAAGCCTATGTGACCTGGGTAAAAGAAACTTAGATGAACCTGAAACTCAGCTGTACTAAGAAGAGCTTGGTGAACAGTTAATCTGTAATGTATTTTATGCGTTGGTAGGTTACCTAACTAGTATGGAAAAAAAAAAAAAAACTGGTAAAGTTTTTAGGAAGATAACACGATTCCACCTTTAGGGAATCAGTAAACATATTCCGCTAAGAAAGGGGCCTGATAGATGTGATTATATTTCAATACTGGCAAGTAGGGCTGGGTATTGAATTTGGTGCTTTTATAGGTACCGACTGAAAACCGAGTACCGATTCACGCAAAATCAAACGGTACCATGATTTGGTACCTAAATGCATCATTGTGACACTGAGGGAGTGGTAGAGTGGGTGATTTTCCATGCTGGACATGAACACCGCTATGAAGGCACAAGAGTGTAATGACGTCAGTAGCTGCTGGGACCGTCAACAAAACATGGCTGATAGAACGCGTTCGAAAGTTTGACTCCACTTTTCAAAAAGCGATGCAGATTACGCTCACTGCAATATTTGTGAATCTTTGAAACAACTGATATGTTACAATACAGCTGGATGTTGTTTTGATATATTCATTATAGTTTATGTATTGAGAAATAAATATGTTACATTAAAACAGTCAGTCATTTTCTACCGCTTATTCCATAGTGGGTCACGGGGAAGGTGGTGCCTATCTCCAGCAGTCTATGGGCGAGAGGCGGGGTATGCCCTGGACAGGTCGCCAGTCCATTGCAGGGCAACACACAGACAACCAAGCACACACACTCATTCATACACCTGAGGGCAATTTAGAGAGACCAATTAATCTAACAGGCATGTCTTTGGACTGTGGGAGGAAGCCAGAGTACCCGGTGAGAACCCACACATGCACGGGGAGAACATGCAAACTCCATGCAGAAAGACCCCCAGACAGGAATTGAACCCAGGACCTTCTTGCTGCAAGGCAACAGTGCTACCAACTGCACCACCGTGCAGCCCCTAAATTAAAACATTTTGAGATTTTATTATTAAACAAATTAACATTTATCACCACACAAACTACAAAACTACCGAAAACTGGCTCCCAGGTATCTTTACCGTATCAGTTCAAATGTGAAAGGTACCCATCCCTACTGACAAGCAAGCTGTGGATCTAATTTGGTGTTAGACCAAGAGAAGTTCTTTAACATAAAACAACCTTACAGGCTGTTTGGGAATCCCAGGTTCCAGTCAACATATGCCTCGTAGATACCCACCTAAAGTAACAACTTTCAGACTTTGTGTTTCCTAGACAGATGCTCCCATCGGTGCCTGAACAGTGGAACAAGGGGAGTAGGTGCTGCCCCATGTTTAAAAGTGTTCAGAACAAAACAAAGTGCATGCTCCCCCGCTGTTTGAACCCCACAAATATGATCATTTCTTGCAGTCAGCACTATTTAAAAAGTGTCTGTTATTTTTCTTATTATTATTCTTTTACCTTAAAAGGAATTACTTTCTAAATGTTTAGTCCCATCCTGCTTTACTACTGACTTGGTTTACTCTGACTTACCCTGGGAATATACTGTAAGTCATTTCACCTTAGTTTGATTTTTCAGTTAGACTGCTTACAACCATGGAAAGAAAAAGTGTTGCAACAGCGCTGCATCTCTCTCATGCCCCATAATAACTTTGCACACAATTGTACTGGAGCCTGCAGACCTATAGGGATTCAACTTCGGTTTTTGCATAACAATAGAGGGCATCTTAACCCTTTAAGCCTAATAGGGTTTGGCAGAACCATCAGACTAATAAAACCTATAACATTGTTTCATGAGCACCTGATTATAACATAATCAGGTGACAATGGATGCTGCAAGTACATAATTGAATCAATATATAATGAAATGATTGCTAGGAAATCACAAGGTTAAAAGCTTTGACTGAATAAGATACTCTAAAGAGAATTGCTTAGATTTTCTAAAATAGGACCTGACATTTCTGGTACCACCCTGCAAATCTTCACTATACTGAATCTGACATTTTTTTTAAATCTTCCAATAATGTTACTAATACTTTGCGATTTTAAACTGCTTGTAATTCTGTTTCTTGCAAAATGCTTTTTAATCTGAGAAACTGTTGATGTTTCATTCATACTGATATCCCATCATGAAAACTAAGCATCACTGATACTCTGGATGACTCACAATCGATCTCTTTCCACTGATTTAAATGGCTGTGTGAAACTGTTAATAGAACATCTCAGGCCTTCAGGCTGAACACATTGATCCCATACAATGTTTTCACTGAGTCCAGATAGAGAGTATTGATATACTGTGTATGGATTCACCGTATAATACTTTCTTTGGAAGTGCAGATTCTTGACATTGAGCAAAGACCCGATCATGAACAGCATGCATATGTGGACGTATTGCTGTTTTTGGCTCTTCATCACTTTGACGTTCAGACAAAAGGGTTGCAGAAAGCATCTTAATGCAAATATGACCATGAAAACCAACCACCATCAGATATTAAAGATGAAGGAGCTTCAAGATGGATTGATTTGTCTGAGGCCTCCATGACAGACAAAACGTTTCATTATAACGATCAATATGAACGTCTGGCTTGGAAGCTCAGTTTCATTATGAGTCAGGTGTTAATCTAAGGTTTTCATCTCTAACGTGCTTTCAGGTTCATTAGAAAACACAGTTCGAGAATCAAAGCAAGTTCCCCTCTCCCATGTCACTCTCTAGTTGCCAAGAAACCAAACCGTGAGGCGATAACAGGAAATTATTTCATTGCGTGCTTTCTTTAATATATAGCAACTCAGTTGATATGCTGCAAAGTATGTACCCAGAAGTGTTTAGAGGCACATTCGATGACCGATACTGAGGTAACAATACCTGCATTATACTCTGAGATGCTGCTGTCACACTCCACATGAGGGGGAAATTCATAAAGAGAGTGAAATAAAACCACAGCAGAAACTGTGTACTGTAGGTCTAGCAAGACTGGTGGAGAAAATTCCAATTCTTCATTCAACCAGCAATGCCAATATACCAAAATATTACGATTTTTATTGTGACTCATATTGGAAAAATTTATCAAAATTGATCCCTATTCATATATCTAAAAAAGGAATTTTATCAATTAACTTGTTGGCCGGCATCCAAACTGCTTCTTCTAATAAAACCAAATCATATCATATCAAAAAAAAGATTGGGTACATTGTGGAAAATCCAAACTAACCTGTTTTAAAAAAAGCACTGACAAGTACTGATTCTCAAACCATGCTCATCTTAAGAGCTCCAAGCAAAGCATTTTTCCTCAGGCGAATATCTTATCAAGAGAAAACAAATGTCGTTATCCAGAGATAACAAGAAAATTATCCTGCCACATGATGACAACTTTCATTTTCTCCTGGTGACATCATTTTCTCAACAGAAAAACATTTTACAAAACATGGAAAAAGTGTTTAATTTGAACATTCTTGATGTTGGCTTTTTATTATTTGCAATTCAATTCAAGTGATGTATAAAAAGCCCAATACTTCCACGTACAAATAAAAGAAAAGAAAACAGGAAACCGACTGTTCTGGATCTGCACTGTGAGCTATTGTTAAGTGCAGTAAGAAGCTTGCAGAAATTGACCACATTCTGGCCCATTGACTGCTGGGATAGCATCAAAATCCTCCTATCGGTGAACAGGACAGAAAATTTGTGTATTTATTTAAAATAACAATGTGTTTGTACTTAAAGACAGTATTTTATTAAACTAACTTGATTGACAACCAATGTATTTAGCAAGACACTTGCTGTGCCCATGTGACTTAACCAACACACACACACTCCAAAAAAGAACATAAAAATACTCTTATTTTTATGTTATATGGCAGAAAAATGGTTTGTGGCTTTATGGACATAAATTTGAGCGCCTGCTTCCTGTTGCCACAGTGAAAGCTGCCCTAATGTGCGGTGGCAGCATGTGAGTGCTTCTCCAACTGATGTGCACTTTCTTCATTAGAGGCTGGGAGCTCAGCATCGGAGGAGCCTGATGGTTGCCAGGTCAGAGCCAGAAGGCTTCATCGGTGCAGATAAGAGTGAACCATCCCAGAGCAGCCTCAGGCGGCCTCTCTGACATCTTCTCATGCTTGCTTGATTGAGCTGGGAGGAATGTAGTATCTAGTGCACGTCCCCCTGTACCATGCTGCCTGTCTATTAAAAGGAAAAAAGAAAGAATTTGAGCTCCTGAGATATCACAAGCGAGGAATGTTAGTGTCAGAATCACCTCTGTTTGTTGTTTCTTGATTGAGCTGTGAGGAATGTTATGACTACTGAGCTTTCTCTTTAATAAAACCCAAAACAGAGCCATTCCCTGAACATGTCTCACAGAGGGCCGTTGGTGTCAGAATCACCTCTGTTTGTCATTTAAGAAGGATTTTGATCTTAATTGACTGTGTCCCTTGATGAATATTCAACAATGAGTGATGTCAAAAACCCAACTGATGTAACATGGCCCGTTCATGAAGATGTACACCTCTGAAACCCCGATCATCCCTGCTGTGTCACACATCATTGTCTCTTCCATTAACATGCTGATAAAAGCCCAGCGGTACCTGTCAGGGGTTAAAAGAAACACTTCAGTGTTTCGCCTCCCTTCAATAATCTGTTGCTTTTTTATTCTGGCTGTTGTGGGGGGAGGCCCAGTCTTCTCAGGGGGGTCTCACAAAAGCAAAACCTCTGCTTTCCCAGAAAACACCCTGGAATTTTGCTCAGGGGCAGATGGGTATCCTTTCGACAAGCCAAGGGTGGAATGTGTTCTTTGCGGGAGGGAGGGGGCATGTTGAAAGAGGAGGTGGTGAGGGTGGTGTGTGTGAGCTTGAGCCAAACTCTCCACAACTCTTTCCGCCTAAGAGATGCAGAAAGTGATGTAAACATGTGGAGAGCTGATGAAAACATGCGCCACAAACAGAGATTGTGTAGCTGAATGGAGTTGGGCTGGAGGGTGGAGGTGGGTCGGCATGAGTTATTAGAGCTTCTGCTCCCCTGCTTAGCCCCTGGAACCACTGATAAAGCCCCGCAGCTCTGCATGTTAATAAAATGTCTCCAATTTACTTTTTGTATTTAAACAGATTTCAGAGTGGTAATTTGTAGACCAGTGCAGAAAATAAGTGGAACGCTGTATGAGGAATAAGAACAAAACAAAAATGGGTTGTAAAAACCACAAATCAAAGGACTTAAGCCTTTTAAGTCAAGCTCAAAAAGGAAAGTTAAATTAATTAAAGTTATGTTCCAAAAGAAAAAAAAAAAAAAAAAAACCTTCAATCACTAATCAATGTTTCTAAACAAATAGTTCTAGTGAGATATTCATTACATTTATTATTGTGTTCTGGAATATTTCTTAAATCCAGATCCATACAGAACTACAAAGAGACAGCATTGCTCCATTCCTAAGATTTAAGGTATTTTTAATGAGATCCTAGAGAAACATGTGGTGTGATCAGAGTTGTCTTCAAGTATATGGAGCAGGTATAGAGTGTATGGTGGGTCAGCTGCCTGAAAGAAGATGAATACGTTAATCCGTTGCTAACAAAACAGTCAATGTCACTTCTTGGAAATATGTACTGTTGTGAAATCCAGAGACAGTCATGTTGCGGAAACTGAACAAGCACCATCAACCTCCCATCACTCTTTTAAGCTAACCGTTTAAAAACCACTGTTAGCAAAGCTATGAGCAGCATTTATGTTAAGCAGCCGACTCAAGAATAGCTTCCAGAGCTAAAAGCTAAATTTGTTAACTGGCTGATATGAGGGTGTTATATCTAACACCAGCCCATGTCCGGAATCCATTCACTCTTTGTTTGCCACAATGTGCAAGTGCCATAAGAATGTGTCATGTATAGATGAGGTGGGAAATGCCAAAAAAACCGTCTCCTTCAATAATATTTTTGAAAACATTTCATGCCTTAACCCACTGCAGCTTACAATTAGGGTTTATTCCAGCAAGAATGTTTGTTTGCTTGGAATAAAAAGATGAACTGTGATAAACTGTTGGGATTAGAGGAGACAGATGATTGAGGGGAACTTAGAGAACCTAAACAAAGTGACGAAGCATGAGCAACTCAGCTTGATTGACAAGTGAGGTTTCCTTTGCAAGAGAATGCCAAACAATAAAAATAGATTTATGTCGGACACACAAAAATTGCATACATACATTTAGGCCAGTCTTTTATGCCCCATCATGTCTCATTTTAGAGAGCCTAACCATTGACCAGTTGTTCAAAAGCAGAAAAAAGCTAGTTGTTATTGACCAATGAACAAACAATAGGTACGTGCTAATGGATTGCCCTAACCAACACTCTACTCGGTGAGGAAGTTTGTTCTGAATTAAATTCAGTATCTCTGATGTGCTTAAAAATAAGTAAAAAGAAATACAGTATCATGTTTTTTGAATGTGAATATGCAGCATATTTAGGGTGTACAGAACTTAAAGAGGGTGAGACCTAGGCAGACAACAGGAAAGCTGAACAGAGTAGAGTAAAGTTGTTATTTTTTTTTCCTTGGAAGTTTGAAGCTCTGTCACTAAACGTAATGTTATCAGCATTTTGAATATCTCATAGTTAAACTGAACATTTCCTCAGGAATACACACATAGACTGCTGCTTTGGAAATGCTAGCTGTGCTAACAGTGCTAATCACTATTATAAGATGCAACAACTCCTCTTAAAGTAGAAGTGATGTCACACAGTGTGATGTCACCACTGCTTCTAATAATGACTGCTCATGGTGGACAGACTAGATAAAAAAAGGTATAAAAAAAGTCTGGATTCTGAAATTGCCCAAAAAGTCTGAATGGTATATCTCTTGTATTTATAGAGGTTTACTGAGGCTTTTTCCCATTCCCTAGAAAGAATGGTGTCATCACATTAAGTCAACTAAGGTTGGCCAGGAGTTTCATCTGCAAAGATATGCATTTCTAAACATTGTATACGCATTGTGCATTATTCAGAGGACCTATTAGACGAGGTGGACTTTTGGGTAATGGCAAATCAGAGGCACAAATATTAACACATAACATTAGTATGCGAAAGAGCATGCCTCCGTCTGAAAGCCTTACATGAGCTGGTTTCATAGAACATGCCCCAAAGGTAAGCAGCACTTCACACCTAATACAACCTATGGAGGCTGGAATTAAAACTACATGACACCTCTACCTATACTTTAAGTCCTATTTTGTTTGTGCTCAAACAATTTCCTATAGTTCATGGTAAATGTCACATGTTTTAGCTGGATTGTCCATGGAAAATAACATAATAAGCCCTATTAGTGGGAGTTGGTACATTACTGCTGTGGAGAACAAGAACACTGATTTAGAAAGAAAGTTGTGTTGCTTTGCTTGTGTCATGTGTGTATGTTGCCAAACCAGATACACACTGACCTCAATCCAGTCTTACACCCACACTCAGCCAGTCAGCAAAACATGATTGGATTGCAGTGACACCCTTTTCTCACCTTTTCTCTCATCATAAAATAGAAATTCATCAGGATAAACTTAAACTGGGCTCTAAAAGGAGCCAAGCCTCTTTTCCAGCCCTGCTGGAAGGCTGTTGTATAAACAAGCAATTAAACATGCAAATATCTCCCAAATCATTGGGCTTTCACCCATGCCATGAAGTTTAAAAATTGACCTTGTGCCACCTTAAATTAATTTTCTCACTTGCTGAAATTTTTTCTTCGACCCATATCAATGACTTTCAATTTGGCAATATCCCACTTGAACGTATCTGTCAGCCAACAGCACGTACTGACATGTCAACCAAGTGATGCAAGCAGCTCATCTTTACTTGACCCTGGTACATCACTCCACTGCCTTTCATCTCTCCACATTTTTTAATAGTTAAATTATTGGCAGAGTGTGAGGTTGTATGTGTGTTCTTGTGTATGTATAGAAACGAAGAGACTCTCATATGTTATTTGTATTTAAAGCAAAGTGACTTTTTTAGATAGCTTGTGCTTGTGCTGCTGGGTAAATATCTTAAAGCAGTCTGCTTTTCCCAGAATGCCTCTTGGAGATTAATGATACAGAGTTGTGAGGGTGCATCCCACTACTAGAATAATGGTCTGGAAAACCCATGAAAAGTACATGCTCAGTGTCTTTGGGGAAATGGTGTGTAGTCCAGACCTCTGGCATTATTTTCATAATCGATCTCTGCAACAACTTGTAGAATTAATTTTTTTTATATTTTAAATCTATATTTTAAACTTTGAATCCATGTTGTTAACACTGATTGCCTTCATTGCCTTCATTGAATGCAGGGGCATTATAGAGATAATAATTAGCCACACCCAACTTTTTAGCTTGAAAAAGTTTCCAAGGAGAAAAAGATCCAGGTACTTTGGGTGGAATTGTAGTTTATGTCAACCTAGTGAAAAACAAATGCAGTTTCACTGGATTCTATTAGTGGCAAGTTGAGTGTAATGTTGCCTGGGAACTCAATAAATGTTTTAAATCTCAGCTGGACTTTGTTGCTTCGGTTTAAGTAATTGTTCTTCCTCTGGCCACAGGCTGTTGGACAGAGAATGCCGAAGAGTCAAACTGATTTTTCCTGCAACACTTCTGAAATGCTTGAAATCCTACAAACAAGATAAAGACAATTGCAATCATTTCTATTCATGAAATGACAAATAAAGTACCTGTTACTTGTTCCAGCTGTGCATGCATGGCTACTTTCATGGTTTTCCTCCCACAATTCAACAACATAAATCGTCAACTTAAAATATTTTTTGTTGAAATGTACGAGTGCATAGTTGTGTGATGAAATGAAAACATTTCCAGGATGTACCCTGCCTGTCACCCATTGGATGCTGGGATAGGCCTTAATGCTCAAACAATCCTGAATCCTGAATAACATTGTTGTTCAGATAATGTTCTTTCTACCCGTATTGTTACAGTTTCCTTCCCTATAAAACTCATCACCTACAAGTCATGTCGCAGAATGTTTGCAACATAACCCAGGTTGTTCCTTCCGCCACTTGTCAATGCATGATTTCCAAATTACACAGTAAGCCACAACAGAAGAGTAGAACTTGACATTGAGTTTAAGGAATGGAGTTTTTTTTTTTTTTATGTGTTTCAATGTCCTAGCAGTATTTTTTATTCAGCTGAAAGTACGTTTTTTCATGGCTGATGCTTTAGACATTCACCCTTTCCCCAGTCAGGCAGGGCAGCGTCACGATGTGGTTTTGGATTGGACCAAAGTGCAGACAAGAGCTCGGCAAGATCATCTTTGAAATTCAAATATTTATGTACAAGGTCAAAAACGTAGCAAAATCACTGCAGGTTTCCCAAGGCAAGGCGTGGCAAAAAAACAAAGCATAATCATGGACGAGAACGAGGTGTGACGAACACATAGTACCAGCAACAAACAAAGACACAAAACCAACGTATATACTGTGAGATAACAAAGGCAGATAATCAATGGAACAGGGAACAGGTGTGACAAGGAGGCCGGGAAGCAGAAGGAACAGGTGAAACAAATACAAAGGCTGAGGATGGGCAAAGTAACTAATAAACAATAAACAGAAACACAGACCAAGCAAACCTATAGACAAAGATAAATAATCAAATTGGGGATAAGAAAACTAGACTAATCATGACTAAAGTAAACAGATAAACTAGAGGGAACATAGGAACAACAATAACAACCTGAGAACAAACAAAGAACCCATACAGAAAACCTGAATACAAAAGTAAACAAACCTAACCACACTGACTGAATTAACTGGAAAAGAAACAGAAAATAAACTAGTAAACAAGAAGAGTGCAAAGGAACAAATAATAAAACACAATTAAACACAAAGATACTAAAGAGAAATAAAACTAGAGAATCCATGGAAGACCAAGAACTATAATAATTACAAAAATAATAATAATAATAAACCATACTAAGTAATAAGAACACAACCATAAAAGAACTTAAGAAAAAAACACTAGGAGGCGGAAGAGGGAGAAAAGAAAACATGATACAAAAACCGAAATAGAAACATCTAAGCAAAAGGTAAACAAACACAAAGCCACAAACAGAGTCCAGAAATGTCACTCCGTGACAGGCAGTAATGAGAAAAACTTGTTTTAGTCTGAAAACATGACTTTCAAAGGCTGGCAAGAAGCCCACTTTGTTTGACTGTTATGGCCAGATCTTAAGTGGGTCAGTCTTAGTAATGGGCCGCTCCATCGTCCTTCGTCTGGTAATTCAGGGCATTGATTGAACTCAGTCTCAACTCTCTGTTAACCTGTGCAGGGAAGCAGAAGACACGGTATCACTCAGGAGGAAACAGAAAAACAGAGGTGATCGAAAGGAAAGACGATGTTTTTACATGCTTGACTTGGTCTATAAAAGCAATGTGCATTTCCAAATATGGCAATGTGACCTATAAGGACATGGTATTTAGCTCTCTACTGAGTCTGTAAAAGAGTGAAGTAAAATGCAATTAACCATTCAATATTTGTGTTATTTATCCTGTTTGTTCACCGAAGGAAAGGCAAGCCACGCTCAAAATGCTTTTGACATGTTGACATGTTTCATTCATAGTATCTGTAACAGATTTCCCTTTACACATTTAACACATGAGCTGCTGAGTTATGCAAACACTGCTTTACACTGCTTCTATGAATGCAGTTTTCCCTTACTACAAGTCTATATTTAGGTGTAAAATCATGTACATTGTTGTTCCGATACCAATAATCTAGTTTTCATAATCAATGACTCCCAGGGGACATGTGATGGATTGTAATGCTGCATGAACACAGGCCAAGATTAAAGACTCAGATTTACCAGCAAGCACCTCATTGTTTGTCCTTGCCGCATTTCAGCACATCTATTTTGAATTGAAAGCCATTTATCATTGCTCAACTCAAACATGTTTCATGTGAGAACACATAATGCGGTGGTAAAAAGATGGATGCTGCTCCGCATAAGAAGCAGTAGATAATAGCCCCCTTTTGGACTTGAGGGTATTTGTCACTTTTGTTTGTACACCACAAAAAAGCTAAGTACATCAGCAAGGACAACTGTGGTTTACATGAGCCACTGGCAGGAAGCCAAGCAAAGAGTAATAACAGATAGGACCCAAACATGGAGCTACCTAACATCATCTGTGGCCCTGAAGACTGGCAAGAGATTGAAGTAGTATGTCTGTGTCACAAAGGAGTGTTTATAGAGTTCATATTGCAGACTGTTGTAATCACAATTTCAACAGCCCTTTTCATCACCTTATTTAGCTATCTATAATTATTTTGTCTGACAATTACACATTTATTGTGAGTTGCGTAGCAATAGCAAAACAACAGATCTGCAAATTAAAGGAAAGCCTGAACTAAATGTTTAAAGTACTGCTTTATACACCTTCAGTGAGGCTTGGGCAGTTTTCCAATATCAAGTTTTTCATTGGGTTTAAAAAGGCTCAATTTAAAATCCTAGAATTTTCTATCACACTCTTCCTAAGGTTTATTTCAATCAGATCCTAGAGAAAGCATTGGGGTGGCCAAAGGTTTTTTTCGGTTGTCTGAATATAGAGTGACAGTGATTCCCCTCCCCTAACTGTTGCTGCGCACCATTGATCACTTGGCTGAGAGAAGACCCCACACTTTTACCTTGCTTATAAGAAAGACACATTCTTTTCTTTCTTATAAGCAAGAAAGAAAAATTTTAATATTTCCCGTGACAATAAACATAACATTCATGGCATGGCAACTAAAGGAGCCCCAACCATTACTCTTATTAATGGACTAAATTTCCTTTAGTGAGCTTCTGTGAAATTATCAGTAATGGTTCATTTATCTGTGTCTGACAGATGTCATATCCCTGTGCATTTGGAGAAAAGGGGTTCCTGAAAGGGGTGGAAGGCTAACAAATAATTAGACAGACTCAGCATTTAGCTCATTTTAGCAATTGTAGAGAAACACATTGAAAGACATTAACATAGTTGCTTTTTTTCAGCTGAACAACCTGTCTGTTGTGAGCTAAAAGTTACGTTAGTGGATGGTGTCCTCTGTACCAACCTGCATCTTCTGCCCAGAAGATGTGTTGAGAAAAAGCTGCAAGAACTCCTAAATCAGGGCTGCAAGAACAGAATGAAGTCATTTAGTTATTGCAAGCCGGGGTGAGACAGTTCATTTTTCTGTTCTTCTGGAGTGTGTACAGGGCCTTAAGTCCACCAAGACGGGAGTAAGATTTTTAGGTTGTGTGCCAGGCTGTAATTTGTGCAACAGCATCAGAGGTGCGTTTCTGTGCTATTCCAGGTGTCATAGTAATTCATGCTAACGGAGGCCCAACCAAGCAGTTCAAAGAAATGAACAGACTCTCCAGAAGCCTGACATTTCTGTTTAAAATCTCCTTTTTTATTGATCTTATGTAATCTAATTTTCTGAGACATGAAATTTATGGTTTTCATTATCTGTAAGCCATAATCATCAAAGCAAAAAATAAAGGCTTGAAATATTTCACTCTGTGTGGAATAAATCTGTATTTTATGAAAGGGGTGACAAAAAATATAAAACGTTTTCATGATTCACATTTTTTGAGATGAACCTGTAAATACTATGTTACCATAAAAGTTTTACACAAGGTTATCTTTTATTATACATTTTTTATTTATTGGCTTTAAGGACCTTACAACTTTATTCCTATCATTTTTATGCACATAAACTCATCCAGTGACCTCTCCTCCTCTCAATAGGGGGCATGGTCATCCCAGAAGATGACAGAGCGCCATCAGAATAGAAAGGTTTTATCACAGGATAAAGGTGATGTCTCAGAACAACTTTGCATTGATTCGCAGTGACCTCTCCAATGAAGAGGACAGAAGAATCCAAACATTGCCAATTAAATTCACCCAAAGCATATCTGAGCCAGATCCAGTCACTGTAGAGGTCAAGTGTTCTGTCCTTTTCTTCACTTGTCACCCATCTGTATATCTCCGCCAGTAGGCTAGATTTTGATACAGATTGTCCTTTACAAATGACTGAGCATGTATTCTTTTATATTTTTTCCAATTCCAAAAGGTGGACAATGATTTCAAAATTATACTAATTCTTCTGCAGGTCATTATTGCCTTTTGAGGTCAATAGATTGATGCTTCACCCTGGCACATTTTATTTAATCCCTTTGACCGCCCCACTCTCCCTGCTTTCTTTCTGACAGAGGTCTCACTGCCTGAGCCAGATGGTATTTTTCAACACAAATGAACCCTGCCAAAGAACACAGGGCCATAACACGCAGAGGAAATAGTAACGGTCCGTGTGCAATGCCTCTGAATAAATCATGGGCTTGAGAACAAAGACTTCCTGCAGGTTGATCAGTAAAGCCGGTTTAAATCTCTTTTTAATGCGCTAAGACCTGCAAAATGTATCAACCTGGCTGCATTAAACTCAGCTTAACATTTACCATGATGGGGAACCTTGTCTGAAGGAGCTGTTAATTCCTCATTTATTCTCCAGAAAAGGACACTCTCCAAGGTGTGATGAGTTAATCTCTATTAGTTGATGACACTGTGAGTTTTTCCTTCCATTTATCTGAGTATGGGCTAGAGATTTAGGTAGTAACTGTGCGGCTCTCATCCTGGCTTTTATTACGGCTTTGAATTTTTGCCTAAATATAGTAATACCCAACTGCAGACAAAAACTGGTTAATGAGTTCTTAAATGAAAACCAAAACAGGTGTTGCACAAGGAGACAGGACATGACCACAGGTGGAGAACCAAAAAGACTTGACAGAGAACTGGATGAAATGGCAGGAGAAGAAGTGAAAAAAAAAAGTAGGGAGCTGAAATACAGAGGGAGATGTGGAGAATGACATAGGATGCAGGTGAGTAAATCAGGAGGTAATGAGGAACAGTTGAGGCAGAGAAGGAAAGCATGGAGGCTGAGGCAGAGAGAGTGATTAATACAAAGAGCACAAGAGAGATACAAAAACCCAGGGAACAGGAATTATTCTAAATGTACAAGTAATACAAGAATACTCTAGGAAACTGAATACAAAGACATTACCCAATAAGCAACACCTATCTAACAATAATGAATATTGTAAGAATTGAAAACATAGATAAACAACAAGAATGTGGTGAGAATACGAACACAAATAAGAACCAAAACCTAAGGATACACCAGAGTAATGTTAAAAACTAAAAATATTATTGACCCAAAACACCCTAAGATGATAGATTACATGCTTAACAATTCGCTATTTTGATTAGTAGAATATTAAAAGAAAACTGATACATTTGCTCATAACTTCCTATGCAAAACTTAAACAGCCATTTTATAATGTCTAATCCGATTAGACTGTTTCGATTTATGCCAGTCTTATGCATGTCTCAGGCAATGATGGGTGGTAACAAAAAATATTGGGGGGGAGGGTGAAGGATTATAACACAACAATAAACTCTACTTAAACATAAGAGCAACCTCTAGGGAAAGCCTTGTAAAATTATTATTTTGTAAAGAAATGACCGATTTTTCTTTCCCTGTCACCATTGTCTCCTGTTTTGTTGTTGTTATCTGACTCTTCCACAGAGGTGCACCAGAGGAGAATCTTTACATAATCATTTTAGAGACCATCATGAAGTCATATGGAAGCCAATAGTTTAAGAACATATATGTAAACTCTTCTGGTCAGTGCCCTTTGCAATTAAAACATTTAGGCCTACACAAAAAGATCACCTTAAAAAACCCAAAATGGAATGGGAAATCTGAAAAATCTAAAGTCAGACAATCTTATGAGCAAGCAAATGTGATAATTACTTTTATTTTGTAACTTATGCCTACTGTGTTTATACTTTTCTCCTGCAAGTTTGATGGTGGCAGCACCCTATCGCAATCCACCACTAGTCTAAAGCCTCCCTATATTTTCTTCTTAAGAGCCATTAAATGGGTTTTGCTTGTAATTCCCTGTTTCAAATTGTGCCCTTCAAATTTAGGTTTTCTTTACTTGGAGCGCCCTGAACTGCAAGGCTACAATAACTAAAAACTAAAAAAGTCCACAATTAAAATAAAATCGGGTATTGAAAGTGTCTATTAGAGCTTACGTTCTGATTATGTTTGGGTCTGATTACCGGACATTTTGCTGAGAGACTGGGGTTTTAACCAGATTATTATGAAATCTGCATATAAAAGTGTTTTCACCTCGACATGCTGCATCATCATGGGATGAAACATGGGCTGAACTGTACACAGAGAACGATGGACTGGAAAAACTATGAGTCAGTGTATTAATTTCAGGAAAGCAGCAGGAAGGAGGAGTCACAGCTGGACTTTATGTGATATAGAGCCACAAACAAAACACAGCTCCCAGCAGCTTTTTGCTCTCCTACCTGTGGCTCATCCTGAGCAACAAAAGGGGAAACGTGTCAGGACTTGAGCAACGGACGAACCCAGAATGCAGACGAGCACGCAGCATGACGGTAAGTGAAGCAATGATTTAAAAAACAAAAAACTCACTCAAAAGAAGAGGCAGGAACAAAACAATAAACGGGCAGGCAAGACAGGCATGATTCGAACAACAAGACATGAGCATGATCTGAAAGCAAGACTTGAGCATGATTTGACAATGTTTCCACAAGGAATAAACAGAACGGAGGTGTATATATGGACGTGAACCAGGTGAAGAAAGGAGCAGGTGAACTGAATAAAGTTAATTGACAGGAGAAAACAAAATGTGGCTGGAGCAAAACAGAGACCCTTGAATACAAACTAGTACACTATAAAATTAAAGCATAACCAGATACAAAAAAACATAACTTGATAAGACATGAACAAAACAAAAACTAAAGCATGATTAGGAAAATAATAAACAGATGCATGATTCAAAATCTAATAATAATAATAATAATAATAAACAGAAGAACGATTGAAACCCTTAACTGTGAAAAACATATAAAGAAAAAACCCGAAACCAAAAACCAAACAACCCCAAATCATAACAAAACATGGGTACATGTTCTGACTTCGTTGGTCAAATATAGGATTACAAACTAGGATCCAAAGTTGGGTACAATCTGATGTTTGGGGACCCATCGATCGTAAACTGGCCAAAAGTTAAGTTATAATCTGCTGTATGTGCATCTAGTCTTTATATCAGAGAGTTATTAAGACAAACTATCTTAAACCTTTCTTTCTGAGCTTCTACAGAAAATGAATCTAAGAGATTAGCCAGAGATTCCCCAGAAGAGACAGTGTCTCTTACCAGGTCGAGTGAATTGGCTTTCTCCTTCCACATCACAGGAAGCGTAAGAGAAAGTCTAAAGTAAACAGCCTACAGTAAACACAGAAAGCTTTCTCCTTCTACATAAGTCAAACCTAACTTCTATACTAGAAGATCCTTTAAAAAAACTGTTTGTGATTTGTAAAACCTTTATTTGTAAAAACAAACAAAAAGGCAATTTTAGTTTCCCCCAAAATATTGCTAAAATTTAATTTCCTGAATCTAATATTGTGTATCACCTTGTCTCGCAAACTGGTTGTAACATTTCACCACTACCTGAGATCCTTTTTAAAACCTTCGATGATTACATTTCTTTCCAAACTCACAAATACTGCTACCAGTACTTTTTTAGAAAACACAGAAACACCTGGTACACTATTATACAACAGGTCATACAAGCGAAAAAATAAATTATCGAAAAGCCAATTTTTGATGATTCCCTAAGGTTTTTTACGAAATGACATCTTGGTAATCTTTAAAGTTAGCAGAAATTAACTCCTTTTTAGAATTGTATCCAACAGAATAACAGCTTTTGTCTGCATTCTCAAAGGACCCTAGCTACAATAAAGTGTTTCTCAAATGTTCATGCAGGGAAGGATAGTCATGAATTAGACTAGTAGAACCCCCAAACTCATAATTTTGTGGCAAAAGTACTAGTCAAAAACGAAAAAAAGTAAACTGCATGCTGTTGTCATTTTCAAATCCTGTTGTGTAAACATGCCCAAGATTTTTTTGCAAACCCTAACCAACAGTGCTTTTGCCCAATCTATCCATTGTCATATACTTATCCAAGATCAGGTCGCAAGGGTAATAGGACCAGGAGGAAAATTCAGACACCTTCAAACACTTTCCAGCTCATTGTGGGGCAGTCAGTCAGTCAGTCATTTTCTACCGCTTATTCCATAGTGGGTCGCGGGGAAGCTGGTGCCTATCTCCAGCAGTCTATGGGCGAGAGGCAGAGTACACCCTGGACAGGTCGCCAGTCCATCGCAGGGCAATACACATACAACCATGCACACACTCATTCATACACCCCATTGTGGGGCATTACAAGGCAATCCTAGGCCTTAAAGGACCTCCAGCTTCTTCAGGGTTTGCCCCGGTGTCTCCTTCCCTTGGGACATGCCTGATAATTCTTTTAAATGAGGTGCCTAGGAAACATCCTGATCAGATGCATTAACCACCTAAACCTTTTGGTAAAGAGGAGCAACAACTCTACTCCAAGCATCTCCTGAAAGATGGAGCTCCTCACCCAAACGATAAGGCTGTGTCCAGCCAGCCTATGCCGAAAACTCATTTTAGCCACTTAAATCTGGGATATTCTTTATTATCCATATCCCATGACCAGAGGTAGAGGCGAGACCACAGAGAAATTGCTAAATTCAGAGTTTTGCTTTTTGGCCCAGCTTTTTCTTTACCCCAACAGAAATAAGCAGCACCTGCAATTTTTGCAAACACAGCCCCAGCTGTCATGAGATGTGCCATGTTTCCTTCAGTTTTTTCAGAACAGTTGTTTAGAGAATGTTTATGATTTAACAACCAACCGAAAATGTGATATTGTCAGTAAGGCTCTTTAGTTTGTTGCCATGTTATTTTGAATCATATAAATGCAAATTAAGCAGTTTAGCTGTCTTGTATAATTTCAGCTTCAGACATACTGTTGATGAGGGAAGTTTAGCAGTAATGAGATTTATGAAGTTGGCCTTCATCTTTTGAGAATTGCATGGTCTGCCAATTGAATCGACTCGGCCTTCTGTTTAATCAGCTCTTTTCTGACAAAGGTCATTAGAAAACATCCAGACCTGTACCTGAGATATTAGCCCATTTGTGATCAGAAAGGCCTCATCCTGAACATTTTTGCTTTTTTTGTTTTTTCTGCAGGCCTAGCCATTAACCTTTTCAAGAATCGAATGTGAGTTTGATAAACTGTGGCCTAGGATAATGCGCTTCATCCCTCAGCAAGGATTAAAACAACTGTAGCACTTTATCAAGCTGAAAATCAGAGATAGGGTAGTTAGACAGTTTGAGGTAAACCAAATCTGGGTCAGGTCCACTCCAGGAGACTGTTAGTGCTTATTGTTGAACATTGCCATCCTCTCCTCTATATCTTGCTTTCTTTCTCTCTGTCTCTCTTCTCCTGCAGATCCACTCTCTATTGACCACATGCACTGCTTGTGGAACATGGCAACAAAAGTCCTTCATTAGAAGTTTGGGTTTCAGTGAGCATTATGGGAGGAGGTGGAGTATTGATCCATGTAAGATAGCTAACTGGAAAACACTTCCCATTGGAGCCGACTAAAGCTCATTTGGGAGGGATGCTACTTGCAAGCTGGAGACTATTCCACATCTGGTTATTGGACCCGATGCGGTAGCGGGTACAGTATGTTTCTGCTGCAATCAAAAGACACTGGGAAATCTATATGTGGTGATTACAAATTCATGCCACCACTGTGAAATTGAACACTTGGCATCATTATAAAGTAATGGGCACATTAGAGGGGAGTTTGCCCGTAATGATTCCCCTCTTGTGTGAACATCATCAGCAGTGATCCTCACGAAAAGCAATATTATCCTGTGAAATTACACAATGGGTGCTACTCAAGGGGAACCCACCACTAGGTTGTACTTTTCCTTCAAATAAAAAAGGAGAACAACTTAAAAATGAGATTGCATCAGAGATGGTTCTCCTGGTTCAGAGTAAATCCCTTACTTTGCTTATCAAGCTAATTTGAAGACCATTATCTGAACTACAATAGCCAATTTGTACATGAAAATGTACGCAATGACTCGCATCCATTCCACCCATCTGTAATGTAATTACCCCACATGCTGTAACCCCCATAAATATTCATATGTATCAAACAATTCATAAGGGACACATTCTCCATCAAGTTTGAAGTATCATGTGCTTTTATCGAAAAGATATCCCAGATTCTTCTAATATTGAACAAGAATGGCTGTGCTTTGTCTACTGCTCACAGATCACAGAGTAAGATAGTAAACACACACACATACTGTGAATATATATATATATATATATATATATATATATATATATATATATATATATATATATATATTATAAAGAATAGCGTACACTTAAAAAGTACTCATCAAGCTGGAAGGCAGCACCATTATTTTTCAGCAGTGGACCCATACAGATGGCGAGATGAAAGGCCACATCAGCTTTTACAGTCATCTCTCAAAGACCATTTTTACAAATGTTATTAAGTCTACTTTACCAACATTGACAGCCTTTAATCTATTCATAAAGATTGTCCCGTCTCTGTCATATCTGCCTTGTGAAAAGACTTTGAAAGAAAACACAGTTTTTATTCATCATTAGGGATATCTGTGCAGACTTTGTTTTCCAAGCATCAAAGCTTCTCTTATTCTTCAGTAGCCGTTCACATCCAAGTGGAGATGCTCTCAGATAAACTTGCTGCCTTTTACAAGAGAGGAAACTTACTATTATTGCCAGACTTCTCCACAGTTAAGATGTCACAACTCAATTATGAGACCAACTTAACACAGGGACGTTGTCATTTTTAAGTTATACAGCTTCCTGTAAGTCATCTCATCAGAAGATATCTAGCATGAAATAATGTGCATGGAAGTACCTGGCAATAAGATAAACTCTCTCTGATCAAATGGCCCTTAAGTTTGCTGTTGGTCCTTCATGTCCCCTGCAACAGTGATTATGAATTGTGGCTCAGTCATCTGGAAATGAGCAAAGAGGGAGGTGACTGGATGGTATTTGTTATGGCCATGCTCAATGAAGCTGTTAATTGTCCTTGGCCTGTAAAGCAAACCCTACATGTCTTCTCCTTAGTATTACTGCTGTGCCATCCCTTTATTTTCCCAAACCCCTTCCACAATGTGAGGGCACTGATGAAACAAACCTCAGATCAACAAGGCTCCTGGGGCCTCGTGTATGAAGCGTGTGTACGCACAACAACCTTGCGGTGCAATGTTTCACGCACAACTTGGCATGTACAAAAATTAACATTGCGTGAAAGTGTGCAGTAAACCTCGTAAGCTTTTGACATGCGGTGAAAATGTGTGGCAGCCACACAAACCTTTTCAATCAACCATAATAAACTACAGAGAACTAAAACTCACCTAAATACTTAGAAAAGTGACTCCATTCAGTTTTATTGAATTCATGGATCATCAAATCTGATGTTTTGTTACAAGTTTGAGCTTTTATGGTTTAAACCCAAATGATGAAACTTAATCACATTTAGCCCTTATACAATAAAGCAACACACCTAAGAAAGTGATGAAAACAACCTCAGTCGGATGTAAACTGTAAAATTTCCTGTTTTTGTGTCGTGTAGATGGAAATGCTCATCGGTCTATGCCCTAAGTAGCATAAAATGCATGTAAAAAAAGGGCACTTTCATTCTCACCGAAAAAGAAAGTGTTGGATCAGCACATGTTGTTTTTGTGTTTTAGAGTAGGCATCATTTATGTGTTTGCAGCGCTTTTGTAAGTTTGCTGTGCGTTTGCACCTGCCAGCCGCCGTAATGAAGGCAACAGGTGCGGTGACCTGTCTATGCACAGTTTCGTACATCTGAATTCTTTTGTATGCCGCAAGTTTCAGAATTTCTCCCTACGCCAACTTTAAGTATGAAAGCTGCACACTCTTTTGTACATGAGTTCTCTGATGTCTGACTTTGAAAATTTTTGCAACTTTATATGCAATAATATGTAACAGTGCTTTGTAAAAATATGGATAACCCCTTACTTGTCCACATTTAATTACGTTACAACCAAGGTTAAGGAAAACTCACAAAATAATGACAACTAGAAGTCAAAAAACATTTTCGTTAACTGAAATAAAAAATAAAAACTTTGCTAAAAAATGAAAACTAACTGAAACTGCAATGAGTGTCCACAAAACTTACTAAAATTAACTGAATTTGTAGAGATAATGTGCTTAGTTTTTGTTTGTGTGTCTCATACATTATAAAGTCCAGTTTCCACATTACGCCAGCAGGTATGTCAGTCAAGTCATCTGTGTGGTCTGTCCGCACCTAGCGTCATGTCAGCAAAACGTTGGATGAAGCACCAGAGTCCAAATTGAATATAACTGTGTTTTAGATAAAAGCAAGTGTCTTTTAGCGTATAGTGACCAAATCCCCGATTTCCAGGGACAGCTCCGGACCAGATGTCCTCGGAAATGTCACTGACTTTAGCATTTTGGGAATGAGAAAAAGAAATGTTGTGTGTAGACTGTTAATACGGTAGCCGGGGGTAGAAGGTGTGAGTGAGCATGTTGCGCGCAACAACAGCTGTTACAAAAGCAAATAAACCAAATTTTAATAAATGAACAGAACCTGAAAAATTAAGACAAGAGCACAGGGAGTAGCTAAAGCTGAGAGGGAGAAATCAGCACTGCAGCCTCAACAAGGATTCGCCAAAGTAAGATGTTTTAGAATTGATTGATGACCTTTAGTTTATATTTTCTGAGTTGTTATCAGGTGTTTTCCACTCAGTTTGGACATATCAAAGTTACTGAAAGGAGTCCGTAACAGGGAAAGTGAATGAGGCAAGAACGGCATGAACTGAGAATGATGAGGAGGGAGAGAGAATAACTTTTGTTTTTGCTAAATGTAGCAATTTTGGTATTTCATCAACTTAGGAAAAGAGTTACATAATAATTATTCTCCTCAGTGGTGTTAATTATTAAAGAAAAGTTTATATTTATAGGATTATATTAGGATTATCCAAGTTTCCCGTCTAAAAATAGCCAACAAGAAAAGGGTATCTGAAACAAAAATCTTGTTTTATTTGTTAAAGTGTAAATTTTCAGTATGTTATACGTTCTAATGTTTTTGGAGATGATTGTGATTACATTATGTCTCTATTTTAGATTAGTGAAAGACTGATAGAAGAGGAGAGAGGAGGGAAATAGATTGTGACAAAAAAAGAGTGAAAGAACAGAGGAAAATTGGATGAGTTAGAGAGAGAGAAGGAACATAGACTGATAGAAAGATGAGTAAAGCTAAGAGCAGGGAAAGAGCAAAGAGTGTTTGAAAAAGGAGAGGAAAGAAGACAGACATTACTACTACTATTTATTTGTTTTATTACTCAGAAAATGCTAACAACACCGTGAATAGACTTTCCTGCTATTACACTTGATTTTTTTTACAGTTTAATTATGAATAAATATTTTAAAATTAATGTAACAGTACCAATGTTTTCGTTATATCTTGATAACATTTAATTATTTTAATCTCTGAGTTGGAAATGCCCATGGAATTGATTTCAGAAAAAAGACAAAAACTGTAACTGAAACTAATAAAAACTAAACTGAAAGTAAGCATTTTCAAAAAATAAAAACTAAATTATTATTGCAAACAAATGCTAAAAACTACTTATAACTAAAGTAGAATTGAAAATGTGAAGTCAAAACTAAATAAAACTAGAAATTAATGAAAACTGCAAAAGTCGAGGCCAGTGACTGTCCACTGTCTCTACATGCTCATCCGGGAGGAGGGAATGCTGCAAGTCACTGACTGGATGCAATCTGCTGGGTTTTCTTAGACAGAAAAACGTTTTATCCAATTTGAATAAATAAATGAATCTGACTGCACTGTTCAATGATTAGGATTAATTGGAATGTATATACCTGACTTTTGTGAAGTGCCTTGAGACGACATGTGTTGTGAATTGGCGCTATATAGATAAACTGAATTGAATTGGTTACAACCACAAAATTCAATGTAGAGTCCACCTGTTTGTAATATAATCTCAGTATAAAGGGAGCTGTTAAGGCCTCACAGGTTTGTTAGAGAACATTAGTGAACAAATAGCACCATGAAGATCAAGGAACAAATCATGTAGAGGAGACAGAAACATTTAGAAGATGGTGCTCTGGTCCCATGGAACATTTTGGCATGCATGCAAAATGCTGAACATCGCATTGCCACTGTGACACATGGGTTGTGACAGCAGCATGCAATGGGGATGTATTTTTTAAGCAGTGACAGGGGCAGTCATGGAAGAAAACTTGTTGGAGGTTGCACAAGATCTCTAACCTTTACACACAAAAACGCTCACACTTACACCCACATATGTTCAGGTGTTAACAAATACACATATATTCTATAATGAGCTGCAGTTACCACTAAATACATCTTTCATTTATTAGTAACATGCGTATATGCATTTCAGCAGGTGTAGAAGCAGACTTCTAGAATGTTATCTTGTATTCTCTTCATCTTTCTTTCCCTCCTCAATTTTTCTGTCCTTTCTCTCCCTCTTTTTTTTGTCCCACCTCCTTCTTTCTTGCTTAATTTTTTTTTTCCTTTTTGTTTCCATCTCTATTTTTATTGCAAATGAAATAATCTCAACGAAGTTGCTAATAAAGTTTACACACACATATATATATATATATATATATATATATATATATATATATCAAGCGCAACTTTATAGCATTAGCCGTAATGCTCCACTTGGGAAAGTAAATCTGCTGGGCGTCTTCATGGCACTCAGACAACAATTCTGGGTGCAACTCTGCCGGACAGGGCACGGTAAAAAATAAAAATATAAAAAGAGGTTGCACAAGACCTGAGAAGGTTTACCTTGAGGAGGTTCACAGTGAGGACGTTCACATCATAGGACAACAATCCTAAACATATAGCCTATATATATATATATATATATATATATATATATATATATATATATATAGCCAGAGCTGCAATGGAATGGTTCAGAAGAATGTACATTTATGTGTTACAATGGTCCAGTCAAAGTCCAAACCTAAATCCAACTGAGATTCTGTGAAGTGACATTAAGATTCAGCTGAACTGATGTTTGCAGATGTTCTCCATCCAATTAGTGACAGTCGGAATGCTCCACTTGTGAAAGTAAATCTGTTGGGCTTCTTCTTGACACTCAGACAATTCTGAGTGCTACCCTGCCAGACAGGACACGCTAACAAGGAAAACATTTATTTGTTCTCTAGATGTGGAAAACTGGTAGAAACATACTCTGAAAGATATGCAGCTGTGATTCTAGTAAAAGGTGCTGATTCAGGGGGATGCATACAAAATTAATGCCACACTTTTCAGATTTTGTTTTGTAAAATATTTTGAAAACTATGGTATCAATTTGTGGTTGTGGCGTGACACAAAACATTAAAAAGTTCAAGGTGTATTAATATGTATTTCAAGGCACTGTCCAGCACTTTATGTTTCACATGGCTGGTGATCCATTCAGACTTTGAAAACCTAGATTTAATCATGTTTCCCTTATAGAGTGAAGAATACAGATGGGCTCCTTTTGCTTCACTTATTTTAATTAAACAAAGTCAGTTCACTGTCAAGGGAATCGATGACTGAATGAAACTGATCGACAAAGTTCTTCTAAGTGCTGGATTAGCTTCTGAAAATCTGACCAATATAACTTTGATGTGGTGACAGTTATTACTGATTGTGGTATGTACTTTAACAGGCAATCAATGTGTTCGAATACTGAGTCATATTAGAGATAAGTTATCTGCCAAATGTGAATATAAATTTCTTGGAAATGAAGTAACTAATCGTGTATATTGCCTGTAATTACTTTATAGTTCTTGGGTTTTATTTTACCTTAATCAATATTATACTGATTTGAGTTTTTACATTACCAAGCTTTTAACTGTGCAAACCTGAGTGCAACTCCCTTTGATGACACAACAGTGGTTCCAACAAGCCATGCTAATATTGAAGATTTTACTTGTCATTGTGACACAGAACTGGAGTTGTACACCGTACAGGTGCAAGTCTCAGAACTTAGAGCTGCAGAGCACCTCCTCCTTATCCAGGAAAGTAATTCCAGGGGTTTTCCCTGACAGCCATTTCCTCAGTACATTGATGGTTTCCAGAGGCAACTTGCTCAGGTTATCGACTTTGCAACTGTATTTATGTTTTATTTTTCACAATCTAGAAAGTACATTTTCCAGTATACTATTGTTACTGAATAATTTAAACACATCTGCTGCATGGCAGATTTTTCATATTCCACTGAGGCTCCATGTACTGGAACAATAAGAGGCAAATTTTACTATTAAATAAGTTAATCTGATAATTTGTTCAATTGGTTATCATTGTGCAAATCACCTTTCCCTTGCTTTATCTATACCTATTGTATTATGTGGCGTCAAACTGGATTCAGTTGATTCAAAACATATTGAAGTGGGCTGAATTGTTTTTGAGTAGTGAAACGAATCCAGCTTACTGCTCATGTATTTTATCAGATCACTGGCAGTGTCTCAAAGACACCCAACCACAATATTTAGCAATACAAAATAATGCTAAATACAGGTTAAATGTAGAAAATCTTTCTAGTTTAAACATTTAAAAAATTTGGTTTATCCAAAATAATTTTTGGTCCTTCCTTGTTTCTGAGATATGATAGCTGTAGGTGAAGCTTTTGGCTGCAGCAGACAATTAATACTCACATATGGATTGCCACTTTAGGATGACAAGCACTAATGCACGGTGCAGCGAAAATGTATAAATCTGATGGAATCACCGGTGCCCTTCATTTTTCAGTCTAATAGCTGTAGCATTAACAGCTGCTAGTCGCTGTCTTAAAGTCATTTATTACCACCCATGTTATCCTAGTCTGCCATTTTAGTACCATAACGCCATAAATCAGGGGGGCAAGAAGGGGGCCAGCACCCCCATTCATGTCTGCCTCAGGAGAGAAATATGGAGCAGTGAAGGCTGTGCTCCATAAGCTGAGGTGGATACAACCTCAATATCTGAAAAGTAGCTATTAAAAGTCCTTCATAACATCTGGTTTGCCTCCTGGTCAAATATGTGCAGTTAGCATTTAGTTGCTGCTCTACAGTATAATCCTGCTTACAACTCTTCTACAATACAACGTGATTAATCATTATTTTAATAGGTTGTTTAATGATTCTGTATTTAAGCCACATCTGATATTTTCCAATGATCCTATTTCAAAGACTGGCATGATATAGATTTTTAGGAGGGTTATGGGGCCTGGAAATACTAGGGGGGAATACATGTTTTGGCCACAACAGCGCAATCCAATATATTCCTGTCGGGCCTTTTTGCTCCTGTGTGGCACACTGCATTTAATTTACTAGTGGCTTGACTAAATGCGCCATGGGAGGCTCTCCATAATTCATGAAGGAAGAGAAAGAGAGGAAAACGAACATGATGAATCTACGGTTGCTATAATTCATGCATCTTCCCTCATGAAATTTCAGCTGAATGTTAATGGCTAGAGACAAAAGTGGGAAAAAAGGGGGAGGTACAGTGGAGACAGGGATAGAGATCTGAGTTTATATTAGCAAGTTGGAATTTTTGGACGAGTTTATGTGTGTTCATGCAGCAGAGACATGATTTAAAGCAACATTTAAAGCAGGAAGATGAAAAAAAAAGTCTTCTCTGGCTTTACATTAATCATTGCTCGTTCAGTTCCTGACAGTTTTTTCTTATCTCCCTAATTAAGTTATTAACAGTATTTGCTGCTAGTTAGCCATGTGCTTGGAGGAAACACAGGAGGAAAATAATAACGCTCAATAACTCACCCTTGAAGAATGAGTGAAACAAAAAAATTATAATAAAACAATCTCTGCATAGCAATCAAAGATTAAAGGTAATGACTAACGAAAGTCATATTGGCTTGGCAAGGGCAAGTAAGCAACATTCTCACATTCCCACATGCATACACATGCACGCTCCAACAAACACAAACTAATCTGAGGATGAAAAATGACCACAGGCATTTTCACACAGTCTACCCGCCAGCACCTGTGCTCATACACAAAGTCAACCACCTATGCTCAAACCTGACCTGTAAATCGAGACTTGACAGGGTGGAATTTATTATTCATATAAATTTTTCAGTTCCACGTGGGAACGCTTTTAAATACTAATGTAGGGTGATATACAACAGGGATCATAATGAACGCTAACAACAGAGTCCAAAAGGTAAGGCAGTGAGAGATTGATGTCACGTGAAATTTTACTACCACTGTCTGGCCCCAGTTTTCACTATAAAACTGCTGGGTTAAAACAACCCAAGTTGGGTTGTTTTCCTAATTCACTCCTGGGCTGATTTAATACAACACGGTTCAGTTATGGGTTAAATGCTGAATACTAGGTTCTGATTTGGACTTAATTCTACTATTAAACGATCATATTAATATTTAAGACAACATTATAATACCAGTAAGACATTCATCAGTACATAATGGTGTATAAAATCTTTTCTGTCTATACTGACTTTAGGACCAATCCTTCGGTCAAAGCGTAAATGTTGAACATGACTGGCAATAGCTTGTTCTTGCAACTTAATGGATAAAAGGCTAATCTTTTATCCTAGCAATTGAATTGATTGCTAGGATATTTTTCTACTGAGGTCCTGTTGGGACCCCAGCCATGGGTTACAACATAGATGAACATGGACTCTGAACTGTTTAAAGGCGGGTATGGACTTTTCTGGAACTTTCAAAATAAATGACAGTAACCTACTTCCAGCTCAGCCCAAGAAGAGATGGCGTCCTCAATCCATCTGCAGCCACAGCTAACGGAGGGAGCCAGCATAATCTAACAATGTCCATAACCATTAAAAACAATGCAATATTAGCAGATATTAAACATCCACACTTCTAAAGGTGAAAGCTGTTAGGTTTGTTGCTGTTTGTTTTCTTTGCTGAAAAACCATGTCAAAAACCATTGTTAAAGAAGCTGGTTGAAGATGCACGCTTTATCTGCTTGGTCAACTCATTAGTCAGCTCTAAGTCCCCAAGAGTGGAGTAAACTTTGTGACACAGGCTATGATTTGTGCAACGACATTCTGTGCTTTTCCTGCTCTTGAGATTGTTCAGAAATTATGCTGACAAACTAGTGATCAGCTACTGAGGCAGCTCGATATAGCCAGCGGCCTCAGCCAGAGTAACTTTGGAATAGTAAAATGAAAGTTGTTTAATTGAGATAACAGTAGCACATTTTACAATGGTCTCTTGTGAATATGTAGATGATGAACATCCACTAACATACCGTTGTATCCCATGAAAACAATTTCAGTGTGAGTTTTATTTATTTTGTTTGCTTTAATTGCTGATATGATCTGAAACAGATGGTCTGTCCAGAGAGCAGCCTTCCACCAAGGCTTTATTCAGTTTCTGACATTCTAAGATACACCTTCCTGCCCTAGGAACAATTACTGGTAAAGTCTCACCAGATCATAACTTTAAATCTGAACCCTATGAAAATGAATCAAGTGGGAGTTATTAAAGCCATTAACACAAAAATATGATATTACCATGTTGACAAAGCATAATTTTACCAACCTTCAATTTTGTTTTTCATTTTATGTATGATGTCTGAACACTGATTGGTTGCTTAGTTCAATATGACAATCCCTTCTCAAACCCAGCAAACTTGGTCACAATACTGATCCAGTGTTTGGTTACCTTTACCCAATACTATCAGCACAAACCCTGCAATGGGTTTGAGAAATAACTCAGCACTTTTTGTGTAATATTTTGCAGAATATTTTATTTGGGATAACACTACATTAAAATTCAGAAGCATCCCTTTACTTTAGGCTCTGTCACTTATCAGTTGGACAGCTATTATGAACGCTTACAGAGTTTCTTGGAGCTCTGGGTAATCTGGGTGCCAACCAGCTTTTATTTCCTCAAAGTCAAAATATAAGCAAGACAGTCCAAGGAGAAAATTCCTAAGGCTTAACATTTGTCTCTAAGAATATTTGCAAAAAAATTAAATAAGTGACTTTTAACATGACTTTTGGAGTACAAGGATTCCAGCTTTTCCTGCAGAAGTATAGGGATTTCAACTTTCTGTTGACTTTTTCCCTAATGCTTACTGTTAAGGCTGTATGTTTATGAATTCTGTTTTTTTCAGGATTTTTACCATCTTGATATTTGTACCCACCTCACCTACAATGCTCGACCTTGACTTGCGCGACTCCCATAAACGGCGACTTCTCGGAAGCATTAAACGGCTGCCATTTCTCTTTTGTCAGGCTCTGTTTAGCCCCACACTAGCACAGTTTATCGTAATTTACTGGATGTGATCTTACACACATCTATAAAATTTAACAAGCTCAGTGTTAAACCCAGGTTTGGACATTTATAAGGGCTTGTGCCTCTCTGTACTGCACTGGCAGAATACAGAGAATGGTTGTTGAAAGAGCTTCTAATGTATTGGGTTTTGGTGGGCTTTGGTAAACACATCTTTTCTTTGATCCGCTAAAGTTGTTTAGACTGATTCTCTATTAGTGGCTCACTCATTGCCCTTTCCCTAAGGAGTGATAGACTCCTACCTTTTAACACATATGAGAGAGGACGCTCCATAATTCATGTCCTAAAGATTAAAAGGAAGACATAGACAAATCAAGCAGTTCTGTTTGTGCTGCCAGTGGGTCGACTGGTCTGTGCTGGGTTGTGTCATGAAACTCTACAATTTTTTATGAGGAAGAGATAACGGGATGTGTAGGATAGTTAATCCGGGCTATAATAGGCTTGCCTCGACTCAACAATCTAGCTGAGCGTATCCGTCAGATTTGGAGGCCTTGTTCCAATCTGGCTCCAATCACTGTGTTGAGTTTCTGAGGCCACTGCTGATTTTCTCGCCTCAGATGAGTGATCGCCGGGAGACAGTCGGACATGCACTGCCAAGCCCATGTGCTGAAAAATCACACAATCTCTTACTGAAATGGCCAACTGTGTGTGTCTCCTGCCAAGGCGCGATGGTAAACCAAAATGTACTGGCTACGCTCCAGCTTGAAATTTCTTTAAAACTCTAATCTGCATTAGAGACTGCAGGTTCCACTGACATTTTCACACACACACAGACACACACAGACCCATTTACACACTTTCAAGTTCCCTAACACTGTGATATTACTGTGTTTGCGTTTGATGTGGGCGTCTGAAGAATCATCTCATAACCCCGCATAAAGCAGCCACAGTTGGAAGAACAACCTGCTGCTTCGATTGAAGTGCACCTGTCAATGGCGACCGGTTGGATCAAAATAACCACAGAGAAACCCCTGTGGCTCATACACCTATGCCACTTCCTTTAGAAGGCACATTGTTAGACATTCAAAGGGGATGTGGAAGAGGTTATTACTTTGTCAGAGAATATTTCCAGCTGACAAAAGATGAGAAATATTCTTCTTCTCTCTGTATCAGCCTGCTAAAAGCACATGTGTGAGAGAGTGTAACCTTGGTGGTTGGTTGGCGAGGCACTGACCCAGGTCACTTTGTCTGATGTATGATGCACCATCACAGGGCACACGGCACATTTATTAGACTGTGTAATGATAAAAAGATAGTGGGGGAAATGGATGATAGTTGAATTGGGGCCCACACATGGAGACGAGGCAGCCACTAGCAGTCTCCTGGCAGTAATATCATAAAGCAGACGAGAGGAGATGCTTTCCACGAATACAAATGCCCCCTTTAAGTTGGAATCGTGTGGCCCGAGATATGCCACCATATTGAAAAGGGGGGAAGATTTAACTCTTGGGCCGATTAATCCTTGTCATCATCTTGGCATTGTGGAGAAGCAATTTAGATGGTAAATACAGTTTGCATTCCATATATCACTTGGTTGATGTCGAGGCATACTGAAGTTTGGATGCACATTTGGAGGCTAAGCAGGATTTATGCTAAATAAATGGTCCCATGTGTCATTGAGATTTTATATTTCTTTTCATGGCAACAGGAGATTTTGCCAGTGCACATTTAAATTTCATCACCTGCAGAAAAAGTTGAACTCGTAGGACAAACTACCAAAATGTGGTAATGTTCATTACATTTGCCAACTAAAAAAGACAGAAGGACAAGAAAAAAAAAAACTTTAAAAACGTTAATTATATTGATAATGGGCTTTTCACAGAATGCAAGGACTTTAACACATTACTAAAAGAAAAGTCATATATGCTTTTGCTTACATGTGGATTATAATGTGTATCTTTAAGTTAAAACGTTTCCTTTTTTTAAATGTTCCATATTTTTTATAAATAAATGTTATATTAAAGAAATAAAGTCATATGAATGTTTCAAAGTGTTTGAAGTGAGGTTCTGTTAGAATGTTATAAGCAGTCATTAGCTTACAAGCAAGTAGGCAGTTCAGAAGTTTACAGCTAATTTCAAGAGGGGCCAAGACCAAAGCGGAGTTTTTCTGTCATAAAACATCTCCAACCTTAACAATGTAAGTCCATATGAATACTTATTTTTTAACCTTCATTACATTTGCATTGGGTGGTTATTTACACAGAAGTCACGGTTTATTTACACACGAATTTTAACTAGGAGGCACTTAGTACTTAATTTAGTGTAAATTCATAGCTGGTCAAGTTGGCTGAAGCTACAACTAGTCTAAGAAGGATCAAGACCATGGAGGACTTCTGCTGTTCTAAAACCCCAGTCTCAACAATGTTGTAACCCATCACTATCATAGTTTTCCATTAGGTATTTGTTGTGACCATAAAATGCTTTGTTCCATTCTCAGTATGTAAAGATCATCTGTGGTTCTCTACTTGCCTAAGTCCACTTCCCTTAAAAATGACCACTGTCTTCTCACTTTTTAAAAAACAAGTTAACAAAACAGTGCTCAAATAAATCACTGAAATTTCTGAGATGGGAGTTGTTTTAAGAGGGTTGAAATCTGCCTTGAACTAGCCATCAGCTTTGGCTAATCTGGATTTATACTACATAAAGACACCAATGGAGTTGTACTGCAGGTAAGATATTAACTTCTTTTAACAAAACCTGACATCAAAAAACCTTTGTGTTTTATGTTTTTGAATCAGAGGCAAGTTTTACCTGAGTCAAGAACATTTTTCAATGTACCTGGTCATATCCATTGTTGCCTTTGTCTCAAATGCTCTTAGGTATAAAGAGACTGGATTACAAACCACAAACAGTTGAAAGGGAGGGGGTATCATTTCAGCAACACAGTGTTGTATCTCTGCTGTTTAATCTGGTTGTGTTGCCTGTTCTCAGAAGGCAAACTCACAACACTCTCTGGGATGTTTTACACTCAAGTGTGAACTGGCAATGTTTGAAATGCATCCCCTCTGGCTGTGTGGTTCCCTGGCAGAGAATTATGAACTAATCTTACTGAACATTCTGTCCCAAGTGAAGGTATTTAAAGACTTCAAAGATAAAGCAAAATGAAGGGAGATATGGAAACAAAGATTGGGGCGACATGTGCAGCAACACAAGCAGAGCATATATTGACACAAAAGGCTAAAATGAGTTTCCTCTTAATGGCGACCGAGCTGGTTCCAAACTTTTTGCCATGAGGGTCAAAAACCTCAAATTGAAAGCATTTGGAGGCCACAACAAATTTTTTACAAATAATTTTTTTTTTTTCATTTTTATCTTGTCAGAAATAAACTAAACAAATGAGTTTATTGAAATGAACAAAATAGTCAGATTGTTGTATAAAGCAATCTGTAAATCTTTTGTAGGTCCAAAACAGGGGATACTCAAGTCTGCTTTTGAGTAAAGGTTGATGTTTGTACTTGTATTTACTGTGAAATTAAAGCAAATAATAAATGAAATAAAAAATTTTAAATGTTATTTGTTAAAATATCATCCTAAAAGATAAAACAAAAATGTCCATCGCATTAATTGCCTGTGCTTGGAAGATGCACAAAATCCTTCTGGGCCACAACTAGCCCCCAAGATGCACTTTGGACATCTCTAGGTTATACAGAAGCTTACATCTGGAGGAACGTGTAGAAGAGATAATGGCAGACTATGCAGTTCTGATGGTTTGGGCAAAGATTAGGGAACTCCTTCAGAGCTTTCCCAGACCAAGAATTCACAGGGGCCACTGTACATCACATTTGGAATTGGAAGGCACCACCCAGGAAAAGGATGCCCAATACTTAGCCTGTTGCCAGCATACCCCAATCTCAGATAAGTGACACAAAATGGATTTATGGGGGTCAGCCTTGATTGTGGGAGGTTTTTTGCATTCCAGCCTTGACATCTTGCTGCTGTTGGTCCAAGTAACAATGTTGTGACCTGAGCAGAGGTTGTCCGGGGATCATGACCTCACAGAACAGCTTTAAACTCACAAAAAAGATATTATAATAAGATCTGTACAGTTGCAAGACACTGATGAAAAAATGGTGAGTTGTGGAATTAACAGTTTACTGGACAAAACAAAATCCTATGGGCTGCATAGAAAAAGACAGAAATCACAATAATATAAGTGTCATTATATTTGGCTAAATGTAAAGTAATAATTCTAGTTCTTGTTTTTACATCTTAATTTTGATTATGGATTTTTGTGAATTTTTCAATGTCCTCTTTCAAAATAATGTTCCTCCCAAGCAAAACAAAAATAGCCTTTTAACATTGCAAACAACATTGACATTTTCACATTTTATCACATTGTAGCCACAATGTTTTGTCTATTCTTCTTTACTAAATAGCTAAAGTTGAGTCAGATTGGATAAAAATACATTTTCAAGTCCTACCGCCCAGTTGGAATTGACTCTGAACTTTAACTGGGTCATTCGAACAACATGAATATTCTTTGATCTAAACCACTCCACTCCAATTCTGCCTGTATATTTATTGTTGTTGACTTGA
Organism: Girardinichthys multiradiatus; assembly: GCF_021462225.1. NCBI lineage: Eukaryota > Metazoa > Chordata > Actinopteri > Cyprinodontiformes > Goodeidae > Girardinichthys > Girardinichthys multiradiatus. Next base: position 11,874,559 of record NC_061813.1, on the reverse strand, counting down.
ACCTCAAGTCTCAAGTCTTTCATAGTCTCTAATAGCGCTGGGCGATAAAACGATAGAGATATATATATTACAAAATAACTTTTCCTCGATATAGATATGATGGTCGATAGACTTTTGATAGATGGCGTTCTGACAGGTTTTGACAGACAATACAAATAGCCAATGATAAGAAGAGTTGCTCCGCGCTGGACCAATCACGTGGCTGGAATACAGAGACGCAAAGTTACATTGATGCAGACAGCGCAGTAGCAGCCAGATGTGCTAACGGCTAATGTTTGTGCAGCTGTAGTCTCTAACTTCAGGTAACAGGTAGGACTGACATCACTGAAAAAAATGAGAAAACATTTGTGCCTCGACAGAAGAAAAGACACAGCGAACAACATCATTGACAAAAGGGTCTGAGCACTTTAGTCTTGTGGCAATTTTGGCTATTTAAAGTCGGACAAAAAAAACCAAAAAAACATACTACGTGCACTGCAAATTACATCGAGCGCATGTTCCGACAAAGTTGGGGTATCTCACCTGTCATACCAGCTTGTGTTTTGAGTTTTTGAGTTTGTGTTTTTGTTCAATTACCTGATCTAGTCCTTTGTTTTCTGTCTCTTTTTACCCCAAGCCCACACCTGTTCTGTGTTTTCCCCTGATTGTCTGGTCACATGTGGCATTGGTTCCCCCTGCTGTTCAGTTATGTATTTAAGCCCGTTTGTTTCCTTTGTTGCCGGTTGGTTCCTTGTGTTTGTGCGTGCGTTGTGTTCACGCTTGCTACCATGTTTGTATCCTGCCACGAACATTAAAGACTCGTCTTACCTGCAAACCTCGAGCTTCAGGAGTTCTTCTCTGCACATTGGTCCATCTCAAAACCTCATTATGACAGAACCAATCTGTTTTACCACCTCAACCAGTGCCACACTGGAGTACGCAGAGTGTAAAACATTACAATCCCAGACAGGAGCGACTGCTAAGCCCCCGCCTACTTTCCTCTCCCTCTCTCCGAAAACAACGCCTGTACACCGGCAGCAACTGATCATAGAGTCGGCTTTCTCATGCCTTATAATAAAAAAAATCGATGCGACCGAGAAATCACAAATGTGGGAGTTTATTGTATTGCAAAACAGGTTTTAGTTTAAAATATACCTCTTTTAAACTGTTTAGACTTTTACTGTCAAGTCGGTGCTAGAGACACAGTTTCTCACACCAGGCTGATGCTCTGATAAACACTTGAGAGTCCCAGAACAACACCATGCATACTTGGACTGATCTCACATTATATTCTATTGTAAAGTCAGTTGTGTATATATGTACATTTAAATAGGTATTTTATTTTCATTTATATTGACAAATAAGAAAAAAATATTCACTGAGAGAAAAGTGTACTGTAGTCAAATTCCTGGTTTGTGTCACCAACTTGGCAAAAAACTGATTCTGATTTTATTCATCCAAAACAGTTACATAATGTTTGATGACATTTTCAGCTTTTTAAAATATAATCTTTAAATCTTTAAATAACCTCCTGATATCTTCAAATCTCACATAATAGTACCAGGAAACAATAAAGATTGACAAAAGTAGTGATTTGTTTTATATCGTGATATATATCGATATTGACTGATATGAAAAATATTATCATGATAGGATTTTTTTCCGTATCATCCAGCCATAGTCTGTTTTTTTTACCCAATACAGCTCTGTATTTATCTCCATCCATGTTTCTGTCAGCTCTGACCAGCCTCATTCTCCATGCTAAAGAAAAGCATCCCTAAAGCATGATGCTGCCACCATGTTTCAAGGATGTAATGCTATGTTTCACGGTGCGATGACTGCCTGCATCAATTTAAATGTTCCAAAACGCCCTTTAAAGGTACAGTCACATCATACTATTTTCATTGTCAAGTTATGGTGTCAATAGAGCACTGTGAGATTTTCAAAGCTTGGGATGGTGTTTTCTAACCTTAACCTGCTTTAAAATTCTCCACAACTTTCTCTCTGACCTGCCACCTGTGTTTCTTGGTATTCATGATGATGTTTCTTAACTAATGTTTCCATCAAACCTCTGGTGCCTTTACAGAACTGCTGGAGTTATAATAAAAGTTAATTGATGCACAACTGAACTCTCTTTACCAGTTCGATGACTTTTGGTTCACTGAATTTTATTCCAGGATACAGAAGTTGAAGGAGCTAAATTCAAATGTACACCACACTTTTCAGACATTATGTGTAACAAATGTTTCCCTTTATGTTACATCTATGTGCTTGCTTGAGTTGGTTCATTGTAAAAAAAAAAAAAATGAAAGTAAAGTCGAAGTTTGTGATTGTAATATGACAAAATGTAAAAACGTTCAAGAATAATCAATACTTCTGCAAAGCACTGTAAAACAGATCAGTTAAAGTATATATTTAAGGATAAATGTGCTTTTTGCAGAGCAGCTCTACCTCAAATAAATGTTTGCACAAATAAACTCAAGCCTTCGCAGCACGAAATTATGATGCCTATTAGTCTTTCAACAAATGTCATAACTACCTTCACAGAATCAGACTCGGAGGATTTTGCTCTGCGCTGCTACACTCTGTCTGGCTTTCTTTACATCTTACTTTTAATGAGCAAAACATTTTTGGAGCCCGTCCAAAACTGAAGCTGCTACTCTGCAGCTCTACAGAAAGAGGTAATCTGCAGAAAACTGGAAGGGAAAAGAATCTTGCATTGAAATTACCAAGTGGTTCCAGCACTCCCCTGACTGTAATGTATGAGATCTACTGCCTTAATATCTCTGTTTAAAATCATAAAGTGTGTCTCTTTATAAGTCCAGAGAAACTCCACCATGGCTGCTTCACTTCACTGGCCCAGTGACAGAAGTGGCTTGATATGGAATGCATGTTTTATATTCAGTAGTCAATGGGGTGAATAGTGAATTATGCTACAGTCTGCCAGCAAAGCATACAGACTGTCACCTCTGTGTGCATAACAAATTCAAAGCAGTTTTACATATGGTATTGGTATGAAATCTGGAGTTAATAGAAATTATATGAAACATAGCTTCACAGTGTGTGATGGAATTTTAAATTGTATTGTACACATGGATGCCTCCCTGGTTGATCATTTGACCTAAGACACTTCTTTATAGTAAATAGGGAATGTGAGCGGAGTTTCATGAAAATAAAAAAACATAAAGAAAAACTGTAAACAGAAGATGCTGAAACCAAACCCTCTTTTTTTCTCTCTGTCTCCTGCCTTGTCTACCTGTACTCGACTCCTACAGGGTATGTTGTCATCCTCAGACATTACACACATTGACCCTGGATGTCTGTAGTCGAATGAAACTCGTGGAGGGAGCACATCTTCAGATAATTGACAGTGGAGCAGCTTTGAAATGCTGATTAGGCACAACCTGCCCCATAACCCCCCGCCCCCCACCTCAGATAGATCGCTCTGCATGCGGAGGAGGAGGCTTTTGACATAGGGAGACATCCTTAAAAGGGAACTCTTTCTAATGGAGTTACAGTATCATCGCACATCAGAATGCAGAACTGCTTCTCCAGAGATGCTCTCATATTAAAGAAAAAAAAGAGGAGAGATATGAAAAGCCTTCATTAGGGTGTCAGAGCTTCATTAAAACCTCCTTTTTGGGTTAATATTTCCAGGGTAGTTGGATGTGAGTTCTGTCACACTGCCTCCGTGTCTTCACCGCTGCTATCAGGGCGTCGTTACACTCAGAGATAGCGCTACGTTGGGAGATTAGAATCACATTTGGAATTAAAATTTTAAAGCTCATTAATTTTAAAATCATCCTGAACGCACCAGCATGTGTTAACATGGCATGTTTGGTCAATCTTTCAACATTATAGTGGATCTCCTTGATAAACCATGAGGAATCACTTCCAGACATTTTCAACCTTTAATGTCACATATCCTGTCCAATTCCATGAAAAACAAACAAATCTTTTATGGGGGAAAACATGCAAAGAAAAAAGCTCCAATAACCTGGTTGGATAAGGGTGCAATCCTCATCAAATACTTTGCTGAACCACATTTGGGTTCAACTTTAGCTTTCTGTCTTCATGATTTCACACCAAACATCAAATCTAATGATTCTGATGAACAAATGCCAACCGCAACGTCATGTGAAAACCCCCCATTGTAATAGGGGTGTGTACACTTTTGAGAGCCAGTGTATGTCTATCAGACTAAAAATTTAAGCAACACTTTGAGGAATGTACTGAGTTTTTTGTTTTTTTTGGTAAATCTGGCAAAGGGGATGTACCTGCTGAACTGGAGATAATCTCCACAGCAAGGTCACTGTTCCACTGGATATTTGTCTCTTCCTTCCCAGTAATATCATGAGAAATATTGACCAATAAGCTGTGAAAAACCCAGAAAGTGCCATGGCACAACTTTGTCACTCTGACATATAAGCTAGGCAGAACAGTGAGTATGGAATAAAAGACTTGGTGCCGAGGAGAGACCTATCACTCAGGATGAAAGATTGAGGGGTTACTCAGGGGCTATTTGTGTTCACCCTTTTATTTTATTTTTTTTCATGTCATATAGTCGCCGGGCACAGACAGGAGACCTGTAGGTGGAGTTCTCCCCGAAAAAAGCGATGACTTACCCCCTCGTCTTGCCGCACTTGGGGTGTGGACAAATTTGTCCCCCGGGAGCAGAAAGACCTTCTAACATAACTCAGCCCTTTGACCTTTCAACCCAAATGAGGCATTTTCTAGCTGTGATTGATGGTGTTTTGTGCAAGTTTCATGATTTACAGAGAGCTGCAAACACCCCCCTTCATGTTTTCATCACCTACGTCTCTACTGTTGATTGAAACAGCTCTCCTCACTCCCATGTTCATCTTTTCTTATGAATTTACATGTTGCCAGAGGATCAAGTGGCGCTGTATGAGGCCGCCTGATGCAGGGTTACAGATGGAAATGGTAATCTTGAGGGAGTCTCTCTCTCCCTCTCTCTCTGACGTCTCTTCAATGGGGATATTTTTCACTTTTTTAATATCCAAGTGCCAGAATGTGCATTTAATGGCTTCCCAGGGGCCATAAGCTCAAATGTATTTTGTGTCAAAGTGCTATACCCTGAGTGCTGTGGGAAACTCCCATGGTGAGGTAACCTTTCCATTAGGGATATGAAAGCCTTTCTATCCATCTTTGTTTTTGACACAAACACTAAGCTGTTAGTCCATAAAAACTCTTGTAGCATTGTCAAACGTGTAAAACGTCATCAACAACCAAAAGGAAAGAAATGAGGGGGGCGGAGGTCTTGGGGATCTTGGGGATTTCTTCTCTTATTTTGTCCAAATAAGGTGAAAGAACAAGATAGATGACTGAGAATCTTCGCCGGCATCATACCTTGTCTTACTTCTCCAAAATTTATGACATTTACTTATTTAGTTTAAATAAACACAACCAAGAAGAGAGGTCAAAAACTCAGCCAGAATTATGCTACAAGCTCATCAATGGCTGAAGAATGTATGTAACACTTTCTCTGCAACTTGCTAAGAAGGTGTAAATATCCACATTGAACTCACGTTTGTGCACCTAGTTCATGTTTTTTAATAACGTTGAAGTAGTATCTTGTAATACCAGCTCATGTTGAAAAAGAACACTTCTAATAAAAATACTGAATGCCCAGAATTAAAGGGGACATATCATGCTTTTAAATCCTTCCTTCTCCTATTTAAATCATTCAGATGTTGTCAGTACAAAGTGCAACTGCAATGCTGTGGTTTAAATTTGTCATTATTGTAGCTCCTCTGGACTTTATTTTACTAATTTTTGCCCCCTCCAGGCTGCAGAGGCATACAAGCCCTTCAAGATTCCATTATTTTACTTGCCCTCGAACAACAAGTATACAAAATTATTGCACCAACAATGTGCTACGTTTACTAATGCATGAAAACAATCACTAAAACTAATATTGATGGTTGATCAACAGGCTTTTGCTGAGCTGCAATCATCTAAAGCAGACTGACTTTGAATACCCCTGCCCTAGTAGGCTACATGAAAAATGTAAATTTTTAAACAATAGCAGAGAAAAGTTAAGGAATTCACAATAGTGATAAAAGCTGTAATCCCATTACTAATGTTACTGACAATATTTTTACAAAAATTACATATAAGATACCTTTTAAAATGTTAATGCTACCACAAATTAAATGAACACAACCTTTAAACAAGACCCCAACATAGTTAACGAGTTAGCTAACGCTAGCATCAAGAACATCACTGATTGCATTTCGATCATGTGTTTTCCAAGGCAAAAAGGGCAACCAAACAGATTGCAAAACTGTTTGTTTAATATTCAAAACACACACAATACGATGATGTCCTTAAGGAGCTAAAAGCGAGCTCACAGCTCTAACATTAGCAGGAGGCACAAAGCTGTGCTATTAAAACAACAGCCAGTAAGTTATATCAACACCTCAACAATCAAGCTAGCTGTCATTTTACCGTTATCTGCAGCTTACCTCTTGGATCTCTCCGTCGCTTCCATAGACAGAAGGAACTGACCCCTCAGACAGACGGAGTTTTTCGGCTAATCTTCCTTCATACTGGCCAAGGTTGCTAAAACACTTCAGGGAGGAACCTCGGCCAGTATGAAGGAGGCTCTGATCCTGAGGGATGGTGTAATGACTGGTGTGGGTTAATACACCCGACAACAGAACATCTAGATTTTTTCGGTTGCTGCTTCGCCATCCTTCAACTTGAACTACAAGGATACTACGAGAACATTTTGGCGGATTCACTGGATTGACACCATGACCCTCTTTAGAAGTTCCACAGAAAATACTGTGACGTAAAAGAGAACGAAACGTAATAGAAAAAGGAAAAATCTGAAAAGACTGACCGAATATGACCCAAAAAGCATCTAAATATATCATCGCAGGATCTGGAGTGACTACATTCAAATTTTCTAGACTTTCAGAGACTCCCAATACACAAAGAAATCTGTTTAAGAGTTACAAAAGTGAATTTTGCATAAAATGTCCCATTTAATATGACATTTCTGTCGCTGATGAGTGTACGCTGATGAGTGATGAGTGATGTCGCTGATGAGTGCACATTTCTGACTTGCACTGTAAATTGTACGTGAGTGTAGAACAACTATTGCAATAAATCATGTAAAATATCCACTTTTTTCAGTTAAAGTCTACCTGGTTGCATGATGTGCATAGAAAAAATTAACATCTAAAGAACACTTAGACTCTCAGGTTTTTACCCCTCTCTGGGAATTTACAGAAGCCTGACGGAATGTAAATCAACAAACATGCAGAGAACCGATAAGAAATGTATTTATGCACAATATGTGGTTCAGTGTTCAGGAACAGCTTCTCACAGCTTTGCCTCACTTCTATTTAATGTTAAATCCTTTTCCTGTACTACTGTATAACTGTTCATGGTCACAGCATTGCTAAAAAAAGACCAGATTTCCCATGAACCAGCCATTTCTGGGATCCTATACAAGAAACCGCACATCTGACTCAATTGCTGCAGCTTGGGGGCTCATGTTTGTATTTACTTGTGTGGATTACACAACTCAAGCCAGTGTGGGCTAATTGATTCATAAACCTCATGGATACAATTGTATGTGGCAGATAAGAGCAACCCCAACTCCCCGAACACAGTAGCATGTTAGCTGTGGAACAAAATGCTGGTGATTTTTTATTTGAATTATGCCGAACCATTGTTGCTCTTCTCAAAGCTTCCAAAGCAGCCGGATGACCTGCAGTGAGGCTGCTCTGTAAAAGGATGAAGAGCATCCATCGTCATGCTCATCTGCAGTGCTTTTGATGTTCTCCTTTCCTACTCCTTTAGCTCATTTTTGTGTCTAACATGACAACCTGGAACCCGACAACACGAGATGTTCCATAAAAGTAGTTCAAAACAAGAAAAAAACTATCCACAGTAAAGCTCAAACATCATCACGTGTTTTTATTGTTTTGGCTGCACCCTAGGTTCTGCTTCAAATCCTGCCAATTTCCCCTGCAGTCGCAGGTCAGCCATGAGCTCTATAGGCTGACTGGAAAAGTACAGTAAGGTACAGGAACAGCATATAGGGTGAAGTAGGGCAATGTGTTACATAATAAGCTGACAGGTCTGAGCAGTGCAAGCAGCACTGCAGATCAGTGACCCAGAAATATCTGCAACGGTTTAATGGCACTTACTATAATACAAGCAGCAGAAATCTCACTGTAACAGTGGCTTGCAGTCTCCCACTGTTTTCCACTCAATGTACTGTGTGAGAATGAGGAGTGCAGAAAAGTAATTGAGATTAATCTATTCACTCAATTATCTATCTAATCTATTATAGTCAGGATTAAAACCTCTTAAGTTACTACAGAGAGATGACAACTTTGTTTTTATTCCCCATTTGTCCTTTTACTGATCTTAAGTAACACAAGTAAACAGCAAAGGCCTTATAACTTTATCCATCTACAGGGGTTGGACAATGAAACTGAAACACCTGGTTTTAGACCACAATAATTTATTAGTATGGTGTAGGGCCTCCTTTTCTGGCCAATAAAGTGTCATTTTGTCTAGGGAATGACATATACAAGTCCTGCACAGTGGTCAGAGGGATTTTAAGCCATTCTTCTTGCAGGATAGTGGCCAGGTCACTATGTGATACTGGTGGAGGAAAACGCTTCCTGACTCGCTCCTCCAAAACACCCCAAAGTGGCTCAATAATATTTAGATCTGGTGACTGTGCAGGCCATGGGAGATGTTTAACTTCACTTTCATGTTCATCAAACCAATCTTTCACCAGTCTTGCTGTGTGTATTGGTGCATTGTCATCCTGATACACGACACCGCCTTCAGGATACAATGTTTGAACCATTGGATGCACATGGTCCTCAAGAATGGTTCGGTAGTCCTTGGCAGTGACGCCCATCTAGCACAAGTATTGGGCCAAGGGAATGCCATGATATGGCAGCCCAAACCATCACTGATCCACCCCCATGCTTCACTCTGGGCATGCAACAGTCTGGGTGGTACGCTTCTTTGGGGCTTCTCCACACCGTAACTCTCCTGGATGTGGGGAAAACAGTAAAGGTGGACTCATCAGAGAACAATACATGTTTCACATTGTCCACAGCCCAAGATTTGTGCTCCTTGCACTATTGAAACCGACGTTTGGCATTGGCATGAGTGACCAAAGGTTTGGCTATAGCAGCCTGGCCGTGTATATTGACCCTGTGGAGCTCCCGACGGACAGTTCTGGTGGAAACAGGAGAGTTGAGGTGCATATTTAATTCTGCCGTGATTTGGGCAGCCGTGGTTTTATGTTTTTTGGATACAATCCGGGTTAGCACCCGAACATCCCTTTCAGACAGCTTCCTCTTGCGTCCACAGTTAATCCTGTTGGATGTGGTTTGTCCTTCTTGGTGGTATGCTGACATTATCCTGGATACCGTGGCTCTTGATACATCACAAAGACTTGCTGTATTGGTCACAGATGCGCCAGCAAGACGTGCGCCAACAATTTGTCCTCTTTTGAACTCTGGTATGTCACCCATAATGTTGTGTGCATTTCTATATTTTGAGCAAAACTGTGCTCTTACCCTGCTAATTGAACCTTCACACTCTGCTCTTACTGGTGCAATGTGCAATCAATGAAGACTGGCTACCAGGCTGGTCCAATTTAGCCATGAAACCTCCCACACTAAAATGACAGGTGTTTCAGTTTGATTGTCCAACCCCTGTATCTATCTATCTATCTATCTATCTATCTATCTATCTATCTATCTATCTATCTATCTATCTATCTATCTATCTATCTATCTATCTATCTATCTATCTATCTATCTATCTATCTATCTATCTATCTATCTATCTATCTATCTATCTATCTATCTATCTATCTATCTATCTATCTATCTATCTATCTATCTATCTATCTATCTATCTATCTATCTATCTATCTATCTATCTATCTATCTATCTATCTATCTATCTATCTATCTATCTATCTATCTATCTATCTATCTATCTATCTATCTATCTATCTATCTATCTATCTATCTATCTATCCATTCATCCATCCATCCATCCATCCTAATGTTCAGTTATTATACATTTGACATGACACACAACAGGCCCAAGGCTTCAGCCCAGATTTGGACCTTCTGGCTAAGAGACAGAGGCAGTATGAATGCCTTCCTGGGTTTTTACAACCCCCAGCCTATCTGGTTGGTTCCTTTCTGCATGGGTTTCCCCTGAAAGTTCTAGATTCCAGTGTTGTCAGACCTCATGAGAGAAAAAAGCAACCAGCTCTACAAAAAGAAACCCGAAAGAAGCGATCCATCCATTACCCCCCCTGTGGCCTAGCTATTGAATACTTTTATGAGTAATAACTAAAATATTCCCCCTGATGTTTGCTCCAAATTTGGAACTGTAGTTTCAGTAGCAGGAACTAAGGTATGCCAGAGGTACAGTTGGTTAAAATAGTTTACTGTAACAACAATTTCTTAAAGTAAATAAATATTGCAATATTCTAAACTTATAGCTGCTTCCCCACTGTAATCAGCACCTGCCCACCGATGCTTGAGGTGAGTTTGTTTATTTCACAGTTTGGGACATTATTTAATATGTTTTTAATTTTAGCTCACCATAAAAATCCTTTTCTCCTTTTACACTGGCTTATGTGTTTTTTGTGGTTATCAGTTGTATGTAGAATCTGAGTTAGTATTCTGAGTATTTTGGTAGTGGGGTAGCACACTTTGTTGTCTTTAAGCACTTGTCTTGTTGTCAGCTGCACATTAAAACTAACCTTATTTGTAGCGTCACTACAGGAAGGGAAGGGAAGAGAGTTCCCAGACTTTCTCATACTTTTTTTCTCGTAGAGGCGATTTGGCTGCTTTAGCCATACTACCTGGAGAGGAATGAGTGGAGTATTTAGTTTCCCAATCAGAGGCAGAGTGGAAGCAGGAAATGCGTTTGCCTCACAGCTGTAGTTGAGGGATGCTGCAACTGGACAAATTAGTAGTATTTGTTTAACAGAAAGGCATAACACAGAATTAACCATAAATAAGCAATCCCAGTTCACTGTTCAGTTGTCTATACAGTGAGCTGTATAAGAGGATTTCAAATTGTCAAGTAATGAGTGTACTCTTGAATTATTATTTGTCATACAGTAAGATTTGTCCCTGTTGTGGACTGCATTCCTACCCAGGATGGACCCTGTCCCAGGGGGGACTTTTTTAGTTTGGGGTGATAAAAGACTATAAACATTCATAATTAGCTTGGGGAGGATCAAAGTGCTTTTGCGCAAGGAAGTGAGCCCCAAGTTGCCCAATGATCTGCACGTCGGTGTATGAATGTGCGTACCTTGTGAAGGCTTGTATAAAAGCACTTTGAGTGGTATGCATAGACAATAAATTTATGATTTGAGTCTGTTTACCATAAGTGGAAACTTTTGTATTATTTTTTTTGTTGTTGTTTACTGATTTAATAGTCTCAAGATCTCGCAAAAAATAAAACACTACAATATTTCCTACTGAACAAATTGCAAAGCAAAATTCAGCTGCCATCAGCATGTGACTATGCCCAGTGTAACGAGTGTAAGCTGGTTTTATGAACCCCAGATATGGAAGTTGTGCCTAATACTGGACACCCTGTTTTATAAATGTTTTAGACTCTTATTTTTAAGAAGGAAAGGAAGTATTTCTTGAGTTGCCCTGCTCTAATTACAAAGTTGCCCAAAAAAGTGCTGAGAAAAGGGCTGAGAAAACTCTGTAACATAAACACTGAAGAGGCTAAATAGTTTGTGTGGCAGCTCTTTGGTTTAAAAAAAGGAAATATTTTCAGAAAAGAGATAAATGATTTGTCAGAGGGGTCAAAATACAACTACTGTCTGACCTTCAGCCACTAGGGTTAGCATCAGTTCTGTCTCTCTATAGGTGCCAAACTTAAAGTTTTGAATGAGTCTGAAACGCATTTAATTATCTGCGATTTAAAAAAACTTGTCCTGATTAGATCTGAGCAGAGATTCTTTAGACACAGTTTGAGTTATATTTCAGCTTTATTCTACCAGTAAAGGCACCAAAACCTAGGCTGTAAAATGTCAAAAACAGATAGTTTAAAACACAGTTTGCAATTCACAGAACCATAAATGCATCTGTGAAAAACACAATTGCCACAACTAGTTCTTTAAAACCTAGTATTGTGTATGTTCTAACTGTTTGCCTGCAACAAATGTTTTCATTAGGTGAAAGCTTGGGTCTCATTGCCTTTTCTTCAATTCAGAAATTATGTTTGTCCAGATTTTGCTTTCCAGTCGTTTTCTTTACAAAATAATGCTCCAAAATATATCGACTGACACTGATAAGCCCCCGCCTCCCCCATCCCCGCCATTACCATCCAATGTGCCACAGGCATGAGAATTGAGAATTGAGTTGAGTGTATTTTAAATAGAAAGAAATAATACAAAATACCTTGGGGCACACTTGAATTAATTTAAATCTTGCACAAAACATCAGTGATTCATTTCGGAAATCCTCCCTCCCAGCCAGCCAGCTGTGATGTTTACAGCTCCGGCTTGTCTTTAGTTTATCCACACACGCAAAGCGGCTCCCTTGCGCTGCTAATGGGGGGAAAGACAGAGACTACTGAGAAGAGGAAAGAAAAACCGAATAATTAGACAGATCAGAGGAAAAGATCCTTTGTTAGAGGTCATACGACTGATAAACGATGGGCTCGCCTGCCATGCATGTTAAGTGAGCATCGGTGTAATTATCCGGGCTGTGGCATCCGTACCAATGTGTGTAATGTCACGGCCTTTCTTCCCCGTATCCCCTCAGGCACTTTCCTTCCTTGTCTGATGTAGCATCGATGGGGAGGGAAGGTCACTTGACCAGAAGGAAAAAAAAAAAAGGCCAAGGGCGGGACCATGCCCATGCCGAACAGACCAACCCACTGCCACTGAATGGGGAATTTAATTAAGAACAAGAGTGACATTTTCTTCTTCCCATCTCTTCGTTCCTGCCTCCCAGTGTGCGAGGCTGGGATTATCAATTTTTCTGAAAGAACAGGCACTTCAATCAAATGAGAACAGAGCCCCCCGAGGGGATTAATGAAGGTTTATAGGCTTATTTTCGGCGCCCTGCCTCATCTTTTTTTAAGCAAAAAATAAAAACTTTCAGGAAAATCACTTGACAGAAATTCTCTTTTTACCTAATATTGCAAGTTGACAAGTTCATGCGTAAAGCAAAGGTTTTCGAAACGCGCACTGTATCTTCATTAAAACATCAATAAAACAAAAAGAAAAACTTCAGGATAAGGCAGACCTACTCCGTCTAAATTGAGAAGAGCTGGTGCCATGACAAGCTTGCTTTGCAGATTCTCTGGAGCTGACAGGGGACCCAGTGCAATAAAAGAAGGAGCCCCTTCCCGAAGGCCTAGCGGTGCATTTCTGTGGGCGACACGCGGGAGATCAAGGGAGCTAGAGAACTGACTGGGCAGGCCTCGAGCCGCCTCTCTCTCCGGGGACTCTTTGCTTTAATCATAGTGCAGCCAAGCAAAGTGATGCTGAACTCCACATGCCTTCAGTCTCCCTCTCCTCTCCCTGTCTCGGTTTTCTCTCCATGTCCTCACACTACCGCTCGTCTCCTCCTACCCGCATGTTTCACCCCCTGCTTTTACCTCCTTTGTTTTTTTTGTTTTTTTTATTTCAATCTGCATTCAACAAGCGTTCATCACCATTACAAAGTATACACTATTGGACAGCTGTTAATAATGTAAAAAAAAAAGCAGCTGGTAAGCAAGGATCACATTCACCTACAGCACTAATTGAGAAGCGAGCATGTCCCTGATCGCTGAGTCTCCAGAGGCTAGCTGCCATAAAATCAGTGCTTGGAGCAATCATTACTGCACAAGGAAACATATGGTGTCAGGTAGCTTCACGCTGAAGTGTCCAGAAGCTCGCTGAAGAAATAAAAGGCTGGGGTCATTAGGGCTGACCAAAATGAGAAACTGTGACGGTGTAGTATTAAAGGTGTCAATTGCTGCTTCCTGTTCTCTCCAATGCAACTTATTCAAACACTGGAAACTTGCTGCAAGCTGATTGGTGACTGCACAGCAAAACAGTGAACATGGAACCGATTCTAAGTGTCGTCTCCAGACATAACTGTGATTTTATCCGAAATATCTCCCTCCATATTTATACAACTTTTAGACAAATCAGTTTAGTTGCTGTCACATTACTTATACCTCACACAATGATCAGTTGCTAAAACCGCAAAGAATACAAACAGCAATGTCAATCCAAACTCAACTGTTTCATGTAGTTTCTCGTCTAATCTGTAATTAATATAGAACTGCACAGTTGAAGGCTGTGTGCTTAAAACGTTCCTTTTTATTAAGCCTATAGTTAGAACTGGCTCAAGTCAGTCATGCCTTTAGTTATGCTGCTATAGGCTGAGATTTGCTGAAGGATCTAAAGCACAGAGCAACCTTTGCTTTCCTTTTTAGACAGAACATAATTTTACGTGTTTCCAATGTTTAACTTCTAGTTGTAAACTTGTCGGAGTTGACAGGATGCAAAGCTGAAATTTGACTTTACTCATAGTTTTAATGCACCTTTTGAAATTCTGTTTCTAGGATAAGAGGCATAAAATATATTACAGTGACCTGTACTGTCATTAACTTTGGCCTTCTTCTTTCTCTTGGCAGGTATAGCCAATTGTGGTGTAGCGAGGTCTTGCAGAGCAAGATATTAAAATGTCTCGACATTTCTGGTGAAAGTGAAGTTTGTCTCAGAAAGTGTTAGCACCATGTGACTTTGCATGGGAAAATTACTACTATGACTCATGGCTATGAAGGCATGTGCTTTATGCTTGATCCTTCATATCTATGTTTGAGACTTATTTTCGAGTAACAGAGAAAGTTGTTCCTGAGTTGTCCTGTTATGTCACCAGAGTTGACAATCTTTAAATTATTTGTGAACTAGGTAGATAAAAGAAACAGAAAGAAAAGGTATTAATGATTTGCAGGCACTGAGAACACTGGGACTGGCTTATGATGCTAAAGTTGGCATCTGATTCTGCACTGCCTGTCGACGCTAAACTAAAGAGCTTCTATCAATAGACTGCATTTGATGATATCCTGTTGAAACCTCAAATAAATTGACTGATCAAACCTGAACTGGGTAATTCTTCTGCTGAACAGAGATTGTATAAAAAAGTTTTTAATTTATCAAACCATTACTATTTTATGATTCTTATTTTTACGTAAAGTACTGTTAAAATGTCTTGTACCTATGAACCCAGTATCATGTGTTGCCTGATCTCATAACCTGGATGTATTGTTACACTCTTCACTGCTGTTGGCAGCTTTCTGTTGAAAGGGTCTTCTGTTCTGCTTAAGGTTTCTTCTTGTTAAAAGCAGTGGTTCCTTTCTACTATCACCATGTGTTTGAAGAAGGAGACCAAAGACAAGATTTTATACAATCTGCTGGTTTCGTTTGACGTCTTTTTTTTGACTGTCTGAATCTTACCGGTTTGAATCACGATTAATTGGAACTGAACTGTTGTAAAGTCATAGCAGTGACTGAAATAAAACAACTGAACCTCACTCCGTCTTGTCAGTGGGAAATGTATATTGAAAATTATTGTCAGAAATGTATTGTTACATTACAGTTGCAGATTGAATGTAATTTTGTTTGCCAAGATTTGTACTGAATTTTCACTTTTGAACCAGAAATAACTTCAGAATTAATCTTAGGCATTAATAAACCATGCACAGCCATGAACAAGTACTTGCTCTATTGTATATTTGCTCTCTTTTTGCCTTTTTTACACCTGTACTTCAGATCATCGGACAGATTTTATTATTGTGAAATTAACCAGGCTAAATACAAAATGCTGTTTTCAAATGTTAAATTTCATTTATTAGAAGAAAAATATATCCATATTAACCTACTAACCTGCTCTTTTTTTTCTGCAGCAAGGAGGCATGAACTAATAGCATCTTAGCAGTGTCTGCGCTGTAAGATGATGCAGAGAAGTAAAACTGTCAGTAAGTCCTTATCAAGTCAATAATGTCTCTGTTGCCTGGCAGGCGTCAAAAACAAATGACGGTTCATGTTCCAGCTCCATTTTGAAACTCATTTCCTCTTGTCTGTGTGTGTGAGTGTGTGTGTGTGTGTGCGTGCGTGCGTGTGTGCACAAACCAATGAATGTTATTGAAGTTACTATGGTGATTCAATTTCACCTACCCCCACCCCACAACCCACTTCCCCATGCACCGCTTCCTCTGCTTCCCTTCCTCATTTCCTCACTAGAACAAAAAAGCAAACATTTCTGAGAGGAATTCCCTCGGATGTGGGAGCTGTGCCAGGTTTCACCAACTGATCTGAGCGAGGTTTGGGTGAGAACGTGTTTCCCGCTGGGGATTGCTTCTCAGAAATGCATCCTCACAGATGTGCTGAGCTGCAAAGTTGCATGGAAACAATGATAATTTCTACAACTTCAAGTGTTCTGGGTAAAATTTTAAGTCTGGAAAGCAGCAGCATTGAATGGAGAGCAGACTTTGTACTTGTAACGAAAGAAGTAGACTGTTAATGGAAAGTAGTGAATATAAAGTTAGGTGTATAAACCTCAAATTCTATATGTTGTTCTATATGTTCTATATAATTCTATATGTTTGTGCTCAACAAAAAACAAATTATCTTATAAATATAAAGCCCTATCAATTCCGAAGTTGACATTTGGTTGGTAAGCATTATAAAAAGGTTTGGTATAAAACTGTCTAAAAAAATATGATAAACAATTCTCATACTTCAAAGTCAATTTCATACGATCCCAGAGTGAGTGTCTCAGAAAAAACCAAAATTCACAAATTGAACCGAGTTTACCACATGTAACTGCAGGTCAGATTAGTAGCAGATATTTTGACTCAACAAACAGCTCATATTCAGTGCAGAAAGTACAGGAAAACTGCTCCTCAATTTGCCAGGTGTTTTTTCTACATTGTTTCCAACATCTGAATCAAACCAATAGACTTATAAAAAAAATCTATGGAAAAAATTATAACTGCAAAAAATAGTTTTACCAGCAGTAAGAATATTTTTTTTAATAAAAAGAATTGCACTAAGGTGTGCATTTTTGCTAAACATTGTTCTGTGTACATACAGTGGTATATTTAGTCAGTGTTATCTTACATATGATCACCTCAAGTAAAAATAACACAAAGATACAAAATGAAAAGATATACTATAATATAGATGCTTCTTATTCAGAACTGCTTGCCAACCATCTTACATCCTGCCAGGTGTAGTTTTAAAACAGCACTATACCTCAATAAGAGTAATGGGTGGAACTCCTTTAGTTTTTTCCCACTGGTCAAATTTCCTGACAGCTTTTGCAGTTGCAGTTGACAGCAGTTGATCTTTGATTCTTGTATAATAATAAATGTAGTAGCCTTTTTTTTCAGCCAGGGAGGGACAACTCTGTGCAGGCATCTGAAAGAATAGTTTTTGCAGTTTTAAAACCATAACTTTTCAAACTTCAGTGTACATTGATACTGATACTGACCTCTAAAATCTCATTAGGGCTTTAGGTGATACTGCTGCATGTTTTTAATTCACTTTCTTTCTCCAAATAATAAGCGTTGGGAAAGCTCGATTTTGACATCAGACAATTTGATAAGAGTCCATTTCTCCCTTATCACTCTAAATTACATTGAGCAGCTTCAGTAACAAGCGGTACTGGATGTGTGAGCTTGTTAGAGGGGTGTTTTTATTTCATTTCTACACTTTCCCATCTATGAAGCTCTGTGTGCTGTGATACAAGTAAAGGCACCCATCCGCCTCCTCCACACATCCATGCGTGCTGTGTCTCTCTTTAGCTTAAGCAAAGTGCTTCCTTTGCACTGACTGCCTCACAGTCACCATCTGCCATGTTGGAAATCTGCCCAAAGCCTGAGAGCTGAAGGCTGACTGGGGAGCTGTATATATAGCTCTGCATAGTTCACCTCTTAAGAAGTGTGCGGGGATCTTGGTGGTCTGTAAATCACAAATCACAAATCCTAAATAGTTTTATACATCTTTCAAAGCACCTCAGTCTCGCTGCGCCACACAGCCATGTAACCCTATTTTGTGGTTTCCCTGTGCTGGGGCTTATGCAGCTAAGTAATTATATCAGCCACATGTTCTGGGTGAGGTGGGGGATACCAGTGACCAGTTGGCGCCACATGGGGAAAGCCCCACAGCAGTGCCAGAGAAAGGTTGACGGTAATTCACGTAACTCTGTAGCCGTCACTGGGCTAAAAAGGGAATCCCTTACTGTTTCCCCTGTTTTGTCAGAGCACTGTTATGGCAACCTAGTGTTTACTGTACTGACCTAGCTAGCAACTACATAGCAACAGGCGGATGACGTGTTGACACAGTAATGCCTATTTATAAGTTGCAGTGGTGACTCTGTGTGCATAAGAGGGTAAATGCAGCCTGAATGAAGAACAAGGCCTCAGCAACAGGTGCTTATTAAAACCAGCTCTGTCAGCTGATGTATAACACAAGGTCAAATGCAGCAGTAGAAATAAATACTGGAAGTGGAAATCTCCATGGCAACAATTAGTAAAAGCATGTTGAATGTGGGCAGATCTTGTTTTACCCTTTTTAGGGGCAGCACTTCAAGTTCAATGTAATGCATTCAAAGCTTCATCCATTTACAGTAACTTGCAAAAGCATTTATACCCGATAAACATTTAAGATTTTTCATTCCTACATACACCAATCAACCTTTATTTATAAAGTGATTTACACATGACCAAAGTGATGTTCATAGTCATAGTCATTTTCTACCGCTTATTCCATAGTGGGTCGTGGGGGAGCTGGTGCCTATCTCCAGCAGTCTATGGGCGAGAGGCAGGGTATACCCTGGACAAGTCGCCAGTCCATCGCAGGGCAACACACAAACAACCATGCACACACTCATTCACACACCTAAGGGCAATTTAGAGTGACCAATTAACCTTAACAGGCATGTCTTTGGACTGTGGGAGGAAGCCAGAGTACCCGGTGAGAACCCACACATGCACAGGGAGAACATGCAAACTCCATGCAGAAAGACCCCCGGTTGGGAATTGAACCCAGGACCTTCTTGCTGCAAGGCAACAGTGCTACCAACTGCGCCACCATGCAGCCCACGTGATTTACACATGACCAAAGTGATGTTACTTTCCAAAAATTTAAAGAAGACAAAAACATAATAATGACCAAAACATACAAACACCAATAATACCACAAATAACCAAGAAGAAAAAACAGCAAAAAAAAAAAAAAAAACTCTAAATAAAAGAAAAGAGATAATAAAAAATACAAATTAAAACAGCCTGATATTTCTGTTCAACTGGAATTAAAAGCCAAGTTAAAAACAAGTTTCTTTTTAAATGGGACATAAAATCATGCAGGGTATTAGCCATCCTTACAGCATAAAGAAGATTGTTCCTGAGTTTGGGAAAAACAACAGAACAAGCTCTGTTTCCTCAGGTCACAAGACTAGTCCTAGGAACATCTAAATTAAAAGCAACAGAAGTTCTGACCTCAAACCTCTCCTGGAAACGTTCTTGTGCAGAAGCTCTGTTGGATAAGGAGGTAGTAGATCGTTTAAATGTTTAAAAGCAAAAATTTAAATTATTTCTAATGAATATCTTCTTCTTGCCACTATTGAATGAAGACCAAATTTGGGAGGCACCACACAGATAGCTGTCCTGTTAAGAGAGTCTCCCAACTCACCTGTAATTCTCTGCAGCTCCTCCAGAGTTACAGGTGGACGGCCATGCCGTGGTAGGTTTGCAAGTGTGTCATTTTCTTTCCATTTTCCAGTGATGGATTGAACAGTGCTCTGGTAGATGTTTATGAGCTACAACAACATTTAATTTCCCTTTGGGATTAATAAAGTATTTTGGATTTGAAAGGATATTGTTTTACAACCTAATCCTGCTATTAACTTAACCACATTTTCTGTCTGCTATGTCCCTTGGTCTTTTTTTGGATGTTTGTTCTTAGTAAGAGGTTAAGCCTCTGACAGGTTCTGTCAGAGGTCTCTCTAACAAACCTGTGACAGAACAGTTGGATTTATTACGTAGCTGGAAATGAAATTGAATAAATTGTTAAATTACATTATTATTAATTAGACAACAGCTAAGGCAGATATATTTGCTTGCCACACTATTTAGATTGAGGCTGCACGGTGGTGCAGTTGGTAGCACTGTTGCCTTGCAGTAAGAAGGTCCTGAGTCTGGTTCCTGGCCGGGGGTCTTTCTGCATGGAGTTTGCATGTTCTCCCTGTGCATGTGTGGGTTCTCACCGGGTACTCCGGCTTCCTCCCACAGTCCAAAGACATGCCTGTTAGGTTAATTGGTAACTCTAAATTGCCTTTAGGTGTATGAATGAGTGTGTGCGTGGTTGTTTGTGTGTTGCCCTGCGATGGACTGGCGACCTGTCCAGGGTGTACCCTGTCTCTCGCCCATAGACTGCTGGAGATAGGCACCAGCTCCCACGCGACCCACTATGGAATAAGCGGTAGAAAATGACTGACTGACTGACTATTTAGATTGTGCTTGCAAAAAAAAAAACTTTTTTTTTTTTCCCTCCAGTTATCTATTTTGGGTTTGCATAATAATTCTAATAAAACAGATACATTTTATTTATTTTTTTAAATTGTGCAGTTTGGGATATCAGCGTGACCTGAATACTTTATCTTTACTTTATATTTAAAGAATTCAGTCATTTGTGTGATGTACAGTCTGGCCCAAAATATTAGGACCCCCCCCCCCCCCAGTAAATATTCAGTTCTTTATTAGGAAATGTCCAGTGTGGACGTGTAATGCTTCTTTGTTATCTCTTTCAGAATCTTCCACTTCTACATTCTCAGCAAGTCAGCCCTGGATTTACTTGGATATTTTGGTTTATTATCCTGTCAACAGGGTACAGTTATGCTTTAGTTATTATTCATTTATTCATTCATTCATTCATCTTCTATACTGCCTATTCCACAGTGGGCCACCAATCCATCGCAGGGCAACACAGAGACATATAGGACAAACAAACCCATTCATTCACACCTAAGGGCAATTTAGAGAGACCAATTTACCTAACAGTTATGTTTTTGGACTGTGGGAGGAAGCCGGAGTACCTGGGGAGAACCCACACATGCACGGGGAGAACATGCAAAAAGACCCCCGGCCAGGAGTCGAACCCAGGATCTTCTTGCTGCAAGGCAACAGTGCTACCAACTGCGACCCTGTGCAGCCCACTCTGCATAAGAGGGTTATTATTTGTTTTGGTTAAAAAAGATGATTTTCCTGAAGCACCCTCTGATATATGGTAGAATTCTTGGTGGATTGTATGATGGCGAACTGACAAGGTCCTGGTTCAGGAAAGCTTTCCTAAGCCATGGCACTTCAACGTCAATGCTTCACAGTTTGTATGAGGTTCATTTCGCAGAATGCTATACTTGGTTTATGCCAAACATGTCCTCTGTTTTGGTGTCCTCAGGGGTAGACTAGGGCAGTTGTTTTGAATGTCCTCTACTTGTGGATTATTTTCCGTACAGTAGGCTGATTTTAAAATTCTTTTGAGATCTCTTTAAATCATTGTTCACTCTCACTTCAACAGTTAGATGCACAACAAACTAAATGTCTCAAGTATATAAACAGGGCAAACATTAAAATGGTGAGCAACAGCTGTCTCATCATGTGCATCATGTGATACACCTTTGTGTGTTGAGAGCTGGATTGGATACACCCACAATGCTGAATGGGACAAAGTGAGCGTAGAAAATAAATAGACAGACTGAACTAAAAGTGATCCATCATCAAGACCCAAAGAGAGCTTTGTAAAGATGTAATGTTAAACTGAACCCTACAAAAGACTAAAACAACTAAAATAATAGGAGAAATCCCCACTAACATATAGGAGTACCACCGAATAGGAAGGCACTGTGGAGCTCAATTAGAAGTTGTCTCTATCATTAACTCAACTCATAAACTATTAATGGTCTCCAGCCATTTTTCATGATAAGGCTTCCCACATTTAAAAAAATCTCATTAGGACTGTGGTAGATTCAAATTAGTCTTATCTGGTTTTTTTATTCCAAAATAAAGATTTCATGACATATCTCCTTTCTCTTTTTTTCTCTAGTCCAGTTTTCTTTTTCATTCCCCATTACTGTGTATGCCAGAACATACTATATTAGGCTATGAATACCTCAGAAAGTAAGCTTTGAAGTCAAAATGGCTCATCCTTAGGCAGAAATTGACATATTTTAGCACAGAACCATAGACGAATCCTAGTTTAATTCGAAATCCTCTGTTTTTCTAGCTTTATACAACTTTGTGAAACCCACACATATTGTTTCTTTAGTCACATAATGTAATGCAGAATACTCACTAACTTCACACTCCACAAACACCTGATACCTTTGATTCTCTACCTGAAAGAGTGTGGATGCGACTTATAGAAAACAACTCAGCCGTATCTCCTTGAAAACCTCCTGAATTTTAAACAGCTCTATAGGAATGAAAATGAAAGCCGTGTAAAAATTAAAATTACATTTTCGTGACTTCCTATGCTGTTTAAAAAGTAATGAGTCTGAATAAAAAAGCACTCAAGTTAATAGCCTTGAAATATTGCGCCCCTGACATTTCATCTGTGCTACCAAGAAGTAGATAGTGTTCAAATTGTTGGCAGTATAACCCATCTTTTACATAATGGTTGTGTCCATTTGATAACTTAATTGTTCTCTGCATTAGTGGGAAGCTTTTAAGAAGAATTTAGGCAAGCAGCTTGAGGATGACAGGGATTGTCTGAAAGTTGACAAGTTTGGGCAAAACATGGCTGAGTTGTGAGAAGTCTAGAAGAATTTGCAGATGACGAGCTGCATATGCACAGAGATATGCAGACAGTCACATACGCCTGGGTGTGTTCTCCCTCTCTCCCACCGCACAAACACACACAACACTCCTTCATTCTTTCTCAGTGTGATCCTGAGAAGGAGTGTAAGTGGGGAGATCCCTATGGTTTTTAAAGTGGTCTGACTCAATGCCAAGATCTTTTTTTTTTATTTAATTTCATCGAGAACATGCCGTTCTGTTTGTAGCTCCAAAGGAAGCCCGTGTTCTCTTGGAGAACGCACCTTGCACATGTTTCCTGAAAATGCTTCTAATATGTTATTTCAAAAAAGGTGCACTTTGAAACGTAATCTTGTGCCTGTAGCCTATGCGCTTTCTTTGTTCACCTTACCAAGCTGTACAAAACATATGAAAGTGCATTAATGCTCATATGCTTTCTAGGTGTAACCGATTTACTTTGTGATAGCGCAGGGATGTTGCAGCACAAACACTTTCTAAATAACAGCGTGGTCAGCTGCTTCTAACTATTTAGATTACTAAACTTGTAGAACTATAACTTAAGTTTAATTTGTTTTGTTTATTTTGTGCCAAATTCCTACAGCTCTCTTCTCAAGCACTTTAAAAAGAAAGTGATACCATTCTTTTGGTATACAATCAAATCATGTAAACAGGTTCACATTCTATCACATACATTCCAATTGGAACCAATTTTATGATTATTTTTGCAATGCAAACAAAATCAGTAAGTCCAAATGCCAAAAGGTCATCTAAGAAGACCCATCTTCTTATCTATCTATCTAAGAGGCCATAAATTCATCAACTTTGCAACAATCCCCCCTTCCGAGCAAGCAGGTGGCAACAGTGGAAAGGAATGATTCCCCTTTAAAAGGAAGAGACCTTCAGCAGAACCCAACTCACTAGAAATGACCACATTTCACCAAACTACACCCAAGATACATGTAGTAAGTTGGTCAACACTGTCAGCAGCTTTGACAATGTTCGTTCGTTCGTTCGTCGTCTTCCGCTTATCCAGGACCGGGTCGCGGGGGCAGCAGACTCAGCAGAGACGCCCAGACGTCCCTCTCTCCAGACACCTCCTCCAGTTCCTCCAGGGGGAGCCCAAGGCGTTCCCAGGCCAGCCGAGAGACATAGTTCCTCCAGCGTGTCCTGGGCCGTCCCCTGGGCCTCCTCCCGGTGGGACGTGCCTGGAACACCTCCCGAGGAAGGCGTCCAGGAGGCATCCGGTATAGATGCCCGAGCCACCTCAACTGGCTCCTCTCGATGTGGAGGAGCAGCGGCTCTACTCCGAGCCCCTCCCGGATGGCCGAGCTCCTCACCCTATCTCTAAGGGAGTGCCCGGCCACCCTACGGAGGAAGCTCATTTCAGCCGCTTGTATCCGTGATCTCGTTCTTTCGGTCATGACCCAAAGTTCATGGCCATAGGTGAGGGTAGGAACGTAGACCGACCAGTAAATTGAGAGCTTTGCTTTTCGGCTCAGCTCTCTCTTCACCATAATGGACCGGCACAGCGCCCCCATTACTATCATTAATTTACTCAGGTTGTCGAAATATAACCAAATCAGAAGATGACACAGATTCGATGTACAGAATTAGATTGAAATGAGGTTTTATTGTTCCAACTTAGGTAGACCTTGATTAGAGTTGTTAGAAGCCAGAGGATGAGGAAGCCCCAAGGATCCGAGCAGAGAGAGAGTGTTCTGGCGGTGGAAATATTTACAGTGCAGATTTCCTGAAGAAGAGTTCCATATGGCGACAGGCAGGCAGGCAGACAGATGGGCAGATCGACAGGAAGGCAGGACAACAAGCGATCAGGCAGGTTGACAGAAGTCCACATAACAGAGACTATGTTCCAGCAACAGACTGTGTCAGCAGCTGTCTTAAAAAGCCATGAGCTCATTAGCTGGATGAGTTGCAGCTGAGAACAATGAAGTGCCAGAACCAGCCAGCAGAGATCTCACAGTACCCTCCCCTCAACGATTGCCTCCAGGCAATCCCGAACGTTTCTCCGGATGACGTCTGTAAAAAGATGTAATGAGATCAGGGTCCAGGATAAGAGAACGAGGTACCCAGGTTCTTTCTTCAGGTCCATATCCAGCCCAATCCACAAGGTACTGAAAACCACGCCCCCTACGTCGAACATCCAGGATACGATTGACCGTGTAAGCTGGATGGTCATCAATGAGACGAACAGGGGGAGGGAGCTTGGTGGGTGGATTCAGGGGACTTTCCGAGACTGGCTTGATCTGTGAAACATGAAAGGTAGGATGAATGTGCATAGAAGCTGGCAACTTGAGTCTCACCGCAGAAGGGTTGATGATCCTTTCTATGACAAAAGGACCGATGAAACGGGGGGCCAACTTTCGAGTAGTATCCTTTAATTTAATATTCTTGGTGGAGAGCCAGACCTTCTGATCAATGCAGTAGACCGGTGCGGTGGAACGGTGACGGTCAGCAAACCTTTTATTCTGTTCCAAAGTGCGTAGAAGTGTCCTCCTGGTCTGACGCCAGATCTTACGACACCTGGAGATATAATGCTGAACAGAGGGGACAACAGTGTCAGATTCAATACTGGGGAATAATGGAGGTAGATAGCCCAGAGAAATCTCAAAGGGAGATAAACCAGTAGCAGAGGAAGTATGAATATTATGGGCATATTCTATCCAAGTGAGATGTCTACACCAGGAAGAAGGGTTGTCATTAATCACACATCTCAATGCTACTTCCAGTTCCTGATTGCATCTCTCAGTCTGCCCATTAGACTGAGGGTGGTAACCAGATGAAAGGCTTACGGTAGCACCAATAGCCCTACAGAACTCCTTCCAGACTTGTGAAATGAACTGCGGGCCTCGGTCAGAGACAATATCCAAGGGCATGCCATGAATACGGAAGACATGAAGAACCAGAAGTTGAGCAGTCTCCAATGCAGACGGAAGCTTAGTTAAGGGAATAAAATGAACAGTCTTAGAGAATCTATCAACAACGGTAAAGATGACTGTGTTTCCGTCAGATGGCGGGAGACCAGTGACGAAGTCAATAGAGATGTGGGACCATGGGCGACTAGGGGTAGACAGAGGTTGAAGAAGACCGGCAGGAGGTTGATTTGAGTTCTTGTTACGGGCACATGTGGAACAAGCTGCGACAAACTCTCTAATGTCGGGATTCATAGTGGGCCACCAGAAATACCTCTTGGTAAAAGTGATCATACGATTAATCCCCGGATGACAGGTAAGTTTATTATTATGAACCCAATCCAGAACTTTATTGATGACAGAGTTCGGAACGAACAGTTTGCCTACAGGACCAGTACCTGGGTCTGGTTCAGATTGTTGTGCCTCCCTGATGTCCTTTTCAATGGCCCAGGTGAGGGCGCCCACAATGCAGGATTCCGGTAAGATGGAAGCTTCAGTCTTGGATTGCTCAGAATGAGAAAATTGGCGAGAGAGAGCGTCGGGCTTGATGTTCTTGGAGCCGGGTCTGTAAGAGATAGAAAAATTAAAACGAGCAAAAAACAGGGACCAACGGGCTTGTCTGGAGTTAAGTCTCTTGGCATTTTGGATGTAAGAGAGGTTTTTATGGTCAGTCCAAATGAGAAAAGGGACTTCCGCCCCCTCTAACCAATGCCGCCACTCCTCAAGCGCCAACTTGATAGCCAGAAGCTCTCGATTTCCCACATCGTAATTCTGCTCTGCTGACGACAAACGACGAGAAAAATAAGCACAAGGATGCACCTTGTTGTCTATAGGAGAACGTTGAGACAAGATGGCCCCTACTCCAATGTCAGAAGCATCAACCTCCACAACGAATTGCGCACTAGGATCAGGATGAGTCAGAATGGGTGCAGAAGAAAATAAAGTTTTCAATTTGCAAAAAGCTTTCTCTGCCTCAGGGGACCAATGGAATGTCTTCAGAGAGGAGGTAAGTTGAGTGAGAGGCACAGTGACCTGACTGTAGTTCTTTATGAACCTTCTATAAAAATTTGCAAAACCTAAGAACCTTTGGAGTTGCCTGCGATCCGTTGGAGTAGGCCACTCTGCCACTGCCTTGGTCTTCTCAGGATCCGTTCTGTACCTGCCTGCTTCAAAAATAAAACCCAAGAAGGTCACAGAAGAAACACCGAATTCACATTTTTCGGCTTTTACAAAGAGTTGGTTTTCATAAAGCCTCTGGAGTATGGTCCTGACATGCTGGTGATGCTGATCAATGTTCTGAGAGAAAATCAAAATATCATCCAGATAAACAAACACAAAGAGGTTGAGGAAATCACGGAGAATATCATTTATAAGAGCCTGAAAAACAGCGGGTGCGTTAGTCAATCCAAAAGGCATCACCAAATATTCAAAATGTCCCAGGGGAGTCTTGAAAGCTGTCTTCCACTCGTCACCCTCTCGGATCCGAACCAGATGATACGCATTGCGCAGGTCGAGCTTGGTAAAAATCTTGGCAGTGTGTAATTGGTCATGTATAGAATCAATGAGTGGTAAGGGGTACTTATTTTTGATTGTGATTTGATTCAACCCCCTATAATCAATGCAGGGTCTTAACGTGCCATCTTTCTTCCCCACAAAGAAGAAGCCGGCGCCAACGGGGGAGGTAGATGGCCGAATGATCCCGGATGCTAAGGAATCCTCAATGTACTCCTTCATGACTCTTCTCTCCGGTCCAGAGAGATTGTATAGTCTGCTGGATGGTAACGGAGCACCTGGAAGGAGATCAATAGCACAGTCATAGGGGCGATGCATGGGTAAAGAAAGAGCCCCCTGTTTACTAAAAACAGATGCAAGATTGTGGTATTCAGGAGGAATCTTAGACAGATCAACAGGCTCAGGTGGTTCAATTTGTTTGCTAGAGTGAGAGACAGCAGTCTTTAGACAATTCTGGAGACAGTAATCACTCCACTTCTCTACTCTGCCCTCCACCCAATTAATTGCGGGATTATGTCTCTGCAACCACGGAAATCCTAGAACCAATTGTGGGGAGATAGAGGAGACAACAAAGAACTCACCCCATTCATGGTGGTTACCTGAGGTAATGATGTGAAGGTGGGGCACTTTAAACTTCACCTGAGATATGGTTTGACCAGTAATGCCCGAAACAGAAAGGGGGTGGTTGAGAGACTGAGAAGGTATCTTAAGTTTGTCAACTAGATCCAAGGAAATAAGATTCTGTTCTGCACCAGAATCAATAAAAGCATCCACTGGACACTTTTCTTGGCCAATAATAATAGTGACTGGAAAACACAGACGAGATATAGGGGAAAAATGGGACATGCTCATCAAAGTCCCCTGACCTATTGACGAGCCCCCTCTTTTCCCTTCTTAGGGCATCTTGCAACATAATGTCCACCTTGTCCACAATACAAACAAAGACCAGCCCCAAAACGACGTTGTCGCTCTTCAGGAGAGAGACGAGTGTGACCAACCTGCATAGGCTCAGGTTCCACAGATCCCTCCGAAGAGGAAGTGGGTGTATCAAGGTAAGCGGTCCGAGGTGCCATAAAGTGCTGCCACTCTGACTTATGATTCCTCTCTGCTTGTCTCTCTCTTAGGCGGTTGTCAATACGGATTGACAGTTTGATTAAATCATCCAGTCTCGCAGGTTGATCTCTTAAAACCAACTGGTCCTTTATCTGATCTGTAAGGGAATTCACAAAAATACCCTTGAGTGCCGCTTCATCCCAACCCACCTCCTGTGCTGCCACCCGGAAGTCGATGGCGAACTCCGCCAATGCCCTCTTTCCCTGTTTGAGGGTAAGTAACTTCTTAGCAGCTGTCTCCTGTTGGAGTGGTTGATCAAAGACTTCCTTGAAGTGACTGAAAAAAACAGCATAACTCAGAGACTCAATAGGGTTAGTTGTGAGAAAAGCGTGCGCCCAGCGTAAAGCAGATCCTTTTAGGGAGGTAACAATAAAAGTGATCTTGGAAGCAGCAGTCGGAAACAGAGAGGGGGAACGACTAAAAGCCAACTCACATTGGAGAGAAAACCCACCAAAATTATTAGGGTTGCCATCAAAAAGTTCAGACGGACGGAAATCAGGTTCTCGGATTCCGGATGAGTGGGTTGTGGGTGGCTGAGGATTCTCAGAACGAACTGGAGGATTGGAAGGAGCGGGTGAGAGTTTGGTTAATATTTCACTTAAGGCATGTACCATACCACCAAGTTCCGTGAGATGGGCATCTGTCGTCCTTTGTTGTTGTAGCAACTGTTGAAGCATGGTCTCAGTGGATTGGAGGCGTTCCCTCCAGGAGGTCTGTTCATCTTCATCTGATTTGTTTTTCGACATGTCTGCTGGCTGGAACATACTATCATTAATTTACTCAGGTTGTCGAAATATAACCAAATCAGAAGATGACACAGATTCGATGTACAGAATTAGATTGAAATGAGGTTTTATTGTTCCAACTTAGGTAGACCTTGATTAGAGTTGTTAGAAGCCAGAGGATGAGGAAGCCCCAAGGATCCGAGCAGAGAGAGAGTGTTCTGGCGGTGGAAATATTTACAGTGCAGATTTCCTGAAGAAGAGTTCCATATGGCGACAGGCAGGCAGGCAGACAGATGGGCAGATCGACAGGAAGGCAGGACAACAAGCGATCAGGCAGGTTGACAGAAGTCCACATAACAGAGACTATGTTCCAGCAACAGACTGTGTCAGCAGCTGTCTTAAAAAGCCATGAGCTCATTAGCTGGATGAGTTGCAGCTGAGAACAATGAAGTGCCAGAACCAGCCAGCAGAGATCTCACAATTACTGTGGCAGCCGCACCGATCCGTCTGTCGATCTCCCGCTCCATTCTTCCCTCACTCGTGAACAAGACCCCGAGATACTTAAACTCCTCCACTTGAGGCAGGAACTCCCCTCCAACCTGAAGAGGACAAGCCACCCTTTTCCGGTCGAGTACCATGGCCTCGGACTTGGAGGAGCTGATCCTCATCCCAGCCGCTTCACACTCGGCTGCGAACCGCCACAGCGCATGCTGTAGGTCTTGGCTAGAGGGGGCCAGCAGGACCACGTCATCCGCAAAAAGAAGAGACGAAATCCACTGGTCCCCAAACCAGACCCCCTCCGGCCCTTGGCTGCGTCTAGAAATCCTGTCCATAAAAGTTATGAACAGGACCGGCGACAAAGGGCAGCCCTGCCGGAGTCCAACATGCACTGGGAACAGGTCCGACTTAGTGCCGGCAATGCGGACCAAACTCCTGCTCCGCTCGTACAGGGACCGGATGGCCCCTAATAAAGGGCCCCCGATTCCATACTCCTGGAGCACCCCCCACAGGGCATCACGAGGGACACAGTCGAATGCCTTCTCCAGGTCCACAAAACACATGTGAACCGGTTGGGCAAACTCCCATGAACCCTCGAGCACCCTGTAGAGGGTATAGAGCTGGTCCAGTGTTCCACGGCTGGGACGAAAACCACACTGTTCCTCCTGAAGCCGAGGTTCGACTATCGGTCGGACTCTCCTCTCCAATACCCTGGCGTAGGCCTTACCAGGGAGGCTGAGGAGTGTGATCCCCCTGTAGTTGGAACACACCCTCCGGTCCCCCTTCTTATAAAGGGGGACCACCACCCCAGTCTGCCAGTCCAGAGGCACTGTCCCCGACCGCCACGCAATGTTGAAGAGGCGTGTCAACCATGAC
Organism: Girardinichthys multiradiatus; assembly: GCF_021462225.1. Lineage (NCBI taxonomy): Eukaryota > Metazoa > Chordata > Actinopteri > Cyprinodontiformes > Goodeidae > Girardinichthys > Girardinichthys multiradiatus. The sequence continues at coordinate 11,844,054 of NC_061813.1, read as the reverse complement.
AGCCCTACAACATCCAGAGACTTGAGGTACTCAGGGCGGATCTCATCCACCCCCGAAGCCTTGCCACCGCGGAGCTTTTTGACCACCTCGGTGACTTCAGCCTGGGTGATGAAAGAGTCCAACCCCGAGTCCCTAGCCTCTGTTTCCACCACGGAATGCGTGATGGCAGGATTGAGGAGATCCTCGAAGTACTCCTTCCACCGCCCGATAATGTCCTCAGTCGAGGTCAGCAGTCTCCCGCCCCCACTATAAACAGTGTTGGCAAAGCACTGCTTCCCCCTCCTGAGGCGCCGGACGGTTTGCCAGAATCGCTTCGAGGCCAACCGGTAGTCCTTCTCCATGGCCTCACCGAACTCTTCCCAGGCCCGAGTTTTTGCTTCTGCCACAGCCCGGGCCGCAGCACGCTTGGCCTCACGGTACCCGTCAGCCGCCTCAGGAGTCCCACAAGCCAACCACAGCCGATAGGACTCCTTCTTCAGCTTAACAGCATCCCTTACTGCCGGTGTCCACCACCGGGTTCTGGGATTGCCGCCACAACAGGCACCGCAGACCTTACAGCCACAGCTATGGGCAGCAGCATCGACAATAGATGCAGAGAACATGGTCCACTCGGACTCTATGTCTCCAACATCCCCCGGGATCTGGTCGAAGCTCTCCCGGAGGTGGGAGTTGAATACATCCCTGGCCGAGGGCTCCGCCAGGCGTTCCCAGCAGACCCTCACTATGCGCTTGGGCCTGCCGAGTCTGTTCGGCTTTCTCCTCCTCCAGCGGATCCAACTCACCACCAGGTGATGATCAGTGGACAGCTCAGCCCCTCTCTTCACCCGAGTGTCCAAAACATGCGGCCGAAGGTCTGATGATACGACAACAAAGTCGATCATCGACCTCCTGCCTAGTGTGTCCTGGTGCCAAGTGCACTGATGGACACCCTTATGTTTGAACATGGTGTTCGTTATGGACAATCCGTGACTAGCACAGAAGTCCAATAACAAAACACCACTCGGATTCAGATCGGGGAGGCCATTCCTCCCGATCACGCCTCTCCAGGTGTCACTGTCGTTCCCCACGTGGGCGTTGAAGTCCCCCAGCAGAATAATGGAGTCCCCGGGAGGGGCACTATCCAGCACCCCCGACAGGGACGCCAAGAAGGCAGGGTACTCTGCACTACCACTCGGCCCGTAGGCTGAAATGATAGTCAGAGACCTCTCCCCAACCCGAAGGCGCAGGGATACAACCCTCTCATCCACTGGGGTAAACCCAAACACGAGACGGCTGAGCTGGGGGGCAACAAGCAAACCCACACCAGCCCGCCGCCTCTCCCCGTGGGCCACTCCAGAGTAGAAGAGAGTCCAACCCCTCTCAAGGAGATGGGTTCCAGAGCCCACGCTGTGCGTGGAGGCGAGCCCGACTATTTCTAGTTGATATCTCTCGACCTCCCGCACAAGCTCAGACTCCTTCCCCCCCAGCGAGGTGACATTCCACGTCCCTAGAGCCAGCCTAAGCATCCGGGGATCGGGCCGTTGAGGTCTCCACCTTCGTCCGCCACCCAATCCTCTTTGCACCGGTCCCCGATGTTTACCCAAATAATGCTGCTAAGTCAATGTTGCAAAAAACTTTAAGTGATGTTGTAATGCTAGTTAACTGCTTGATTAATATGTCCCTGATACAGGGAATATTGTGTACTGTGTATTGTGTACTTATAAATACTGAGTATTTATAAGTACACACAGCATCATTAAAATCTGCTTCACAAACAAAAAGCCAGTGCAAGCAATTGTTCTTAGAGGTCACCAAGTTACTAAATAAAATCTGCCTACATGTAATGCATCCTTAGTAGAGAATAAAAGTGAACAAACAATATCATTAAGACCCTGAAACAAGGCAGACAGGTCAGGGAGAAAGTGGGTGGGAACTTTAAAAGCATGGAAAGGTTGTAAAACAATATCCCACGCTTTGGACATCTCACAGAATAGTGTTCAATCCATCATGTGACAAGTACAACACAACTACAACATGACCATCCACCTAAGTTGAAAGGCTTCACATTGAGACCATTAATCGGAGAAACAGCCAAGTGGCCCATGGTAGATCCGGAGCAGTTGTAAGGACCACAGCTTATTTGGGAAAACCTGTTAAACGTATTAGTGACAAGTATTAGTCATGCACTCATATCTGTTCTTTGTGAAATAGACACATTAATTAAGCCATAAGAAGTCCCATATGCTGTTTGCCACAAGCCATGTAGGGGGCACAGAAAACATGTCAAAGAAGGCGCTCTGGTCGGTTGACACTGCATATCACTGAGTAAATCTTTCCCACAGTGATACACAACGGTTGCATTATCATGCTGTGGAGATTGATGTCTTCAACATGGATTAGGAAAGCTGGCCATTGAAGCTAAACATACAGGGGTTGGACAATGAAACTGAAACACCTGGTTTTAGGCCACAATAATTTATTAGTATGGTGTAGGGCCTCCTTTTGCAGCCAATACAGCGTTAATTCATCTTGGGAATGACATATACAAGTCCTGCACAGTGGTCAGAGGGATTTTAAGCCATTCTTCTTGCAGGATACTGGCTAGGTCACTACGTGATACTGGTGGAGGAAAAGGTTTCCTGACTCGCTCCTCCGAAACACCCCAAAGTGGCTCAATAATATTTAGATCTGGTGACTGTGGAGGCCATAGGAGATGTTCAACTTCACTTTCATGTTCATCAAACCGATCTTTCACCAGTCTTGCTGTGTGTATTGGTGCATTGTCATCCTGATACACAGCACCGCATTCAGGATACAAAGTTTGAATCATTGGATGCACATGGTCTTCAAGAATGGTTCGGTAGTCCTTGGCAGTGACAAGGGAATGCCATGATATGGCAGCCCAAACCATCACTGATCCACCCCCATGCTTCACTCTGGGCATGCAACAGTCTGGGTGGTATGCTTTTTTGGGGCTTTCCCACACCGTAACTCTCCCGGATGTGGGGAAAACAGTAAAGGTGGACTCATCAGAGAACAATACATCTTTCACATTGTACACAGCCCAAGATTTGCGCTCCTTGCACCATTGAAACCGACGTTTGGCATTGGCATGAGTGACCAAAGGTTTGGTTTTAGCAGCCCAGCCGTTTATATTGACCCTGTGGAGCTCCCGACGGACAGTTCTGGTGGAAACAGGAGAGTTGAGGGGCACATTTAATTCTGCCGTGATTTGGACAGCCGTGGTTTATGTTTTTTGGATACAATCCGGGTTAGCACCCGAACATCCCTTTCAGACAGCTTCCTCTTGGGTCCACAGTTAATCCTGTTGGATGTGGTTCATCCTTCTTGGTGGTATGCTGACATTACCCTGGATACCGTGGCTCTTGATACATCACAAAGACTTGCTGTATTGGTCACAGATGCGCCAGCAAGACGTGCACCAACAATTTGTCCTCTTTTGAACTCTGGTATGTCACCCATATTGTTGTGTGCATTTCAATATATTGAGCAAAACTGTGCTCTTACCCTGCTAACTGAACCTTCACACTCTGCTTTTACTGGTGCAATGTGCAATCAATGAAGACTGGCTACCAGGCTGGTCCAATTTAGCCATGAAACCTCCCACACTAAAATGACAGGTGTTTCAGTTTCATTGTCCAACCCCTGTACGGCTAGTGCTACAATGGAATAGCTTAGCACAAAGCAAATTCACATACAAGAATCTCTCAGATAAAGTCCAGGTCTAAATCCAGTTCTGGATCTTTGGCAATAATTATATCCAGTCAGACTGAGCTTGAGCTGTTTGGAATGAATGAAGAGTGCCCAGTTAAGACACCCTCTAAAGACTTAGAGCTCTAATGACAACAAACCTTTCAACAAAATGCGTCTGCAGGATACCGTGTATATTGTTTGGATGTGCCAGTCTTGTCTTTAGAGCTATTTAAGGTAACACAAAAAGGAAATTGTTTACTTTTACATGTAGTAAAAAGCACATTCATGAAGTGAAGGCTGCCAGTGTTTGTGATTCATTAAGGTATCTGTTAAGAACAACTCTGCCTTCTCAGTCTTTGCTCTTTATCTGTATGAAATCTACAAAAACAATAATCACTGGCAGACTGAAACAGCACAGCAGGCACTGTGAGGTCAAGCTGCGACTGTATAACCTCAGATACACGTTGTCACACCCAACTGCTGTTGTAAATATGAATATGAATATATTATTTAATATTTAAAATTTCTATTTTCATATTTTATTAAATAATATTTCGGTCTGTTGAGGGTTGTCCTGTGAATACCAGCCCAATAAGGCGGTGGTAATAGGACAAAATTGAAAGGAATGAGCCAAGCTCTGACATTGTTGAACAGCAAAACTCTGCACACACATGGAATAGATTCACACAATTTCTTAAAATACAGGAATTGATTAACAAAAATAAGTCAACTCAAAGTCAAACATATTTCAATCAACAAACTCTTTACTATGCCAAAACAATCGAACTAAACTACCAAACAAAATAAAAGAATAAGAAAGAATAATGGGCTATGTACAATATAAACAAGCTGATCAAAGATGGTTGAAAACCATGACCGAAAGAGTGATGCAATATTACCATGCAATGTTATTAATGTTTGAGAACCAAAGATTATCTTGAAGAATCTGGAAATGAAGTTAAGTTAGTCTTGGAACTAACTTAGGCAATAATCAGCATACCTTTAGACAACCATTCACAATGCAAGATCAGATAAAATATTATTTTAATAAAATAATATTTTCAAGAATGATTTGCTGAGTAAAACCAACCTTCTGGATGATCAATTCTCAATTGTGTTTATATGAATATTATTTTAAATAAGAATCAAATCTTTGAGAAATCGGCTTAATTATGTTACTTAGTTATCAAGTTTAGCAAAATAATATTTAGGTTAATATTATTTTACTAGATTGAAAACTAACAACCTTTTTGGTAAATGATCTTTAGCAGGCAAGCACGTGTTCTTAGCTGTTAGCGGTTAAAGCTAACAAAAGAAGCTTATAGCTTATCATCAGAATCAAACACATACCTTTAAAATACCATTAATAAAAGGGTTAAAATGCATAAGCGTGGACGGCGTGTCTTGGCCAATCTTCTGTGTTTAAAATCACCCTTTAAATAAAGTTTGTCTTAACTTAAAAAAACACAAACACAGAACACAAACTGAGCACGTGTGCTGAGCAGATAATCTGCTAGCACTAAAATGGCTGAGTTTTCAACATAAACAAAACCAAACGTCATAAAACAAAGATTTTTTAGATTATTTCACTCTAAACTACTTCTCTCTGCCCAAAACACTACCTCTTACGTGAACCGTGCTGAGGAAACGTTGTCCAAGGCGACGAAGTTGAAAAAAGCATCCACAGTGAACAAAGGGTTATCTTGCTAACCTCCTTAGCTGTGGGGGGTGGGGGCGGCTCGTTCTGCCGACCGGCCAAACTGCACATTACTGCTGTAGCCACGGTGATGCGGTCCTGTTGTCCTTCCTTCAGACCGGGAAAACTGCTCCACTCTGCGTCGTAGAGACAGGGTTTCTGTTGGGAACTCTCTGGAACACAGTTTGCTTCTGTAGACCTCAGAGAGAAAATGCAAGCAATGCTTGTACCTTAATTACGCCCGTTCATGAATGAATACCAGATACACAAACAGCAATTAATTCCTACTTCACGTAGTGCATATGACCGTGTGATCGTATGACACTCTTGGATCCAGTTTGAAGAGTTATGTCTGTTTGCCTGCAAAGAGACATTAGTGTGCTGTGTCCCTCCGTCCAGTTCCTCTGGGGACCTGTGTGGAAGAGGTCAGTTTGTTGCAAAAGCGGGGTTTTTATTCAGACAGTGACATCACGGGCTGTGCTGGAAGTAAGTTAATGTGATTTATTTTTAAAGTTCCAGAAAAGTTTGTACTGGCCTTTCATTTTGTAACCCATGGCTGGTGTCCCAACACTGCTTTATGCACATGTCCAAGGTGAAATATGCTCCTGTTCTGTGCCAAAGTTCTGAGATACCAGTTTTTACTGAACTCGTTGAAACATTCGTGAATGTATTAAATCTGACTGTATGCTTGAAGCCTACTTACAGAATGTTCAGTTAAAAGATGACTTTTTGCACATAGAAACATGTAAACATGTAGTAAGACAATTTGAGTTTTTAATACAGCCTAGCACACAGCTAAAACTAATTTACCTTTCAACCTTGTTAAATATAGAACTCCCTCCAACTAAGAGAATGTAGTCTATGAATGAGATTATTTATATCCCATTTTAATTTACTGCAAACAGACAGTCCTACATTACTGGATGTTTTTGTTCTGGGACAACCACACCCTCACTGTGGTAACACAAACAAGCTAAAGGCTGGGATTCAGTAATTGGGAACATCTGGATGTCATTTTGTTGGTCTTTCAGTCCCATAATCACAAGAGCCATAACATCTCTTTGGTCATTTGGGGTAAAAATGAAAAAGAAAAACAACCATCATTGTCTTGTGGTTAAGGAAGCAGGAAGAAACAAATATCAAATAGCTCTCTGATTGTTTCTTGTCTTTACCCATTAGAAATACTATCATGTTCTGGGTTACAGTGATGAGGAAAGGCTGCTGCTCCTCACAGATTTTCAATGATGAGTTCATTAATTAATGGAGAAAAACGATCCAAACCAGCCTAGCGTGTGTGAAAAATGAATCATCTCCCTTGTTATATTGTTGAGTAACTAAATGTAGAGACTGTAAGACTTTACTTTCAAGTAATCACTTAAATAGAACTTGTCTGACAACATGAAGTAGGCTAAACTATCTCAGAAATCTAAACATCAACTGCTATCCTGATCCAAAGTAATGTAAGAACAGAGAAACAAAATCATTGACATCTAGTTAGTCTACTAAAGGTTACAAAAGCATTTCTGAGGCTTTTGGACTCCAGTGAACCACAGTAAGAAATTATTCACAATTGAGGAAAACATGTTGAACCTTCCCAGGAGTGGCCGGCTACTAAAATGACTCTAGCATGAACAAAATAACCATGAAGTCACAAACGAATCAACAACAAGAAAGAGTGCATAAAAATAACATTCATGGGAGTGTTTAAAGGCCAAATCCACTGCCGACCAAATATAACACTCTTATTCCGTTTGTCTCACCTTTTCCACAAAACATTGTGATGATTCACTTTTGGGGGGAAAATAAAATATTCTGTGGACAAGGGTAGAGCATTTTGGAATATGTGAGGCCTGTTACATCTAACATAAATCTACCACAGCATTTCAAAACAAAGACCAACATTATAACGACAGTAAAAAATAGTGGTGATAGTGTGATGGTCTGGGAGTGCCTTGCTGCTTCAAGACCAAGACACCTTGCTGTAATGAAAAACACCATTTATTCTCGCTGATACTCTTTTATCACACAACACACCTGACACGTTTCCACCCATTACAACTTGCTTGGACACATTTCTTCACCTCTTTTCCACACTCACCGTTGCTCTGGACTGTTGACACTGTGAGTACTTGATATCCTCCACCTTCTTTATCTCTGTTCCCTGTAACATCACGACTCCACTTGGGTCCCTCTCATTCCCACACAAGTATTCTGTCTAGCTCCAGCTAACCTTTATTTCTCTACCTTCCAGGACAAACCTCCAACCCTATAGATATTCTTCCACCTATGCCATGTTCTAACATGGCATAGGTGGATCACAAAGTCATCTGCAAACATCATAGTCCATGGTGATCCCTGTCTAACCTTATCTGTCAACCTGTCCATTACCACAGAAAACATGAAGGGGCTCAGTACTGATCCTTGATGGAGTCCCACTTCCAACTTGATTTCCTCTGTTACACCTACAGCACACCTCACCACTGACTCACAGCTCTCATACATGCCCTGCAACTTTCCAACATACTTGTCTGTTACTCCAAACTTCCTTATACAACATCACAACTCCTCTCTCGGCACCCGGTCATATGCTTTCTCTAGATCTTCAAAAACACAATGCAGCTCCCTCTGACCTTTTTTGTACTTCTCTATCAACATCCTCAAACTAAATATTGCAGCTTCCACTACACTTTCCTATAACTTGATTGTATGACTCATCAACTTAGTTCATCTGTAGTTGCAACAACTCAGCACATCTCCCTTGTTCTTAAAAATTAGTAGCAGCAGATCTCTCCTCCATTCCTCAGGCATTTTCCCGCTCTCTAATGTCTCAATGAAGCCTAGTCAAAAACTCTACTGCTGTCTCTCCAAGACATTTCCGTACCTTTACAAGTATCTTTAGGAACAAATGCCTTCCCTACTTCATCCTTACTGATCTTTGCTACTTCGTGGTCCACCATGGTCGCTTCTTCTGCTCTTTGTTCTCTCTCATTTTCCAGAACTCCTTCAATCTTCCTATCACACTTGTTGCACCTGTCAGTACACTTCCATCTTGATCCTTAATCAACTTAACCTGCTGAACATCCTTGCCATATTCGTCTCTCTGCATCGCCACATGTATAAATTCTTATCTTGCTCCGCACTGTCCAACATACCATACAAGTCACTATTTGCCCTTTGTTTAGCCTTAGTTACCTCTGCCCTCACTTTATGCTGAGTCTCCATCTACTCCTGGCGACTCACTTCAGTCCTCACAGTGTTCCACTTCTTCTTTGCTGATCTCTTTCTCTGTAAACACTGTACCTTCTCATTCCATCACTAAGTCTCCTTATTGACGTTCTTTCATAAATCATACCAGCTGTAGATGTCCAGCCATCTAGAAGCACCTCCTGGCCATTCAGAGATCAGGGTCTGTCACAACTCCTCCGTGAAAGCCAAGTAACTTTCTTCCTATTTAAGCTTTCAACACTTTTTTTCCTCTGCTCTGTCTACACAAGATGTAATCCTCCTGTGTGCTCCTACCTCCACTCTTGCAAGTCATCCTGTGTTCCTGCCTCTCCTGGAAGAAAGTATTCATTACAGGCATTTCCATCCTCTTTGCAGTCTACTACCATCTGTCATTTTGAATTCTTGTTCTGGATAACAAACCTGCCTAACATTTTCTCATCACCTCTGTTCCCTGCTCCAACATGCCCATTGATATCTGCACCAATCACCACTCTCACCTCTGGGGACATTCTGCATCACTTCATCCAACTTGCTCCAGAATTTCTCCTTCTCCTTTAAATCACATCCTACCTGTGGGGCATAACCACTAACAACAATGAACATCACACCTCCAATTTCTAGCTTCAGTTTCATCACCCTATCTGACACTCTTTTCACCTCCAGATCATTGCTGACAAACTCCTCCTTCAAGATAACTCCTACACCCTTTCTCTTCCCATCCACACCATGGTAGAACTCTGCTTCTAAGATTCTTGTCTTAGTATCTTTCCACCTGGTCTACTGAACACACAGGATGTCCACCTCCCTCCTTTGTATCATGTTTGCCAACTCTAGCTTTTCCTGTTCCTACACTCAGTCCTATTGTCTTGCCTTTCCTCTTCTCTCTGCCTACAGACACGTCTTCCTCCATTTCTTCCTCTTCTCTGCTGACCAACCGTAGCCCGAATTCCACCAATACCCAGTCGGTCACCTGCACCAATGGCAGTCATTAATCTCAACCGATCTGGTGTGATCATGTTCATGACTCGCATTGTTGATGACACAACCCTTTTCATTTATCTGTGCTTGGGATCGGCACAAGAAGGCTACAGGACACTGTCCCCTGTTAGAGGCTGCTCTTTACTTGAAAATTCTGAGGGAAAATGTTCCTGGCCCAAACCCACATGGATTATGCAGCAGGACAATGATCTAAAGCCCACCTATAAATAGAAAAAAAAAAAAGAAATGAATACCTAAAGGTTTTGGAGTGGACTTGTCAAAGTCTGGACTTTAAGATATATGGAAATGCCATGGCATGTATTTGCCAAGGGAAGAACAACCAGTTATTTGGTATAGGGGGACTTTATTTTTTCAATTAGGCAAGGTTGGTTTGGATAGCTTTTTATGCTGAATAAATTATCATAAATCAGAATTTGTAAACAGCTTTTTGTATTACCTAAAATTGACTTTGTCTTATATGAAAATTAGTTTGATCTGAAACATGTCAGTGTGACAGAAGAACAAAAACAGAAGAAATCATTAGGGGGGAATTTGTTTTTATGACACTGAATATGAACATAACACAAGAAAGACATTTTATGTTTACCGGTGACACTTTTTTCATGTTATCATTGAAAGTTATATTTTTCAAACTGTTTAATGTGTTCCCATATAAATAAAAAAATCTAACTATCTAACTATCTAACTAAGGAAAAGAATAGGTACACTGGACATTGAAAGGTATTTGGGAAAAATACTTTGCATCACCTCAAGGTCTTGAACCAGGCCCACCCTCTTAAGCATTAAATGGCATTTGACAGCTGTGCAGAATGAGAAAAGCAATACAGTGGGGATTAGAAAATGAAAATAAATGAGCATTTAAAACCTAATGAAGGTTTTAACCTAAATGAATCACAGGTGGCTGGTAATAGGCGCTGCTTCTATGTCCATGGCAACACAGATTTTGATGCATTTCAACTTCCTACAACCCCCACTTTCTCCCTACTCCACCCCCCAACCCACTCCACCGCTTGGGGACATGCCTCTGATATGTACTCACGCATTTTCCTGGGGTCACCGTGTCACCAAATGTAGCTGATGGGAATGTGCCGTTTTCCACTGTTTTCCCTGGCTGGGGAAAACATGGGAAACGAAGGCGGGCATCCTCTGTGTTCTCATCCCATGCATAGGGTCCCCCCCTCCAAACCCTCCTGCCAGCCACCATCCTCAGCTGAAGTCGTGCAACCCCGTTGTGTCCGGAACATGTGAGGAAATAATGTTATCAGAAAATGTGGCTTAACCTTTGCAGCTTCACTTCATGGGAAGAACTTTAAACCAAAGTGACAAACTATCCTCCTGGGTAAGAGCATGCAGAGGAATTTAGGCACTGATATCAATTACACCAGCAGTTTAAAAACTGATTTTTATCCAGCGTGCATTACTCGTTAAAAATACAAGCAAAGTAAACATAATTAAAATTTAGGTGTTCTGAACAACAGCTTAATATTCTCCTCTGATAGATTAGGTAAAACACTTGAAAAACATGCATACCGTGAAAGAAAGAACCGGGCTCATTTTATGATTAAAAAGCTACAAGATCAAAATTAACCAGATCAAAGAAACTCCCAGAGTTAAAACTGAATAAAGAATTACTCAGTGGAATTAATTTATTTTCTATTTTCTCTGTTAACATGTAGTGCTTTGCATTCGCCATTAGGCAGCCACAACTTTGACAAATTGGTTTTTCTTTCCTCTCCGTTTTTGACTTTGTGAATTTGTAATCCAAAAATTAGAAGCAAATGCTTGGCCATTGCTCAAGTTGTGACTGATCCTTGGCTAGTCTGAATCCTGTGTTTTGGCTGTCATTTCCCATACTTGGAAATTAGTCATTTTTCAGAGTAAGGAGTTTTCAGAAAAAAAAAAACCAACAACTTGTTATGTAACAATATGGAGGAAGTAGCTGCAGTTTAAACAATTGATTGGACAATGGTGAGAGTCTTACACAAGTATTTGTCCTTTTTTTCACATTTTGTCAAATTATAGTCACAAACCTCAATGTCATAAAGGGATTTTGAGATGGACCAACATATAGTAGTGAATGATTATGAAGGAAAATTATGCATGGTAATTATAGGGTTTTTAAAATTAAAAATCTGAAAATCGTTGCATGCATTTGTATTCAGTCTCCCCTGTCCCTGCTGAAGAAAAGATGTCCCACAGAAGGATGCTGCCACCAACATGGGGATGATGTTTTTAAAATGATGTTAGGTGACAGTTTTCCACCACACATAGGACTTTTTTGTGCTGATGTGCAAAAAAGTAAACAATTACGGCAAACTTGTCTTTTTGTGTGTTTTTTTTTTGTCTAGTCAGAAGGTTGTTCAGCCTCAGCTGTGGAGCTCTGTAACTCCTGCAGTTTCCATTGGCCTCTTGGCTGCTTGGTAAGTTTGTGACTCTCTTCACATTTCCGGATGATGGTGATGCACAGTTGTTTGTCAGATGTTTAAAGTTTTGGAAGTTGTTTAATACCTTTACCCTGCTTATGACCCTCTATAGGAGCTGTGGCGTACTGTGAGTGTTGTGGACTCTGCGCACACTGTCCACGAACATTTGCGGATTCAAAGTCGAGGGTACAAATTTCCTGCATTTCTGGTGACAAATTCCTATATTATCCACACTTCCTATGGTGTTATCGGACGAGGATGAAGAGCTAATTTGCCTTGTAGCTTTGAAAAAACACAAAGAAAATACGTATAGGTATATAAGGTCATTAAACCAGACTAGAGATGAAAAAGAGAGTGCAGGGAGTGGCAGTGAAACTGCAAGTCTTCACGACTCGTTGCTTGGAGCAGTGTGTCACATAGGAAACAGTTTGGGGTGAAGATTTTTTCCAGCCTAGCAGTTTATTGTGTGACACTGCGTACACATATTGACGTAATGAGCTTTCCGTGAATATCCGTGGAGTCAAATACATCCAGCTCTGTGGAAGCCTTTTGTCTTCATCATACTATTCACTAATGTTCTCTAACAAACTTGTGAGGTCTTTGAAGAACAATTATATTTATACTGAGGTTAAATTACATACAGGTGCACTTTACTCATAGGTGACTTCTGCAGGCAATTGGTTGCTCCAGAGGTTAAATAATGCACGCCACACAGATTTTATATTGGTAAAACATTTTGACATTGAGATGAGGAATGATCCAAAAGCTTTTTCTTTTAGTGCTCACACTGAGGTTAAGAAATAATAGTTTCTTTCTAAACAATGGCACAGCCTGAATCAAAAGAATTTTAAAACAAACAAAGAGCTTTGTTATGTTTGCTTAATTTATTTAGGTTTAACTTTTCATTTGTGATCCATGACTTCCTGTTTGTCTGGGGTATAAATATAAAGCTACACAGAGCACCGTTTCTCTAATCCATGTTTCAAAATGGGAAAGACGAGAACATGTAAGCCAGATGTGCGCTGATCTTTATTTTTCAGAAAATGGCTGCTAAAAGATACCTATACTTGCTTATATCTACAGTTAGAGCAATTACTAAAAATGTTTAAATTACTGGAATTGTGAAAAAAACAAGAATGGAAGAAGATCTAAGTCTGTCTTGCCATTATGCACAGCAAGGAGGAAAGACATTAATTGTTGTCCAGGCTTTTCAGTCATCTTCACTGAGAGTGCCAATAAATGTAGCGGAAACTTTGTATCCTCACTGACAAAAACTGATCAAGAATAAGTAACTTGCAAGGAGGAATGGTTAGATTGGATCCACATGCAGACCTCTGATTATGATTGTGTTCAGGCGTTTGTCAAAACAACCAATTCAGTTAATTAATTATGGAAGAGGATTTTTACAGTGGCACAAAAAACTACGGAAAACAAATAAAAATGACTATATAAATGACTATATATATAATAAGAAGAATAAGAAGAAAACATCTAAACTACACAACAACAAATCTTATTGTAAACACTGTGCTAATGTGTCTAATGCATTTTAAAGAACATTTTTTTCTGTCTTCTTGCATACCTGTTAAGAGTGCATACAGTGCCTTGCGAAGGTATTTGGCCCCCTTGAACTTTTCAACCTCTTGCCACATTTCAGGCTCAAACATAAAAATATAAAATTCTAATTTTTTGTGAAGAATCAACAACAAGTGGGACAATATCGTGAAGTGGAATGAAATTTATTAGATGTGTCAAACTTGTTTAACAAATAAAAAACTGAAAAGTGGGGCGTGCAATATTATTCGGCCCCCTTGCATTAATACTTTGTAGCACCACCCTTTGCTGCAATTACAGCTGCAAGTCACTTGGGGTTTGTCTCTATCAGTTTTTCACATCGAGAGACTGAAATTCTTGCCCATTCTTCCTTGAAAAACAGCTGGAGCTCAGTGAGGTTGGATGGAGAGCGTTCATGAACAGCAGTTTTCAGCTCTTTCCACAGATCCTCGATTGGATTCAGGTCTGGACTTTGACTAGGCCATTCCAACACCTGGATACGTTTATTTGTGAACCATTCCATTGTAGATTTGGCTTTATGTTTTGGATCATTGTCTTGTTGGAAGATAAATCTCCGTCCCAGTCTCGGGTCTCTTGCAGACTCCATCAGGTTTTCTTCCAGAATGGTCCTGTATTTGGCCCCATCCATCTTCCCATCAATTGTGACCATCTTCCCTGTCCCTCCTGACGAAAAGCAGGCCTAAACTACGATGCTGCCACCACCATGTTTGACAATGGGGATGGTGTGTTCAGGGTGATGAGCTGTGTTGCTTTTACGCCAAACATATCGTTTTCCATTGTGGTCAAACAGTTCGATTTTGGTTTCATCTGACCAGAGCACCTTCTTCCACATGTTTGGTGTGTCTCCCAGGTGGCTTGTGGCAAACATTAAATTAGACTTTTTATGGATATCTTTGAGAAATGGCTTTCTTCTTGCCACTCTTCCATAAGGGCCAGATTTGTGCAGTGTACGACTGATTGTTATCCTATGAACAGACTCTCCCATCTCAGCTGTAGATCTCTGCAGTTCATCCAGAGTGATCATGGGCCTCTTGGCTGCATCTCTGATCAGTCTTCTCCTTGTTCCAGATGAAAGTTTAGAGGGACGGCCGGGTCTTGGTAGATTTGCAGTGGTCTGATACTCCTTCCATTTCAATATGATTGCTCCTTGGGATGTTAAAAGCTTGGGAAATCTTTTTGTATCCAAATCTGGCTTTAAACTTCTCCACAACAGTATCTTGGACCTGCCTGGTGTGTTCCTTGGTCTTCACGATGCTCTCTGCAATTTGAACAGAACCCTGAGACTATCACAGAGCAGGTGCATTTAGACGGAGACTTGATTACACACAGGTGGATTCTATTTATCATCATCAGTCATTTGGGACAACATTGGATCATTCAGAGATCCTCACTGAACTTCTGGAGTGAGTTTGCTGCACTGAAAGTAAAGGGGCCGAATAATATTGCACGCCCCACTTTTCAGTTTTTTATTTGTTAAACAAAATTTGACACATCCAATAAATTTCATTCCACTTCACGATTGTGTCCCACTTGTTGTTGATTCTTCACAAAAAATTAGAATTTTATATCTTTATGTTTGATGTCTGAAATGTGGCAAAAGGTTGAAAAGTCCAAGGGGGCCGAGTACTTTCGCAAGGCACTGTATATAGAATACATTGAATATGTCAAATCTACAAGTACAGGAAGCACTGTTGGGAGATTGCACCTCATTTAAAAATACTTGTTAAAATGTAATTCATTACTGTTTCAGATGTTAAGCTAATGCTGAGGATGTTGCAGAGTGCTGCATCAGTGCTGTTGTTGCAGGAAACAGGAGACGTAGAAATATCTCAGTGGTTCCTGCCATGCCAGCTCTTACAAAGAATGACATCGATTCCAGCACCATAACATCACCTTCAACCCTTTATTCTGCTTTCATATCCTGGAAATAACATCAACTGAAAGGTTCATTAGCTCACAGTAAGGGCACACAGATGCACATGAACAGTACTCCTTACTCTCCTAGCATGTAACAAAATCAGTGCAGTATGTGAAAGTCAACACCCATGATTCACTGTCTGTCAGCTGTAATACACCCACGGTCATTCACTGTCACTTTGCATCCTATTAAAGCTGAAGGAATACAGGAACACTGTATGTAGATGTAGAGAGCATATTGTTTTTAGCTTTTAGATTTCCTACTGACATGTACTGTACAAGTTAATGAACAATCTGTGAGGGAGCCTATAAAAATTATAAAACTTCTTGTCTTGTGCACTTGGCATTTTGTGGATGCTGCTTTTCCATATGTTTGAGTCAGTATACAGAGATTAGGACAAGATATCTTAACTATTCCAACTACAAAACACAAGTATATTGCAATATACTAAAATGTATATTGCCATACATCAGGAAATATATTTCAGTATATCAGAAACCTGGTCATATATTTGAAAATATGTAGCAATAAAAGGATGGACAACTAATTGCTCTATATTGATTCATATGTTTTAGAATACATTGCTGTGCAAACAAAACTGTGTTACATTACTGCATGTATATTTATTACAACAAAGTATTTGTTTGAGTCAAGCAAGCTCAAAATAACATTTTGTATTACATTCATTGTATTTTATATTTTAAAGTCTATGGACCATATATGGCCATGTGTTGATTCATATATTGTAAAATGTAGATTACAGAACATTAGTTAAAATCGTTATTAACAGCAGCAAAAAATAAAACAAACATTTCTTCGAGTCCACTGATTATTTCCCAACATGACATTTCTGTCCTCCACATTTAAAAGTGGAGGTATACATGCATAAAGGTTGGCATAATGCGGCAGATCAACTAACATACGTTTCCTGTTGAATGTCATCACATCAAAAAACTTCTTCCTGCCCTCTAGCACTCTTTTCAAGCCAACTACATTTTCTAAATGCATCAATGAACTATGTGATTTGTCATACTGTCTGCCAACAGCAAAACACATTCTGTTATGAAGTCTCTCTACCACAATGTAATAATACACAGTGATTATGTGTCCATTTTCCAACAAAGCTGTGAATCTGTTCCTTTTGGTTACTCTAGTAAAATGCTCTGAGTAATGCAGTTCTCCTCTGACTAAAGTTTTAGTGAAAATTTTCACAACTGTATCCGTGGTGACAGAAAGTTTATCTCTCATAGCCAGGATCTCTTCATTAGTAAGTTTTCGTACGTAGTGTAAACCAAGGGTCACAACTTAATCTGCTACTCTTTCAAATTGTTTCAGCAGTTTTTCACCAGTCAAGTTGTTATACAGCTGTATACATCCAGGCAAAGCATTTTTCAGTACACTGTTTTTTAAAAGAGGCAACACTTGTCTATATGTAAATTGTTTCATTATTTGTAAAGGAACACACTGAGTGCCATGAAACATCTTCAGTATCTCCCCATTAAAAGACTCAAACATATATCCTGAATGTGCCCACAATAGTCCCCAATTTCTCACAGTGTCTGGCAAATGAAGACATAAATGTACATTAAATGACACATTTTCCTTACCATAGAGTTTTTCAAACTGTTTGACAAACTCAACAACTAGTTTTTCACATTTTTTAACCCCTCAGATGTGACAGTATCCTTACATAGTCAGAACATGAAGGTGACAAGGATTTACCAGTGCTGGTAAAATGCCAGTATTCCCTTTAACACAAAGATACTATAAAAAAGTAACCAGTTCTGCCATTCACTGGCTTTCCAAAATGTTCTTTGCTTAAAAGAGCGGGGCACTCTTGTGATATTGCAAGGTGGTTTAATTCTCAAGAGTTGCTGGTCGTGTTTAGGAACATGATTACCTCTATACTATGGCTCCTCGTGGTGTTCACTATCCAGCCACATGCTTGTCATGTGCCGAACAACTCCAAGATGTACATTATGCATATGATCAGGAGGCATTCCAGATATGATGTCAAAGTGTGGGATGTTGATAAGACATGTGGGCCCTTTAATGCCTCTCACAGATTGTGTGGTAAGTATAGCCTCCCTTGCATCAGTTAGGGTTGAAGCATGATTCCTTTTTGGAACGTCTTTGTATGGATAAACCCTAACAATTCCATTTCCCTTTGGAACTTGTTCACCAGGATGTAGGCGGAAGCTTTACCCATAATGACCATTAAATTGGGTCATGTTTTGCAGAATGGGTCTGGCAACTGAATCACACATCATAACAGCTGCTATAACTTTACAATGATTCACAGTGTTGTTTCTGTGTAACTTGAAGCCAACAGTTGACAATGACAGACACCCTTGGGTGAATGGTTTTAAAAATGTATTAACATTTGGCTTCTTAGTACCAAACCATAGGCCAAAAAGTAAACCATTCTCTTTACGGACATGATATGGAAGCTCGTTTACCATCCCTTGTAATGGCCAAATTGCACACTGGGATGATTTGAATACTGGAACTCCATCAGATTCAAAGTTAAGGAGAACGCATGAGGATTATCCAGTGGGCCTCCATATTTTTTCAAATTAAGATACATTTTACTACAAGATATGTCATCATAATTTCCTGAATTACATGTGCTGTTTCCTGACTTGACCCAACATGCAATATCTTCTCTTTGAAGATGTTCCAGTTGTGTTTGGATTGGTAAGTATAGGAAGAAATTTCCATTTTTCAGTGAGCTGTTTCCATCCCATGTAGAGTTACACACACAACACTGCCCCTCGGTGACTTGGTTGCCAATGTAATAGTCACAGTTGGGACAGTATATGTGACATTCTAGGTGACCTTGTATTGGTTTAAGCTCTTTAAAGAACAGATTGTTTAAAGATAGAACATTTTCTGGGAAGTAGATATTAATCAAATCTAAAAGATCAGACAGGGCTACACCAGTAAGCGAGTGTCTTAAAGCATATGAAAGTATAAGTGAAAAACTCTGAGCGTTGGTTAGTTGTGAGCCTGTGTACAGTGGCTCATCATTTACTGGAGGAACCCTTTCATTAATGCCTACTCCGAAATGTGATTCTTCATTTACAGACTTGTCAGTGCTGTGTTCCATGAGAAATTCTTCTCCACTGCCAAAGGATTCAGAGTCAGTATAAGACTGCCATAGTGGTTGAAACTCCAAAATCAACACTGTCCTCTAAGCTGAAGATTGATGACTGTTGTTTGGCTCAAATGTGGAGGTAGTTCATCGGATTCAGGGGTTGCATGCAGGCTCTGTAATGGTAAAATACAGCAAGTACAAGGAATTATTGACAAACATAAGCACTAGTAAATTTGCATAAAATTAAGACTTAAGAAATATATTAAAGATGTGTCATTGTTGTCATACGGGGTACAAATAAGGCTTAGATTAATAATAAAAAAATGTTAAAAAGCTAGGATAGCAAAATACCTAAAGTATGAAGACACGAAACTCATATGTGAGATCATTGCCCTGTTAAAATTACTTACTGTATTGTCATCACCATCATGGGCATTTTCAGATCTGTTGTCAAAGGAATCCTGATTCAGATTCTGTTGTGTAAAAATAAAGAAGACTTAGAGGAAGTGATTTCAGTGAAATAGTCATAAACAGAAACCTGTAGATTTGTTGTAGTATTAGTTATTAGAGATTTACTTACTGTCATCCCACCACCATCATGTGTGTCTTCTGAGCCACTGTCAATGTTGTGGTCAGAGGAATCCTGATCCAGATTCTGTTGAGTAAGAATGTAGGACATCTTTAGCTGAAGCATGTCTATAGTACACATGGCTCTTTCTCTCTCTCTCTCTCTCTATATATATATATATATATATGTTCCGTGGTGGAAACAGAGGCTGGGGACTCGGGGGGACTCCTCAGCCTCCCTGGTAAGGCCTACGCCAGGGTATTGGAGAGGAGAGTCCGGTCGTTAGTCGAACCTCGGCTTCAGGAGGAGCAGTGTGGCTTTCGTCCCGGCCGTGGAACACTGGACCGGGTGCTCGAGGGTTCATGGGAGTTTGCCCAACCGGTTCACATGTGTTTTGTGGACCTGGAGAAGGCATTCAACTGTGTCCCTCGTGATGCCCTGTGGGGGGTGCTCCAGGAGTATGGAATCGGGGGCCCTTTATTAGGGGCCATCCGGTCCCTGTACGAGCGGAGCAGGAGTTTGGTCCGCAGTGCCGGCACTAAGTCGGACCTGTTCCCTGTGCATGTTGGACTCCAGCAGGGCTGCCCTTTGTCACTGGTCCTGTTCATAACTTTTATGGACAGGATTTCTAGACGCAGCCAAGGGCCGGAGGGGGTCTGGTTTCGGGACCAGTGGATTTCGTCTCTTCTTTTTGGAGATGACGTGGTCCTGCTGGCCCCCTCTAGCCAAGACCTACAGCATGCGCAGGGGCGGTTCGCAGCCGAGTGTGAAGTGAAGCGGCTGGGATGAAGATCAACTCCTCCAAGTCCGAGGCCATTGTACTCGACCGGAAAAGGGTGGCTTGTCCTCTTCAGGTTGGAGGGGAGTTCCTGCCTCAAGTGGAGGGGTTTAAGTATCTCGGGGTCTTGTTCACGAGTGGGGGAAAAATGGAGCGGGAGATCGACAGATGGATCGGTGCAGTTGCCGCAGTAATGAGGGCACTGTGCCGCTCCATTGTGGTGAAGAGAGAGCTGAGCCGAAATGCAAAGCTCTCAATTTACCGGTCGGTCTACTTTCCTACCCTCACCTATGGCCATGAACTTTGGGTCAAGACCAAAAGAACGAGATCCCGGATACAAGCGTCTGGGCGTCTCTGCTGAGTCTGCTGCCCCTGCGACCCGGTCCCGGATAAGCGGAAGACGACGAGTACGAGTAGATATATCTATATATATACAGTACAGACCAAAAGTTTGGACACACCTTCTCATTCAAAGAGTTTTCTTTATTTTCATGACTATGAAAATTGTAGATTCACACTGAAGGCATCAAAACTATGAATGCACACATGTGGAATTATATACTGAACAAAAAAGTGTGAAACAACTGAAAATATGTCTTATATTCTAGGTTCTTCAAAGTAGCCACCTTTTGCTTTGATTACTGCTCCACACACTCTTGGCATTCTGCTGATGAGCTTCAAGAGGTAGTCACCTAAAATGGTTTTCCAACAGTCTTGAAGGAGTTCCCAGAAATGCTGAGCACTTGTTGGCCCTTTTGCCTTCACTCTGCGGTCCAGCTCACCCCATACCATGTCGATTTGGTTCAGGTCTAGTGAATGTGGAGGCCAGGTCATCTGGCGCAGCACCCCATCACTCTCCTTCTTGGTCAAATAGCCCTTACACAGCCTGGAGGTGTGTTTGGGGTCATTGTCCTGTTGAAAAATAAATTATGGTCCAACTAAACGCAAACCGGATGGAATAGCATGCCGCTGGAAGATATTGTGGTAGCCATGCTGGTTCAGTATGCCTTCAATTTTGAATAAATCCCCAACAGTGTCACCAGCAAAGCAGCTCCACACCATCACACCTCCTCCTCCATGCTTCACGGTGGGAACCAGGCATGTAGAGTCCATCCGTTCACCTCTTCTGCGCCGCACAAAGACACGGTGGTTGGAACCAAAGATCTCAAACTTGGACTCATCAGACCAAAGCACAGATTTCCACTGGTCTAATGTCCATTCCTTGTGTTCTTTAGCCCAAACAAGTCTCTTCTGCTTGTTGCCTGTCCTCAGCAGTGGTTTCCTAGCAGCTATTTTACCATGAAGGCCTGATTCACACAGTCTCCTCTTAACAGTTGTTCTAGAGATGTGTCTGCTGCTAGAACTCTGAGTGGCATTGACCTGTTCTATAATCTGAGCTGATGTTAACCTGCGATTTCTGAGACTGGTGACTCGGATGAACTTATCGTCCGCAGCAGAGGTGACTCTTGGTCTTCCTTTTCTGGGGCGGTCCTCATGTGAGCCAGTTTCTTTGTAGCGCTTGATGGTTTTTGCGACTGCACTTGGGGACACTTTCAAAGTTTTCCCAATTGTTCAGACTGACTGACCTTCATTTCTTGAAGTAATGATGGCCACTCGTTTTTCTTTACGTAGCTGCTTTTTTCTTGCCATAATACAAATTCTAACAGTCTATTCATATATATATATATATATATATATATATATATATATATATATATATATATAGTTGATGTGAGAACAGAAAAACTACAAATTCATTGCTGCAAGACAGTCTGAATTCGAGGTTCTTTCCCAAGAAGAACATAAAGTCACCCTAGTGGAGACTGGTTCAGAGGCACTTGAGGATGAGATCCAGGCCCTCAGGGAAGAGAATAAAAGACTGCGGGACAAGCAGAGTGTAGGAACGTCCGCAGCCATTAAAGATCTTAAGATTCCAGTCAAGGCCTTGAGCACGGAAAACACCAGACTGTGCAAAATGGCACTGAAAGGCAACTATCTCTTCATTTATGCAATCTTATACAATTGTATAAATCACTATCTACTTATTTTTGGTGTTAATCTTAAAGATATATCCTTGTCCACATTTAAGGAGAAATCTACAGATGTAGTATAGGGTTTTCCTGTAGGTAAAAGATCTAGCCTAGGGCTAAACACTGGAGTGGGCTTTACCTCTACTCCCCACGGAGGTAAAATTGGTATAGCCAAAAACCTGTAATGCCTTGAGAACCCCTCACTAACACATTTTGCTAGACTTAAAGACACCAAAAAATGAGTGGAGGTGTATTTTGTTCTTTAGATCTTAAGCATTTACAACTTGTTTGCATTCCTGTTGTAGTACATTCTGTGGGCCATATTTTCCAGAAATTCCATCACTATTAGTGGCTGTGAAGACCCTCATTTTGGATAAGATCACAGAGAGCTCAAGCTATGAAGGTGAAAGTGAATATGAGGCCAGTGTTGCTCAACCATCACCTGCTCAACTCGCATCTCCCAAACCAGCATCAGTAAGTGCATTTTTGTAATGATAAGTTAAAAACATTCATTCACTGGTTGTTTTTTTTTTTGTATTCCTGTTTGTCTTTCTTACAATTAATTAGGTGCAACTAGGGAATGATGACTCCACCAGAGTGTCTGCTCATTGTTGGGGGACTGCAAAAGCACAACCCACAGCGAAAGGAATGGCCCGCACCCTCTTGCTGGGCCTGTTCAGTGTTGATGTCCTGCTGAAGTCCAACCTGACAGGAGGGGTCCACAAGGTCAATCCATCTGGAGAGCGACGTCAGCCTCTGGACCCCAAAAAGCTTAAAGCTTTACTTGGTAAGAATTTAACAATAAATATTTAATAGAATAATATATTTAGCAGTTATTGCAAATGGGAATACAACTAATAGCGAAACAGATGGACGAATAGAAAGCTTTAAAAGTTTTGATATTGTTTTAGATATGAAGTGATTTTTATATCTTGTTACAATACATTAAACATTTTATCAGCATTAAAATAGATCCCTTGTAGTAGCATTAAAAACCCATAACCAATTCACCTCCTACAAGCAGATGCCAGGCTAGGGCAAAGTACATTTGCTCTCACTGACCACAATGCTTCATGGAAAAAGTAGATACATTTATAAAACCTCCTCTCTATAAAAGCCAATTGGAGAAAGTCCTTCCTGATTTCCTTTAGAAGGTAGTTCTGATTTCAGACTTAAGTAATTTTAGATAACCCACTGAGGAGCAAGTACTAAGCATACAACAAAAATATTAACTTGTCTTTCCTCTTGCAACAGTGTCTTTGTTTCATTATCTTTTACAGAGGCAGTTGTTCAGCAACACCCAGGGGCGAAGATTTCAGATATACGAACGGCCATAAACAAAAGGATCTGTGAGTTAAGACACAAGAAAAAGTCCATGGACAGCTGAAGGACTGGCCAAGGCTGCAGAGCGAGCCTTGATAACTTAACATGTTGGAACCAAAACACTGTGCATTGTTGTTCTGTTTTTTCCAGTGAGTGATTGCTCTGTTTTTTGTTGCACTGAAGACATTTTCTTATTACAATGACAGTTGTCCTATTGGAAATGTTTTTAATTTTTTAAGTAATTTTGTTCATTTATAGTTGTTTTTTCCATGTATTGAATCACATAAAATATAACATCTGTAAAAAATATATGTTTTAGCTTGGAACTGCTGATGTTGACATGGCACATCCCTACTTGCAAACAGTTTGCCATTTGCTAAGCACATTATGCACAACCATGGAGACATGCCTTTCGTTTTGTTTGTTGGTCAATGTCCCTTCAGCAGCTGCTTTTGAAATAAACCTCATTTAGTTTATGTGAACTATATTGATGTATTATTCAATATGTTATATTTGAAAATATATAACAGTGTACATAAGATTATTTCATATTTACCAAGCATACAATATATAATTGTATGAAATATGATTAATTATTTGCTTTAAATCAATATATTTTTCAACATAGGTAAGACATATCTTCCCATATATATGTGATTGTATTATCTTGTACATTGAGGTATATATATATTTTTTAAATATATTTACAATACATCTTCCAATATATAATCTCATATACTTTAGGATATATTTTAAATATATCCAACAATATATTAAATAACATATGAATATATTTACTCATATGAAAATGGCAATAATTGCAGTATTTTCCCATATATTGCAATATATCACTTCATACATATAGTATATTTTTACATAATATATCCTGATATACCACTATGTACATTTCACAATACATGAATACACATGAAATATATTGTAACATAATATATCGAGAAATACATTTTTGTTGCATAAGGGAATTGCTTTTACGTTATAGCTATTTTCGCTATAGACAAGCTATTTAGTTGTAAGCTGGAAAGTTGATAGCTTTTTATAAATGCCCAATGCACCATTATGCACCTTCAGATGTAACACAAATAGTGACCGAAACATCAGCAGACCTGTGTATTGCTTTGGTGACAGCCCACTCTGTGACGTTTAGTATTATGTAAAATGGGAAACCTTGATTCGCTCAAGCAGGACAGAAATTTGGATCAGCCAGGACACATGTTTATTCCAGGTTCAACAAGGCCTCAGATTCAGCAGGAATAGTGTGGCTTTCATCCTGGATTTGGAACAGTGGACCAGATCTTTACCCTTGAGTTGCTAAAGAGAACATTGGGGAAAAATATAGGGAAAAATAAGGTAAACTGACCAACATTTTTTTGTGGAGCAGGTGAATGAGGCACTTGACATCCGAATTACAATCTGTTATTCTAAACAACTAGAGGCTTTGCTAGTATCTAATTTTGAGTTGACTGAAGAAACCTCCCGGGGAGGGCTGGGGGCATTTAATAAACGTTTAAAGCACTGAATGGAAAGTTTGTAACGTCTACTGTAAGACCAAAAATGGCCACATAATCAAAACCTTACATCAAATATTTGTCAATAAGAGACAGAGAAACATCTTCATACATAAACAGATAAAGCTAAGGATAAAGGAGACGAAATTCTAATCTGCAAATGGCCTGTCAAAAGAAGCCTGCCTTTAGTGGACAGAAGATGAATAGTGTTTCTAAAACCCTTTTCAGTAGCTTTGTCCAAACTGTTGGAGGGGAGGAGGACCAGTGACTCTCCAATTTAAATCAAAGGAAGAAAGACCGTAACATGTAGAAAAAGTGGAGAAAAATGAAACTGCAATGTATAAAACCTGCTGTGAAATATAGAGGAAGCAATGCTGAAGCCCAGGGAAAGGGTTTCTACTCTGGTGTTGGACACCTGCTGCAAATCAACTTCTGGAGGGTGAGTCTTTGCAAATGCTTGCAAGAACCACAAGAAGAAGGAAGACAATGAAGGAAGACTGAGTGTCATAGCATTTCTTCAACCCTGCTAAGGATTGACAAGAAGTCACAAAAGGCAGGCTATAAAGACATGACAGGAAGCATCACAGGAAACATATTCAGATCACGCTAAGATAGAACTACCATGCAAGGCAACTAAATTCATTCAAGATTGCAATAACCAAATAACCCATTTTGCAACACACTGGCTAATTGTGAGTTGCCAAAACACAAAAGCAGAGACCTAACTGTGATTATCTCTTGATTGGATCTGTTTGCAGTGCCTCATTGATCTGTATTCCATTGAAGTGTGTGGCTGCATGATTGATATGGTTAGTCTCACTGGATTGTGCAGATCACCCACTGAACTGCATTGTATTATACCGAAATGGTGATGAATTTATAACTTTAATTCAATAATTTCTGTAGACCAAGAAGAAAAAAGGCAAAATATGAAGGAAGTTCTTTGGCTGGACTGTATTTCAAAAATGTGCTGCAAGTGCTTAATGGCCCCCTTCTTCCTTTATAGAGCTGTATCATGGGTGTGGTGCAAAAGCCCAGCGGCTGCATACAGTGTGAGTGAATAATAAAATAAATTGTGTTTGAGGAGGCTTAAAGATTAGTCATTCATGAATCATGAATGGGAGGGGAGAGAGTTCCTTTTTGCTCTCAGTTTTCCCTGGCCTTTTATGGCTTACCACCAGTACTTTTAACCAAACCAGGGCTCTGCTCATGGAATAGGCCTGGTCTTTCTCTGACTCACAGCATGACTTATTCACTACTCACAGGAGGCTGGGAGAGAGCATACTGTTGAAGAGTTGGTTTGTTATTGCTGCACCCAGCAGGTGGCTGGGCCTCTACTCAGGAACTAAAGTTTGTATTGATCCCTGCGTTCAAATAGGTGCACAAGGAGTCCGCTCAGTCATGCTTGCTTTAACTTCACTTAATGCTGCTAATAATCGCAATTGTGATGTGATTACTATTATAATAGTATGTGTAAGCTGTCTGTTTGAAGAAAATTTGTATCTTCTTGCTGAAAAGTGACTGAAATAAAAAAATTATGTACTTTTGCTGCAGTTTAGCAGAAACATACCTCTCTCTGTTGTCCTCACTCTCACCGATTTCCTACAAGCAAAAATCAAATCTGTGTTTATGTGCAGAATAGGTTTTCAACAAGATCCTGTGGTTTGAGATGTTGTGATAATAAAGTGCCCTCGTATTTCTCATTAAGGTGAAGTCTGTCTCTAGAACTGCAGTTGTAGTCAACGTGTGACTAGCAAAGTAAGTGTTGTCATTATGGACCCTGGATATGAAGATGTGTGCTTTAAAGGGATAGTTAAAGATTTCTGGAGTGAGGTTTTGGTTAAAGGTTATGAGCAAGCTATCGACAGCAGATAAATCTTTTGATAAAAAAATCAGGTTAATCCTATTTTAGGAGTAAAACTTTTTTACATGGGTAATGAATGTAGAAGGTAGTGTGTCTCAAATTATCTCCCAGTGTGAAACACAAACTGAAAACCTAATGTGCATTCTGGCCACAGTAACGCAGTGTCAAAATAAGAAAATAAGTCACATAAACTGCTATAATATTTTTGTTTTTTGCATCACTTAATTCTACAGCAGACAGTTGCTATGACTGGAAACACTTTACATGTTCTGTTCAAGTACATGTTTTCACACAGGAAGATCATAGGTGTTCCGCCTCTGACTTCCATCTCTGATGTGAGCAACCATTGGGTTATGTGTAAATAACCGACCAGTTCAAACATGATAAGAGTTTTAAGGTTTAGAAAATGCGTTTGAGAATGCATTGTAGAAGTCCACTTTCTCAGGATAGCTTCAGTCCATTAGTACTTAACAACATGAATGTTGGTATCTGGTTTTAGCTTTGTACCTGCGTTAAACTAAAGAGCTATTTCAAAGTTGTTGTTTTTTTAAATGAGGATGGACTGTATTTCATCACCTGTCTTTAAAATATAAAACACTTTCACTGGTCCAAGCTGAACGAGATAATTCCAATTTTTAAACACTAACATTAATTTGTGAATACACTCACAAACACACAAAAAAACCATTTTCACCTCAAGTGACAGACACAAACAATACGACTGCTCAGTATCTTCTGCAGCCAGTCTGGATTCTCCATCCCTTCAAACGGACTCCAGCCCAACCCGGTGCCCGACGGGCAGAAAGCAGGGAGACTTTCACCTTATCTCCTATTGATCTCCCTTTCTTAGCGGCGTCATTTATTTGCAGGGTGATATAAGTGGGAGTGATTAGAACAAGGAGCCTGATTGATTTGTGCACACATGCCGTGCGACAACCAGGAGCAAATCAGACCTGTCGGTGAAGGAGAACATTCATTGAAGTTTGGTCAGCTCTGTCATGCCACACAACTTTAGCCTTTGTGTGTGAGTGATTGTAGAATACACAAGTACTTTAAATCAGCCAGAAAAGTGGGGGAAAAGCAAACAAATGCAATTTGCATCCCAATGTGTTTGCAATCCCCCGCAAACACACACAATCAAATGATAGGATAAATGATGGTGTGGGCCTTTCGTATAGCACTTCCCCAGTTCAGACTCTTCTGATTTATTTGAAGCTGATGCTGACCCTGGCACTGAAGCCCCATTACAAACATCTCCATTGTCCTTGTTTGTGCATTATGTATGGTTGAGTAACTCTAATAAGCATATTTTACTTGTGTTAGAGGAACAGAATGAGATCTGGCCCTCAATCTCCCGATTGATTAAAAGAACGGGCCTGAATACAGAGCTTAAAGACTCTTTTGTGCCATGTGTATTCTTTGCAAATTAGCACAAACTCATTCAGATTGGATGGAAAGCATCAGTGAACAACAAATTTAGGTTTGATGGGGCCATTCTGAAACATGAATATCTTTTGATCTTTAAGCCAATCCATTGTAGTGCATCTGACTGTTTAGGTTGGTTATACTACTGCAAAGTAGACCTCCTACGTCTCAAGTCTGTTGTAGCTTTCAACATGTTTTTATTTCAGGATTGCCCTGTTTTTACATCAAGCTCGTCTGTCCTCTATGGGGTTGAGATCCTAAGCCGTACAGCCCCTTGTCTCTGGAAGCTTTTTGCTTGTGACATACAGGTTCTCGTTTGTTAAAATCCTACCTCAAAACTCACATTTTCAACCAGGCACATTTATAAAATTTTTGTATTGGTTTTTACAGCTTTGATTTTAGTAAAGCTGAGTTGATTGAATTTATCTTTATGTACTGACCTTGAGATAAAAAAAAAAAAAAAAATTGAAATTTGTATTATGTAGAATTATTATGGTTATTTTTTAGCTCCATCCACGTTCTCAAGTTTCACTGGCCCTGCCGAAGAAAAGCATCCCCACAGCATGATACTACCATCACCATATTTGGCTGTGGGGACTGTGTGTTCAGGATGATTGTAGAGTGTGTTTTCTGCCAGACATTGGGCCTGATCTTCAAAAGATTTGCATGTAGAAACTCACATGCTAACCTGTTAGCAAGCTGATCTACAACCCAGGTGCTAATCGGATTGCGTGTGTAAAATCCGCACAACAGCGGGCGAAAACCTTATAGCGTGTTTGCCTTCATGAATATGCAAAACATATGATAATGACCCAAACGTTTCATTGTGTTCGAAATAGCTCGGACCCACATACAGAGAACACTCTGGAAGAGGAAGTACAATAAAGATTGTTTACTGAAGATATAGTCAGGAATGGAACGGACGAAATATCTCACTGTAAGGAGAGAAGTGAAGAGAATGGATGAGTACGGGTAATGGAGGGAAAAACGAAAGTAAGAGCAAATAGTTATTTTGATACTGAGATCGGCTTACTGAGTTATGATGGTCAGTAAGTTATGGTGCGTATTCAGGATCCAGGTCTTAAGCAGGTATATCGGTAGAGAGTTCACTTGGTGCTGTTCTGTGGAGCTCAGGTTACAGTAAACAAGTTCGATGTGCGGTGGCTTACGTTGGAGGGTGGACAGGGTACACTTGTGGCTTGGCTCAGGAGACGAAGAGGATAGGAAGCTGCCAGCTTGATGTGATTCGAAACAAAGGTAGATCACAGGATAGGAACAATCAGAACGAAGACAGGCTTGATCATCCAGAGTAACTTTCAGAAACGTAGTCAGAAACAGTGGCATAGATCCAAAGCTTAGGCTTTCAAAGTCTGCAGAGGAGCAAAAAACAAAGTTAAACAAGGTCAAAGTACAAAGCATAACTTGGAGTGTGGCTAGAGTTTGTACCACTGTGGCAAAACACTCTCACATTGAAATGCTGGCAACCTCCTGCTTAAGTACTCCTCCTGGCAATCAGTGGAATAAGTCGCACCTGTCACCCAGCACACCTGAGAGCTCCAGCACCACCTGAGAATGAGCACATGTAGCAAGCACAATAACACAAACCCAACCCCAGATCCTGACAAAACGCACAAATGCATGGGAGGATATGCAAATGTAATCCTTTAACACCCGCAACTCGATTTATCAAACCTAAAATGGATTGCGGGTGCTGTTTATGGGTCTAGATTTAGCACATTTGAAATTCAGTTACTAACTGGCACGCAGAAATGTCTGCTGTCATTTTGGCCAGAAGAAGTCACAGATAGAATGACAGCTGATGAGGAGTGAGAATCATCTGTACATGTGTCAACAGATTTGGATTGTCAAAAATAAAAATAATAACAATAAATTAGAATAGAGGATTCTATGTAGAATTATCTAAGGTCTATTTTGGAGCCCAGCACAGACAGAAGACATGACATATTTCTCATGATAAAACTTGTGTCTGGATCTTTCCAGCACACCATCGCTGTCAGTGAGATCATCTGCTGCTGAAGCACAAACCTGATCATGTAAAAGTGCGCACATAACCGATCATTAACAAGCTGTGTGTGCTCCTATAGGGCAGAGGCAGCACTGACCAACTGCCCTGTGTGATTACCGATGGCCTGATGGCGGAGGCCGCGCGCCACTCTGGACACAGTTCTGCCTTCCTGTGCAATGGCCTGTGACCCATCATTCTGATTAAAGGCTAAGCCAGATATCGTCTTTGCCTCACTGGGTCCGCCAGGACCACAAACATAAAGCATCTGCTCGCAGAACAACTTCAAACTCAACCTTCTGCATGCCCAATTACGCACTCAGAAGCGTCCTGCGCACATGAACAGAGAGGGTGAATAATCTTGTCAGGACAGAGTCAGCGATGTTAAACCTGCTGCTTTGAACAGCGACAAGAAAGGTTAACAGTAACAGTCCAGAAAAGCAGGGTCAGAATGGAACAGAAGGAAAAATGAGCAACTGCTTCCAATTCATAATGCACAACATCCTTTAAATATTTATTTGTAAAAAATGAAATAATGTATCCTTTTCCTTTCACTTTATAAAATCCTAAAAAAACCATTGAAGTTTCTTAAAGTAATGTGACAAAATACAAAAAAGGTTCTATGGATATGGATACTTGTGCAAGGCCCTAAAAGATCAGTTCTTCTGTGTTACTCCAACAAATGTATTACATCAATCCTAGAAGTTGTTTTTTTTCTAAGTAAAATGTTTATTTAATTAACTAGAGTTCAGCAGAAAGTTAAACCAATCTCCACTAAGGATCTGGTCATGGCCAAACACTGCTGAGACATACACACATGCTCCCAATTTTCTTAAAAGCAAAGCTTTTTCTTGTAAAGAACAACTCTTGATGAAAATAACAAGTTTCACCCTGTCATTCCCTCAGCATTATGGCCTTTTTAATAAAAAAGAAGTAGGACGGTAAATATAGGGAAGATTTTACAAGAAAAGTCTCTCTAATGTCCGAGGAAGCTGAGGGACTCTAAAGAAATCCTCCTAAGAAAACCTACCAGCCTGTCTGCCCGACTGCTTCCACAATGACTATGTTAACTACACCTTCCTTCACCCTGGAGGCAAACCTTAACAGTAAATGCAACAGTAATATTTTCACATTGCAAATCTCCCCCTTCCGCAATCTCCAGCTGAGTTGCAATTTGACCCCGACTATTGGTGAGCGGAGACCGGTTCCTCATCCTGCAGGGCTACTGGCTTGTCTTTCAAGCAGCAGATGCTATGATCATTAAATATCTGCTTACAAGTGTGAGCGCTTAGGCCACACTTGTACTTTGCATTCCTGCTGTGTGCAGAGACATCTGGTAATTATGTAGGCAGCTTTTGGTGTTTTGCTTACAAGCTGTGTTTTCTTATGTTTGTATATTTCATGAAGAGTTAATATGAAACAACTATTTTTACCGCCACCTAGCATGCTGTATAATGGGTAAGTTGGACAAATCTACAGGGTCTCAATTAGAGCAGAACTGTCTTTACCTTAAGAGCAATATGTTGTAATTAAGTCTATTAGGATGTATTTGTAACATAAATGTTGCCCAAACCTTTTCTTAATTGATCAGCTTACTCTCTAGATGGATTGTTTATGAAACAATGTGTTATCAGTGAGATCAATTTCCTTTGCAGAGCACTCAAAGTTTTATTTGTGGCATTATGTCTTCAACATACCGGTGGCT
Organism: Girardinichthys multiradiatus; assembly: GCF_021462225.1. Classification (NCBI taxonomy): domain Eukaryota; kingdom Metazoa; phylum Chordata; class Actinopteri; order Cyprinodontiformes; family Goodeidae; genus Girardinichthys; species Girardinichthys multiradiatus. The sequence goes on along the minus strand of NC_061813.1, from coordinate 11,812,186 downwards.
TCCACCTAAGTTTCCAAATATTTGCAAACTAACTTATGTTCTATGGTTAAGTATATGGAAGTGTGTGAAAAATATTTGTTGCTGGCGCATCATCTTTCTGAAATAAGTAGCTAGTCTTGTTTATTTATTCAGGTTTGTTTTAGGAATCTGTTTGTGTGCAATCTGTGCAATTCATCACCAAACCAAACTTTACAGAGAAATGTGTGTTTTGTTTGGTCATACATTTCTTAATTTATTCTTGCTCTTAGCAGGAAGTTACATTAGCGCTTTTAATGGTGGAGATTCACTGGGCGCTTATAGGCAGTCATGTTACCATCATTGGATAAGACTCAGAAAAGAAAAACAAACAAAAAAATAAAATAAAACACTGTTCAGGTTCAAGTAAATTAAGGTTTTTGATTTTTACTCTGCTTTACTTTATGATCAAAAAGGGTTCACAAAATAAAACCTTTGACTGGCACAATAAGAAATCTTATGACTAGAAATGGGATTTACGCCTCTTTGAAGGGAAACAGATCTGGTGGATCTTTTTCTCTTAAAGAACAATTTAAAGTACTTAAATGAAATAATGACTTTGGATAATTGACATTCAACTCTGCACAGCCATTGCAGGGAAGTTTAGACCCTCTACATAAAAAGTAACACATATCACCAACCAATACGATAGCTGAGGTATAACCAGAAAAGAGAGAAAAAAAACGTTTGTGTATTAAAAAAAGGCCTGGCAGTCATCCAAAATCTTATTTTTTTATAATTTGTAAATTATTTTTTAATAATTTGCTTTACAATTTTCCACTCATTTGGAAATCATGGTCCCAGAATGTAGAAGAAAAGCAGAGAGGCACAGAAACCAAGTTTCTTAAGGTCCAGAGTAAAGATTCCACAATCAATGATAAGGTGGGGATATATGTCATCCGCAGCTATTGGTTGATGTGTCTTATGATGTTCATAGTGAGAACAGCCATCTACTGGGAAATTCTAGAGATAAGAGGTAAATCGGAAAGCTAAAAGCACTCTTTAGCTCCTGCAGTTTGGAGTAGCTAAGTGGATGTATTAGACTGTGCTTCAAAGAAAAGATCCAGTAAAAGCAGTAAATACTAATTTTAAAAAAGGAAAAAAGTTTGGACGTCTGTAACAGTTTTTTACCTAATCCTAATGGGCAAATTCTGCTTCTATCATGTAATGGAACTACTGATTCTGCATCTTCTCCCAGCGATTGATTTTGAGGAAGCACTGGAAAAGAAGGGTTTTACCTGGGAAACATGAAAGATGGGGTGAACACGCAGACTAAGGGGCAAAAGAAGATGAAGGGCTGAAGGACTGATGATGGACTCAATGACGTAGGGACCAATAAAGCGGGGGGGCAGTTTCTTAGAAACTGCTTTCAGAGGTATGTCCCTAGAGAACAACCAAACCTTCTGGCCAGGATGGTACACAGGGGCCGGCCGGCGTCTATGGTCGGCGTATTTCTTATTCTGATCTGCAGTGCAAAGAAGAGCCTGGGAGGCCGTGCATCAGACCCGTTTACAGCGGCGAACATGGTGGTGCATAGAGGTAAATGCAATATCCTTCTCGTCTGCGGAAAACAGAGGCGGTTGATAACCAATAGCGGCCTCAAAAGGTGAAAGTCCCTTAGCAGATGAAACATGAGAAATAATAGCATACTCAGCCCAAGGTAGGTAAATGCTCCAGTCTAATGGATTAGTGGCTGATAAGCACCTGAGAATGGACTCCATTTGCTGGTTCATACGCTCAGTCTGTCCATTAGATTGGGGGTGATAACCAGAGGTCAAGGAGGGCTTGGCCCCCAGAGCCAAACAAAACTGTTTCCACACACGAGAGGTAAACTGAAGCCCACGATCTGACAAAATCTCCTGAGGAATTCCATGAAAGCAAAAAACATGCTTCACCAACAGCTGGGCTGTCTGAAAGGCTGACGGGAGTTTCTTTAAGGGGACGAGGTGACAGGCTTTAGAAAAGTGATCTACAATAGTGAGGATGTTAGACATTCCTTTGGAGATGGGCAAACCGGTAACAAAGTACAGGGCAATGTGTGACCAGGGGCGTTTAGGGATACTGAGTGGTTGGAGTAAACCAGAAGGTGGCTGGTTGCCTGGCTTCTGCCTAGCACAGACTGAGCATGCTTGAACATACTCTTTGACATCTTTATGGAGAGATGGCCACCAAAATCTCCTAGAAATGAGTGAAATAGTCCGGCTGACCCCTGGATGACCAGAAAATTTGGGGGTGTGAAACCAACAGATTAGCTGGAACCTGACAGACATGGGAACAAAAATCCTATTAGGGGGACCTGTACCTGGATCGGGTTCGTGATGCTTGACCTGATTGGCTCCTCTATCTCCCAAAACAAAGCTCCAAAAGTCCAATGGGGAGGAACGATAGGCGCAGCCTCTTTCACAGAGTTATCAGGGGAATACTGACAGGACAGAGCATCAGGCGTCATATTCCTATAGGAAATGGAAAGATGGAACCGGGAAAAAAAAGTGACCAGCGTGATTGGTGTGGGTTCAGTCTCTTAGCTGACTGTAAGTAGGCCAAATTTTTATGGTCAGTCCAAACTAATACAGGGTGCTTAGCACCCTCAAGCCAATGTCGCCATTCCTCCATTGCCAGTTTTATTGCTAACAGCTCCCTGTCCCCCACATCATAGTTTCTTTCAGTGTTGCTGAGCCGTCTAGAAAAAAAGGCGCATGGATGAAGTTTTCCATCCGTGGGGGACTGCTGCAAAAGGACTGCTCCAACACCCGTTTCAGAGCCGTCTACCTCCAAAATAAACTGCCGAGAGGAATCTGGGTGAATCAGTATGGGAGTCTGTGGGAACCTTTCCTTGAGTGCAGAAAAAGCTTTGTTAGCCTCAGGTGTCCAGGAGAACACAGTGTTTGTGGAAGTCAAAGCAGTGACCGGGGCAGCCGTCTGGGTAAAGTTCTTAATGACTCTTCGATAAAAGTTTGCAAACCCTAAAAAACGTTGGAGCTGCTTGCAGGAGTCTGGGACAGGCCACTCGAGGACTGCCTTGGTCTTCTCAGGGCCCAAGCGAACCCGTCCACCCTCAAGAATGAATCCCAAAAAGGTGAGTGAATCCTTATGAAAGTCACATTTTTCAGCCTTTGCAAACAACCGGTTGTCCAACAGTCTTTGAAGGACTAAGCGAACATGGCTGCGGTGCTCCTCAATGTCCTTAGAATAGATCAAGATATCATCAAGATATACAAAAACAAAAACATACAAAAAATCCCTGAGAACGTCATTGACGAGTGAGTGGAACACTGCTGGTGCATTACAGAGACCAAAGGGCATCACCAGGTATTCAAAATGTCCAAGAGGTGTTTTAAATGCAGTCTTCCATTCGTCCCCCTGGTGGATCCTGACTAAATGGTAGGCATTTCTTAGATCTAATTTAGAAAAGACCTTGGCATCATGTACCAGCTCAAAAGCCGAGGTAAGGAGTGGAAGCGGGTATTATTCTTAACAGTAATCTGAATAAGTCCCCTGTAGTCGTGGGCGAAGGGAACCATCCTTTTTACCCACAAAGAAGAAACCGTTGCTGAGAGGAGATGATGAGGGGCGAATAATGCCGGCAACTAAAGACTCTTTAATATAGCTTTCCATTGCTTTTCGTTCGGGTCCAGATATGTTGTACAGCCTACTGGCAGGGAGGGGAGCACCAGGAAGTAAATCAATAGTGCAATCACAAGGTCTGTGCGGGGGCAAAGTTAAAGCCTTAACTTTACTGAAGACTTGTTTAAGGTCATGATATTCAGTGGGGATGAGCGAAAGATCAGTTACTTCAGTCTCGACAGGAACAATGTCGGCAGGTGGTGGGGCAACAGCTGACTGAAGGCAGGAGGAAAGGCAACTAGTGGACCAAGACTCTACTCGGCATTTAGACCAGTTAATATGGGGGTTGTGTTTCTGAAGTGTTGGGGCCATCCATTTTGGTCACACATTTTGACACACGCAGCTCAACAGACGTTGCAGCTCTGACGTCACTGGGAGCATAAACCGGCTGAGATGCAGAGTTTCGTTGCCATTTCCCGCCTGTCTCACAGGACAGCATGACAGAGGCGCATATCTGGAGAGACAAAAGCTCGCAGGTGAACTTTTGCTCCACAAGGTCATTCCCGGAAAAGCTTGAAAGCTGGAAATCTGTCTGATACGAGAAGATCAGGAGATTTATTTGCCGATCGAAGACACGCCGCCACCTGGCGCAGGTGGAAACCCACAGAGGTTTATGTCTAAGGAGATGAGTTTTCCTCCTTGTGTATGCAGTCGACTAACGGTTCATCTTTTCCCCTCCTGGACGAATGAGAAATTATCGTTTTTTTTTTTATTTGATCACGGACGCGTGGTCCCCCTCCCCCCTTTTTTTTCAGACCTGATCCCTCCTCAACCGGTGGAGAGCAGAAATCAATGTCAAAGTAATTTCGTTCTTTTCATATAAAACCGGATAGGTGCATTTAAAAGTCTGGGCAGGATAAGGCATAGTTAAGGTGATGTAGGATCACCAGTAGTTAATCTAAGGTATTAACTTGTTGCATGCAATACTGATTGAATTATGTTATGCTGAGCTGTGTTTTGATTTGGTACGCAAGCGCTGCTGAATTGTGCGTGGTCAATGTTTTGTCCGGCTGATCTCAAATCAGCCAGGAGTTAGAAGTTGGATTTTTAAAAGTTTTTCATTCAAAGCAACTGCGGTCTGGGCCTCGCCCGACCACTCTTTGTTCCAGTTTTATTAAAGAGCTTTGAGCCCATAATCTCAACACCAGAGGACATCTCTGTTTCTATTCGTAAGTAATGATTTTGGTTAAGAAATTATTATTATTTTTCTATTTTTATTATGATTTTAAATGATAATTCTTGATAAATATTAATTAACCAATAATCATAATCCTTACAGAAGCCAAGGGAAGCCTAAAACTAGGGAGTTCAGAGCGATAGGAAATACAAAAAAAGATATATCCTCCCTATGATTTCCTGACAACAATAAGGTTAATGGCTTGGTACGATGGGTTATGCGTTGCAATCTCTGCCCATCCATCGCCGAAGCTAACTGTGGAGTGGGAAGAGATTCAATCTCAATCTGAGCCTCATCTACTAATCCCTGATCAATAAGGTTTTGTTCACTCCCAGAATCGATCAAAGCGGAGAGGTTCTGTATCTGTTCATTATTAACGAGGCAGGTAAACAAAGTCTGGGGGCAAAAGGATCATTTAAACGGTCCGTCAGTTTCTCCTCAACTACTGACGGACCCGACCTTTTGGTCCTGTGGGGCAAATAGGGCAGCTGGTGAGGAAATGCTCGGGAGAGCCACAGTAAAAACATAGGTTGGTTTGACGGCGTCTCTGTCTCTCCTCAGCCAAGAGATGAGTTTGCCCAACCTGCATAGGTTCAACCTCCGAGAATTGTGCAGAAGGAGGAGAACGTACAGCTAAGGAAACCTGACTGGGGAGTTGAGTCCTACCAAAACAATAATCTAGTTGGGACCTCTTTCTCTCTTTCATACTATTATCTAGTCTAGTCGCTAAATTGATTAGCCCGTTAAGAGTTTTGGGTTCATCTCTTAAAGCTAACTCATCTTTGAGGGGCTCATTTAAAGCCTGAGAAAAGGGCACAATCATCCAAACCAGAGGCTGCTGCTAGGGTTCGGACATCAATAGAGAAGTCAGAAACAGACTGGCTTCCTTGTCTTAAAGACCATAATGTTTGGGCGGTAGCGGTCTGGTCAAAATCACTAGAGAAATCCTCCCTAACATCCCTCTCAAACTCTGTAAAGGTACAACCAAAATCTCTGCAGTTAGTAAAGTGTGCTTCTGCCCATTTTCATGCTTTACCCGTTAATAGCCCCAAAACATAGGAAATCTTTACATAATTGTGTGGAAAAGACTGCGGGGATTGGTTGAAAACAAATGTACACTGTAACAGAAAACCCTGGCAATCTCCTGTATCCCCGGAATATTTTTCTGCGTTAGAAGTGACATCACGAGAGTGCGGAAGTTGCTAAGAGACTGGTGGGGCTGCAGCGACCTCTGTGGCTGGAGCGGTAATACTGCTTAGGGTATGTTGTAGCATAGAGGCTAGCTGCGCAATCTGTTGGTTAGACTGTCTCTGCTGCTCAGCAAGGGGCCGGAGTGTGGAGTCATGAGCTTGACTTTGGTGGGATTGTTCGGGAATGGTTCTCCTGAATGCCTCTGCTGGATCAGGTTGGCCAGAGTGTTCTGTCATAGTTTTACGGACAGTTTTGACCCACATGCAGTAAGCATTCAGGTGACAGATCAAGTTTAACAAATAAATTATTTACAGGAAGCGTGGAGATACGGAAGGAGCTGGAACAGGGAAACAAACTGCAAGGTAAGTAGAGCCGGTAAGTAAAATGAATCTTAAGAGTGAATATTACTAAATAACAAGTCTGTCTTACTAGGGATGATGGGTGATCCACCAGGAGGACTGAAAACAACAACGAAGCTGTGCACAGAGGAGTCCGGAGCTGGTAGGTAATTGACACATGTTGTAGGGCTCTGAGGTACTGGTGTTGGTCTTATTGTGATGGAGGGTGGACAGGGTTCGCTTGAAGTGGTTCGTGGTTGATCCAGACAGGAAGCTGCCAGCCAGTTGTGAGAAGACGAAGTGGGCAGGGTGCCCAGGCTTTAATCCACAAGGTTTGGAGATCAGTCTCCAGAGTCAAAAAATCCAGGACAGCAAACAATGCTGAAAACAAAGTCAGGTTCAGGTATGCAGCCTGCGAAGAAGCACATACAAAGTTACTCAAAGGCAAAAGACAAAGCAAGGATTTAATGTGGCTTGAGCTTATACCACTGAGGGCAACACTCTGGCGCTGAATTGCTGGCAGTCTTAAATACCCTCCAAGGATGATTAAGGAGATAGGGAACACCTGTCACCACTCCTCACGGTCTCAGAGCCACCTAGAAGCCAAGCACAGTGAACAACACCAGACACATCACACAGATTCTGACAGAATTTGGTTTGGACTAAGTCCTTAATTCTTATCTATCAGCCTTCATTTCTTTGTCTGTCTGTCTCTGTCTGCTTCACTCACTCATGCTTTCCCTTTACATGCATATTAATGAAACATGCCGGGTTTCTCCTTGCCTGAAAGTCGTTTATCCTAATGTGGGAGGAAGTTGCAGCCTTAACCATCCTCCTCATGACTTATTCAGGATAATGTGCGATGGTGACGCTCTAATGGCATCCTGTTGGAGAGCCACTAACAAATGGCAGGCCCGTAGCGTCCACCCGGAGGCAGATTAATAAGTGGTGGCAATCGATAGGAGTGGCTCAACCCCTGGGGTGTTCTGTGGGAAGAAAATCAGGAAGGACAATAGTACCTATGGAGAGTACATAATGGACCATATGTTTGACCAGCTGAATGTATGTTTGTTTCTTTCTGTGAATGTTTTCGAAGTCTCAAGGGAAACTTGTGCTAAATAAAAGGACATAAAATAAGTTTCTTACACAAGAAAATGTCAGAGGATGTGACTGTAAATGGAAATCATAGCCTTCAGTTAAAGTTTCCAGTGTTAAGCTGTTCCAGTCTTCTTCTATTCATTCATGAGGATGCTTAATTAAAAAAAGGCATCTACAGACTGGACCCTTGTCTCTCCAAGTGTTTGATCTGCTGTTTTTTCCTTGTTACTTTCTTGGTGAACTGCTTCCTCTGAAGCATATTGACCCTACAAAAGGGAAAGTACCAAGAAGAGCAGCAATTTGGTGGTCAGCCAAAACAAAAAAAAGCCATCAATAAAACTACAGAGGCAATACACCTTGAAGACCTTCAGAGCATTTCACTTTTTAATCGCCATCCTTTTCTTCTTCCAAGTTAAGTTCTAAACAATGACAAGCCAATTAACCTGCATCATTAGTTTGGAAGAAGGCTCTTTTAAATCAAACTACAAGGCAGAACTTTAGAGAGGTTTTGCATTATTGATCTAGTGTCAGAGCCGGAAGCAGCGGTTGTCATTGGGGAGTTGACGCAGGCTGGAGCGAATTACAGTAATGGCTATCTGTGCCATCCGAAAATCAGTTATCATTGTTAACCACTAATGGGCTGTAACATACTGTTAGTGTGCTAGCTAATGCATTGCTGATTAGCTGGACATGGCTTCCTCCCCATAATCTGTTTTTCAAGATTTTAAGAACATTTACTCTGCATGGATTATGCATGCATAGAACTATTTTTATCACTCTTCAAATTATCAGTTCAGCAACAGATCATCTTAGGCTACAGTGCCTTGCGAAAGTATTCGGCCCCCTTGAACTTTTCAAACTCTTGCCACATTTCAGGCTTCAAACATAAAGATATAAAATTCTAATTTTTTGTGAAGAATCAACAACAAATGGGACACAATCGTGAAGTGGAATGAAATTTATTAAAACTGAAAAGTGGGGCGTGCAATATTATTCGGCCCCCTTGCGTTAATACTTTGTAGCGCCATCCTTTGCTGCAATTACAGCTGCAGGTCGCTTGGGGTATGTCTCTATCAGTTTTGCACATCGAGAGACTGAAATTCTTGCCCATTCTTCCTTGCAAAACAGGTCGAGCTCAGTGAGGTTGGATGGAGAGAGTTCGTGAACAGCAGTCTTCAGCTCTTTCTACAGATTCTTGATTGGATTAAGGTGGCTTGTGGCAAACTTTAAACGAGACTTTTTATGGATATCTTTGAGAAATGGCTTTCTTCTTGCCATTCTTCCATAAAGGAAGTGGTCTGCAGTGGTCTGATACTCCTTCCATTTCAATATGATTGCTTGCACAGTGCGCCTTGGGATGTTTAAAGCTTGGGAAATCTTTTTGTATCCAAATCCGGCTTTAAACATCTCCACAACAGTATCTCGGACCTGCCTGGTGTGTTCCTTGGTCTTCAGGATGCTCTCTGCGCTTTGAACAGAACCCTGAGACTATCACAGAGCAGGTGCATTTATACGGAGACTTGATTACACACAGGTGGATTCTATTTATCATCATTAGTCATTTGGGACAACATTGGATCATTCAGAGATCCTCACTAAACTTCTGGAGTGAGTTTGCTGCACTGAAAGTAAAGGGGCCGAATAATATTGCACGCCCACTTTTCAGTTTTTTATTTGTTAAAAAGGTTTGACACATCCAATAAATTTCATTCCACTTCACGATTGTGTCCCACTTGTTGTTGATTCTTCACAAAAAATTTGAATTTTATATCTTTATGTTTGAAGCCTGAAATGTGGCAAGAGGTTGAAAAGTTCAAGAGGGCCGAGTACTTTCGCAAGGCACTGTATGTGGATGACATCCTTAACAGTAAGCTACTACAACATGCTAATAAACACAGATATTTACAGACTTTTGGCACAGATACAACAGCCAGAACTGGGGTAGCAAAGCAGAAATCCCACTGTCACCATTCTGGGCCTTGCTTTTACATCGGAACTTACAACTTGACATGGTAATTATAGTCTCGTAGGCTTCCTGTGTACTTCTGCAGACCATTTCCTATTTATTTAGTTGGAGAAATAATGTCCCAACACCTTACAACCTCTCTATACTTTGGTCAGTTGAGTCAGAATGTATTAAGCAAAATATATTTCATCTTCACATCTTATGGGACATCTTTCCCCATGCTGCCTTATTTAGGTGTACAGAAAAAATATTTGCCCCATTGCAGGTGTGTGGCTTGCCCCTCTGCATAACCCAAGTTCATGAATGAAGGGGCAAACATTCCCCTTCAAGTTTCGTATGGTTCCATACATTTTGGCAAGTTGTCCATGTCCTGAAAAAGCAGAGCAGTCCGAGATCATCACAATACCACCATGATATCATCAGTGTCAATATGATGTTTTTTTCTTTCTAAAATGCTATGTAAGATTTATGCCTTATGTAACAGGATGCACACCCTTCGAAAAGTTCAACTTCCATCTCATCAATCCTCCAAATATTTTGCTAAAAGTCATGGTGGTCATCTAGTTTTTTTTTCTGTTAAATGTAAGACAAACATGTGTATTGTTTTTGGTCAGCAGTGGGTTTTTAGCTTGGAAGCATGGAGGCCATTTTTGTCCAGTCTATTTCTCATTGTGGAATCTTGAACCCTGACTATTACTGAGGTAAATTAGGCCTTATTAAATGATGTTCTGGGTTTCTTTTGTAACCTCTTGGATGAGTAGTTGATGCACTCCTAGAAAGACGAAACATGTTTCGTCCATTTGTGATAAAAGCTCTCACCGTGGTTCACTGATGTCCCAAAGCCTTAGTAATGGAGTAATGGCTTTGTAACCCTTTCCAGATTGATAGATTTTAATGCCTCTGTTTGTCACCTGTCCTTAAATGTCTTTAGATTTAGGCATAATAAATTGTTGTTTGAGGTCTGTTAGCCTACTTCATGTAGTTAGACAAGTCATATTTCTTGATTCTGGAAGTCTTGCCGCATTTAGACCCAGGTACAAAGGGCCATGTTGTTTGAATAGCTTTGTTTTCCTGAATAAATTAAATTCTCAATTAAAAACTACATTTTGTATTTACTCATGTTTTTTTGTCTGATGTTATCTTTGTCTGTACTGAACTGTATGAATATGTGTGAATGGTTAAATGAGAAAGCCATTGGAAAGAGCTCTGTAGATCCAATGTGAGGTTAGGAAAAAAGGTGGCAATATACACATGAACCATATGGTAAGACTATGATGATAAGCTGCTTTTCACAGCTTCTTTCACCGAGGTGTGAGTGTGTGCAAGCATGCTGGCCTGTCTCATGTCTCTCTGTTGGCCTTTGAATAGATTTGTGACCTATCCAGTGTGTACCCCTCCTCTTGCTCCATGATTGCCCCCGATCCTGAACAGTTAGAGGAAATGAACGAGTGTGTGAATGTTGAAGGGAGTGACTGTTTATTAAATGCAAAACATATGACTTTTTTCAAGTACGTTTTTTTATTAAGACACAAATTACAGTCTTGGGAAAAAATATGATATCTTTGTGCTACAGCTATACTAAACCATCCAAGCAATCCATTTAACTGAGTTCAAGAATATGTGTTGATGATGTGTATTTAAAACCAGATGTTTACCTACACGGTATAAAAAACAAAGAACACAACTTTTTTTCTTTATGGCATCAAGTCAAATAAAGATTTACTGTTTTAGGTCAGGTAAAATCACCATGACTTCTATTTGCTAAATACCAGAATAATGAGAGAGAGTAAGGCTTTATTCAAAAGTTTACATACACTTTACTTGCCTTTAACATATTGTGAAAGCCCAGGCAATTATGTCATGGACTTTTAAGCCTCTGACTGGTTAATTCACAACATTTGAGTTAAATAGAGGCCCAGCCTCTGATGCATTTAAAGGTAACGCCTCAAACACACTGTTTTATCTTGTGTGACATCATGAAGAAATCTGTCAAGAATAGCCTGGTTCATCATTTCCAGTTGTCAGAAGGTGACATGTTGATCTGTTCAAACACTTATATGCAAGTATAAATACCAACCATCATACTGTTCAGGAAGGAGACAGTTTCTGGGCCACAAGGATGAATGTGCGTTGGTGTGAAATAACTTTAAACATGTGAACAAAAGCAAAATATTTTGTGGAGATACTGGCTGAAACTGATAAGAGAACAGGTAAATAAGTTCTGTACTGACATGAAATGAAATGCCAAGCCATTACCCCCAACACCAACATTAAAAACTGGATAACAGTTTGCCAATTCACCAAGACATAAATTTTGGCCATAATGACCATCATTACATTTGGAGGAAAAAGAGGCAGCATCATGTTGTGTGGATGTTTTACTGTAAGAGGGAATGGTACGATTCACAAAACATATGATTTCATTGGGAAACCTTATGTGGAAATACAGAAGCAACATCTCAAGACGTCAGGCAGTGTAAGGATTATGATTATTAATGTATTAATGTATATTTATTAAAAAGTATAATTAAAAACAATAATTCAGGAAAATTATATTAACCAAATATCATTGCTTACGAATAGAAATCAGAGATGTCCTCTGGTGTTGTGATTACAAAGCACTTAATAGTTACAGTTAGTTAATTATCATTAATAATTAATAATTATTGACAAAAACCACAAATGTCACTGTTTAATCACCTGCTCCACCGATCGGTGGGGGAATTTTGACCTTATTTTGACAGATAAATCACTTATGCACGAAATAAACACAAACGCTTCTCTTTATATGTGAACATTTATTGAACATATAGCAATACAATTACTATTCTGGTCCAAAAACCTTCACCTAACTAAACCTGCACTATTCTACAGAAGGGAGCAAAATGATTATCTAAAAATAATAATAAAATAATATTTATGCTCATTGAGTGTCTATGAAGATCAAACCAGCAGTTTTATGGACAAAATGTGCAATATGGGTAATTTGGACCAGTGGGGCACAACCACTGTACAGGGGAGCCTTCTTGGTGCACTGATGCAGCGATCAGCTGGTAGACGGTGGAGTTATGCCCTTAGCCACTCACAGCTGATTGCCCCAAATCTCAAACAAAGAGTCATAAAACTCTGAGGTGGGAACTTGGTGGAGAAACTCCAGTAATAAAACTGGGACAAAGGAGTGGTCAGGCCACGAGGCCCAGACCGCAGCTAATGGAAAACTTTTAAAAGTCAATCTACAAACTCCTGGCTGATCTGGGATCAGCCACAGGAAATCAAAGAGCTCCACATAAACACTTCAATCAATATTGCATGCAACAGGTTAATACCTTGGAATTACTACTGGTGATTCTAACTCACCTAACTATGCCTCACCCTGCCCAGACGTCTGAATAAACCTATCCGATTTGATATAAAAAAGAACAAAATTACTCTGACATTGATTTCTTCTCTCCAGGTCTCAAGAAAAGAGGGTGGGGTGGGGTGTAACACCCGTCCTGTAAACTTCTCATCCGTCCAAAATGGGGAAAATATGAGGAACCATTTCATTCTACTGAAAAACAAGGAGGAAAGCTAGTCTCCTTGGAAATAAAACCTCTGTGGGTTTTCACCTGCACCGGGTGTCGGCAGGGTCTTCGATTGGTATATGAATCTTCTGACCTTCTTGTATCAGACTGATTTCAGCTTTCAAGCTCTTCCGGGAATGGTTGTGTGGAGGACAAGTTTGCCTGCGAGCTTTTGTCCCTCCAGATATGCGCCTCCGTTGCGTCGTCCCATGAGACACACTGCTCAGCTTCAGCTTTTTATAGCTCCGATGTTGTCAGCTTTGATGACCATCACTGCGACGAATGCTTAGCTGCGCATGTCAAACTGTGCAGCCCAGTCGGTCTATCCGACCAAAATGGATGACCCCAACACCAGGGAAGTTGAAGCTTGAACACAAATGGGTCTTTCAAATACACAATAATCTTAAGCATATCCCCACAGTAGTTACAAAGTGGCTTAAGGTCAACAAAGTCAAAGTTTTATTGTGGCCATCACAAAGGCCCGATCTCAGTCTGATAGATACTTTGTGGGCAAAATGAAAAGGTATGCGAGTAAAGTTACTCAGTTACAGCATATCTTCCAGGAAGAATGGGCCAAGATTCCAGCAAATCTTGTGGAAGGATACTCAAAGTGTACTCGTACTCGTCGTCTTCCGCTTATCCGGGACCGGGTCGCGGGGGCAGCAGATTCAGCAGAGACACCCAGACGTACCTCTGCCCAGACACCTCTTCCAGCTCCTCCGGGTGGAGCCCAAGGCGTTCCCAGGCCAGCCGAGAGACATAGTCCCTCCAGCGTGTCCTGGGCCACCCCTGGGCCTCCTCCCGGTGGGACGTGCCTGGAACACCTCCTGAGGAAGGCGTCCAGGAGGTATCCGGTATAGATGCCTGAGCCACCTCAACTGGCTCCTCTCGATATGGAGGAGCAGCGGCTGTACTCCGAGCCCCTCCCGGATGGCCGAGCTCCTCACCCTATCTCTAAGGGAGTGCCCGGCCACCATACGGAGGAAGCTCATTTCAGCCGCTTGTATCCGGGATCTCATTCTTTTGGTCATGACCCAAAGTTCATGGCCATAGGGGAGAGTAGGAACGTAGACCGACCGGTAAATTGAGAGCTTCGCTTTTTGGCTCAGCTCTCTCTTCACCATAACGGGCCGGCACAGTGCCCCCATTACTGCGGCAGCCGCACCGATCCGTCTGTCAATCTCCCGCTCCATTCTTCCCTCACTCGTGAACAAGACCCCGAGATACTTAAACTCCTCTATTTGAGGCAGGAACTCCCCTCCAACCTGAAGAGGACAAGCCACCCTTTTCTGGTCGAGTACCATGGCCTCGGACTTGGAGGAGCTGATCTTCGTCCCAGCCGCTTCACACTCGGCTGCAAACCGCCACAGCACATGCTATAGGTCTTGGCTAGAGGGGGCCAGCAGGACCACGTCATCTGCAAAAAGAAGAGACAAAATCCACTGGTCCCCAAACCAGACCCCCTCTGGCCCTTGGCTGCATCCAGAAATCCTGTCCATAAACGTTATGAACAGGACCAGTGACAAAAGGCAGCCCTGCCGGAGTCCAACATGCACCTGGAACAGGTCCGACTTAGTGCCAGCAATGCGGATCAACTCCTGCTCCGCTCGTACAGGGACCGGATGGCCCCTAATAAAGGGCCCCCGATTCCATACTCCTGGAGTACCCCCCACAGGGCATCACGAGGGACACAGTCGAAGGCACTCTCCAGGTCCACAAAACACATGTGAACCGGTTGGGCAAACTCCCATGAACCCTCGAGTACCCTGTAGAGGGTGTAGAGCTGGTCCAGTGTTCCACGGCCGGGACGAAAACCACACTGCTCCTCCTGAAGCCAAGGTTCGACTATCGGCCGGACTCTCCTCTCCAATACCCTGGCGTAGGCCTTACTAGGTAGTCTGAGGAGTGTGATCACCCCTGTAGTTGGAACACACCCTCAGATCCCCCTTCTTATGAAGGGGGACCACCACCCCAGTCTGCCAGTCCAGAGGCACTGTCCCCGACCGCCATGCAATGTTAAAGAGGCGTGTCAACCATGACAGCCCCACAACATCCAGAGATTTGAGGTACTCAGGGCGGATCTCATCCACCCCCGAAGCCTTGCCACCGCGGAGCTTTTTAACCACCTCGGTGACTTCAGCCTGGGTGATGAAAGAGTCCAACCCCGAGTCCCCAGCCTCTGTTTCCACCACGGAATGCGTGATGGCAGGATTGAGGAGATCAGCAGCCTCCCACCCCACTATAAACAGTGTTGGCGAAGCACTGCTTCCCCCTCCTGATGCGCCGGACAGTTTGCCAGAATTGCTTCGAGGCCAACCGGTAGTCCTTCTCCATGGCGTCACCGAACTCCTCCCAGGCCCGAGTTTTTGCCTCTGCCACTGCCCGGG